>NC_140447.1:7029910-8229910 GCF_963576455.1 Neolamprologus multifasciatus | reverse complement strand
AAAATGTAGATATGGTTGAAAATATTCCTAGGAGGGTTAGGACCCCAACGGAAAACACTGAGACCGATCTGACATTTCTTCTCTGGGAGGAGGGTAAGTTAGGTCTACCTCACTTCAGGCAGAATCAAAGTTACAACTTACTGAAAGCATTTTGCATTTGTAGGGGTCAGATTCTGCGTAGCAACTGGCAGGGGACTAAGTCACCCCCCTCCCTAATAGCAAAAAGGTAGGCAAGGCAGCTTCTAGAAGACTCAACTTAATGCCAATCTTCTTCTTTCAGGTATTTCCCTTAGAGTCACACCGACCCTCTGCACATCCTCCTGCACTACATCCATTAATCTTACCTGCAGTCGACCTCTTTTCCTCCTGCCTGGCATCTGCATCTTCAACATCTTTCATCCAGCATATCCCTCCTCCTTATGTGTCCAAACTATCTCAACCCTAACTCTTTAACTTTATCTCCAATCTGCTCAACCTGAGCTTGTTTCTAATCCTGCCCATCCTGCTCACTCCCAACCTTCACACCTCCAGCTCTGCCTCCTGTTTTTGTTGGTGGCACCATCTCCAAACCACACATCAATAGCAGATCTCGTATCATTTTGTAAACCTTCCCTTGCTCTCTTCCTGCTATCCTTCTGTCGCAAATCACTCCTGATACTCATTTCCACAGGCTTTCTTGTTGAAAGTCCATTGCTTTGTGTCACAATCTGGTAGTAGGAACTCAAGCGCAGAGCGGTTAGACGTCTCCAAAAACAGTTTATTTACAGCACTAGTGCACGATATATACAGTGAAGGGAAATCCAAACTCCAGGGAATCACGGGGAAGCTCTCTCACACTCGCTCACGTCTTCTCACACACATTCACACGGCAGGGAGGTCACAGGTCCGGGAAGAAAAGTCTCTGTAGCAGAAGAAAGGGAAGGCACGGATGCCCCTCCGGTGGTCCTCCTTGGGCTCTCGCACTCTCGGGCCTCTGGATGTCTGGGGCCTGGATCTCCTCCATGCCTGCTTCATGCCCTGGGGGCGGGGCTATGGCTCTCTACATCCTCTTGCAGACCATTACATGGGGAAACCATTTGAATACAAGCGCGCCGATCCACACAGGTGTGCACACGGGTGTTCACTGTTCGTAGACTTAAATCACACCTTTCTTGGCTGCTACTTCAAAGCACATTGTGCGCTGTCTGTCCTGCGTGCTGCACAACAACATTCAATATTTAGTATTTACTGCTGTTTACACTTAGCTAGATTAATGCGATGGTGTTGTGTTTAGTATGTTGCTTTGTTTTTTTGTTGCTTGTTTTCTATTCTTTTTCTCTCAACAGGTGATCCCGGAGATGTTTTTCTTTTCCTTCCTCTTTCTTTCTCCCTTTCCTATCCCTCACTCATGTCTGTCCCGTCTGTAACAACTGAAAATAAAATAAAATAAATAATAAAAACAAAGGTCGATCAAATGGACCAATACGGCAGTGCCATGATGATCCATTTGGCAAAATAAATCCATTGGGTATCCTTGTTGGTCTTCAGACAACAATTCTGACGGCTAAAGAACCAAATGGGACAGGCAAAAAAAAAGAAAAGAAAGAAAGAAAGGGAAGTCACTCACAAATCACGAATCACAGCTTCACAGGAGCTGGGAGAATCACTAACGTCTGTAGTACAATCATCCAGCGACGAGATGATCTGTGTTCCAGCCTCAAATAGTGCTCCTAGGTGATGACAGTTGATTGTTGTCAGGTATGTGGGCCAAGGGCGGGAGCCCACAGTGAGCTCCGCCCAGGCAGAGAGGGAGAGAGAGAGAAAACCAAACAACACCTGTAGCCTTGTGGGCCGGCCGAGCAGGCACGGAGACCATGACAATTTGGATGGTTGATCCAATGTATTTCATCCATCTTCAATTCAATTCAATTCAATTTTATTTATATAGCGCCAAATCACAACAAAAGTCGCCTCAAGGCGCTTCATAGATACAGAGAAAAACCCAACAATCATATGACCCCCTATGAGCAAGCACTTTGGTGACAGTGGGAAGGAAAAACTCCCTTTTAACAGGAAGAAACCTCCGGCAGAACCAGGCTCAGGGAGGGGCGGCCATCTGCTGCGACCGGTTGGGGTGAGAGAAGGAAGACAGGATAAAAGACATGCTGTGGAAGAGAGACAGAGGTTAATAATTACAGCCCATCTTCAGTACTTCTACCTCTTGTATCTTCAATGCTATACTTGCCTGTCTTTGTATCACACTGATTTTCTTTGTTGCCTACACCACCTTTCATATCTACTTCCTCCAAAATATACCTTCAAGTCAAATGTATATCTACTAAATGAAACATAGTCCTGCATCATATCTTGTTTAGATGACCTGCCTGACTGAGCTAACCACTGTTCTTACACTTTAGTAACTGTTTGGTTAACCTTTGACACAAGCATCCAAACGCTGGAGGGAGGCAAACAGCTCACTAAAATCAATGTTAAACAACAATCTGACTGTGTATCTAAAAATGCTTATATAACCTGGCCTTTCTGCTTCGGTGTGTACTGTGGTACACGCTCAAATAAACTATTGAAAGAGGGAAGGTTGTCTTACTTGACTAGCATCTGAAAATATAAGCAGATTGTCCTTATGGCTGTGGGCAGACAGTAGTGAGTCAGTTTTTAATGAAATACTTACATAATTTATAGCAGGAGAAATGTTTTAACCAATGTCAACATGATTAAAAGCTCAATTGTCCTCTCTAGCCACTTCAAGACCAAGGCTAGCCATAATGGCTAAAACCCTAGAATGAGGACAATTACCGTTTTTCTCCTTCTGTACACTGACTATCTCCTCCTATTGTTCATCACAATCAACGTGCCTTATGCTGCCAAAAGGACCCAAGATGGAATAAACCAGAATTATCCTTTAATTGAAAGTCGGAAGGTTTCATTAGTGAATGATCTTAAAATAAAGGCAGACCCTAATCATGGCTGTGGGCAAGGCATTAGTAAGTTAGTCACTCCTGATGAGATACTTAAATAAATTAAATGTACAAGTTATCTTAAGGCTAGAATTATTAGAATAATTATACATTTACAGTACAGTGATTAAAAAGTTCCAGTGTCCTGCTGCTGCTTTCAGTGCAAGCTCTGAGCCATTAAAGCGAGATGAGGATGGGCATCTGTCCCCATCCTTTCTCAGAGTAATCCAGTCACATGGAAGGGAGATCAGATTGTATCACTTTTGGCAGAGTAATCCACTTCATATGTTCCTTGTAATAATTTTAAACAGGTAATCAGCCATTCGCAATGGATTATCCTTTGGGAGCAACCCTGCAGACCCTGTTAATCTATTATGATTCACCCTGATGTAATTTCATATTAAACTGGGTGACAATTCATTAAGTGGGTGCAGCAGCGCTCAAGTGCACAAACCATTGCAATTACAGCCCATAGTGAAGGGCCCTGACCCTGGAATGGCCCTGCAGTCACAACGACCGGTAATGCTAATGGAAGCAGAGGAGTGAGGGGGAAAGATGACTGTCATGCTTTCAGCAAAGGTCCTGACCGTTCTTACAGGTGAAGATGGGCCTCTCGTAATTATTCAGCGAGGACACGGACTGGAACATTAGGAATGACCAGAGGAAATGGAGATGAGATGGATAGTGAAATAGAAACAGAAGCAATGAGGATGAGTGCTTGCTGTGGACATGTGGTTTAGAGGGCACAGCTTATGGAAGAGAGCTTTTTAATTGCCGGTCTTTTTATTTTATCTTTTATTTTCTTCGGTTGTTTCTGAGCAGTGTTTAGAAAAAGAAAGATATTTGAAATGAGTCAAAGGAGCTTGCAAAGAAAAGCGTCTGGACTTCTTTAAGTTACTTGAAGACGTTTCACCTCTCATCCGAGAAGCTTCTTCAGTTCTAAGGTCAAATGGTGGAGAGTCCCAGATATAAACCTAGTGGGGGTGTCCCCCCACAGAGGGACAAAAGGACCCCCTGATGATCCTCTAATCGCCTGAGCCAAGGTGTGAAACTGGGTGTGGGTCCCAATCAGCCAGAGTTTCGGGTGAGTTCATTGTGAAACCTGGCCCCACCTTATCATGCGAATTCCTGAGGTCAGATGGCCCAGGGTGTGAGTGGGCGTTAAGGCGTCTGGGGAGGGAACTCAAAACTGGATTATAGATGGCAGACAGTTGGTGTCGTAAACCACCGCCTCTGTTCAAAGATGGTCGCTCACAGTGGACATAGATGGCTTCTTTCACTCCTCTTTCAAACCATCTGTCCTCTCTGTCCAAAATGTGAACATTGGCATCCTCGAAAGAGTGTCCTTTGTCCTTAAGATGCAGATGGACAGCTGAGTTTTGTCCTGTGGAGGTGGCTCTTCTGTGTTGTGCCATGCGCTTGTGAAGTGGCTGTTTGGTCTCTCCGATGTAGAGGTCTGGGCATTCCTCGCTGCACTGTACAGCATACACCACATTGTTAAGTCTGTGTTTTGGAGTTTTGTCTTTTGGGTGAACCAGTTTTTGTCTGAGCGTGTTGCTGGGTCTGGGTCCCACTAGGTTTATATCTGGGACTCTCCACCATTTGACCTTAAAACTGAAGAAGCTTCTCGGATGAGAGGTGAAACGTCTTCAAGCAACTTAAAGAAGTCCAGACGCTTTTCTTTGCAAGCTCCTTTGACTACAATGACCTGGATGACTGAGAACCTTCACAGACATATTTGAAATGACTTTCTGGGTAGTTGTCAAATCACTTGAAAGCCAAGAGTAATGAGGCCAATCCAAGTTTTGTAGCCCCAGATGAATAAGACATTTACCGCCTTACATGTGATAATTTAGTTTTAAGTATAGCAATATTCCATGAAACCTACATGTCAAGGTTATTTTATGAGAATAGCTGCCTTTAATTTCAGCAGCTGAATCTCTCTGTTTTCACAGCTGCGTGGCCACACACTATGTCGCTCCAGCAAATTAAATGAGATCAGTGTTTGGAATACAGAGTCTTCAGACATTACTGCATACTTGCTTTTAAGGAAGGGAGGGTTTTATAATTGATAACCAAAGGAATATTAATTTAGAAGATTAGAACTGTCATACTATGAGAGGCTCGGCCAGATCTTTCTGGTTTGCTGTTTTCACACAGGACTTATAGTTAAAATAAATCCTCTGAGAATGTTTATGCATCTGTAGACACAGATTCCCAGACATGTTGCTCAAGATCCAGCCTGGCTGGGCTGCTGCATAAGCGCAGCAGTGAATGTAGGCGCAACAGAGCCTGCAGAGTGTTTTGAATTGTGTCTTGTGAAGAGAATGCAGATGACATCCTTGGAATCTCTCCAATGACATAACTCAGGCAGACATAAGGAACCGCACTGAGGTGGAAGGAAATGGCTGCATGCATGCTCTGTGTCTCGCATTGCTTTGATCTGAGTGTTTTTTCTCTATCTGGAAGTCAGAATGATCCGGTGTCTTTCTGTTCCTCCCCTCACCCTCAGTCAGTCACAGCAGATGGCTGTCCCTCCCCAAGCCTGGTTCTACCGGAGATTTCTTCCTGTTAAAAGGGAGCTTTTCCTTCCCACTGTCGCCAAGTACTTGCTCATAAGGGGTCATGTGATTGGTGGGGCCTTCTCTGTATTATTGTAGGGTCTTTTGCTTACAATAAAAAAGCACACTGAGACAACTGCCATTTAACCCTTTAAAGCGGGCACGCGCCGGTTTGCATAACTATTTTTAAATCCCAGTAGCACTGCAACCACGTGAGCTAGCGCAATAATTTTTTTTGCATATGAAACCGGAGGAGTTATACTTACATCTTATGCCATCAGTTTGTCCTAGGTCACAGTTTCTTTTCACATACAGCTTTGCAGAAACTGCACAAAAAGCACTTGCAGCAACAAAAATATAATATTCCAGAAACACGCTTTGCCAATCCGATCAACTGTTTGTAACACTTCCTACGTCCATCAGCGCAAACTATCGCATGTCCGCCATGACCTGCCCGAAACTGAAAGTGACGTCATTTTGCGGAAATGTAGTTTTTTACTCATCAGGGCCTCATGAGCCTATACTGGTGTTTTTAAAAGTTATGTTTGACTTTCTGTGTCGTTTCTGGGATGCTTAGGACTCAAATTGCACTGCTGGAAATAGTTTAATTTGTGCAAATTTGCATTATATATATGTTTTTCCTGCAGTGTATAAAAATTGGTGTATTTCAAAAATAAAACTATGAAGACACTTAAAATAAATTTCCTGTGGTGGGAAACTATTTTGTGCAACTTTTTTGTATTTAAGGTTTTGAGGGATAAGCCTCTTAAATTTCCCTAACTAGAAATATATGTTAAAAAAACAAAAACGATTTTCAATTTTTTTGTAGTTTATTGCACTTTTTTTTGCAATTTATGTAATTACTATGCACTTAATGCAGACATATTATTAAAATGTGGGCTATAATGGTTGTATTGATGTATATCAACTTGAAATGCTCCCAAAAATGGTACTACAACATGTAAAAATATAATATAAGCTCTGGTGGACTTGGTTCTATGGTAGGTCTTAGAGGGTTAAATAAAATTGAATTGAACTGAATAAATTAGCTTAATCTTTTCTATGAATAACACACGTAACAGTTAATTGGTCTCGCAAGCATAGGCAAAAAGTGAAAGCGATGCGTTGCATCAGAAATAACAGACATAAGAATAAAAAAAGAAGTTAACAGAAATTTGATTACAGTTACTGAAAAAGTCTAAAAAAATTGTTCATTCTGCACATTATTAAAAAGAAGCTTTGTGTGCAGAGAAAATACAGCTTGAGCAGCGCGTTAAGAGCTGCAATCACACCTTCAGCTCTCCGTCTGGGCCTGCTCAGGAGGTGCTCAGGCACAGTGTAGAAGCTGAAAAGTTGTAAGTTTACAAACCCTCAGGGCCCGTACACAATCCCTGTAGTTATATGCATAAAACATTGGTAAATCACACTTAAAAATGCTCATGCAAACACACACACATATTCCACAGGTATCGCTAAAGGCAAATTATTTTACCTGTGTCTATAGCTGGACAGATTCAAATTTAAATAGTTTTTATTCCATGTCAGACAAACAACTGTTAACCCACTAACAATATTGAGTTCATATGCACTCAATTTTGTGCAAAATCAAATTCATTTTAATTGCAACATTTCTCTCATCAGTGACACAAATATCTTTTTATCCACTTAAAATGAATTCTGATACTTTTTATGCAGCATTATGAAATTCCTTTTATGTTTTTATGAAAAGCACTATAGGCTCCTGCTATAGTTTATAAGTTTATTATATTCTGTAGCCAAGTAAAAACAAAACAAAAGACAACAAAATCTAAGAAAATGTTATGTCCCAATGTTAAGAGAGTAACAAAAGAACAGAAGAGCTGACTTCAGTCACATCGCTGATGGCAGCAGTTACTGACACAAGTTTAGTTTTTTTTCCACCAAAGTTTAATTATACTCACGCAGGCACCCATTGGGAGAGACGTGTCACACCACCTCAGGGGGTGTCGAATCTCGCAGGTTAAACATAGAGCGAGAAGCGTGGGCCGCAAATCCACCTGCTATTCTCCATTACAGTCTGCTGAACGCATCAGAGAGAGAGAGATGGACAGACACAGACAAGCAAGTGTGTGTACTGTTTGCATAGACATATGAAGGCGAGGATTTGTATGGAAACAGGTGGGAGGCTGCTTTCATTTCGCTCTAGGATTTTGAGTTTAGCATACAGCGATAGAAAGGACGGGAAGTAATTGTTTTCCCTGAAGATACCGCAGACTCCTCAGGCTGTCATGACTGCGAGATTTACTGCGGTATAAGAGCAGAGAGAAAGAAGGTGGGAGAGAAACACAATGTGACAGTGACACAGATAAGACACAGCACAGCCATATTTCCATCTGCTGTCAAACAGATGCTACGTTGCAGAAAAACATATCCAAGCAAAAAAAAATGTAAAGTCTCCAGAACTCATTGTGATATCGTTGTCACTATTTATCACAGCCAGCGTGCTGGCCATATTTTACGTTTTTATCCAAGCACAGATAAACTGTGCCTGAATAGTGATTCCTGCTCCAGATAATGAGATTATACTAGGAAAAAACAAACGCACACATCAACACAAGGTTAGAGTTTTGGGTGAGTAAACAAATATTTGTGTCAGGGGCACAGTTTATGTCAGAGAACCGGTAAGGACACAGAGTAGTCAATGGGTGTTTAATATGTATGCTATATACAGTATTAATTAAATAAGAGGCCTATAGAATCAACTGCAAGATATCCCTATTACAGCTGATTTACTGTGTGCTGTCAGATTTTTTTTAGCTTCTCAAGTCACACAATCCAGGTTTTGACAGCGGGGTGTAACCTGCAGGAGCTAAAACAGGATAAGTTTGTGGCAACTGCCTTGTCTTGTAATGTTCATGAGTGAGCCAAGACAGAAATCCCACAAATGTAAGACTTTAAACCTCAAGCCTTAATAAAGCTATAATGAGAAAAACAGTTTCCATGTAATTGTTATACAACTTCTAGATCAAGAATGTTAGGAGAAGGCACACTTAGAATAACAAGAGAAATAGACATGCTAGTCAGCTAGTTAGCGTGAAGCCGTGTAGTGATGCAATGCTAATGTCAGACTACCAGCGTCCACTAAACAATAATCCAAACACTGAACAGAAACTCACTAACATATTGTTTTGCCTTTAACAGAAAGAGGTCCAAGTGACCAATGCTGGGGTTGTTACTCAAAGAAAGTAATGTATTACACATTACTCACTACTTTTCTTAAAAGTAATGCTGTCGGTAACTTAATTATTACATTACTATCCTGTTGCTCTGTAAATGACCTAAAACACATTGTCTCACAATCAGTGTTGGGTAGGTTACTTTTAAAATGTATTCCATTACAGAATACAGAATACATGCCCCAAAATGTATTCTGTAACGCATTCCGTTACGTTACTCAATGAGAGTAACGTATTCTGAATACTTTGGATTATTTAACATATTATCATGCTGTTTACAACTACATGAATGTACTATTGCTGTGATTTATTACTGTTACTGAAGGTCCGCGGCTCCGAACCGTAGTAAAGGGACCTCTGGCTAATACGGTGGGTTCTGTGTCGGGCTCATAGCCGAAAACTAGCTTTACTTTGTTGTCTGGGTCAACTTTGCTTGCGAGAGACATAGAGAGGCGTTGAAAGGCTGCTCCAACAGAACTTATTGTTTTTGGAGGAAAACACGAACACGGTGTACAGTCGAGTCTTAATAGCTTACTTACAACTGGGCTCGTCAGGCACTCTTCTTGGCTGCAGTGGTTATTATTATATTTACATGCTTCCAGCTCCCATTTCTGCTCGATGACAGCTCGTACTTTTCCTTTTTCTCCCTCCCTCGCTCACAGACACATAACGTGTATGGCAGTCCATTCTCCCTGCAGCATGGACTACACTGCCTATGATGCTACATTCTTTAGAGCTATACCTGTAGCATTCTGCCTATTAGCTTAGCACAACAACAACAAAAAGGCCTCTCTCACCCAGGAAACACGCAGAGAGAGAGCGTCACCCTGTAACCATGGCAACCGTAACGCTGCCGCCTGGAACAACAGAACGTAGCTGTCAAACAAAACCCAAACAGTCCTGACCCGCGACAATATGAAACAGGAAAGTACCGCCGTGTAATCCATTTATTTCAACAAAGTAACTTTTATTCTAAATACCACCTTTTTAAACGGTAACTGTAACGGAATACAGTTACTCATATTTTGTATTTTAAATACGTAACGGCGGTACATGTATTCCGTTACTCCCCAACACTGCTCACAATTACCATTTAACAATATAAACCTGAGGCTCTCCTCAAAAGGACTCATGATCTACAATCTTTTTTTTAGAGTTTATGTACATAAAGCCGACAACCCAAAGCAAAGATGAAAACCACCCCCAAAGAAACCTTAAAGTGATCGGCACAGACTGTAGAAACATGAATAGGTAGAAATGAAGGCTGCAATGCTGAAAGTCTGAATGCTCATCACTGCTTTTGTTACGTGCTTGAGATCTGGCTCTGGCTGCTTGGCTGGGCTCAGCATATACTCAGCTTTAACATCACTTTAGGTTCTTGGCTTGCTTTGTGTTAACATGTCGTACAGATGTTTGCAAAGAGCTGAAGTTGTGCTAGCTGTATAATACAGTTTTTTCTGTCCTGGAGGTAGCTTTCATTTCACCATTGCACCCTTGTCCTTTGATGCAATAACAATAAAAGTAATGTCCTTATCTCTGCTGTGCACCGTGCCACCATTTTTCACCTTCTGCACACAAACTGAAAGCTAATAGTAGTGTAAGCATGCAGGAAGAAAAAAAATGAAATGTTTTTTATGGAAGCTATTCAAAAAGATGAATCGATTCACAACTCTAACTTTCTGCCTCACAATTTCACAGCAATAGTTCTTGAGATATTTCAGTCTGGAAATGATTGTCAGGTAGACATTGTTATTCCTTGGCTCGGTGTGCTAGTGTGGCTAATAAAACATACTTATGCTTATTCCAAGGAAGAGCTGGCAATAGTTTTACCTACTAAAAAAGCTAATATACATTTATCATTTTAGTCACTAAAAATAATTTTAGTTGGCCCATTAGCTTGCCAGGACAGCTATTGAATGTGTAGCACCTCCAGCAAAAAAACAGTGACATCACACTCAGGAAATTATGGGAGACAGCAGGAAGGAGCTGGCATAACTGGATATACTTACGCCTTTGGACACAGTTCGGTTGGCTGTGTCGACTCTATTACAGGTCAGTGATGGAATACCAGCTGGTGGGACAGATAGAAGGGAAAGGAGAATTTCCAGGAAGTGTATAACTATGCGTCTCGGGCAGTTTAACTGTCAAACTTTAACTCCTCCACTTGAGTTTGTATGCACAGGTGACACTCTGATGGCAGCCAATAAGTGCATCAGCACTGGTTAAATGCCAAATAGGTCTGTTGTGTAGTTGCCAATGGACTGAAATAACCCTAAAACAGGGTTTTATTAGTTAAGAAGACATCTGTGGGCTAGCAGATGCTGGGTTACATAGTTTGGAAATCCTACTCAAGCAATAGGGAAAGTAACAGAGGTGTCTTTACTGATGTTTAGTTTCAGCTATTTCTGCAGAAAATGTAAATTAAAGCAAGAATGCAGCTCAGTCCATCATACTTATAATCCCGTGAGCATGAGACTGGCTGAGGCTGAACGTGGGAGACACCAGAGCTGATGAAACTCCTCCACAAGTGATGCTGCACACCACTTCGTCCAGACTAGGAGTCATGTGGAGAGCTTAAGGCTAGTTGCACTGCTGCTGTTGCTAAGCTTCCACCGCTGTTGAACTGTGTAAGAGCAAAAAGACAGCTGCACAGAAAATAAAGAGAGTGGAGTGGGAGACAGAAAGGTGGCAGCAATGGGGAGCGAGGCAGGATTAGGAGGATGGATTTGGATGCTGGCTGAGAGTAGCCAAATGGTGAAAATTAAGGGAAAACAGTGAGCAGTAAGGCTTATCGAGGCAACCGAGATTTAGCAATGCCTGAAAGCTGTCTTCCACTGGATAGTGGGCAACAAAACCCGAGTGCTGCTCCAGCTGATGCCCAGTATGCCTCACTGGGAAAGATCCAGAAGTAACCTCCCACTATGCACAATATGCCTTAATATTTTTAAATCATGTCAAAGCCTCTACTTATTAAATCAGCAATAGAAGATATGTCATTGTTATTTGAATAAGTATTTGAAAAGATGCTGAATAATGCACATTGTATTGTAAAGTTGACAATACTGCGCTTACTTACTTTACCCCAAGTTCCTCTACAACATTAATTTGGGCAGTTATGTCGAAGCCCTATTCAAATAAATGAGTAGAGGGCCAAAACTCTAATTTCCGTGACCACCTGGACATAGAGATTGCAGGTATACAGTGTTGGGGAGTAACGGAATACATGTACCGCCGTTACGTATTTAAAATACAAAATATGAGTAACTGTATTCCGTTACAGTTACCGTTTAAAAAGGTGGTATTTAGAATACAGTTACTTTGTTGAAATAAATGGATTACACGGCGGTACTTCCCTGTTTCATATTGTCGCGGGTCAGGACTGTTTGGGTTTTGTTTGAAAGCTACGTTCTGTTGTTCCAGGTGGCAGCGTTACGGTTGCCATGGTTACAGGGTGACGCTCTCTCTCTGCGTGTTTCCTGGGTGAGAGAGGCCTTTTTGTTGTTGTGCTAAGCTAATAGGCAGAATGCTACAGGTATAGCTCTAAAGAATGTAGCATCATAGGCAGTGTAGTCCGTGCTGCAGGGAGAATGGACTGCCATACACGTTATGTGTCTGTGAGCGAGGGAGGGAGAAAAAGGAAAAGTACGAGCTGTCATCGAGCAAAAACGGGAGCTGGAAGCATGTAAATATAATAATAACCACTGCAGCCAAGAAGAGAGCCTGACGAGCCCAGTTGTAAGTAGCTATTAAGACTCGACTGTACACCGTGTTCGTGTTTTCCTCCAAAAACAATAAGTTCAGTTGGAGCAGCCTTTCAACGCCTCTCTCTGTCTCTTGCTAGCAAACTTGACCCAGACAACAAAGTAAAGCTAGTTTTCGGCTACGAGCCCGACACAGAACCCACCGTATTAGCCAGAGGTCCCTTTACTACGGTTCGGAGCCGCGGACCTTCAGTAACAGTAATAAATCACAGCAATAGTACATTCATGTAGTTGTAAACAGCATGATAATATATTAAGTAATCCAAAGTATTCAGAATACGTTACTCTCATTGAGTAACGTAATGGAATACGTTACAGAATACATTTTGAGACATGTATTCTGTAATCTGTAATGGAATACATTTTAAAAGTAACCTTCCCAACACTGCAGGTATATCATCATCGATCATCTGTTCATCCATTTTCAGCTGCTTGGTTCGGGTCATGGGGGCAACTGAGTGCTGACACAATCAGTCTCTGCTCAGTCCGACAGTGCATTCTAACCAATGGCATGCTAATCCATGTCATAGGTACAAAAAGAAAAAAGCAATTAGTGTCATTCCCTGCAGTTTTACTACAATAACAGCATGCAATATAACTAAAATTACCATTAATTTTAGTGTCATGTCCCCTTTTCTCCTATGCTCCTGGTTTAAATCACTATTAAAATCACTAAGCCAGAGGAGGCGTGTTATTTCCTTAGACTTTAAATGTACTTGAAAAAAAACTGCTGATATCTTCTGAATTAATGTCTTGCAAAGAGACTTCAGTGTCTTTCAGTTTCATTTGTGATTCTATTAAAGTCTGCATCAAGAGCATGCAGCTCTCATTCATTTGAGCTCCATCTCATGTGGAGCGTTTATGATTACTGCAAAGAGAAAATAATTGAACCTGTGATTGTATCATCATATCTGCTTACTGAGCACCTTCTGGGTTGATTTCTCATATAAACAAACCAGAATTAAGGGAATATGTTTTTGAATGCACTTGCATGCATAGAGCTTATACAAAATACAAAAAAACCCCCAGAAACTAAACAAAACTGGTACACTTTTATCTTTACATCTCGCTTCAAACTCACAGCCCTCTCGGACTTAACAAAAGATTTGCCTATTTCCCAGACACAGCTGTCAACCTTTGGGTATTAGTGTCAGGGCAGCACGATGCGGAACACTGACCCATTCTTTCGTCTGGCATAGCAAATGGCGATGAGGGCTCTTCAAACATGCAGGATTTGATTCATTTTAATATTAAGCACATGCCCTGCTTCCTCAGTGGCTGCTGTCAAAACAAATGTTTTCCATAATTCAACCAAGTGCAGCTAACAAATGATCCATGACCATGTTTTTTTTTGTTGTTGTTTGTTTGGGAATCACCACAATACCTGCCCTAGAAAGTGGATAATTTTTCAAAGTCCAAACAAAGCTACAAAGACTGCTTCCTCAGCTGCAGCCCGTCTAGCAAACATCTCCTCTCGTCCTGGTTACGTTTGAGGCACTCCTTGCGAGAGAGCTCTGAATGCAGCGCGCGTGTTGTCTGTCAGAAAGTTCAGGAAATCTGAAGACATTTGAATATCAAAGGTTAGCAACCAACTTGAGCTGTCACACGCAACATTCTTTTCACGCAAACTAGCTTGTCTTGCTAAAGGAACTTTAATTTTCACCTCGCCTCTTCACTAAATCAAGAGTGTTAGCTAATACCTAGAGGCATGCAGTAGAATAATTTACACTAGTGAGATGAAAAGGGTGTCAGGGAATTAATTACAGCATTAAAGGTGCAGATAGCAACGGTTTCAATGCCTATGAGAGTGAGAGAGAGGAGAAAAACAGGCAGAGAAGAAGAAAGAGGGAAAAAAAGAGAGATCGGTGTGTTGAAAGTTATCTCTACCCTGCAGCATAATGGGAGTGTTAAACACAGCTAAACACTTCAAAGTGCGATTCGGTACAGGGACAGGCGCTCAGTGGAACGACCTCTACTTTAAGTCTGGATGTGAGCAGGGTTACAGATCACCTGTGCTCTCTCCCCGTCTTTATTTCTTTTAGTTCCAACTTAGTGACTGTTGCAGAGTTTGAATTATTTTTTCCCCCCTTTTTTCCAGACTGACGCGCAAGTAAACAGGAAGCCATCGCTCTTTCATCTCCAGCTGATTGCTGGGACGTTATTGCTTTGACTGAGGGTGACAGTAGCTGTCACGGCTGTCAAACGGCTCAGCCTGCAGCATATCAAACTGCAGGTTATACTGCGACTGGTGACACGCTCAATCAGCCATTAAAGAGTAATCACTGTCAGCCGTACATGGCCGCTGACAATCAGTCATCACGGGGACGGCGCTCATAGGGCCCGAATGGACTCAAGGTGATTCCAAAGAAAGTTTATGGTTTGAGGTTAGACCAACATATGAGTTTTCTGTTCATTAAATAAAGGATATTAGCCAATCATTCGGACCAGTGCCAAGGTCTGGAGTGTGACAGCCTTCACTCTCTTCCAATAAGTATGCTATAAAGGCTTATACAGAGCAGTTTAGGGTATCAGTGCCAATATTATATGTCTGTCGACAGAGCGTGAACAGAATAAGGAAAAAAAAAGGTTTTAAATATGATCCCCCTGTTTCCTTTAATAATCTACAGTTAGAATCTTCCTATCATTTTGGAGCAGTTGACCTCTGGCATCAACAAAGCATTTTCACCCAGGGAATCACCGCTCATTGGATAGTTTCTATTTTTCGACCATTCTCTGTTAACTGCAGAGATGGTCGTGTGTTGAAAAATCCCAGTAGATCAGCAGTTTCTGCTTGTCTGGCTCCAAAAACCAGTCATTTTTCTTGCACGTTTGATCCTCTTTGAACGTCCGCAGGTTGTTCTGACCACGCCCACATGCCTAAATATACTGAAGTGATGCCGTGTGATTGGCTGATTAGATATTTGGGTTATTAAACAATTGTACCCCAGGGAAGTAAGCGTGAAGAAATATGAAAACTTTAATAACATTTAAACAAGTAATATTTTGATAAACATGTTTTTTCTTCTGCATTTAACATGACGAGGTACAATTGAATTATTTACATCATTTAACCTAAAAAGTTTAATGTGCCACAATTTTAGATAACAAACAAACCCCCCGCCCCACAAAAAGCATGTAAAGTGGAAGTCATACATTTAAAATTTAGCTTAGTGTCTTGTTAACATGAACAGCATGGCTATGATTTAAATAATATTGATTGGTTTATTCTTTATAATTTTTTAAATAGTTTTTAAATCTAAGTATTCAGTGTGATACTTCCTTTCTTCCTTCCTCATCAGTGGTTTCTTATGCTTCCTCCCTGTAACAAGATCAGCAGAAGTTGTTGATTTTTGTTTATTTGTTGAGGTCAGAGACGGATGGAAACTAAAATTTGGATCAATTTATGTCGTAAAGGTTTTGTCACTTTGTCCACCAACGTTTCGATAGCCATCATTACAGCTAACCCCCTTGGGATTCTTAACTGCAATGAGGACATAAAAATTTATGTAAAAATGTCACCTGATCACATTGAACACCTCAAATAAGATCAAATACTAAATTCCTGTATCGACATCAAATCTGCATTCAATCCTCTGCTTGTCCACTCTTGTTGTGGGAATAATAAACAAACCAGTAAACTTTTCCATAATCACTCCATAAAACTTTTGCATTGGAGAACAAATGAAGGATTTGTGTATGAGACTGAGGTAAGCGAGTGAAACGTTACCCAAGAGAAATACCTTCAAATGCCAGGAGATGAAGTCTTAGCCTGTCTACAGTGAAACAGTACAGGTTTGCTGTACTGTAACTGCACGCAAGGGCCTTGCTTCTCGTAAAACATAAGTTGAAGCTTTCCGAATCACCCAAGGCTTACCCAATAGGTCAAATATAAACTAGCAGAGATGGGCCTTTGAAACCGTGGGGCTGGTGTTTCAAACTTAAGCTTTAAATCAGGGAAAGGGGTTTTGGATGGAAAAGGTCGACAGGCTGTCACGTACTGAAGCGTTGCCAATATTCAGTGTAACACGAAGGTCGAGAAGTAACGGAAGAACAACACCATGGTAGTCATAATGACAAAGAAAGCTGGAGTTCTAACTGAAGGCCAAAAATACAAGGCGTCAATAAAATCTATTGCAGAGTCCATAAAAGCTCATTCCAGAGGTCAACATGTGGCTGGAGACGGAGCAACGATGAAGTAAGGTGGGGATGAGGCGCTGATGGAGCAGAGGAAAAAACCAACTAACCTTTAATCCGTTAAACTTTTTCCTGAAGGAAGCACTTTTTTAATTCCCGACTCATCTTTCCCTGGGGAGGGACTGTTATCAGCTGATTCTTTCCCCCCTCCTGCCCCCGTTTTCCTTTACCTCCTCCCTCTCTGCGATGCATCTGCCAGGTGTGATAAGGCTGACAAACGTTACCTTTACAGGGCTATTAAAACCATTTCCCCCCGCAGTTTTGAAATGATTATCGCCTTAGGCCCATGGTTACAGGTTAGCTGATAGCTCACCTCCATCTGCCCATATCTGGGTGACTCTTTGAGGCTTAGGGCTGGCTGGGTGGTTGAAGATTATATGCGTTGCTCAAACCGCTTGAATACCGGGGGATAGCGGCAAAGGTGGGAGGGAAGAGAGAGGAAGAAAGGGGTGGAAGAAATGAAAAGAGCAGGAGTCCTGACACCCACAATGCTGCAGCGGATGATAAGGGATACACTGACAGCTCTTCCTCCTTCTGTCTGGGTCTTGGAATGACTTTTGTGTGACACACTGTAAGGCAAAGGGCAATTGCAGTCACTCTTAAAGGAAGGCAGCTTACTTGTTTTGGCTTTTTAAAATTTAGACATTAAATACTGCTAAAAAAGCAACTTGAGAAGCAGTTGCTAGGTAGAAGAGCAGATTCTGAGAATACAAAAATCAAAAGAAATTCCCCAAAATACCGAAGCCGTTTCACTTACAAACACTTAAAAATTGCTTACAGTAGATATCTGTTAGCAGCTGAGGCAGCTACAGTATGTGCCCTGCAGTGTGGAGGCTTCCTTCCAGCTAGCACCGTCTCCCAAATCCTCTCAAGCATCATGTCTGCTCCATAGAGATATCACCACCAACGCCAGCCACTGCTGGCTTCCTCCCATTACCTGCTCCTTACTTATCTGTCTGTGGCTGACTGATGGTCTTCTTTAGTTCTCCCGGTTTCCTGCTTCCCATTAGGACATATCACTTATTGGCTCTCAATCTAGGTCAAATTTGATCTTTTTTCTTTCTTCCTCTTTCTGTTAACAAAAATGGAAACAGAGCAGAAAAAGACAATGCTAGTTGATGTTAGAAATAAAGTGTTTTTCTTTTGAGCAATTAAGAGGAAATGCTAAGTGACTGAATGTGCTGCGGTGTTCATTAGCTCCGTAAAGGTGAAAACAGCTCGTCTGTGGCCACTCTCAACCCTTCCTAACAGAATAATCTGACAGCTGAGGCACTTAATTGAGGTAGCAACGAATATGTATTAACATTAATTTAATTGCGCTGAGAGCATTTCCTCTCTAATTGACCTTGGCCCCTTTACAGCATAATAACTAACACTGTCACTTTTGCTCACCACAGCCAGACACATCCTGTAAGGTCACTGACCTTGCAATCTGCATAAGGAATTAAACAGGCGATAAAGCAGGGCTTACAACAGCCTAATGACGAATTATCAGCAAGTATAACCTGCAAATTCATTTTTAATGTAAACCCTGATAACAAGTCATGTGGGAACCAGTAAAGTATGTGGTTAATAAGACCAACTGGGAGGCATAAAGGTTACTGAAATAAAAACCAGCTGTCTTTTTGTCTTGGTACTGGAGCTCACACACAGGAACTACCTAGAGCTAAGGCTGACATTTTTATAGTTGATGGCGAATGCCAAAATTACTTGTTATTCTAGCAATAAAGAACAAAATAATCGCTCCTTTGGGGCAGCTAGATTGTATATTTTCAGGTATTTAACATGTATAAGATGTGGCTATGATCAAGTCTCCAGGTGTGAAAACGATGGTAAATGGACTGATTCTTAAAAAGTGCTTTTCTACTCTACTTGAGCCGTCAAAGCAGTTTATACAGCATGTTTGTGCTGTGACATTCTGCAAATCCTGGTATCAGTCTGATACCAAGTAAACGCAGTGATAGCATTACTGATACTTTTAAACTCTAAAGGCAGCTTATGTAGGGAAGAGCAGTATATTATCATTTATGAGATGAATCATCATCAGTTTGTATCAATATGAACACATTTTAATGACTTTGGGTCTGTTGTTAAACGCTGCTATAGGCTATGAATAAAATAGACGTGACAGTCAACACAAAAAGCTTCAGACCTTCTACATAGTCCATGTTTGAGATCAATTTTGTAATTTTCAGAAAACAATATTTAATTGAATACAGTTATTTGGACTACATGCTGAACTTAGATGATAGAAACTAAGTATTGATCCCATCATGCTGGTATCAATTTAATATCAGTACCAGCATCAGTATCGATACTATCGATATTTGGATCGATCTGCCCAGCTTTACAAAATATCTGATCCACCCATTCATACACATATTCATTTTCTATCTAAATGGTTTCAATTTCAATTCAATTCAATTTTATATATATAGCGCCAAATCACAACAAAAGTCGCCTCAAGGCGCTTCATAGTTACAGAGAAAAACCCAACAATCATATGACCCCCTATGAGCAAGCACTTTGGCGACAGTGGGAAGGAAAAACTCCCTTTTAACAGGAAGAAACCTCCCGCAGAACCAGGCTCATGGAGGGGCGGCCATCTGCTGCGACCGGTTGGGGTGAGAGAAGGAAAACAGGATAAAGACATGCTGTGGAAGAGAGACAGAGATTAATAACAGATACGATTCAATACAGAGAGGTCTATTAATACATAGTGAGTGAGAAAGGTGACTGGAAAGGAAAAACTCAATGCATCATGGGAATCCCCCGGCAGCCTACATCTATTGCAGCATAACTAAGAGAGGATTCAGGGTCACCTGGTCCAGCCCTAACTATATGCTTTAGCAAAAAGGAAAGTTTTAAGCCTAATCTTAAAAGTAGAGATAGTGTCTTTCTCCCGAATCCAAACTGGAAGCTGGTTCCACAGAAGTTCATCAGAATTCACACTCTGATAAACATTGGGAAACATATTAGGAGCAAATTGGGAAAAAAAAATCAGGTTTATTATCGGAGTGGAGCAGACAGAGATTGAACCACCAACCTTTCTGTCAGTAGATGACCTGCTCTACCTCACTGTGCCACAGCAAAACAAAGGAAAAGAAAACCAGTCTGCTGCATTCACATCAAGACAAAAATCCCATTCTTCAATCCGTCAAAAGAGTGATTTGCCACTAGACATGTCCACAGCTGTTCCACAGAGCTTCCATACAATAACAAAACAAAGCACCTTTGACTTGAGTAGTTCCCTTAACCACGGCTTCTACCCAGCGGTTCACCAGAGGTGATTGGCATTGCTCAGCCATGCGTTCGAGAGCCTGCCGAGAGCTTTTCACCCCAGTGTTTAATGAGCTATGTTCAGGTCCACTCCACATTCATCCCAGTCCATTATTGGCTCCAAAAAGCTTTTAAAATGTCTTTTGAGCACTCATTCTACTTAACCAATAGCTTATTCATGAGCATGCCAATGGTCCCTCTCAAAAAAGGAGCCATTTAAATTGTGAATTCAGATTAAATTATATAAGAAAAAACAATAACGGCATGTTAATTCACAAGGGCTTCTGTGCTGAAATCTTGAACAATAGTATCAATGTGCTCACCTCAGAAACAAAAAAATGCTTCTAGACGTGTAGCACATTGTTATGCCTGATCTGATGTGTAATAACTAAAAGAGCGTGGCTGTAAATCCAGCTTCCATTGTCTTTCACAGCGACGCACTTTTAGCACGAACAACCTTTTATAGCGAGACCGAGAACTGAGTCAGTAGCACGCTCTCAGGATTAATTCGAAGGCCTCCTAGTTGTTTTAAAACATCCGTTCTCGGGTGTCTGAGCCCCCAGGAGGGTTGTTTTCTCTGCAACGGTGTTATGAGGAAAATTCTAGTAATGAAAAAAAACAACAACAACAACCGCAGTGTGAACCTAGCCTGCAGTCTTGTGCGGGCACCCCAGGGAGATGAGAACATCTTATGAGTGAGGCCTTTCAATAATGGAGTTCACTATTAATCATCTCTCTCACATGTCCACTGTGTCTCCTTTCTATTTCAGTGAGGCGCCGTTCGTCTCAACCAGAAAAAAAAAAGGAACCCCAACCCGCCGCTACTACCATTCTAGTAATTCTCCTTCCTCCATCCTCGTAATAAGGGATTATTGGCAAATGTATCTTTGCCCTGACGGTGAATGCCTTGAATACACCGAGTCCATCATCAATTAAGCACCAACATGGCACAAAATGGCTCTGTGGCCAAGCTCTGATGCTCGCCTTGATATAATTATTTCATTTTGAAGAACAGACGCAATTAGATTTGGATGAGGGTTTTTCATGAAAATGGGAGAAATCAATGGTCTGGCCAAATGTTGGCACTGAATCAGCTTGTTTCACTGAGTCCAATTATATACATCCTCATAGGCATGTTATTACACCGTGCGCTTTAAAGCAAACCAGAAGAATTAGCGGTGAATGTGAAGTCAGGCTTTACACAAATCACTAAAACATTTACATAAAAAAGGGGGGGAGACTGAGACACACTAATAATGACACTGCCTAATTGGTTAAAGAGGTTTTAGCTAGAGCTATTTGTGCCTTCTTCCAAATGTGAACATGTGGAGTCATCGGGATTAAATGTACTGATTTACTGTGCATCCAGTCTAATCAAATTTAGACTGGCATTGTAGATGTGAGCAATCATAATGTGTCGAGGCAGATCTATAGATCAGACATGACATCAGATCCCAACCGACCAGTGCCTCTACGAATGATGTCCTATTAGACAAGAACCCACAGTTTCCTTAACCCCAAAACCAACCACAGTCAGCACGTGCAGATGTAGCAGTGATACGGACAGTGTTGGGAAGGTTACTTTTAAAATGTATTCCATTACAGATTACAGAATACATGCCCCAAAATGTATTCTGTAACATATTCCATTACGTTACTCAATGAGAGTAACGTATTCTGAATACTTTGGATTACTTAATATATTATCATGCTGTTTACAACTACGTGAATGTACTATTGCTGTGATTTATTACTGTTACTGAAGGTCCGCGGCTCTGAACCATAGTAAAGGGACCTCTGACTAATACGGTGGGTTCTGTGTCGGGCTCGTAGCCGAAAACTAGCTTTACTTTGTTGTCTGGGTCAAGTTTGCTTGCGAGAGACAGAGAGAGGCGTTGAAAGGCTGCTCCAACGGAACTTATTGTTTTTGGAGGAAAACACGAACACGGTGTACAGTCGAGTCTTAATAGCTTACTTACAACTGGGCTCGTCAGGCACTCTTCTTGGCTGCAGTGGTTATTATTATATTGACATGCTTCCAGCTCCCGTTTTTGCTCGATGACAGCTCGTACTTTTCCTTTTTCTCCCTCCCTCGCTCACAGACACATAACGTGTATGGCAGTGAAATTACTCCCTGCAGCACGGACTACACTGCCTATGATGCTACATTCTTTAGAGCTATACCTGTAGCATTCTGCCTATTAGCTTAGCACAACAACAACAAAAAGGCCTCTCTCACCCAGGAAACACGCAGAGAGAGAGCGTCACCCTGTAACCATGGCAACCGTAACGCTGCCGCCTGGAACAACAGAACGTAGCTGTCAAACAAAACCCAAACAGTCCTGACCCGCCACAATATGAAACAGGGAAGTACCGCCGTATAATCCATTTATTTCAACAAAGTAACTGTATTCTAAATACCACCTTTTTAAACGGTAACTGTAACGGAATACAGTTACTCATATTTTGTATTTTAAATACGTAACGGCGGTACATGTATTCCGTTACTCCCCAACACTGGATACGGATGACTAGAGTATGTGCTGAACATAAAAACAAAACCCCGCCATTGGAAAATGGTCAGTGCGTTTGCAAAAGTGTGAGAGAATGGGTTGGTTTAAGCCGTTAAATGCAAGATATTTAATCAGATACGTTTCTTATTAATCTGTGTTATTTAGCAAAGCACAATCTGGCGGCACTTGAGTGGCAGCTTCGTAATTGGCAAGCATCCAGCCTTGCTGTATAAACTAACCCAGAGGAAATATATCAACTCGTTCTCCGGAATGTGATTGGAAAATGAAACATATTGGATACACATATCCAGCACGAGAAATTACTTCCATGAGCACTACAGTCATGTTGAACATGGGCTCTGGTTAATATTTGCACATTTTCAACTTGTTTGGAAAAGCTTCAGTGATAAATGTCCAAATATTTTGAGCTGAAATTGGCTTTAAAGTGTTAAGCTCTGTAAAAAGTAAGACAGCCCAATACTGTCTGTATGCTGATCCAAAAAGCTGCATTCTTTGCTTCTCTTCACTGGCTCCTTGTTAAATCTAGAATCAAATTTAAAACTCTTCTCCTCACATACAAGACCCCATCTTATCTTAAAGACCTCATAAAACCATATCACCCCAATAGTGCACTTCGCTCTCAGACTGTTGGATCACATGTGGTTCCTAGGATATGTAAAAGTAGAATGAGAAGTTTTTTTGACCTGGCCTGGACCAGGAGACCCTGAGTCCTCCTTTAGTTACACTGCGATCGGTCAAGGCTTCTTGAACTTCACATGATTTTACACCACTGTGATTTAATTATTGCTTATTATTAATCTCTAGCTCACTTCCACAGTGTGTCTTCTGTCCTGTCTCCCTCCCATCACCTCCATCTGATAGCTGCCGTCCTGATCCAATCCTGATTCTGTTTCGTCCTGTTAAAAGGGAGTTTTTCCTTCCCACTTTCACCAAGTGCTTGCTCTTATAGGGGGCTGTCCGATTGATGGTGTTTTCTCTCTATTATTGTAGTGTATTTACTTTACAATTAAAAGTGCTTTGAGGAAACTGTTGTTGTGATTTGAAGATCGATAAATAAAACTCACTTGAATTGAACTGACTTGTCGGTCCTCACACACATACACAATGATAGAGCCATTAATTCTCCGGAGGCTATCCCAGCTGACAGACCGAGAGGCAGGATACAAACTGGACAGGTTGGCAGTCCCTTTCGGTGTCCTTTATATTCTTAAACAAACAAAATAAGGTCATTAAAGTAACTGTTGTGTTGGCAAGAAATTTTAAATCACAGCATTTGTTATCAGGCAACTCTAAAATGCTAACATTCACTAAAGGAGAAGAGAGCACTGTTGCAAGTTGTGTTAGTGTGTGCCAACAAGTCCTAGTCATCATGACTTATTTACATTGTTTACTCTGGCTGTTCCCCAAAGAGGCCAGAGGGGCACCATTGCAGGAAGGAGGGGTTGGCTGAATGATTCAGAGCTGAACAAGAGCTCTGGAACATGCCAGGGATTTTACATATTTATAGAGTCAGAGGTGTTGCCGAGCTGTTTGCGCTGCCCCAGAGGTCAGGTTACAGTAACATCACTGCATCTTGCGTCACCTTGTGTGTGTGCTTTGTTACTCTGTACAAGTGCTGAGAAGCAGAACCATATTAGCAGCTTGTTGTTTTAATCATACAAAAAAAGGTACTATCAGCATGCGCATGGATAACATTTAAATTAGTTAAGGGGGTTGGTTTGGGCAATGACAGTGGAAAGTATTATTGTAAAGTGCAAAGTCATAATTATAACCATTGGTTGGGGAGACAGATTCTAAAATGGATCTACATGAGCTCAAACCATATTTGTGTTGCCAAGTATAGTGCTATCACATTTAGTGATACAGCCGGTTCACATATGCTCTTTATGTGTACAGTGCGTGCCCGCAGTTAATCGGCCCATTTCCTGTAATTCCAATCCCCCGATGTGCACATGACTGATGCCCAAACAGCAGAGAATAAAAAGAAGGAAAACAATGCAAATATCCTCAGCCTCACTGATGAAGAGCACATTTTCAGAAAGATTGATCTTAGGAAGAGCAGTCAAGATCAAAAGGCTTTCGTAATATATTAGGAAGGAAGGAGGGGAGATATATATATGTATATATATATATGTCTTCTAACTGTGTCTATCTGATCAGCATCCAAAAAACTGGATTTGATCAGAGATCATTTTGCCAGAGCTGCTTGGTTCAGCCCTTCTCAATAGCTTCCCTCATCAGTGGAGTCGGTGCTGATTGTCTCTGCATTCTTTTGCAGGCTTGAAAATGAAAACAAGTGAAGCCACAACTGAAGCTGGTTTCTTAAATTAGATAACTTCATTTGCTCCTTGACAAGATGTATCGTCTTGATGCTGGTTATGTGTTGTGGAAAAAGTCCTTTTAATGTCATGTGTTTTTTTTGTTTTTTTTACTGCGTTTTTATTGTAAACCATGTCTGTGAGGCATTTTCTTTACGGGAAAATAAATTTTGAATCAAATTGACTTGAAATGTTTCGTTTCAGAGGCCTGTCAATGTCGGAAGCTAAATGTTTATCACTCGATTTGTACAATGAGGAGGCGAGTTGAACAGACCTTTCCAGGCAAGGTCTATTCAGATCATATTTCCTAATTATCCTGACATACTTCAGACTACTTGGTGCTAATCAGAAGTCGAGAGTGTTCGGGGGGCATGAAAGAGGAGGGAAAAGAAGCATGCTCACCTCCTTAACCAAAGGTTTATTCTCAGCCGTCGTTGCCTTGGTGAGCAGGACCCGTGCTGCGAGCAAAAGCACGCAGCATTATCAGTTCACCAGGCTTTGAGAAGCTGCAGCATCACACAGAGCTCAATGGGCTCCCCTCTCAGTGTACAGATGGCTGTGACGGGGCCCTGGTGGAAATAACACTAAATAACATTCTCTGAAAATTCTCTCTTAGGATGTGACAAAAGAAAGTGGGGCTACCTTGCCACCTGCAACGTCTGGCACCTCTCTCTCTTCTCTGCCAATTAAAAGGCTGAAAAAAAAAATAGCCAAGCCTCCAGGCTTAGTTTTGCATAATAACATTTGCATAAAATGAGACCATCTGTTTTGAAACCTTTAATTTTTTGACTGTGACTTTAATGTGTTAATGCTGTAAGCTCTGATTTGCTACGCCGCTGATTTCCTTGTGGGCAAGGCTACTGACAAAATACGAACGAGGTCTAGATCCCTATTAAATACAACACAGCCAAAGCCATGACTCAGTATGCAACAGTGTGACAGTTTGGCATATAATCCTAATGAGACACTGCCCTGATTACGTATATGCAAATTCTGTTAGTCAATATTGGCTTACAGAGATGACATGCAAGTCAAGGTACGAGTTTTTTTTAATTAGTCGCAATGTTTTGATCTACAGCATCTTTAAATTATACTTTTCTTAGCGTAGGCTACAGTTTCTGTGGCATCAGATGAAACCATTGTGAACTAAGATCTTTGACAGTGTGATCCAAGCCCAGTGGAAACATGAAACAGTCGGATCAACCAGAATTAATTTATAATTCAAAGTCAAAGTAAGATTGCGTGGTTACATCAGGGGAGAAAAAAAAATGTATTACTGAAACTCTCTCCCCAATCTTTTACTAATGCTCCCCTTCTGTCGTTTTATGATCAGTAATTCTAAAATTCACTAAATAAACAATAATTCAACACAAATTACTCGTGGGGAAATTGTTCTTTGATGCAGTACTTCAAAACCTTTCAGTGGTATTGTTTGGAACCCTAGCAAACAAGTAAAAAGCCTACTGGTAAAAAGCCATAGCCTGAATGTTATACCATCTACACATGCAATATGGATGTAACCCCTTATGCAAATATTTTTTGATTTTAGCCCCAATTTTAGCTAATCGAACTTACCATCTCATTTACACAGTGAATTAGCTTATTTAAGTCCCCAGGACTACTTTATGATCTAAACATAACTACTTCTGTTTTAAAAATAAATCAAGATGCAAAACTTGAGACTTGTAGTCCATAAATGAATGTAATAGTGGCTTAAGTCCATCTTTTATGTACAGTCAATGTACACAAACTTTCAAGCACATTTTAACACAAAACACCCTGAATTTATAATTTATGAAAGTTTCCCATGATATAGAAAAATTCTGGAAAATGTGAGTCATGTTGCGTGAATAACTGGTTTGCAGCATCTGGGGAGTACGGCATAAAGAAGGACAAAACCAAAACCAACAATTTTAAACTGATAGCTTATTTTTACACACATTACACTCAGTTATTTACTTATTAGTTTATTTTAGCCAAAATATATAAACTTTGAATGTTTTACAGCATGTAAAGTTTTTTTTTAAGGAAAAGGGCCTGAAGCCATGTAAGTGTCACAGCTTACTGATACTTCCAGCAGCAAACTATTGTTTTTCTTTTCCCTTCCTCTTTCAACAAAAGTTATTTCAGAGTTTGGGGCCCTCCTGCTTGCACTGCTGTGAGATTTATTCACTGATTTTTTCCCCCCATCAGTTTAGATTCAGACTCTAAGGGCCAAATCGAAACCTTCAATTTTTGCCCCACAATACTGTGATTTTGAGGTGTTTGTAGAATCATAGTCTGGATGGTGTAGTAGCAGTAGTCTCTTTTTTCTTCCTCAGCTTTTCACCAATGCTGGGTGTCAGGCTACTGTACTCTTATTAGAAAACATCCAAAGCTGGATCAGAAAAATTCTGTTGACAGTTCTGTGAGGGTCAGATTTGTCCAGATGTCACTGTACTGTAGAGCAGCGGAGCACTACTTCATAGTCTGCAAATCTTCCTGAAGGTCGATTTGCACTAAAACAGGAGTTATGATTAGCCTTTCCAACAAAAGTGTCTGCCTGTGGCGCTGCTCCAAAGAAAAAGAAGACCTTAAGACACTGCTATCATCTTACAGGCTTTATCCAACTTCATGGACATCATTAGTTCTGTTCTCAGACTCTAACACAGAGGATCAACACTCGTGTTTCAAAATTCCGAGATTGGACATTTGTATCCATTCTCCTCCCTGTGACTGTAACTAAGCCATAGCTAAGCCATAACTCTAATAATCTAATTAAGAGACACTGGTTTAAATTGCTCACTGAGGCTAATCTAGGCGTTCCCAGTGCACGGTAATTTTTTAATGTTTGCATGCCAGTGTGAAGTGTTACTGTGTCATGGTAGTCGTGTTGGCACACGCACAAATCTCAACAGTGCAAAGCAGTTACTAGCAGGACTTGAAATACAGTTTCAATTTGTCCGCAACAGTATTAGGTGAGTTTCCACACTGCGAATCATTTGCAGCGTTTGTTGTTATTGATAAGGAGTGCATCCCTACATCCACAGTGTGCCACGCAGTCTGCTTCAGAGAGCACTCCTCCTGCCTCCTCGCCTCGTCAGAGCTGCATTTAAGATGGGCCAGCATGCCGCCGACGCAGAAGGGACGATGAGAAATTACAAAAACGCCAGAGCACGAGCGCTTCCACAGGGGCTCAATAGGAGCCGATGACCACTCAGCAGAGGCTCGCTGCCATGCATCTATCTGGAACTGTCATGTGCTATCTAAATGAGCCTTATAGGGATCCAACAGATGGTGGACATGTGGGACAAGTGTGGCTCAGAATATGCTCTGGTTTGCAGAACAACAACGCTTGCACAAATGCACAAATCGCTTTTTAGAAGTGATGACTCCCTGTTGTCATGAGTTCAGCGGTTATTAAATGAAAGAGGGCTGTAACTCCCATTGTGTAAAACATAGGCGAGACTCATCTAATTAAGAGGAAAAAATAAAATGACCATCTTCTTCTTCTTCAGAGGGATCAGGCCAGCCGCCTTCTTGGTGACTCCCTGTCTACAAAGCCTGTTTTCAGATTTAAGTTTGCATTTTTTTTTTTTTATCACCACAAAAGCTTAACTTAAGCTCTTTACTCAAGAAGAGGCGTGACTCTAAATAACTGGCCGTTGTCTTCGCCATATTTCCAAATCAATCAGTTTGCTTTTATCTTTTATAAGACTTCATACCCCTTATAGGATTATAGCCCCATATATTTGAACAGTAAACAGTCAGTCAGGATATGTTTAATCTAATCCCCCCTTCACACCGACACCTCCTGTTACCAGCCCCAACAATGAGCCTGGAAGTGTGTGCCTGTGTGTGTGTCTGTCTGTGTGTGTTTTTCCATATTTGGACAGGAGTGATCAAGAGGTTTAAGACTCCAAAGTCTGATCTATATACTGTGTGTATTTCTGATGAGACTTGACTTTTTTCCTCTTCTTGTACACATCCTGTTCGCTTTCTATGCAACTGCTATTTTTAGATGCTTTTATCATTTTGCAAAAGTGTAAAATTTTGCAGCCAACTGGCAATCAGTGGCTGAGTCCATGTGGCCAAAAAACTCATTTTCAATGCCATGTGTGCCAGCATGCACAACTCAGGACGTTTCCATTGAACGTTCTTATTCAGCTGCCTCTGGATGCTACAACAGAGCTCTGCGTTAACAGCCTCACACCAGGGTACAAATTCACGGTGCACATCTCGATGATTGTTGACCTTGAGTGTGAAAACAACAAAATTAAAATGGAGCATTTTGTAAAAATTTTGTTGTGTACAATCATAAAAGAGACAGTCCAGGACAGGCATGAAGATGAGTGTTTTCTAACCCTTGAATTCTTGGCAAAGGGTGCTAGGAATTCACTTCAACTGATGTACTGCCAAATCACAACAACAGTCGACTCAAGGCAATTTATATTGTAAGGAAAAAACCCGACAGTAATAGGTCAGGGTTTTCAATTAGATGACCCCCTGATGAGCAAGAACTTGGCGACAGCGGGAAGAAAAAGCTCCCTTTGAACAGGAAGAGAACTGTGGCAGAACCAGGCTCAAGGAGGCGCAGCCATCTCCTACGACTGAGTGGAGGTGAGGGGGAGGAAAACAAGATAAAAGACACCATGCGGAAGAGAGCCAGAGATGAATAACTAACATAACATCTTTGCCACATTTATTCAAATGTCCAAGAATCCCCATATGACTTTCCTTTATCTGTATTTACCTGCTGCTTTTGGGTTGTTTTTAACTCGCGACTGCCTGTGTGTCACTTTTTCATGACTTTATTGTGATTATGAACATTACTTTTAGACACTTTTTTGTATAACTGGTGGCATACGATGTAATAATTAGGAAATCAAGTGAATTTAAACACTAGACTTCACAGTTCGTAATCAGTTCCACTCTGGAGATAAAGGCTCTATTAGTAAGCCTATTTACCACTGAGTTGTTTGAAAGTTAAATTCAGTGGTCTTAAACCAGATACCCTCCATTCCTCGCAGTCCTCTGCAAAACAATCGCTACTATACGGGTAATTGTGATACTGGCTTGGGCTTAGTGTACAGAAAGTGTACAGAAAATAACGATGCGGTCCATACGGGGAGAATTCATCCAAAATTCTGAATATTAGATTGACTTATCAGGTGGGCTGTTGGGTGCAATTCAATTATCTCTTTGTTTTGCTGCAGGGAATGAGGGGAGTAGATGGAAATGCAACACACAGTGAAATAGCAGGAGACTGCTGGTACAGATAAAAGGTCAATAAAAGCAACAGCGTGAAAGAGAAAAGTGATTAGCAGTAAAACTAATAGATTGTGGAAAATTGTACTAAGGGAGGCATTTTAGTTGTTTTGTTTGAGTTTGAAATGGGAGTTTTTAGGGTATTTCTTTACGAGTGTCTTTTAGAAACAAATGTATCAATTTCTTAATGCGGAAGTGCAATTTCCCTGCTGCGATGTTCCACATCACATGCCTGCACTGTACGTCTCCCCTTCTTTCTTTGAGTTCTGCATTGAAAAATTATCCTCAAATTGCGTTGCCTGTGTTGCTTCTTTTCCATAATGGGAACAAGCCTCCAGTGTTGGGGAGTAACGGAATACATGTACCGCCGTTACGTATTTAAAATACAAAATATGAGTAACTGTATTCCGTTACAGTTACCGTTTAAAAAGGTGGTATTTAGAATACAGTTACTTTGTTGAAATAAATGGATTACACGGCGATACTTTCCTGTTTCATATTGTCGCGGGTCAGGACTGTTTGGGTTTTGTTTGACAGCTACGTTCTGTTGTTCCAGGCGGCAGCGTTATGGTTTCCATGGTTACAGGGGGACGCTCTCTCTCTGCGTGTTTCCTGGGTGAGAGAGGCCTTTTTGTTGTTGTTGTGCTAAGCTAATAGGCAGAATGCTACCGGTATACCTCTAAAGAATGTAGCATCATGGGCAGTGTAGTCCGTGCTGCAGGGAGAATGGACTGCCGTACACGTTATGTGTCTGTGAGCGAGGGAGGGAGAAAAAGGAAAAGTACGAGCTGTCATCGAGCAAAAACGGGAGCTGGAAGCATGTAAATATAATAATAACCACTGCAGCCAAGAAGAGTGCCTGACGAGCCCAGTTGTAAGTAAGCTATTAAGACTTGACTGTACACCGTGTTTGTGTTTTCCTCCAAAAACAATAAGTTCTGTTGGAGCAGCCTTTCAACGCCTCTCTTTGTCTCTCGCTAGCAAAGTTGACCCAGACAACAAAGTAAAGCTAGTTTTCAGCTACGAGCCCGACACAGAACCCACCGTATTAGCCAGAGGTCCCTTTAGTACGGTTCGGAGCCGCGGACCTTCAGTAACAGTAATAAATCACAGCAATAGTACATTCATGTAGTTGTAAACAGCATGATAATATATTAAGTAATCCAAAGTATTCAGAATACGTTACTCTCATTGAGTAACGTAACGGAATATGTTACAGAATACATTTTGAGACATGTATTCTGTATTCTGTAATGGAATACATTTTAAAAGTAACCTTCCCAACACTGCAAACCTCACATTTTCTGCCATGTCAGAAGGAAGCTGGATGAAGAGTAGAAGTTGTTTTTTTTCTCTTTTTTTCTTTACACTTCCCAGAACCCAGGTCGTCTTCTAAGAACCTCTGATGTTATCACTCTCCAAATGCAGATCTCATTCAATCACCCTGCGATCGTCTCCTTCCTCTTTATCTCCCAAAGCTTTTCTCTTAGAAAGCCCACAGGAGCCCATTCGGCACTGCTCGCAGTGATAACAGGGGATCGAAAGAGACGAGGTGAATTTAAGGGGTGCTGCATTTAGCCGCTGTGAGATCATTCCAGTTCATGCTTTGTCGGCGACTGGAAAAGGCGGGCATATGGGACGTACTCCTCTGCAATGCAATATTCAAAGAGATCTTACATAATTCATCTTTTTTCTCCTCTGTTTCGGGAGAGCCATCCTCAAAGTGTCACTAGCAGACCCTTTTAATTTGACAAGCCTGTGAAGCTGGAGTGCAAAATCTTGACTGCCTGGCTTTGCAACTTCTCACGGGACGGGTTGATATTGGGATGATAATGAGGCGCTCTTTTCAAAAGAATGGATGAATTAATAACCAGTTCTTCGGTCTGGGAGGAATAGTTCAAAGGCCGTCATAAACCAGTGACTGCTTCCAAACGAGAGGAACCATGATTTATTTAGGTCATGGACAGTGAAAAAAAAATGATATTTTTGACGTCTGGAAACAAACAGAAAACAATGTAATTGAGACTAAGTTCAGATGGGAGTCAACATGCAGTGGCAACTCAGCAGCAAAATATTTATGACCTCCATGGGGATTCTGTACATTCATGATTGTTTTTGCGTATAGCATACACATACACATAGTTTTTGTGGTGTGGGCATAATTAGATTTGTTTGGGCAGGTGATGAAAAGGCAAAAACAATAAGAAAAAGCATGTGACTCAGTAGTCATAGGAGCTTTGAAAAAGAAGGCAGCTGAACTTGTTTAAGTCCAGACTATCATGACCTGGATGACTGAGAACCCACACATGTATTACGACTCAATTTTGTTTCTCCTCTTTTGAGTCAAGATCATCTGCTCGTACTCAATTGTCCTTTCCTTCTTTCTTTCTTTCTTTCTTTCTTTCTTTCTTTCCTTCTTTCTTTCCTTCTTTCATTCCTTCTTTCTTTCTTTCTTTCTTCTTTCTTTCTTTCTTTCTTTCTTTCTTTCTTTCTTTCTTTCCTTCTTTCTTTCCTTCTTTCTTTCTTTCTTTCTTTCCTTATTTCCTTCTTTCTTTCTTTCCTTCTTTCTTTCCTTCTTTCTTTCTTTCTTTCTTTCCTTCTTTCTTTCCTTATTTCCTTCTTTCTTTCTTTCCTTCTTTCTTTCTTTCTTTCTTTCTTCTTCTCCATCCTCTTTTTTTTTAGAATATTAACATGACACCAAACATACAACAGGATGAAACATGGAGACAAAGCAATGACAGAAACTGAAAAGTTAAAAAACAACAAAACAACAAAAAAAACACACATATTAGCATATTTCATCACAGTACAGAAAGTGATCTTATTTAGAGGAGATATAGATAAATACACAGACAGACAGATGACAGTAACAATCCTTATAATAATACCACCAATATAAATAATAATTGGATTAAGGAGAAATAGGAGGAATAAGAGAAAGAGATGAATTAGTTTATGCATAATTATAGAATAGAATGCATACAGTGAGAATGATGAAGTGGGGTGTTACATCTGTACTACATCTGTGACGACCTTGGACATGAGGAGTGGTTCAGGATGATCTTCAGATACTCACCGTGATTTGGTGATTCAATTTATTCCCGTAGCAGTTTGGTGGTTGGAGACAATGAGGAAGACTGCAAGTAATATGTTGCTCTGTACTGATGCAAACCAAATAAGACCAAATAAGAACGGTTTCTTGCTACATAGCAGTAAGACAAAGCAGATGCTTTAATTCTCTGCTGTCACTGTGCCAAGTGGGTTTTATCATGATCCTCTGCTGTGGTCTTTCACTGTAGATCACTGAATGCCAGTGTCAAGCCAATCCAGGCTTTTTTCATTGCTGTGATTCTGTTAATGATGGTTGCAGATTACTTCTTCATTCAACACAAATATATCATTTTCATTTTCATTCCCGTCATCCACATGCTTCCTCCTTTCCTCCTTCCAGATATATAATATCTAGGTCACATTCTGGTGAATCACTTATAACTGGAGTAAATATATCTTCACCTCACCCCAACTTTTCAATCACGCAGCTGCGTGATGGAGCAACCTCGGCACACTGGAAATACATCGCATGTTTGTTAGCCAACGCCCAGCTGGATCCCGCTCCTTCCCAAGCGGTCCGAAATTAATTTGTTGTGGACAAATAGTGTTCAAGGGAAAAAATGTGAGCTGTTGTCTAGATGCCGTGTTCCCCATGTGAGCCACCTCTATTTGTCTCAGCAACCCCAGACATCTGCAGCCCTCACAGCTGGGAGGGAGAGGTCATTACCAGGCAATTTCACCCCTGCGATCCCTCACGTCTTTCTTCCATTTAGCCAGCATCTTTCTACCCTTCATGCTTTCTTGATGGACTGTTTTTTTTTAACTTCTAAATCCACATTTTGCATACCAGTACATGGAGGCTAAAGACATGGAGGATCCCAGGTGTGGAGAGCTTTGAGCTGTTTGTTTTTCAGGTCAAGTGGTCCATTGCAAAGAAAAAGGGAGGTGATTAATACTGGGTGTGTGTAAAGGGATTTAGTCCATAATCCATTGGCTCACTTGGAATTACTTCAGCTGTATGAAGACATACTGTGGGACTGTTTTTGAAGCTCGGAGAAGAATGGCTTCTTGCTTATTAGACCACTTTAACAATTTACTGGCTTGGCAGCAAACAATAAGCCAAAAATAAACAACCCAAAAGGGAAGAGCGAGCGCATTATGCGCACTAAGCCGTCATTCAGTCCATCATAATTGAATATCTGCAATATCAAGCGCATTCATCCCACTTTCTCATTGTTTGCTTATTGTGAAGCTCAGTGAATAAATATTGTTGATACTGCTGAATTTTAATTCGGGGCCGCGATCACACATAGCTTGTGGAGTAAAAGAAAACGGACACAGGTTTGGCTCGAAGCTTAGTGGTAATCACTGGGCCTCTCCTGGTTAATCATTTCCTTGGGTGTGAGGCAGGATAGTAGGCGACGTGAATGGCTAATGGGGAGATAAGCTGGAAACCCAGTTCCTCTGCCACTGTGTACAATAATCTGAGCGCTGCATCGATCATGTCTGCTATTGAAGTGAACAGATGGACAGGCACATATGAAGCACAGAGGGAATAGATAAAGCATTTCTCTACGTGCTGTGGCAGTCATTTATTGACTGTTGGGCAGACAGGAAGTGCTTTGTACAAACATGCAATAACTCTGCGTATTGTTTTAAATCAGAATAAGAATCAGAATACTTTATTGATCCCTAGGGGAAATAATTTAATGTGTTATAAAACATGGTTAAGGCTACGTCTACACGTACACGGGTATTTTTGAAAACAGAGATTTTCCGTTTTCGTTTTAAAAAATAATCCTGTCCACACGTAAAGGCAGAAATGAAGGAAAACACTGCTAGGAACATGCCAAAGCAGCAGGTGGCGATATATTCCTAACCGTGTAGAAATGTTGGCCAATCAGAAGTCTAGAAGCTTCTGCGGGAAATAGTAAACAAAGCTGGGGCATAGAAGCAGAACCGAGTGTGGAGGGACAGTAACTGTGTGTGTATATGTAAGCATTTAAACACTGCAGAGAGTACAATTAACAGTAATAGTATTGTAGAAATTCATTTCACCGAAACAATAACATGGCGCACAGTGTGACGTCAAAAAAGGCGTACACCTTTGACGCTGCGTTTTCTCCGTTTTTCTCGTCCACACCTAAATGCAAAAACGGAGTTTTTAAAAATCTCCGTTTTCAGTGACCGAAAACGCCGTTTACGTGTGGACGAAAGGTGCGAACGCATAGAAAAATCTGCGTTTTCAAAAATACCCGGGTACGTGTGGACGTAGCCTAAGTATTATGTTAACTGTGTCATTTTTGGCTGTATATTTTCTTTGTAATCATAATCAGATTATAAATGTACAGCTGCATGAAATACATGAATAATAATTAATTATATCAAGTTCATAATTCTCATTTTAAAAAAACATTTTAATTTAAAATCCACCAAATAATCAGTTTATTGTTAATTTGTTACATTTTTCTTTGTAAAATTGACTTTTTCTTTTAAAGTATACCCCGACTCCTGCCAGCTCTCCAGCTCCATGTTGCTTCCCAAACAAAATGAATCATCGTGTAGTAAAAGTTAATACACTAATCTGTATCAGTATGTTCATAAAACTCATCCTATGTTCAATTCACTAACAACAAGTTGCTGTATGTTGTCAGGTAACGATCTTACAACAACCCGTGTTCATATGTGCAGTATTGTCCCCAGCAGAACCTCTGATAGCTACAGTGTGTGAAACATCATTAGTACCCATGCTAACAAGCTGTGTCATTGTTTAGTCTGCATCACATTCACAGATCACATTCACGCTTGTGAGAAAAAGTGCTGCTCGCCTCACGTTCTTCAGTAACAAACTCATTTAATTCATGTCCGTGTGCAACACTGCAGCTGTTTCTGTGGTATGCTCTGAAACCTTTATCCTCCTCGCTCTGTTTATTCAAAGCACGAGTGTTATTTTCCCACATTCACTTATCTCTTTCTATATAGAACGTCTTATTAGTAAGAGCACTAAAAACCAAAGGCCGACAGCCACTCAGCTTTTAGATTTTTATCACTTTTATTAATATGTTTTGTAAATAAAAGACTTTATTGCTTTCACTCACACCTGGAAAAGTGGAAGTGAAAGAGCAATGCATTTTGGCCTGCTCAAGTCTGAAATGGCAAAAGTAATGGGTAACATCTTCTTGCCATTTCAGTACCTGCTCCAGTGAGTGAAGGTTCCTTTCACAGCTGTGCTTTTACAGGTGATATGATATCACAGCGTGAAAGGCATCTTGCTAAATGTAGTTCCCCTCCAGGTAGGCATTTCAATGGATAGAGTAAGCAACCTTTAACCACTGTGCCACTTTATACCACTCTGTATAGATCTCTTGAGAAAATTCACATGCATTAGGTGCTATTATTGGAATACATCTCATTTAATGTTAGGACTGTGAGCTCTTGCAGTGTGCTGTGTAGAGAGAGGCAATCTTTTTCTTATAATAACAAATGGACATAATCTGTTTAAAAGAAGCTGAATTTACAAAGAGATAGATTTCACACTTTAAGGTGTTTGACAGAAAGGTACAAGAATTCTATTCCTCACCTTAATCATAATATTAAAAAAAAACATATATAGTGATAACTTAAGGCATTGTTTTTATACATTCATAATGCTCACAAAACCTAAGGCTCTTATTTTATGGTGATTAACAACATATGCACACAGTAAAACCTAAAGTAATAATGTTTTTGCTCAGAGGATGAACCTGTTCACTGCAGTCCAATCCACTGGGTAAAATGCTTTGTTTGTTTCCTCTATTCCTGTTAGGAGCAAAACTGACACTAACTCAGACTTACACTAACAATGCTGCCACACTGGCAACCTTTGTAAATGCTTGACAAGCACAAATGTTCAGTGCTACCTATTCTCAAAGTTTGTAAATTCATCCTATTTATCCATTTTCCTCTGCTTATCCAACACAGGTGGGTCTGGAGTCCATCCCAGCTGGCACAGGTTGCGTGGTTAACACAGAGAAAGAGACAACAATTTTCCTTTACATTACCATCTATAGTAAGAATCACCAGTTAACCTAAACCCACTAACTGCATGTCTTTGGACTGTGGGAGCAGGGTTTTAATAGTTTTGCAATTTTCATTAGTTTTTATTTTTATTTAGTTTTGACTTCAGATTTTCAATTTTATATCAGTTTTAATTAGTTTTTACCAATTGTTTGCTAGTTTAGTTTAGTTTTTATTTTTTGAAAATCCTTAGTTTCAGTTTAGTTTTGATTAGTTTCAGTTTAGTTTTAGTTGTGTTTGCAATAATTAAGTGTAACAAAATCCCAGTTTCATCATATCAGTCATTCTCTTCTGCTTATCCTTGGGTATGTTGCTATTCCAGCTACCATACCCTGCACCCTGGACAGGTCGCCTGTCTGTCGCAGGGCTAACACGCAGAGACAGACAACTCACATTCCCACCTATGGGTTCTTTAAATAAATAAATAAAGGCAGATGAACAACCATTGATACCAGGCAACTATAAAATGTATATCTTGGCCCCAATGAGACTATTAACTCTTGCAGCACCGGGTGTTCGTAATTTTGGTTCAAGTGAATTAATAAACTTTTTGAAGGTAACTGACTCAAACAGTTATGTAGATTTCCCCGTCCTGTTGTCTCGGGATGCATCACGCTGCCTTGCCTGGGGTTAGCTTCTTCTAGGTTAGCCTTCTTGTGTGAGCTTTTAAAGTGCACTTTAAGGTTTGTGGGATTTTTTTCCCTTTAGAAATGTCCCTCATAATTTGTCTGTTTCCACTACAAGACACTTGCTTTATCCAAAACTCAGTCATATTCAAAGTAATCCCAAATTGGACTCTGGCGCTTTCTTCCGACTTTTCCTGACATGATTCTGCGTGTGGACGGAGCAGCAACACAGACGACTCGACTAACATACTGCCACCTGCTGGCATAATGAGACAGCAAGAAAAATATCTGGAAGCTAAACTTCATTTTCACCCTTGACTATTGTATGACACGCACACATCAATGAAAACTAAACACATTTTTGCTATAAATTCAGTTAATTTTAGTTAGTTTTGTGAACACTCATTCCAGTTTTAGTTAGTTTTCCTTTTTTTGTTTTTATTTTTATTTCCGTTAACGAAAATGTTTTTTCACTTCTAGTTTTCGTTATTTCGTTAGTTTTTGTTAACGATAATAACCTTGTGTGGGAGAACCACCAAGAGGACATGCAAGTCTCCACACAGGATGGCGCCAACCTAGATGGTGGATTCAAACCCATAACCTTCTTGCTGTGGGGCAACAGTGCTAACCACCATGTTTCTGATGCAAAATCATTACCACAGCTTATTCAATTCTGGTTTTGAGGTCGATTGAGTCCAGAAGTCTTTTCTTCCAGCTCCTATTAACCATAATGTGATTCACTTTGACATAACGCCACTGAAATTGAACCTGTTTCTTCTCTCTGTGAGCCAAGTTATAAAAGATAGACTGTTTTTGAAATTGTCAGTGTACAGAGATTACATCAAAATGCTATTACTGTAGTAGATAAACTGTGACGTTAAAAAAACACATTTGACTGGGATTCAGATTTTCAAAGCTTTGCTGATGCTGTGATGTGACAGCAGGAAGATGCTGCACTGAAAATAATTTGTCATAGATTTCATTAATTAAGTGTCAGCATTTGCACACCACCCGACCCTGTAGTAAGGTCATGTGTCAGTGTTGCTTCCTTTTTCTTAAAAGTATCCCTCCAAAGTGCTACCCATGCTTAAAATTAAGGGTCTCTCAGTCTGTGGCGCAGTGTGTTTTTTATGTTTAGATGAAGAAAAAGAACTGTTTTTTAGAGATGAAAGTGAATGAAAGAAGTATGTGAATGGCTGCTTGTTGTCTCCTATCAGCTTTTAGATTATAGCTAGCAGTTTGGTATCAAACATTTTGCCACAGCCTATTAGCGTAATTAGCTCGTGTGTTGATCTCTCTGCAAGATAGGTCTTCAATGGAGCCATTGACCTAGAATAATGGGAAGCTGCTGCAACATAATGAAGCTGAAAAACACATTCAAAGACTTCCAACGCAGTGAATTTAAAGTAGGATGTTTTTGCTTTTTTTCTTTGCATATAGCAGAAAGAGAGAAAAAAGATAACATCGTGTTTTTATTTTATATAATTTTCTTTCTTTCTTTCTTGGTCCACGTTCAAGAGTTTAATAATCACACTCAATAGGTTGTTGAAACAAAGTTATAATGGAAACGTATTTGTATGGTGTTGGCAACAAGATGTCATTGATCACACAGTGAGATATATTTCCTTTTCTGAATAAACAAGACTTGGAAGCAGACACTCCACTGAAATAGCACAAGTCCTCACTTCCCTCTGGAGGAAACACATGCCTTATAATCAGCAACCAGAACACAATCCAGACATATGGGGCTTTCATTGCTCTGCTCTTGTGTCAGCAGTCATGCGATCGCTGATTTCATTGTTGCATTTGTCTTTTTTTCCCCCTTCTTCTCTTTGCAAGGGAGTGTGGCTTATAACACGAATAATTAGTGGCTGTGATAAACTGCAGCGAGTCTCATCCCAAGAGGCCAGACTAGAAGTCTTACTCAAAGAAGACAGCCTTCTACTGTCTTTAAATGAGCTATTTTTACTCTACTAGTCAACAGGCAGTTGGGGGATTTCACTGTGTTCTGCTTAGTCTTTGGAAAATACTGTAATTACTTTGTGGTACATCTGTGTGCAAATTAAGATATCATGTCTAATTAAACCTCTCAAAAGGCAGATGTAACAGTACAAGGGTTGGCAGTATGGCTCCATACTGCATAAATGTACATTCTCTCCTCTAATATTCTTCTTCTCCGTATTCACACTGTACCCACTCCATGATTTATTCATTCTCTAAACGAGCTACTCTTGACTTAATGTACATAAGTGATGCAACAGATCAACGGACCCTGAACACTAATGGGGAGTGCAAGGTTACAGATGATCATGATGGAATGCAGAAATCTGAAAATGAGACTCAAAGGCTCCAAGTTCCTGTAGAGTCTGCCTGTTTTTCTTTGTGTAGCTCATAAATGCATCTCTGTTGTGAGGAAAGTGTACCAACAGTCACATTGATACATTGATATAAGACTTTATCCCATGACCAATTACAAATCATCCGGACAATGCTGACCTTTAAAGGAATGGAAAGAAACCAACAGACCAAAACAAAACATGCAGTTGTGGAACTGCCCAAAGTCATTTCTTTTACTGAGAACTACTTTTCTTTTTTTCTTTTTTCAACTAAACTGTTTGGATAAATTCTAAGGAAATGTGGTGCATTTTTTAAAATTTTTTAAAGACATTTGGAAGATATTAAGCAATCTCCTTTCTGGACTAAACAACTGGACCAAGACGTCTTAAAAAAAGCCTTGGGACAGATTCCAAGTGTACACTGGTGTGTTTTTGTTGTGGTATGAACGAAGAAAAAACAGACAGGCGAGGTTTTATCATGAATTATAAAAAATAAACTCTTAAATTTAATTTGTACTCTAATGCCAAGGGGTTAGAGAATATTTCACGATTCCAAGCTAGCCGGACTATTCCCTGGTCTTCATATTTCCTGTTTTACTAAATGTCTAAAGATCCCCAAAAAAGTAATCTTTCAAAAATATGCCTTTTGATTCTAAGCTATCCATGAAATAAATCTTTATAAGAACCTTACCGTGATGGTTAAAAGAAAGTGCAATCTTTTTTAGTTTAAAGCCAACTGAATGACACCGTCTGCAAAAAGTAGAGACGAAATCCCGATGCCACTGAACCATGCAACCACACCTTCACTGCACCTAGAAATTCTGTCTATGAAAATTATTAACCAAATCGGTGACAGAGAGCAGCCCTCACTGAGTCCAGTGCTCACTGAGAACGTGTTTGACTTATTATTGAGCTCTGGCAATGACTGTTCAGGGACCAGAAGAATCGCAACAAAAATCCAAATACCTTGCACTCCCGAAGCACCCCTTCAGGACAACAGGATGTCTTGAAGAACTCATTTGAATGGCTTTGTCAGATCCACAAAGCACATGTACATAGGTTAGTTGGGCAAACTCCCGCTCACCCTTTAGTATCTTTGAGAGGATGAAGAGTTAGTCCAGTGCTCCGCAATCATGACAAAAACTGCATTGTTCCTCCAGAATCTGAGGTTCAAATAATAGATGCATTCTCCTCTCCAGTACTCTTGCATAGGGAGGCTGAGAAATGTGTTGCCTGAAGATAGAACACACATACATATATATCAAGACGTAATAAAAATCATCTGGTCCTTAGCAGTTAAACATCTCATATGAACAACAAAACAGGACATATTCAACAAAAACTAAACTGGGTGGAAATGAAAGTAGGCTTACATCCTTGCTGCTTCCGTATAGGAACTAAGAGTGATCACCAGCAAGTTTTAAACAGGAGAAGGGCTTGCCAGATGATTTTGTTTTACTGGGCAACAAACAAAAAACAACAGGCCTACTGCATCCATATGAAAAGTCGCACATTCAAGAGTGGTAAATGGACTGATTCTTATATAGCGCTTTTCTACTCTCCCGGAGTACTCAAAGCGCTCTATACAACATGCCACATTCACCCAATCACACCCATTCTCACAAGCACTTTATCTATACTTAGTGCTATCTAACTACATTCACACTCCAATAGACACATCGGAGAGCAACTTGGGGTTAGTATCTTGCCCAAGGATATTTGACATGCAAACTGGAGGAGCCAAGGATTGAACCACCAACCTTCCGATCAGTAGGTGACCTGCTCTACCTCCTGAGCTACAGCCACCCCAAGAGTGATTGAACTGTAACAATCTGACAGCATCACATTAAAGTGTTTCTGTGTATATCCATTTTGCCACAAACCAACTTCATGACCCAGAGTTTTTGCACCAGTCTCACTGCATCGTGATTTCGTGAGAGTGGGAGAATTCATTTGGCCAGACTGCTTCGCTTAATGTCATATCCAAACACTGTGCTGCCCTGTCTGCTCTCTACTGTGTAATGTGTTCCTTATACAGTATTTCACGTTTAGCATGCACGAGTCATTTCTTTTTTTAAAAAGCCCCAAAGTTACTCAACGATTCACTGTGTCAGTGAATGTTACTCCAAAGGATGATCAGCTACAAATGTCAGATGGACCACCTAATTCTGTTAATTCCTTCTTTGAAGTACTCTGAGTGAAACTCCAAGGTTGCTCATCAGAGAGCCAAGGCCTTTTAATTAGCTCAGCTCTTGATGGCCGAACCCCCCGAGGGAAAAACAGAGGGTAGGGATGGGGGTAGGGGTGGCGGAGTGCACTATGTAAAAAATATTTGTGAGAACTTGTTTTGACTTCACATTTGATGTGGACAGCGAAATTAGTCTACCTGTTGCTGATCTGAGGTTACGCAAGGTTTAGTTTGCTGTAATAGAAGGGCGGAGGCCAGATCAGATGTTTTCTAACCTTGCTCCTCCGTGTCTAAGCCTGCACATTCGGGGGATTTAGTGTAATTACAGGTGTGTTGGACTGATTTAGATGTGACAGATAAAAACCAAAAGAGCGAACACAAACTTCACCGTGGCATGAGCATGCAAAGACCTGACTCTGTTGCCATTTGGCCCTCAAACAAAGGAAACAAAGCAACAACAAGGTTTATGCATGTGTTAGAGAGAGAAATGTCAAGCTAATGTGTCAGTGGCTTCGGGCTTTGTTTTGATTACTGCAATTATTTTTTATCCTCTTGTAATTTACCATGTGCCGCCCCCCCCCCCCCCCCCCCCCCCCCCCCCAACACACACACTTGGTTATCACATTAGTCGATTACAGGCCAAGATTTCCTGGGTGACTTAATCATGTAAGTATTTGCAGACTGAGTATTATATTTGTTTAATGCAGAACATAATTGTATGCTAACAACATATTAATCAGTGTGTGTGTGTGTGTGTTTTCTGTATTACCTGACTTCATTTTGTTATCACTACAATTCACTGATAAGCTGCACATAAGAGATAAATCAGCCCAATCTCATTCACACCTGGGCACAGCGAGAGAGAAGAATAGGAGGTAGAAAAAGAGCCCAGCTAGTGCCACCTGACTGATGAATACGCTCATGCATGTGGACACTTGGCTGGCGCGCAGAGAATAACAGGGAGGGGATCTGGCACTTCATCAAGTAGACCTACTACTGGGAAATCGCTGCGCGAGAGCGATGAGGATGATGCGTTTATCTAGCTTCCTTTGTGATGCATAACTGACTCTGCTGGCCTCACTCTCGCAGCGCACCGTATGCTTTCAAACCAGAAGCTCAACAACACCAAACATTAGATACTTTATTCACTTGACATGCTGCAGGAGTTTTTCTTTTTTAATGTTTAGTTTAAGCAAACGACTTTGACTCTTTTCTTTATTCATCTTCAGGACGAATATGTTTTTTTGCACATGTGTTACAAGCTTCCCCCTCACTTAATGAATGCTGTCAGCATAAGCCGCCTCAGGTGTGATGTGACAGCTCCCTACAATCACAGTCAGATCTGTGTTTGTGAAATGCTGTGGAAATGAGAGGGCGGACCATTAGAAGATGCGCAGAAATGAGGCTCGTACATTGCAATCTGTAATGAGATTACAGCTCAGGGCGCATTGCACGACCATTTGTGCGTGTGTGAGTTAATTGGCAGCCAAAGAGCCTAAGAGGGAATGTTCTGTGAGCCCAGCAAACAGTAACTCAGACCCAGGGCAACACTAATTATTCCAGGCTGCCCGCCAAATTTACAATATTACAGCTTCACAAAGCCATCTTAGTGCATGTGCTCTCTCTATTAGATGGTGTGGCACACAATCTGTTTTCAGGCTCAAATGTCCAATAGGAAAGTCCGCCCCGAGTTCCAGGTGTACAAATACAGATGTTCGGATGCATTTTTTGTGTTAATTTTTTTTGTTTTTCTTGCAATTGCTTTTAGATATTTTTCTTGCTCAGTCTGCATGGGACAATGTCCACGTGAGCACAAAGATCACTCAGAGATGTACGTTCAGAGCAGCTGTAAAAAAAAGTTGGATGGAACTGAATTCCAAAACACATGAGCCAAAATATTGAAACCTAAAATGTGACTCAATTTTGATGTTTAGCAGATGGCATCAACTTAATGTTTGACACAATTATAAAACTTCTGCTTTTGATTGATGACAAATGGTGAGAAATCTCGATCGCCCCCACTCGCTTACTACAGCATAAAGCCATCTGAGTGAAGAGACAATCATTTCGGAAAGAAATCATAAAAAGTGGCATGAATATGGAAGTTGGGGGGCAGGGGGGTGAAAATAAAGTGGGAAAAATTGAAAACCCCGTTTCTGCTCATGGCTGTCAGAGCAACTGACGCTTTAAGCTGCGGATACGGCAGCAACCTCTGGGTGTGTGTCATTTATTTGTGTGGTGTACTCACATGCTTCGGTTTGTGCGTGGCAGTGACTAATTATTACAAAAAAGGAACAGAGGCCAGGGTGGGGCGTGGGTGTGTGGGGGGAGGTATCTGTTTTTCAGGTATCTGAGTAAGAAGGGAAGGACTGGGACAACAAACCGATGTCCCACCATCGCTGCCCCGCACGCAACGCGCCTCAGTTTGACATGCCTGCCTTGCTAATAGAACGGCAGTGGTGCATGCTTGAAAAAGGGGTGTTGGGGGGGCTGCTTAGAAAGCTTTTGATCAGCAGTCCCCTGTGACATCAATTAACTATTAATGTGCAGCCCTAGAGCTGGATGATGGAGAGCTGTCCAGGGTCACCTCCATTCTAAAGCCACGCGGCCTGATAATGACAGCTATTTAACCTAACTGGCCTTAATATATGTGTGTGAGGGAGAGACTAAAGAGAGACTAATGAAGCTTTATATGAATTATACTACATTTAAATCATAGTGTATTATATTAAATATACTTTTTTTTTTTATTTGACGTGCTGATATTTGATACGCTTTTGTGATGTTTTAAAATGACTGCATGTGAGGAAAGAAGAAAATAATGTTAATCTGTTCGCCGTCACCCACAACAGGCTCTTTCCTGCAGCTCTTCGTTGCTCAACGACTGAAGCTGTGTTCTGCAGCTAGCACGCTGTCAGGGAACAATCATGACATTTTCTGTGTCGCTTGCTAAACCACTGATGCATGTTCTGCTTTTGCCCTCATCATTTTGCCTCAGTCTGCAGCACCAACCCCGACTGCACATGTGAGAGGCATTAAAACGCGAGTGTTCCATGATGTGACCAAACTCACATGTCGAGAACTTTGTTTTTCTTTTTTTCCCCCTGTGATTCATGTTTACATCCCCAGCACTCCTCCCCCATCAGACTAATGAGCATTTCTTTTTCTTTGTTTCTAATTACCCTCCTTTCTGTCATCCGTCTTACTCCTTTACCATTGCTGTGTGACATCTGGCGCTGGCCAGACATTCCCAAGTCAATGACCAATGTCCTCCCGTAACAAGGATATATGGCTCCATTAGCCTGCAGCTGATTATTTAATCATTTTTTTAGATGGCTTTAATTGAAATGATGTGATGAATGGCGCTGAGGTTCACTCCCTACAGAGAGGTCTAATTGTGACTCTGTCCTCAGCACCCCACCTTGGATCTGTCACATGCTGGCCACCTCTCTCTCAGGAAGCAGGTAGTGTAATATGTGGCTGCTGCAGAGCAAACAGGTTTTGCTATTACTTTTTGACTTACCCTAAGAAAAGCAAGAGGAACCTTCACTTAGTTGGATACTTTGGATGCATGTTGTTGCATTCGTGTGGATCATGACATCACATAAATACATATTTGCTTTCTGCCAGTTGGCCTTTCAGAGGTCTATGTAATTAATGTTAGACATAACTTGTGCTAGAATGTTTCTCTCTTGAGAAGACAAAGTTAGGGAGTGATTGTCCAATCAGGTACAGTGTATTTTGCAATATTTAGCAAAGCTGTTGTCACCGTTTATCTTTTTAAAATTAAACTGACTTCACAGCCTTTTCTTTCCTAATTGTAACCAAAAACACAAGCATAGTGTATACATAGTGTAAACTTTGCAGTGTGTACTAGTCTGAGTGTGGTCTACTGAGGTAACAGCATCCATCATGCTAATCTTGACTCTCTTCTGCACCACTTATTAGACAGGCAGCGGAGCACCATCTTTAACAGACTGATTCAGCTCAGATGCTGCAAGGACAGATATATGTAGTCTTTCATACCACATATACTGAATGGTAAATGGTAAATGGCCTGTATTTGTATAGCGCTTTTACTAGTCCCCTTAGGGACCCCAAAGCGCTTTACACACCCAGTCATCCACCCATTCACACACACATTCACACACTGGTGGAGGCAAGCTACAGTTGTATTCAATTCAATTCAATTCAATTTTATTTATATAGCGCCAAATCACAACAAAAGTCGCCTCAAGGCGCTTCATAGATACAGAGAAAAACCCAACAATCATATGACCCCCTATGAGCAAGCACTTTGGCGACAGTGGGAAGGATAAACTCCCTTTTAACAGGAAGAAACCTCCGGCAGAACCAGGCTCAGGGAGGGGCGGCCATCTGCTGCGACCGGTTGGGGTGAGCCACAGCCACAGCTTCCCTGGGGTAGACTGACATTACATAAATGTCTGGCAAAGAATCGTCTGCAGATATCCATCCATCCATCCATCTTCTTCCACTTCCTCTAGCTTGTCTGGGGAAACATCAAGGCGTTCCTTCCTTTTTCACAAATTAGATTTCTAAATTGGATTTCCTTCATGACACAACCAAAATATCTTCTCTTTTCTCCCAGAAGGAGAGAAAAATATCATTGTCATTCCTGATAATCTCTCCAGCGTGTCCTGGGTCTGCCCCAGGGCCTCCTCCTGGTCGGACATGCCTGGGACACCTTTCCCAAGAGGCACCCAGGAGGCAACCTTGGCCCATTTCCTCAGCTTGTATCCGCAATCTCGTTCTTTCGATCACTACCAAAGCTTGTGTCCATTGGTGAGGGTAGGGACGTAGACTGACCAGTAAATTGAGAGCTTCGTGGGTCTGATGGGACTCCAACCTTTTCCGGCTGAGGACTACGGCCTCAGATTTGGAGGTGCTGATTCTCATTACCACCGCACTCGGCTGTGAACCATTCCTGTGCAACCTGAAGGCCGTCACCTGATGAAGCCAACAGAGCCCCATCATCTGCGAAAGGAGAGATGAGATTCTGCCTTCCTCTACTTGCCTACACCTAGAAATTCTGTCCATAAAAATTACAAACAGAATTGGTGACAAAGGGCAGCCCTGGCGGAGTCCATCACCTATGGGAAACGAGTCTGACTTATTGCTGGCTATGCCGACCAAGCTCTTGCAACGGTTGTATAAAGATTGAATGGCCTGTAGCAATGGGCCAGACACCGCATACTCCTGAAGCACCTCCCACAGGACACTCCTAGGGACACAGTTGATTGCCTTCTGTCCACAAAGTACATGTAGACTGGTTGGGCAAACTCCCATGCACCCTCAAGTATCTTTGAGAGGATAAAGACCTTTCAGTCCAGTGTTCCACGACCGGGAGGTCTGCAGATACGATTTATTTATTTATTTATTTATTTATTTATTTATAATAGTACAATTATTATGAATTTAAATTTGCTATGACAAATTATATTATATATATTATTAAGCATTTGTCATGATCTCATCTGAAATTAGTAATATTTGTTTTTAGCCGTCCATTCTCATTCACTTTTCCAATTCAGGGTCGTGGGGGGTGGAGCCTATCCCAGCTGCAATAAGGTGAGAGCTGGGGTACACCCTGGACATTTCACCACTCTGTCGCAGGCCTAACACAGAGACAGACACAACCATTCGCACTCACATCCACACCTATGGACAATTTAAAACCACCAAGTAACCTAACCCAGTAACTGCATGTCTGTAGACTGTAACTCATGGTGGGTTTGGACCCAGGATCTTCTTGCTGTGAGGGTGGCTTTTTTTTTACAAGGAAAAAATGTAACTAGTTATAAGGTATTTAAAAAAATGTTGCTGTTACATACATATTGCATGAATAATATATATTGCATGACTGTTTTGATAGTCTCTTTTATTAAAATGTGTCCAAAACTAAAAACTGTACCCTGACTAGTGAAGTTTATTATAGCTACACATTTTAAAAAGACACCCAGCAAGACGTCAAAATTAGGACAAAGGTATAAAAGGCAATGAGAAAAAAGTACACATGCAAAGTACCCACGTCATCACGCTGTCCCAGTGTGCTAACAAAGCACACGGAAAACAAAAGACGCTCTTACTTGTACTCACTAGTTCATGACCCATATTAGAGGGAAGAATAATTACAGTTTCAGGGCAGAGAGGAGTGATGGTGCACCATATGTTACTGATATGACTGTCATTTTGCCTTATGAGAGCTGCTATCTAGCTCCCTAAGATTAGTTGGAGCTCTAATCTATTGATCCCATGGGAACATTTCTCCATAAGTCTCTCAATGGCTTCCTACTTAAACCCTCATCAAAGGCTGAGGCAATGCGCCCGGCGAGCTGTTTATGTCAATACAGTTAATGTGATGCACTTCACGGCTCCCCTCTCAGACACCAATGCCGGCACAAATGAAGATATAAATATTCAGCCAGAGACCCAAATAAAAGTGAAATAAATAGAAAATAAATTCTTCCCTGTGAGGATGATAAGGCGGAGCGCTCGGGGACAGCGCCAGGGAAATGTAAGACAAATCCCAGCGCTGAGCTTCAATTCTCTTGCTGTCATTTCATGATCCCCCCCCCCCCCCCCCTCTCCGTAAACACATTGCAATCTCACCATTCAGACTGCCTCGTCTTTGTTGTCTGTCGTCTCTGTGTCTTCCATTAACAGTATGGGGAACCTATCATGGCATTGTGCACGTATGATCCTAACTGACAGTAAAAAGGATAAATGTCATGAATAAGCACTCCTCTGAGCGTCAGCCATGACCTTTGACACAAAAGAGTTGATATGCATCAGTAAAGGCAAACCATCATCAAACACACACAACATGAGGTCCATCAGAGATGGACGCATGAAAATGAGACAAAAGTCTGTAGATCAGGGGTGTCGAACCCCAGACCTCAAGGGCCGGTGTCCTGCAGGTTTAGAGACCACCCTGTTTCAACACACCTGAATCAAATGATTAGTTCATTGCCAGGCTTCTGGAGAACTTCAAGACATGTTGAGGAGGTAATTTAGCCAATCAGCTGTGATGGATCAAGGACACATCTAAAACCTGCAGGACACCGGCCCTCGAGGCCTGGAGTTCAACACCTGTGCTGTAGATGCTTGTGAATATGATCTTAATGGAGGACAGAAAGTTGACACTACGTCTATCGCTATTGAAAGTATATTACGTTACTGCAGATTTAGCTAAACAAATAGTCTCCAACATAAATTAGCACAATGCAATATTGAAGGTAATTGTTTGATTTAAAAAACAAACACAGAGCCAGTTCAGGCTTTTGCTTTTCTTTTTTTCTTTTTTCTTTTTTCGCCTGTCCCGATTGGTTCTTTTGCCATCAGAATTATTGTCTAAAGGCAAAGAAAGATGCCCAATGGATTTACTTTACCTAATGGACCATCCCAGCCTTGCCGTATTGGTCTATTTGATTCACCTTTGCTTTTATTGTGTATTTCATTTTATTTTCACTTGCTACACACGGGACAGACATGACTGGAGAAAAGAAAAGGGAGAAAGAAAGAGGGAAAGAAAAACAGCGGGGATGAGGAACGGTGATAAAGGGCAAAAAACAAAAACCAAGAAAACAAACAGACATAAAATACATATATCGATCACCTGGATCACCTGCTGAGAAAGAAAAAAGAGAAAACAAGCGAAAAAGAGAGAGCAATTTAATAAACAACGTCATCATGATGATCTATGTGAATATAACAGTAAATACAGCACACAGTGTGCTTTGAGGTAGGAGCCAAAAAGGGTGTAGTTTGTGTGTTTGAGCACCCGTGTGAGCATGAGCGCGCATGTATTTAAAAGGTTCCTTCATGTAATGATCTGCTAGAGCCCCGTCCTCCAGGGCATGAAGCAGGGATGGAGGAGATCCAGATGGAGGAGACATCCAGAGGCCCTCAGAGCACAAGAGACCAAGGAAGACCAACGGAGGGGCAACTGTGCCACTATCCCGGAAAGAGCTGAGAATCCCAGGCTTTTGCTTTTAGGTGCCCTTCACTACTTAGATTGGGGCAAATTATTATTTGATCCCCTGCTGAATTTTTAATTATACTCACCAACAGGCAACAACTGTTGGTACGATTAACTGGAAATGGGGGAAATGATCATAAATCGCCCTTGGTCTGGAGCTCCATGCAAGATCTTTCCACATGGGATGAGGATGATCATGAGATCGATGGCCGATCAGCCCAAAACTACATGTGAGGCGCTTGATATGAAGGCAGCTGGGACCACGGTCACCAAAAACACCACTGTAATTACACTACGCTGTAATGCCCTCCTCCAGGTCTGTCTTAACCTCTTAAGCCCCAAGCCTACCTGATCTCCTGTTTTTTATGCCCCCGTATCAGGGGGCGTTGGGGCTTAAGAGGTTAAGGTTGCAAGTGAACATTTATGCAATTCAAAGAAGGTTTGGGAGAAACCAAAGTCAAGCTCTTTGGCATCAACGCAACCTGCTGTGTTTGGAGGAAGAGAAATGCTGAATATGACCCAAAGAATGCCCTCCCCACCATCAAGCACGGAGGTGGAAACATTATGCTTTGGGGCAAGTTTTCTGGGGAATGAATGGGCTGTACACTGTAAAATCTTAGATGAGAACCTCCTTCACTCAGTAAGAAGACTGAAAATGGCTCATGGATGGATCCTCCAGCATTACAATGATCCAAACCACATCACAAGACAACAAAGGTGTGGCTAAAGAAGAATTACAATAAGGTCACGCAGTGGCCTCGCCAGTCTCAAGACATCTGTACTATATGAAATCTGTTGAGTAAGCTGAAGCAAACTAAAGGATTTAAAGTTCCTGTAAAGAAGAGTGGGCAAAAATCCCTCCTGAGATGTGTGCAAACCTGGTGACCAGCTCCAAGAAACATCTTACCAAGGGCGTAGATTTGGCATGGACGGAAGGGACGCGTCCCCACCAATATCCAGCAGTTATTGAATTGTCCCCACGAATAATTTGATCTCTTCGAATAAAGAAAAACAAACCCGATAGATAGAAAAAAAACAATCTGTCACCTAGCGGTGCAGAAAGAGTTAAATTACGTTCTCTACTGGAGTCCTACCTCATGTGACAAATATGGCCAATGTGATTGGCTGTGCCTTTCAGGGAGCTCTGTTTAGTTTTAGCAGGGGCAAGCTCCTCTCCTCCTTGCGAGGACCTGCAAGAAGGAGAGGAGGATGGCAGCAAAAAGGAAGAACCTGGATATAAGAAAGTATTTTTCAAAGAAACCTGTAAGTCACTTAAAGCCAAGTTAACTCATAAAATGTGTCCGTCACAATAATGTTACAGGCTATGCTAGGCTTTGGCCCACATCAGCCTAAAATTGTATGTAACCATGAATAACGTGTTTTGGAAACTAACTGCACAACAGGCAGCACTATCAGTTATCTCAGTCTCCCAGAGTAGCATTTCTAATTTTGATTTAAACTGTCAGAGAAAACGGCAGCCTCGAGTAAGCCAGGATATTAGTTTACAGAGGCTGTTAAAATTCATCCGTCCCCACCAATGCCAATACCAAATCTACGCCCTTGCATCTTACTGCTGTTCTTGCCAACAATGCTTTCTCCACCAAGTAAAAAGTCACCTTTTGTGTGGCATAACAATTTGTAACTTTCATCTGGATTTTTTTGTTTTATTTATTTATTAGTTTTATCCTGTCTCTCCCCATGAAAATTAAACTAGCATAAAAATAGAAATTGTTAATTTCCTTCGAAATGAGTAAACTGACAAATTCAGCAGGGCATCAAAGAATTACTTCCCCTGCTGTAATTAGGTCTTAAAAAGTCTTAGGAGCCAGTCTAAATGTTTCATTGTCATAGCTCATGGCACTGACACCAAAGGGTACCTTGTGCATATTTCTGAAATGCCAGCAGGTTTTATGAAACAGACGTATTAGATGGGAATAAGAACAGGTTTGATTTCTTTCCCTGACTTTAAGTTTGTCTGCAGTTTGTGTATCAAATGTTTGCCACATTTTTTTTAATGTCTTAACAGTTTTTGTTATTTTGTCATTTTTACTTAATTTCTATCAAAACAATATTTGTACTTCTAAGCTTCTTGCTCAGTATGAACTACCAGCTATCATGGATTATATTCTACCCAGTGTTTTAATGGAATACTGAGTAGAGCTGTAGCTCTATGTCTGAGTGATATGGGTCAGAGACTGACTGCAGGGGGTTCTTGCGCCAGGGGGGCAGTGTTGCAAGAAGTTATTATTCTCAGTGGTTACAGGAGGCCAGAGTTTAGAAATGAGAACCAATAGGGAACATAGCAAGTGATAGAGAGAAATATAATGCATATTGGACAAAGCAGTACAGTGTATTTTATTGTGGCACTTGTACCACATATGTGATGAGAACAGTGGACTCTCTGATGCCTTGTGAAAAATCTACTTAAAGCCATTGAACCATGAGCTCCAGTGTCAGAATGTCTCACAGGTAGGAGGAACAACAGATTTCGATTTAAAGAACAATCCTAACAAGTTAAATGAAAAAATGGGGATGGGGGTGGGCACTGGAAAAAAAGCATCCTTTTTGAAAAGCATTTATTCTTTTGCTTTTCAGTGATATACTTAAGATTTTTAGACCTAACAAAATCATGCTTTATTGTCAGGGACACAACCATTTGTCTTGATCTTGTCATGCTGACAGAGAGAAAACAGATAAGAGAAGATGATTGGAGAGACAGGACTGAGTAAATTGCCCGACTTGCCTGAATCAAGTGTGAAGGTTTGGACAATTTCAAATGTTTGGTCAAGTGGAAAATCGAAGGTTAGACATAACCCAGACATTTATATCTTTGTGAATTTAGCTGTGCCTCTTTTTACTTAACAGTGTATTTACTTCTTGTAAGACTTTCCCCCCATTCTTTGTCTACTAACCTAAAACACACTACAAAAAATTGTACTTGTCCTAACACTAGTTCTTGGTGCTGCAGTGCTATTGATATTTATGTTTCTCTGTTCACTAAATGGTTGTTCACAGAATTTACTGCTCACTCGAATCCCCCCCCCCCCCCCAAAAAAAACACTCAAATCACAATATAGCAACAATGAGTTTGTGTAAGTCTTTAAACTGTTCAGCATTATACTGAGCAAAAAACTCTCACACTGTTACCAAGTTGGAGGGTGTTATCTGTTTTATCACAGGAATTATGATTGCTTAAACCAAGCTGTAACCTTAGAGGCGGAAAAATTGAGACTGGCTCCTAAATCAAGCCTCAAGCATTTTAAAAAGGACTAACGTGCAACTTCTCAATTTGATATTGTTATTTTGGTGTTGCCCCTGTATCAACACAACTAATGTTGGTTCAGGTTCAACACTGCAAGTGACCAGTAACATTATAGTGATGTCATATTTTTGCAATGTATAAATTCTGTTACACACACACCAAACCTTATCCCTAACCCTACCTGTATCCCCATAACCGTAACCCTAACCATGATCACATTCTAAATCCGAACTCCAATTTTGGATTGCAAAGCTATAACATCATACCAGTGTAATTTGGCCAGATGCAATGTTGATCCTGGACAAGCATTATTATGTTGATCCAGGAACAACTCCAATACGAGGATATCAGATAGAGCCATGCAACTTTAGTGTAGACTGTACCAAGAAAAAATAAAAGATAGCTCTGTGGGTGATAAACTTTTATGGAGCTCATCTAAAATTTGCTTTACTTTAAGCATGGTTGCTTTCAGTGAAGGACAGATGGTGGAACTAGCATCCGTAGCTCTTTGCTAGCCATCGGCTCAGCTAATAAGAGAAGATGAAGTGGATCTTTCAACTGTGTTTATTTTGTTGTTGCTTTTTGGACATTTTTGAAAATAACTGTGTGGGGTTTCTTAAAAAGTGATTGCCTTTTACTGTGTTACAACTGATTAGCAGACACCTCTATCTATGCAATGCACCCATGCAGGTTATGGATGCAGCTTGCTAGCAAAGCTTCCAAGTGTTGATTTAGCACACATTCCTTTCCAAAAAAGGCCACAGTGACAAGGGGAAAATGGTCAAAAGTCAAGCTTCAAATTACGAATCCCTAAACAATGGCTATATCCAAGATTCAAACCATTTTCACTTCACAAATTACATTTGTGTTTACTTTCCAGAGTAAGTGTAAATTTTGAACAGTCACTGGCACAGTCAGTTGTATCCTGTTAGCTGGAAGTGTTTTAAGTTTTTTCTTTTATTGCTCCTGAGCAGTTTAAATTGGAATTTTAAAATCAGATAATTATACTCATCAACAATACCTCATGTTAATATCCTGCTTCTTGTGGCCTCTTGCCATCATTACTAGGTGCTTATGCTACCCACAAGACTTGAAATCTACAAATTCTAACACTCTTTTAACCAAACTGAATTAACCAGAAATGTCCAAAGCAACAGGCCTCTCCAAATAACATACAACTAGAAAGCAAAGTTAGATTGTGTATATGGAATCACAAATACCTAAGAGGTCCAGTTGACAGCACACAGGAGCACTAGCACCGTTCCATTAGTTTGAGTGGATAAGAAACACACTTAAGACATTAAATGTCAAGTCAAAGCTAAATAATAATCATTAAACTGTGTACGCAGCGCTGACCTACATTGTAATCTTTGCGCAAACACAATAATGATTACTTTGTGATAAGCATCCGAGTGGACACATTAAGCAGCGTTGTTATTTTTGCAGAAAGGAGTTTACGGCCCATTTATCCGAATGTTTGGTTTCTCCAGGTTATCTCAGATGGAGAAAATGGCTCAATGGAGCCAGAAAACGATATCATTAATTGGGTTTGTTGTTCTTGGGAGTTAAATATTCAAAAGAGTGTTAGGGGTTTACTTGCATTGTGAAGCCTCACCATCAAATTTAAGCTTTCTTATTCTGAATGTTTTTCAGGAGACGATTTCTGTTTTTATATCCATGCGGGTGTCTGAAAGCTATCGTATAATTAATCAGGCTAATCACGGGCTGACGCCTGAGGCTGTTGTGAAGGGTCAGCTATTGTCTTTCTAAGGATTGCCATTTTCTCTGCCTTTCTGTGCATATAGGCATGTGTAATATAGCATAGAGCATGTTGTGCTGCAAGTGTTTGGGAGCCAAGGCAAGTGGAGCAGAAAGCTTGCTGAAATTCAAAAATGTGAAAGTCATGTTTCAAAAGAATAAATAAAAATCACACTTTATCTTTAGTCCTCAACAGGAATTGGTATCAAAGGTATTTCTGAGCTCTGGGATGAAAGTTGCCATGTATCAAAGTTATTACCATGGAAACACTCGATTACTCTTGCCTTGCATAAATGAGTCAGGATAAATTAGAAATCCAATTTGTATTGTTTGCCATGCTCAGAATAGATTACAAATGTATCAGCCAGCTGATGCTAATTCGTTTGGCAGCCTGTGTTGTTCTGATGAAAAACGAGAGGAGCGAGGAGGCGGTATTGGTAGTATGTGCAGTGTTGTTTGTCACCAGCTTTATTTACCTTGCAGCCGCTCCACAGGCTGCAGGCATATGGCTTATGATAATGAAAGTCCACATTAGGTCTCTCTCTCTCACACACACTGACTCATTCCCACATCATCTGCGATCCACTGCTCCTCTTTATTCACTCCACTTTCAGCATGCATGCACTTCCAAATCTGATACTAGTTAGATCATTTAAATTAGCATATAGCCCAAAGGTGAAAAAATGCTCTCTTTTTTTCCCTCTGCTTGCTCTTATTTTTCCAACTCCGCAGAGAAGCTGCCTATGGAGGGGTGTTGTGGAGGCAATGTTTGTAATGTTAATTTTATATCCCAGTGGAAACAGATACAGCACTTTGATTGTTATTCGTACATCGAGGACTGACAGCAAGAGCGCTGATGTAAGGCAAAAAACCTGCTATGCATTGCATAGTCTTCAGGGCAACACGTGCATACCTTCTACCTAACACTCAGCGAGTTATACATAGACATGGAGGGAATAGTGTGATTACAAGTAAGCAACCTTCATTGTAAAACAAGAAAAAAGAAAAAAATATCCTTTAATGACTGCACCACAATTTCAGAAAGTTGTGTGTGGATATTGGTTATTTGACCGTATTTATAACCATAGTTTTTTGAACACAAAGTGCATCAGAAAAGAAGTTTTGTTTTTTGTTGTAGATAACAAATCCCTATGCATCACATATAACAACCTTTTTCTATGTTAATAGTCTATGCTTGTCTATCACTGTCACATTTAACATTTTACATTATACTTAGGCTTTGAAGAGGCCAAAGCCACATCCGACACTTAAAAAGTAGCCTAAAAATTTTACTATTATATTTTCATTCTCTGCCTTTGGAAGTAATATTAACAGCTGTTTTAAGAAATTACTTAGTCATGTCACAGACATGCTGGGCTACAGTGAATAGCTAGTTAGCAAAAAAGGATGCAAGGCAAATACAGGAAGGCTAACTTTGTTGAATTCTAACAATACCTGCCTTCCAGCTATGACATTTAGCATATTTGCAAGTGATAAGTTTACACCAAAATAAAATAAACTGTTAAGCTTTGTGTGTTTGTGCTTTTTTACACCACCAGCCTATCTTATAACCCATGGACAGTAAACAGGTTAACAGTAAAAAGCTCCACAGAGGCCAACGACAATGTCGCTAGTTTCGCTTCGATATGTTAAGGTTCACCGCTAACTGAACAATACCCGACCTCTGCTTGAACAGAGATAAATGGAATTTAACAAAGACGTTTGTATTATTGTGGCCTCTCCCAGTGAAGATGAAAGCCAGATGCTGGTGGGTGTTAGCTGATTTTTTTTCTCCACTGAAAAAGTGGATTTGTTTACATGTGTTGCATGAATTGTTGCATGCTTGTTTTGCAAGAAATTCATACTAAAGGTTGTTTTCTCTACACTACTACTTTAACTATTATTCTCTTTATGGCCAGAGAAGTGTCCCTTGACTGCTATCATTTAACCACTGAGCAGCAGCATTAGAATTTGAATCACTCTTTGCACTGCAGGTACACATCTACACTGTACACTGACAAAATTATTCAGTAAATGACTCCTGGATGGTGTTAATAAAAGTATAAGAACAACTTCATTATTTTCACAGCCTGCTATGTACTGTGCAATTGCCAGCACTTGTTTAGAGTTTTATTTATTCTTTCTTTTCACAGTTGTAAACCTGCAGACCATAAAACTTAATCCTTAAATTGCAAGGTTTGAGAGAAAACTAGAGACATGTTGTCCCGAGGCCAAAACTCCTTCGGTGCATCAAACAACAGGTCCTCTCTCAGTGGGTTCCTGGTGGTGCTGTAAAATCACTGTGATGTTAGGAGCAGCTGTCAGAGCAACTTTTGCCCTGTGGAAGCTGTGGAGAAGGCTCTGGAATGATGCCTGACTGAGGCAAGAGGCAGAATTTTCCTATCCTATCTTAACCTATCAACCTTAGAGGTTTTCACTTCTTTTTTGCTGAAATGTTCTTGTTAGATTCTTGGTCTATCAACTTGTAATTTCCCCCCTCTTCTCTCTGTGTAACTATGGCCTGTATGATTTAGTGTTTCTGCAGCAGACATCAAAAAGGTGTCGCACCAACAGAAGCATCCAGGGGTGTCACAAAGCATGTTTTTATAGAGTTAACACACGGTTACATGTAGAATTGTTGTTTTTCGATGAGACACGACTTACCACATGAATTGGCAAATGAGTCTGGCTAGGACTGAATTAGGATTTGAGTTGTACGCTAATTAGAAATTACGAACCCCAGCACAAGCGCTGGCTCCGGAAGCCTGTCTGAGCATGTGTTGCTCTGCTCGAGTGGGATTTCGGAGTCCTGTATGAAGTGAGCAGCCAAGCACTCTCACAATGGACTAGAATTTAAAAAACCACGTCTAAAAACAATATGAGCCACAAAAGCATAAAGTTATGAAAATGACATGGAATTGCACTCTGGTGACATTTGCAGAATAGAAGCGTTTCCTGTCTTTAGTCCACTAGAGTTCTCTTTGGTTGATCCGCATAGATCGAGATCTTAATATGACTTGACAAACATAAAATTTTCATTTATTCAGAGCAGCTGCACAAATGCCAAGGTGAACTGACGTTAGTAATAAAAAACCTTGTATTATATTTTCTTCCTTGCAGCAGCTTAGGTATGGCTTCTACTGCTGGCTTTGCTGTAGTGGGCTGTACAGTAAATTCTGGCCCTGCTTGTCTCAGTGTATATTAGCTCAGTGAGAGTCATCATTGCATATAGCTGTGCTATTTTGGGAAGAGAAGAAAATATTTCAGAGAACTCACAGATGCTTCAGGTTCAACCTGTATGGTCTGACTTATGAAGAAAGTGCCTACATTCCAAAAACAATTTAAAGTCTGAATGATTTATACATGTATTCATTCAGGCGCTTCAGAGTTTTTTTTTTCTGCATCACTCTGTTTTCCTCCCTCACCCCTGTGACATTTTCTTAGGAAGCTAAAAAAAAAAGTCCAGTGTTAATCTCTGCGCCATATGGGTGGACTGATAGATGCTGCAATGCTAAGTGGCTCGCTCAAACCATGCCGGTACAAAATAATTATAATTTATGAGGCCAAACCTTCCGATTCATCACAGACCCAGCCTTTTTGGGCAGCCATGACACATCATTATGGGGGTATCGCCTTTCCCATTCATTGGCTACCTAATCCAATAGAGCAGTGGTTTTAGCCAAAGATACCCCTACACATGCAGTTGTCTTTGGTGATGCTGTTTAGTAATTGCTTTAACTTGCCAATCACAGCCACTAGGATGCAGACTGAGGAATTAGTAAGGGAGGCTGATTTGACATGAACATGTGATTAGGACACTCTTATGGCACCACTGCTACGGATGACTTCCTGCAGCTTAAAGACAAGCATACATGTGACCAGGTATCATATGATCATCTCACGGTGCCATGGTGGTATACCGGCTAATCGCGTCATTACGCTGCACTTTTCAGGTTGATCCATCTGACTTACAAGCCGTAGATGGCTCGAAAATAGAATTAGTTCCTATTTCATGCCGCTTTGTTTTTCCAAAAAATGTATTGCGATCCAATTTGCAGCCGAATCAGTTTCAATTTCAAAAGCAGCCATTAGTACTAACGCCATAAAATTAAATGGACAATATTTCGTCCTGCACTCTTAGCATCTCAACAAAGCGTAACGGTGGTTCTGTGTATGATGACAATAAGAAAGTGACGCCGCCAGTAACAAAGACAGGAGTCTCATTTCATCTGAAACTTCATCATTCATCACAAAGAAATGGAGGCGTTTTGAGGAAACTATCATTATTTTAAACAACTTTAAAAGAAAAGAATAAAACTAAAAGCTGTCTTCGTTATAAAAGTGAATCCAATGCTAGATTAGTGCAGACTGTGACACAAGCTCTGCTAAACACAGGAATAAGAGCATTGATTTCTTTTTCTAAAGCAGAGCTTATAGAAATATAGTTATTAAGTAACTGGCAATCATCAACAACTCTGTCAATCTTTGCCAATACAGTTTATTATATTTGTTTTTAAAGTTAAAAGTTTAAGTCTTAGTTACTCACGCACTTAACGAAATCTCAGTCTTATATAAATCACATTTGAAATGCTAAACGCTCTGCAGTGACACACAGGCGATCAGCTGAATATAGCAGGACAAGCAGAGGGCACGTCAACACCATCAAAAGTCACTGTAGCATTCCAGTTGTCACCTATGAAGAGTGCAGATGCTCTGAAGTGTTGGAGGACAGAGTTTGCACTTGTTTGCCTCTCAAACCCGATTCCAAGCAGGTGCCCGGACAGAAATAGCATCAGTTGGCAGGATATGTGTGTCATGTACCAACCTGCTAACCTCCTAACCCAGCAAGGTGATGCCAGGGGAGTTCCGGAGACTTCTTTCACTCCACCTCTGTGTGACCTCTATCTGCAGCCAATCGGTCCAAATGCATTCAAAGTTTCGAGAAGCTGGAGTTTATTCACAGAGAAGAGCGGACGGTTCGTTACTTTCTTTTGTTCCTTGTGGCACGACTGAGCCGCTGTGGAGCACGAATACAACATGCTGGAGTTCAAATTCAAAGGTCGTTACAGCGTTGTTGTAACTGTGCTTCACACGGCACAGTTAACGCACACATGGTCTCATTCAAATTTTGCAAAAATTCTCTCTGAATTGTTTTGTTCGTTGAGCAGCACTTGACTTACATTAGCCATAGAGCATGCATGCCTTTGTCTGCCATTGGGTTGAAACCTTATTATTTCAACACCCAGTCATGTGTAATGTGTGCGATGCATGTAGGTGAAGTAGTAAAGTGCAGAACTGAAACATTGGAATTGGAAAAAAAAAAAAATCCACTGGGTTTCAGTCATTATAGTGTGTCCAATTTGGGGTCCCCTCTGAGCTTTATTATGTGCATAAATCCACTTTCATGTGGGGTGGGTGCCGGGGCACAGGGTCGGAGGGGAGCTGTCACTGACTCGGTGCGTTTTTTTAAAAAGGGCAACTGCATCACTTTGATTGAAGAGCCGTTAAGGGCGTTGAAGGCTTCGGCATTCAGCGCGCAGGCAACCTTTACGCATCAGTACTTCCTCTGTTGCTTCACAACTGTGTTTTTAGCGCTGATTACATGTTCCCCCTAAACGTCGGAGAAAGGATGAGTCCAGACGTCCACAGACAGGCCACTCTCCATTTTAGCTCAGAGTTGATGTGCTCGGCTAATCTTCTTGAAGGACAGAGGGGTCAGCAGAGATGAACCGTGAATCGCCTCCACCCCATCGCACAGCGCCCGCATAAAATAGGGCCTCTCCTTTTAGCATGGCAGTTATATATCCATGTTAGGGAGCACCTGTCTCCATGGTGTATTTATGAGGCACTGCGCAGCTGTTTGAGGGGTTCCAACACACGTTTTCTATATGATTCATGCCTGCCCACCCCACCCCCAGTCACATGCTCCTCTTATTAGCTGCTCTGTTCCTTTACACAACATTGCTACTTTTTCATTTAAAAGGGGGATTAAACACGAAGTGACCTTCAGTTTTACCAGTAAACCCACATATGGAGGTCACTCTTTTTTTCCCACCCAGCAGAAGGTTTTGGCCGATACGCTGAACCTGGAGTAGCTGACTGAACAGAGTCGTGTTCACATGGAGTACAAGGGTGGGATGCTGGTTAGTGCGGACATAGAAAATAGGGGAGATGCTGATAATTAGCTCTTGAAGTAGGTCACATTTTAATCTCTTTCAACAAGAAGGTTCCTTGTTATCAAGGCAGGCAAAGCAGAACATTTTTAAACTAAGATGTGCCTCAGAGTGGTCAATCAACGCAGTGTTTTGACTTGTTAGTGAAACACGATGCTATTATCCAGCCAACTTAGCAATCCATATGTGTCTTTTTAGGAAAAGCTCTCGAGCTTTCAGTCTGTTTTTGTGTTTTTGCAGTTATTTTACAATAAATGTCCACATTTCTTTGATCGCAGGACTACAAAATACAATAGTCATGATCATGTACACTATCAGACCTTACAAAGGTTTCTTATGGTGTGTAAAACATTTATTTTTTCACCTCTGAGAAGGTGCTCGGCTCTGTTACTAAGCTTCGGCTGTAATTTCGCAATGAACAATAACCTACAGTACCTTCACCCCTCCCTTCCTCCTCATCCCCAGCTGCCCTGGCGTGCCCTCTCTCAGCCGTTTGACGCTAATAGAAATTAGTTACCTTGGAAATGCACGGCCCATCCTGCTTCAGTACAGGCAGACCAAATGAAGACTGATCACCTTTATGGAGAAACCACTCACGACCCTGAAGCAACACTGGTTATAATTTTTACTCTTTATTTTCATTATATCATCTGGTCCCTGTTTGCTTACTTCGTCATTTGCCATCTACTTGTAGGTATCTTTTCAGGGTTACACTAATGGGGTTTTGTTGTTATAGCTGCATGGTTTGCTCGGTCTCATTTTGAAAATAGGGCTCATCAGAGATTTGATGAGAACATACTAATAGCACAGATGTTTGGAGGGAAAATCAATAGAGCTTAGCTATTGGGGGTAGAGAGATAAAAGGACACTCAGTGCCTGAAATAGCATGAGTGCACGGAACTAGGCAACTCTTGAGTATGATTAGCTGCCCACTGTTCTCAAGAACATTTTTCCCAAACTACATTATTTTGATATTTTTTCCTCTGTACTTTTGTGCTACTAGCTAACCTCCTGCAACAGTGTTCATCTTTCTGATCCGTCTTTAATGCTCCGTGACTCTAAAAAGCATTCATTACAGAAATGATGGGTTTTTTGTATTTCAATATGGAAACATATTTCTATATTTCTATAATTTGAAGTAACATTACTTTATTGATAAGAAAGAAAAAGAAACATTTCCAAAGACTAAATTTTCATTTTTGCCTTAAGTATCAGCCTCTTTGTGAGTTTGCAGGTAAAATAAAAGGCCAACTCAGACAGCGTGTGAATCAACAAGTGCCTTTGCTAGATTCATAACAGCATAGAAAATGTTAATGGATACTTCTGTCATGTTCATTCACAGCTACATGTTTTTTTTCTAGTAGCTTCACACGATTCATAGTTCAAAAGGAATACTTACTTCACTTATACGGGATCTTGGTGCAAGCCATTCAATTTATCCAGAGGTGGAAAATCCCCCCCAACCCCATCCCTTTATGCCTGCTTTCTTCTAATTGGATGCCTCATCCCTCAAAAAGAAGGTTTGAACTGCAGGTGGGTAAGGCTGCTGTGCTCAGATCCATAGCTGTGTATGTGAGGTCTCCTCTCATTGACCCCATAAAAAACCAAGCAACCAAGTGTTTGCCTCACAGAGTGTTTGCCTCACAGGGATTACTTGTACCAGTGACCCCATTCTTTGATCTCTTGGCCTTGTTTAATAAGAGCATCCACAAGTAACAGTATATGACAGAAAATAATGAAAGTGTGATAGGCTGCCTGTTTGGGTTTAACAAAAGCTAATCTTTAGGGACCAGATTTACTCACTAATGGAAATGGTGCAAAAGTAAGACAGGAAGGAGAGAAAGGAAACTCATGAGAGCAAGTGACTTTACTTTCTCTTGAGAAGGTAATATAACATTTAGCTTTCGCTGCCAGATACCAATGAAAAAATAAATAAATAAATAGATACCCGAAAGATTAGCTAGGGAAGATTTGGAGGGTGAAGGCAACAGTGGTCCTGGTGGTAATCGGAGCACTCGGGGCAAGACGCTCCATGTCTGTTTGGATGTGTGGAGCTTGCTACAGCACTGCATGACCCGACCAAACCTTTCACCACACAAAAACCACCATCACAAGCTTTTACATCTTTCATTTCAGCTTTTATAACCCCGAAGGCTATAGATTGCCTCTCTTTTCTGTAACAGAGTGGACTCCTCACATCAGAACAAGTCAGATCAGACCAAGTCCACATCCGAACAAAAGAAAAAAGCTTACGCTTTACTCAGGGGGAGCTGCCTTTTAGGAAATGGATTTAAATGAACCCGAATGTATTGAGTATGACGTCTAATTCTCCAGATTTGGTTGCTAATGGTGATTGGAGTTAGCTCTTTAAGGTCACTTGTGGAGCGGAGAGAGCAGTTTCTATGCTGTGTTGAAGTGTACCTTTTGATTAGAAGCCCAAGAGCAAGTGCAATTTCACAGTCCTCGCTGCAAATTTGAACAGAATTCCATTTTGCTAAAATTATGTTAAAAATGAATAGAACACTCAAGTCATTTCCTCATTTCTTTCTTCGCTTAGAGGTTTTTTTTCTTTACTTTGAAATTCTTAAAATTATGCACAGAACTGAAAATATAGCTTCAGAGAACCACAGAAAATGTGGCACAACTTTTTGTCTCACTTGCACTTGTGCCTTTTCTTTTTCAACGAGTCATTTGTTGTTGTTTTTTTAAGAGCATCCCAAGAAACCGTGATTCAGGGTGTTTTCACACCTGCAGTGCTTAGTCCATTTAAACTGAACTCTGGTTTGTTTTCCTGGTCAGTGTGGTTCACTTGGGCCTGGAACAAAACAACCACACCAAGACTGTTTGGGGTACTATAGATGCGCAAACGTCTGCATGGCCTTGCAACTACCTGTGAAATAAACATAAACTCTCCATTTTGTTCCAAAGTCCATAACACAGCATCTTCTTCTGTACTCACTTTTGTTGTTCATGCCCCAGACACATCTGGCCAATGAGCAGACTGAACATTGTCATGTGGTTTTTAGTGACATGTTTTGGTTCTCTTGAAGTTTAATGAACTTATTAACTGATTCGGGCCAGAGGAAACAAACTATACAAATGACTGTGCTCTATCAAGGTATACTAACATGTTGATCTCAAGGTTAAACGTTAGATGTGCAGCTATCGCTAAGGTATCATGAACATTTCAATGTTTTGCTTCCAAATATGGTTTGATGAGTAGAATATACACTGATATTACGTGTAAAATACACGAAAGGCATTGATTGAAAGCCCATAACTGCATTGTTATCTCTGCTGCAGAGAGAGCAGGCCCGCACTCACTCTTCTTTCTCTTTTCTTGTCACATCATATTATTTCCCTTTGTTCAGCACTATCTCTCACATCCTGCCTGTACATGGATCTGAGATATCCACTCACCTTTTAGAAACCAACCCAACCCCCAAAACCCTTTGATAATATCAGCTCGAGCTTAGTAACATCTCGCTAACATAGCTGGCCATTAACATTGTCTGTTCAGAGAGCCTATCACCACCCATTAGAATTGTGTCAGAAGACTTGAGTTCACTGGGGGAAGGTACCTGGTGTCTGGTGTCAGACCTGTCAACTCAAACCTACCCCCCCAATCTGCTTCCAATCTTAATAGATGCAGACAGCCTGAGCTTCAAGTACCCAAATCAATGGTGCATGGCAAGGTCAGTGTGCAGACAGCTATGTCCAGTTACAAACTGGTGGAAGTATGAAAAACTGGGTGAGGGGAGAGGGTGCTAACAGCCTCCAATTCACCTTTAAGCACCTTAATGTACAGTACAGGGTCATAAGACTTTAATATGCTGTGATTGGTCAGGCGTTACATTATTCAAACAGTGGTAATCCAAGGTTGCCTTCACTTGAAAAAATCAAACATGGCTGTAGGCCTTGAAGTCAATTTGTCCATAATAGAAAGACACACATAACCCCCCCCCCCCCCCCCCCCCCCCACACACACACATATATTTATATATATTTGCATTTATGACCTTTAATTTTATCATGTTTGCTACATGGGTCTTTTGTATCTTAAACAAAAACATACAAGGGGGTTAGGGTAAAAAGTAAGTCACAATGATGATGTAGGGGTCTTAAAAAACGAATGTATTAGATGTGATTTGTGTGTTTTTTAGACCCTGCGTCACGGGGTTAAGACATGACAAACAACTGATTGGCAACATTTTTGCAGTTTACATTTATGTGACTTGGTTAATTAAGGATTGGTAATACATTGATGCAATGAATTTGCCTAACCTGTTTTCTCTCTCCCATGCTCTTTCTTTTTAAATATATTTTAAAAAGAAGGTGGATGGATGGGAATTTGCAACATACACTGGCATGGAATTGCACCGAGGTGTAAGAAAGGGAAAGTACATCAGTGTGTAGACAGGTAACCGCACCAAGACCGTAGGCACATCTGATACCCCGTCTTTTTTTTTCCTTTTCTTCAGTCATCCCTGTCTCCATGGCGTTTTCTATGGGCAATGTCTCAAATTGTCATTTACTGGGAGCGGTGGTGAAAGGCCGCTGGCCATTCCTTTGGTTTCAGCCTCTTTGTCTCCACGGTTAAAGCTGCTGAATGGTTCGGGATGTGCAGCGTGATACTGCAGAGCACACTGCCCCAAGGCAGGAGCATTACCATTCATTCTTGCATCAGCGTGCATTTCTGGAATATGTAAAAAGAGAAATTGCGGCGCTTAGAGATCGTCCTCTCGCAGCGACCAAGGCCTGCGCAGTCATTTGTCTGCTACATATGGAAACTTGATGGAAAAACATACAATGGCACGTTGGAACATCTAATCATTTCAGCCTTGCCCGTGCAAAAAGCGCCACAATGCAGGCGTCATTGTGCGCCTCGACAAAAGATGAAAGGCATTTCTTTACGCTCAGAGGAGACTCGCAAGGCAGTGGTATCAATGGCGGAGTATAAAAGGCACTGCTTTATTTCCTAACTGTTTAGACACCTCGAGTCACTCATGCAAATTGCCAATCGCCACAGTTAATGTTTTCACACATGCGGTGGGGGGGAATGGTGCACCTGTTTAGCTGTGTGGGTTTATTTGTCAGACACAACAGTATATTTTTCAAAGGGAATCAAACAGGAAATGTTTGCATGCAGGCTGATTTAACATGAAATGGCTTTCCTCGGATAGCCAGTGGGATTTGCTTTGATGCCTGACATGTTATTGTGCTGCGTGTTATTGTATGTAGGTTACAAAAAAGAGGCTCATTCCCATCCAGGGTTTCAATCCTCCAAGTGTGAATGCATCACTCATATGGCGTTCCTGGGTGTAGCGTGTTGCCACACACACACGCACTTGCACAGTGACACTCGTGACAGGGATGATGTTTATAAATTAACAGTAGAATTGAAATTATTTATCAATATAAAGACATTTCTAAAAAAAGAAGTAGGACTTTGCGTCCCACGGCTGTGGCTGTCAGCCCGGCATTTTAATATGGATGGCATCTCATGAACTCATCTGGTGTCAGAACTGTTGTTTGAATTCAAGCCTTTTCTACTTTTGTTTATTTGGGGCTTGCAATCTGTGCAAATGAAAATGAGGGAGGAGGGAGCGTGTGTGTGGTGGTGGGGTGTTAGGGAGGAAAAATAACGAATGAGAGCAAGCGAGACGGCTACAGATAAAGACTGAGGGGCAGAAAGATGGTAAACACGCAGATTGTCTTTGTGGCCGACTGCGAGATGACCGTGGGAACGGCAGCTGTGGCAACAGAATAAATTTGAATGCTCATCTTGGTTAATAAATAACTTTGTGAACCAGAGCACCTGGCCCAGTCTCCAGTGCAATCCGGTACCACGGCGGGCCTGCGTTGACTATTCACTATAACCTTCCCGTCAGATGAACAGGTCTCCAAACCGCATCCACGCTTTTCCTCTTTGCTCGTCTGTTGCGGAGTGAAACAGAACACAGTGCCACTAGCGGCGGGGAAATAGATGGAAGTATTCATATGCTTTACACAAACAGACCGTGGCTAATTGAAAGATCTCATTCTAACAGAGTTTACAGCAGCAATCCTTGTGGGACACAGAGTGGCCTCGGACTGAAATGAAATGCGGTAGATAATGAGAGAGCAGGAAGTTGAAAGAGAGAAGAAAAGAAACTATAAAGAAACTAAATGAGATTCAGAAGTAGGAGAAACCATCAGGGCACATTGTACTGCCCTGATTCCGATGATATTAGCACAGTCTCCTCATCAACCTGCCTAGGAATAACGTACAATCCTCGCATAAAGTAGTCCTTTCAAAATCTGGGTTAGGCATTAACTGTGTAAATAACCCCCTCCCCAAGATCACAGTTACACACGCCCCTCTTGTATCCTACCCTCTTAACTCCAACTTAATTTCTGTGACGTTTCTCTTTCTTCATTCCTCTTGATGATATTCCCACTAATGCTCCGTCACTTTCCTCAGGCCATGACTTTTGCTCTCAGGGTAAGCCGTTTCCCCCTGCTGGGGAGGATGAAGACCAGAGGCCTCCCTATCATTAAACTCATTTCCTGAAACAACAGGGTGCACTAATGAGAAATTCTAATTAATATTCTAATTATTTTTATAATTGCTTGTGCTAAGTGATTCTGCGCGGGGCCAATCCTTAATTCTGCCTCAGTTGTTAGTCGATAAGAGCTAAAGTTGATATTTTTGATCCTCTCAGCAACACGTGAAACTATCAGGAGTAATTAGAAAGTCTTTTGATGATAAATAATGCCCCCACAACTCATTTAGCTTAAGCCTACATGACGCTCTACCTTACTGTGTATAATATCATCGCGCCTCAAGCCGCTGAAGAGGAGATAGGGGAGGTGTTGAGGGGACTGGGTTGTTTCGTGTTTATAGAAGCAAATCACGAGGGGATGTTTAAAGGGCTGGTTAACACAAATTAAAAGAAAACACGTGTTCTCATTATCACCATTGTTTTCTAGCTGTGCTGATGGTTTCATTAAAATGTTTTTCTTTGGGTTCACATTTGGACACAGTGTCCCAATATAGGGGATTTTTAGGGCTCGTGCCAATTAATATTGCCAACAAAAAAGAAAATTCAGCTGAAACTTCAAAAAACACACTATAAAACGTATTCCTAGGGCCTGTTTGATTTCAAGTAATGCTAATATAAAATGGTAACTGGGTAACTGGAACACTGTTTCTCCAAAGAAACTTTGCAAGGCTAATTTAACAGAGCTTTGAGCTTCAGATTAAAATTCAACTCAACTCTGTTTAAATTTGAGTTTCTCTTTTTTTGCTATACAACCCTTAGAGAATTAGTATTTATAATCGAAGTATGTAACTATATAGGGCATATAATTATGAAAACCTGGCTAATATTATGTTGGTCCCGCTTTTGCTGACAAGACGGCCTTGAACCGTCGAGGCATGGACTCCACTGTAATATGTGCTGTAATATCTGCACCAAGATTTTAGCAACAGATCCTTTAAGTCCTGTAACTTGTGAGTTAAGGTCTCTGTGGATCGGACTTAAGCATTGGACAGATGCTCGATTGGATTAAGATTTGGGGAATTTTGGAGCAAAGTCACGACCTCAAACTCATCATTGTCATCCTCAGACCATTCCAGAGCGCATTATCCTGCTGAAAGAGGCTCTTTCAGAGGTGGTCAGGGGGTCAGCAACCTGACTACTCTGAGACTATGAATCCCATCCTTAACAAATGCACTGTGCTTTATGACACTCTTCTATCAGAACAAGCATTAAAACTTTTCTGCAATTTGAGCTACAGTTGCTTGTCTGTTGGATCAGACAGCGCACAGGCCTGCCTTCGGCCCCCATGTGCATCAGTGAGCCTGGGCTACCCATGGAGATGGAGATGACCTCACCCAGTCACCTACCCATCACAATGTGGCCCTTGTCAAACTCACTCAAATCCTTACGCTTGCACAATTTTCGCTACTTCTAACACATCAACTCTAAGGACAAAATGTTCACTTTTGTCCTTAGAGTTGACTTTTGCTTCCCCAATGTTTTGTGCATCTTTATAATCTAGCAACCAGTTTATGCCAAATTGATTTCTTCCTTCACACAGTACTATGGTAAAAACCATATCCCTGAAGAAGCTTATGCTTAAGTTCAATAAGGGTTTTCCCACTAACCTTAAATGACACAACCTCTCCAATTTTTTTTAAGTGTGAGATCTTCCCGGGAATTACAGGTGTAGGTGCTGGATTTGAATTTATTAATTAATTTATTTTTAATTTTCACACATTGTAAGAATAATGTTATGGTAAACAAATAATATACAGTGCAGCTAGAAGCAGGTCTTGCTATTGCCTCCAACTAACAAACAAAAAACAAATTTGTTTTCATCCTACGATATCAAGCACTGCTGTTCTATTGGATTCAAATTATCCACAAGATGTTCTTTGATGTCTCTGTGTTAACAGGCCTCTTTTAAATAGCTACAAAGTCCACATCAGAAGGCTGGAGTGGTGGCAGGCATCACAAGTCTGTCATTCAGGATACTGTGGCTAGAGCCCATTAGAGCCCCAAGTTTATAAGTTTTTCCTATTGTGAACACAGTAGTGACACCGCGGGTTAATAAAGGACCTTTCCTCAGTGCATTTAGAAATATGGTATCTAACCAGATTCTTACTCTGGATGGCATTACCTTGGCCTCCAGTAACACTGTGAGGAACCTTGGAGTCATTTTTGACCAGGATATGTCCTTCAACGCACATATTAAACAAATATGTAAGACTGCGTTCTTCCATTTGCGCAACATCTCTAAAATTAGAAATATCCTGTCTCAGAGTGACGCTGAAAAACTAGTTCATGCATTTATTACTTCCAGGCTGGACTACTGCAATTCATTATTATCAGGATGTCCAAAAAACTCACTGAAAAGCCTTCAGTTAATCCAAAATGCTGCAGCAAGAGTCCTGACAGGGACTAGAAAGAGAGAGCATATTTCTCCTGTTTTGGCTTCCCTTCATTGGCTTCCTGTTAAATCCAGAATTGAATTCAAAATCCTGCTCCTCACATACAAGGTCTTAAATAATCAGGCCCCATCTTATCTTAATGACCTTGTAGTACCATATCACCCTATTAGAGCACTTCGCTCTCGCTCTGCAGGCCTACTTGTTGTTCCTAGAGTATTTAAAAGTAGAATGGGAGGGAGAGCCTTCAGTTTTCAGGCCCCTCTTCTGTGGAACCAGCTTCCAGTTTGGATTCAGGAGACAGACACTATCTCTACTTTTAAGATTAGGCTTAAAACTCTCCTTTTTGCTAAAGCATATAGTTAGGGCTGGACCAGGTGACCCTGAATCCTCCCTTAGTTATGCTGCAATAGACGTAGGCTGCCGGGGGATTCCCATGATGCATTGAGTTTTTCCTTTCCAGTCACCTTTCTCACTCACTATGTATTAACAGACCTCTCTGTGTTGAATCATATCTGTTATTAACCTCTGTCTCTCTTCCACAGCATGTCTTTATCCTGTCTTCCTTCTCTCACCCCAACCGGTCGCAGCAGATGGCCGCCCCTCCCTGAGCCTGGTTCTGCTGGAGGTTTCTTCCTGTTAAAAGGGAGTTTTTCCTTCCCACTGTTGCCAAAGTGCTTGCTCATAGGGGGTCATATGATTGTTGGGTTTTTCTCTGTATCTATGAAGCGCCTTGAGGCGACTTTTGTTGTGATTTGGCGCTATATAAATAAAATTGAATTGAATTGAATTGAATTTAAATGTGATGCTAAGGAGAGCTTGTGTGAGTACACTTGTCTGTGGCAGACTTGTCTCACTCTCTCACCGCTCATTCTGACAGAATGGGAGTATATTATATCCAGGGAAGGTAGAATTGGCCGAAAGAACAATTAGTAACCTAAAGAACAGGCAAACTGTAACATTATGAAAGAAAATTAAACAATGAACACCCCGTGTTGCACTTCAGTTCTGTTTTCTGAGCTTATCTATTTACGGGTATGTGTTTATCAGTGTTTGCGCCATATAGAAGATTCCTTATCTGGTATTGCCATGCGTGTGCCTGCTGATAACACCCAGACTTGTGGAGGCTTGGGAGGGCTTTGTGGGAACAGTCAACGATCTTAAAACCGGACTCAATTAAATGAGACGATTAGTCATTTTGCCTACAGAGAAAATGCAGCTTGACCATGTTATTCATAAATACGGCAATATGTTTTCACTGCACTTAGGAAGAAAACGCCCATCGTGCCTGGAATAAATTGTAATGTAAAGTTGGTAAATCATTGACAGCTATAGCAGGACTCCTGCCTTCCTTCCCCAAAGCCATGTAGAGTCTTACAAAGCAGCGTGACCATAAATGTCTTCTAGGTGTAGTCTGGGAGTGATCAGTGGCAGATGAGACCTCTGACCAATTCATCTGGACATGCAGAGAGGAGCTGGAGATATCCTGGTACTCCCCTCTGGGAGAACATCATTGCTAGCCTTGGAAATGGCCAGAGCCACGGCTATCAAAAGCAGAACTCCCCCAGAACAGGATCAGATGAGATCAAAGGCATGAAGAGTATTTCTGATGGACTGCGTTTCCAAAAGCCTGTGTAGCATCACCCTCATACTGAATGCCAATCCAGCCTGCAAGGAATATTTCGTTTTTGTTAACGTATTTGTTGAAATTCAAATCGCAGTTCCACTCATTTTATTTTTTACTTGCAGACAGACCGATCAGGCCATGTGATGTTTACCAACTTATAATTTTGTGCTTGTTTAATGAGATTTTACACACTCCTGCTGCAATTTGACTAAGCTCCGGCCAGACGTATGCATTACTTAGTCATCATGCGGTGCTGAGAATGAGCAGTGGAGATGTTGAACACATTTAACTCGCCCGCTGTGATAATTCCTCACAGGGTCGACTCCGGCTATCTGCTTTGCTCCGAGCTGTAAACACTCCTTGCAGAGTTTCCCCTAATACCCTTATTTTCCCCATTTCTGTTTTTTTTTTTTCCCAACCATTCCTATATTTCTTGCATTTATCTGGGGACCGTGTGTCCTGTTTGTTGGAGGCACAAACTGTTTTTGCATTCGCTAACATACACAGCATAAATATTGGATTAAGTAAACAAATCCGAAAGGCTCACTCCTGAATGATATCAGTGGGTCGGCCTTTGGAGCCAGCAGGAATGCCACGGTCGCAGTCTTTACTTGAGACTCAACACATGAAAAGAGAGAGAGAGAGAGAGAGAGTGAGAGAGGCCGAGAGAGGTAGAGGGAGAAAGGGATAGAGAGAGTCAAATGGCACTTTAATCCTCCCTGAGTGTTATCTCGCAGGTGTTTTGCAGACTGCGCTCTCTTTGGAAACTTTGAAATCAGGCCAGGCTTTCATGTGCAAGGATAAGGCAGTGAGTCTGTGCCTGGCTGTTTGTAGGCAATAAACAGCAACACAACAGTGCAGCACTGGAGCCCACAACTCCACTTAACATGTTGCTCCCCCCAAGCTCCTTGTTAGGCTGTTGGCCGTGTTATTTTTTTCCATTTATGTTTTTTTTACTTAAAAACAAACCAAGCAGTTACCTTTGCTTTGTTCTTTTGATTCCAAAACAGTGGAAACAGGAGCGTGTGTTGTCCTCAAAGAGGAAATGGCATCGCATAATGAGCCACGCCAAAAGCTGCAGAGAGTTTGTTAAAGTAATTTGAATTGATGTTGTATTAGCCTCACCGATTAGCTCACACCAACACCCATGTGGATATAGAGTTACATTTTTCCTGCTTATTCACACACATAGACACGCACAGCATTTTTTGACTTAATTAGAATTGAACCCTGTGCATATGGCCCTCCTTAAAAATTAGCCAGATTGTAAAAGTTGAGATGAGAGCAAACCCGCGGCCGCCCCAGCAGGCACCCAGTATCGGATGTCGTGGAGTTTTAATGACCCGCTACATCACCAGGCTCCAGTGATGGCAGATAGCCTGGCAGCATTCGGTTCCCCCAGGAGAGAATGTGCTCCTTTATTGGCCTCCTCAGCGCTGAGTTGTCCCCTGTGCCAAAGTAATACAGCAGCTAGCGTCAGAGAGGGGAAAAGACCCCTTCCTTGATTAATCGGTAGTGTATGTTTCTGAACGCTGGTGAAGTGCTCGTGTTCCATATTTTCTAATGGTTATGGGCACAGTCATTTAGAGTGCTGCTATGGGAGCCATCAGTCAGGATGTTGCACGGCTGGAGCGGGCCAAGGCACGGAGCTTTATCGAGCGAAGCGTGTGCGCATGAGAGCATGTCTGGCAAGGAGAGGAAGAAGGATGAGGACGGAAAAAAAGCAGATGCACGGGTGCACGCATGAAGTGGATTCATGTGTCAAAAATACGAGGCATTGGTTTCCAAAAGGCCTGTCTTTCAACAGCGTTGCGTGTCTCTGGGAAGCAGCTTGCTGAGCCACGCCACCTCACCTTCTGTTGTGTAAAACTCCACGTGACGTTTAGCACCTCTCACCAGGTAACAGCTAAGTCATTCTGACAACAGCGTGGTGCACGCATTATATCCGAGGGAGAGGACCATTCAGAGCACTTGACTCCCCGTGGCCCTGCATTATGGGCAACGGACACGGAGGCCAAATGAGACAGGCCGTAGCAGAGAGCAGTTTTTCTCATTACGTTATAAATCCAACAGAGCCTGGCAACTCCAGTGTCTCAACATAATGCCCAAATTCAATGTGGCATTTCATAACCGCGCTCCTTTCACGGTACTGTAACTGTGCTGGTTCTACCGAGGAGAGCAGCTCTTTCTGTCTGAAAGGTTGGGGAGTTATACATATTAATCAGTACTTTGAAGATGTTGTTTTCTACATAATATGCAGGCTAATGCACCAGTGAGAGAGTGAGTAATGATTTTGGGAATGTCAGCATTAATGTTTTCATATTAAGTAGAATTTACTGTCAGAAGGTAGAGCAGGAATAAATAAGGTCTATTATAACGGAGATTTCTTTCTTTTTTTTCCTCTCTCGAACTTTCATTTTAATGGATCAATTAATTCACGTCCGAGGGCAAAGTAAATCCACACAAATCCTTCCCATTTTGTTCAGCTTTGGTGAATGATGATGAAGTGAAATTGCACTGTTGACTAGCAAACTGTCTATTCAGTGCTTTTTGAGGTAGCAATGCTGATGATAGAAATATAGCTCTGGATAACTTTGTAACCTTTCCGTCTTGTTAAAAAATGGAGCTGAACTAGCTTAAAGAGCTACTGTGCTCAAACCCCTTTAGGACAGTGCAGGAGAGTGAGGCAGGCGTAGCAACCACACCAGGTGTTAGATCTTCGGGTAGCCTTACACGATGCATACTGGCCCAAAAGACATCGCTTCACAGTTTCTGCAAAAAAACAAACTTTAATCTCAGAAGTGCTGGTATTGAATTGGATTGATATTTGTGCAATAAGATCGATACTTTGTTTCTATCTAAGTTCAGTATATAGCACTCTGAATTGGGTTATAATAAATTATTTTTTGGAACTTAGAAAATATACTTTAAACACGAAAAGTGTATGAACCTTTTTGTGCTGACTATCATGTCTATATCTTATTTATTGCCTACAGCACATTTAAACAATAGAAGTTGACCCAAAGTGTTTTAGAGACAGGCCTCCAGAAAACTCAAAATACATGTTTTTCTGGGTGTTTTTGTGTTATTATGGAAAGTAAAAATCACAGTGATTAAGCGGTCAAAATGTGTTCAGCATTTGCAAATTGATGATGATTCATCTCATAAATCCTGACACACTGCTCTCCCTAACATATTCTAGGTTAAATTTATTGGTATTGGTATAGCAATACTGGCAACACTACCATTTAGTCCGACAACAAGTGGAGATGTGTTATCAGATGACCCTTCCCTTGGTTACCAGGGAGTGTTTCTTCTTCATTTACCTCTTTTCACTGTGTTTGTTTATACATTTATTAATTATTATAAATCTCTTCCACGCTGTGTCTTTTATTCTGTCTCCCTTTACTCAGCCCCAACTGGCCATCAGATAGCTGCCCCTCCCTGAGCCTGGTTCTGAGCGAGCTTTCTTCCTGTTAAAAGGGTTTTTTTCTTCCTACTGTCGCCAAGTGTTGCTCAACATTGGTGAGGTTGTCTCTGTATTATTATTGGGTCTTTGCCTTACAATATAAAGAACCTTGTGGTCAGTAGCGGTTTTAGATACGGGCGACACGGGCGGTTGCCTGGGGTGGCTGCCCGGGGCGGCATCGTGGTGGGGGGCGGCATCACGGGCAGCGGGGGATTCTCTGGCTGGCTGGAGCAGCATCTAATAACCAACCAACAAACACAAAAACACCAGATATTATAATACAGACTTATAATTTGCACCAATGTTTTATCGAAATTCTATACACGAAAAGTGAGTGCGAGAGCCCTCGGTGCACCTGCACGCTGCTGAAGTCAAAGTAAACTTTATTGTCATCTCCGCTACATACAGTCCGTACATAGAGACACGAGACGAAAAGGCTCCAGTTACAGCAGTGCAAGTAAACAAACAATAAATATAAGAAGAGTAAGAAAATAAATATACACTTTAGGGCTAGGGGTGAAGGGATCAATAACAATGTAAAATTTACAGTTTGATGATTCAAAGTCTCACACACAACCCATCGAAAGGGGAGGGGGGCCGGCTGCTTCCAAATAGAGCACATTTTATTTATAATAATGTAAACCCAAGTCCATTATGTATTCTTGATTTGAATCCTGGGTTGTGTGAAATCTCACAAATGCACCCTAGACAAATCGAATCTAAGATGTAGGTGTGTTAGATCATGTTGTGGTGACCCTCGGGTTGAGCGATGGGTGTTCATACTGGAGTGCAAAATTAAAACCAATGGAAGATGGACAAGAAAAGTTCAAAGCCATCAGGTCCTCAGTTTAGAAAAAAGAGAAAAGAAGAGGAAGAGAAATGAGCAAAAGGTGCAGGTAAGCAGATGTGTCATTGGATAATGGCAGGTCATCCTGAAACAATCAGAATCTGAATACTTATATTAACCCTCTGATGCATAGTTGTCACTGGAGTGGACAGCTACTAAAACGTACATATCTCTTTAATGCATTAGTTTCTATGGTGGAACTGCATATTAGCCTCTAGAGTGCTCTCTGCTGCCATGCTCCATTGAGGTCAATTCAGTGTTCAGTTAGTGCAACTGCAAGTAAATTTCCTCTGAATCAAAGATGGCAGACAAACTGTCACCCCTGCCGACCACTGCTGGGATATCCTGTCAATCCTTCTATGCTAAAAGAGCCCAACAGGTAAAAAAAATATGATGATATGCAGTAACATCTAGGGAAGGATATTATCTGTTTGGAATAAGAAATTGTTATGTCTAATATGTAAAAAACTACGATTAACCATGTGTCCAATGAAGTGGACATCATGCATTACCCACTATATTTTTTTTAACATAAGTCATAAATTGTCTCACTGTTTTTTGGGACTGTTTTGGTTATAAGTAAGCGTATAATTGTTACATTTATAAGCTACTCATTTAAAATATATATTTCTGTGCAGATCAGCTGTAGTTTGAGTTACTATAATAATTATTTTATCATATTTTGTAGACTTCAAATGCAGCAAAGAATAAGGCAGCGTACAGAATAGTCCAGGAAATTCCATCCAGCTCCAGTGATGATGATTTCATTGATGAGTGCAGTGATGATGAGTTCAGTGATAAGTCCAGTGATGATGAGTGGCTGCCAGAGAAGAACAGAGACATAAGAGCTACGGATGATGAAGACACAGACAGTCAGGGTACAGAAAGTGAGAATGATGAGGGCCAGGATGAAGAGGAAGGTCAGCATGATCAGGGAGCTGTGGGAGATGGGTACATGGCACCTGACCATACTCAAGCCCGCAAAAATATTTGGAAAGTCCAAGACAATGACTTTGATGGAGACTGGCCTCCTTTTCTAGGAGAGTGGAAATTGAATGTGTAGGGGAAGGATCCCATAGATTTCTTCAGACATCTGTTTCCAGCAGATCTAATTGATAATATAACATACAACACCAACTTGTATGCTCTACAAAAAGGGAAAGAACTGTCAGTAACAGGAGAAGAGATGCAGGTTTTTTTAGGGATCAACCTGATCATGGGGTACATTCGGTATCCTAGGGCACGAATGTACTGGTCCAGTGAGGACGGTCTTCATCTTGGAATAATCTCAAATGCCATGTCTGTAAGCAGATATGAGCGAATCCTGAGATACCTGCACTTTGTGGATAACTTGACTTACCAGCCACCAAACACAGACAGGCTCTTCAAAATAAGACCAATCCTATGTGCTCTTCAGGAGACATTCAAGGCAGCAGCAGACCCTGAGGAATTTCAGTCAGTTGATGAGCAGATAATTCCTTTCAAAGGCCTACTGTCCATCAAGCAATACATACCAAAAAAGCCCAAACCCTGGGGAGTGAAGGTATGGGTGAGAGCAGGATCCTTAGGCTATATGACAGGCTATATGTTCCGACAGTTCTGTCATCCACATGATCTCGTCCTGTGCTGGCCAATCCCCTGAAGATGTTGCCAACAGATGGGTCAAGAAGGAAAAAAAGATGACGATGATCCAAAAGCCCTTCTCTGTGGCCCTTTTTAATCAACACATGGGTGGGGTTGATCTTGTTGACCAATGTCTGGCAATGTACCCCCACAGACGTCGAAACAAGAGGTGGTATATACCTGTGTGCCATTGTGCCCTGGATGCTTTGCAAACTTTCGCACAGCCTAGGTGTGACGAACATAGAAGTGTTCGGAGATGCAGAGACTAAGATGTCAGTTTGTGTTTTCTTCCAGCATGCTAATAAGGGCTTAGTAATACTGTCCTGCATCGTTATAGAACTGTGTAGACTCAAAAATGTTTCTCTTGTTGGAGATAGTTTGCCATATTCAGGTGTAGGAGTCATAGCTAGGACTGTTGATTGGTTTTGTTATTTACGTCTAAACATTGGGGCTATATGACTTGAAAGTTCCAAAAAATTGCTGAGGTGTTTTTCAAAGGATACAAGCAAACAAGTGTTTGTATATTTACAATAGAACACAAGGTAATTCATTTTTACAGTAAATTCACAGCATTTCATGTTAAGTGCTCGGGCGCATGTAGTCCACTGGAGTGGACAAGTTTATAACTTTGGCAGCAAATATGTTTATGGCAGCTTTATGGCAGCTTTATAAACATATTTTTGGAAAAAAAAGAGTTGAACATTTTTTTTCATGTCCTGAGAAGAATAAAAGCACTTAAGAAAAAAATCTTGACCAAGGCTTTCATAATTCATGCATCAGAGGGTTAATATATAAGTAATAATATATAATAATAATATAATAATATATTAATATTAATCCCTAAGGAAATTATGTGTGTTACAGTTCCTCCAAGAAGAAATGGTAAAAATAGTAACAGTAACAGACTAAACTGCAAACAATACATTATGTTACAGATTTTAATATTAATTAGTCATTGTCAGTTGTTGATTTGTCCTGTTCTCATTGTATGACAAATTATGATGGCTGTTTGGTAGCCGTTTGCGTACTATGCACACTCTCTCTCTCTTCATATGTGTGTGTGTACAACAGTTTTATGTTAATGTACAATCCTTAATATGTTTTGTCTGTGTGTGTGTGTACTTGGGGGGGCACCAGAGGGAGTGTTCGCCCAGGGTGCCAAACAGGCTAGGACCGCCACTGCTTGTGGTGACTGTTGTTGTGTAGGATCCAGTTCTTCTCAATCAGCAACCCATGATTGTTCCTAGGTAGCTAGTGTTTTGGTCACAAGCTAGAAAGGAAACTTTATTTAAAAGGATGTATAGTAAACATACATTATGAGCAAACAATTGTTACTCTTTGAATTTGAGCTTCAGTGAGATAAATCATTTCTCAACCTCTGGCACTACCTCTGTCACTAGCTCGAATTTGTTGTCCTACTGTTTTTGACCTGGCATAAAAAAGGACCTATTGTCTAAAATGAATCACCCACAGGCTCTATATAACCATGAAGTATATGAGGTTTATCGGGGTAGATGTTATACTACACATGGACAGCTAATCAGCATGCAGAGAAAAAAAAATACAGTTTATTCAGACATGCAGTAAAAGATACAGAAGTACATGTTGTTGAAGCCAGGAGAGGGATAAGAAAAGGGATAACTGAATAGAAGCGACGAAAGGTGAGTGACTGACAGCCAAGCGGGGCTTGTGCTCCACTCTGTGTGATAAAGAATAATTACATTTGAACTGAGCAAAAAGGGCAGATTTGACATTTGGGGAGAATAAGGGGCAAAGGCACGAGCACCCCGGAGCCCAAACCTGCCGGCTTCACTACTCGCAATCTCACCTTTCATCACTGCAACCTGGTTTATACATCTCCCCACTGTCACCTTTTCATTTTTTACCCACACTCTGATCAGCAGCAGCAGCAGCAGCAATAGAATTCCAGAAACACTGGGGCCATCCAAGCAGAAAATGTGCTCCAAACACTGCTCTGCTTTGGCCCGTGGTGATGCCGAGGCTCTGCTTTGTGCGAGGTTATCAGGCGGAGCAGAGATGGCCACAGCTGAGGCCCATTGGTCATCCTGGAGAGCTACTGAGAGGGCTAGGGAGAAGACGTGGTTGATGGATATCTTTAAATTATATCTGGGGGACAGGACCTATGGCTGCCTTGGTGAATGTTAAAAACCTGTATTACATGGAGCAGTCTTCACCACATATTTCTCTTCATAGGTGTCTGTATTGTACAATTTTAGCAGCATGGCTCTATGGCCAGTCAGGTAGTCCACTGCCTTGATTAATAATGAATTAACTTTGGGGACTATTTGATGGACTGTCGACGTTTACAAAGAGATCGGAGTGACAAGACTGTGGGTAAGAGCTGGGGGCTCAGATTTCTGTGACTGACCATGTAGCATATGTATTTTTGATTTATCTGATTTACTAACCTTTTGCAAACACAATTTACTGATAATTGCACCGATATTTAATGCTGCAAAAAAAATGAAATTTTGTTCTTTACACTGAAATGTCCCTGCATTTATAAAACAGCACGACTTAGCACAACTACGGCAAATCACCTGTAAAACTGACCACACCTATGAGCGCTATTTGAGGATTGTGCGATTCAAAGATTGCATACTAGCCACATGCACAGCCTGTAGAAGCATGGCCATGTAACATAGCTCCCATCAGTCCATCTGTAGATAATTACAATAATAAAACACGAGTAATAGAGAAAACACAGCACGTCTTATTTTTTTACTGATCATACACTAGTGAAAGCAACAATTATGAATAATGAAGTTATTTTTAATGGTAGAAATCATGATATTCCTTTTATGCTAATTAATCAGCGTCAGGGTTGCCAGAAAATTGATATTCAGATGCTAATTCATATTTAAAATGACTATTGGGTAAGAGACTCATTTCCAGCAACACAAAGACAGGCGCTCAGCCCTTCTTGTTGCTTGCAGATGAACACATTAACAATGCTGACGCAACAAGTGTAGTATCAAAAAGTATTTTCCTGGGTGTGAAATTCTGGTACAGCGACAACGCTGATCACCCTGAATCCTACATACTGAATATTTAAATGAAGGCACCGTATTCTAGCATGGCAGCAGACTATTTCAGCCCTAACGGTATTTTTGAAATTCAAAACTGCTAGGCAGTGTTGGGAAGGTTACTTTTAAAATGTATTCCATTACAGATTACAGAATACATGTCTCAAAATGTATTTTGTAACGTATTCCGTTATGTTACTCAATGAGAGGTATTCTGAATACTTTGGATTACTTAATATATTATCATGCTGTTTACAACTACATGAATGTACTATTGCTGTGATTTATTACTGTTACTGAAGGTCCGCGGCTCCGAACCGTAGTAAAGGGACCTCTGGCTAATACGGTGGGTTCTGTGTCGGGCTAGTAGCCGAAAACTAGCTTTACTTTGTTGTCTGGGTCAACTTTGCTAGCGAGAGACAGAGAGAGGCGTTGAAAGGCTGCTCCAACAGAACTTATTGTTTTTGGAGGAAAACACGAACACGGTGTACAGTCGAGTCTTAATAGCTACTTACAACTGGGCTCGTCAGGCACTCTTCTTGGCTGCAGTGGTTATTATTATATTTACATGCTTCCAGCTCCCGTTTTTGCTCGATGACAGCTCATACTTTTCCTTTTTCTCCCTCCCTCGCTCACAGACACATAACGCAGTCCATTCTCCCTGCAGCACGGACTACACTGCCTATGATGCTACATTCTTTAGAGCTATGCCTGTAGCATTCTCCTTATTAGCTTAGCACAACAACAACAAAAAGGCCTCTCTCACCCAGGAAACACGCAGAGAGAGAGCGTCATCCTGTAATCATGGCAACCGTAATGCTGCCGCCTGGAACAACAGAATGTAGCTGTCAAACAAAACCCAAACAGTCCTGACCCGCCACAATATGAAACAGGGAAGTACCGCCGTGTAATCCATTTATTTCAACAAAGTAACTGTATTCTAAATACCACCTTTTTAAACGGTAAGTGTAACGGAATACAGTTACTCATATTTTGTATTTTAAATACGTAACGGCGGTACATGTATTCCGTTACTCCCCAACACTGCTGCTAGGACACAGAGTAAGCAGGAACGTCAGTGGATTCCTTCACTTTCTTTGGGAGTCTTTTGTAAATGGCTCTCATTTGGTACCCCGGCGTTTTTGTTGAATTTTATTTTTGTGGTCACAAAAGAAAAGCGGCAATACTTTTGTTTGACTTGTACAAGGGAAGATTTCAAAAGACAGTGCTTAGTCTTAGAGCTTGGTATGTGGCTTATCCTCTCTAATATCCCTTTTCCTTCTGCCTCACCCCCCCGCACCCCCCCGCCGTCTCTCATGGTGATTGCCTTGCCTGCTATCTCTCGGCAGCAGTTCTGTTTGTGCAGTGTCTCTGTATGTCAAAAAGAGCAGCCTGTTAATTTTATGATCTGTCACACGTCTGCCTCTCTGCAACGGACAGTGGGCGACTGGGCCCGGACTTCCTTATCGCTCCATTCATTCCTGTCCACCCCTGCCAGAATGGAGTCACATCACATATCTGTGAGGCAGGACTGAATTGGTTTCCGCATACTATCGAGAACAGGTCAGCTCACAGTCAAGATTATTTTGATACTTTGACTTTGAATATTGTTCACACCAGGTTGTGGAGGGAGGTGATAGACTGCATCGGCAATGGCAGCTGCGACAGCCGTTTAATGACAAACTTTAACGGTGTGGAATTGTTAAAGTTTGGTTATTAAATCTTTGCATAATCTAAATACATATTTGCATGCTATTTGTATGCAGATGATGTTGATCTTTCGGAAGCGGCATAATTCAATTTAACAATGGTCCAAGAAACAATTCATGAAATGTAATATTGCCTTGACAGCTATGATATCCTGTTGAGCATCTTCATTCACTCCAGTCACTTTAGTTTCTGCTTTCAGACAGGGTGGGCTGGGCTGTGTGTGTGTATTTGTGTGTATGCGTGTGTGTGTGTGTGCGTGTATGGGGGGTCTCAAAACAAGCTTTCATCCAAAGTAGAAATGAGAAAATGATCTACGTGACACTTCGTAAGCCTCCCGGGAAATGTTTCATAAAGCCAGAGGAAGTGTGTGTGTGTTTGCTTTTCACGTCCATGCATGTGAGCGTGTGTCGGTGTATATTATCAGCGGGGAGTGCTAACAGAAATTAAGATGGAAAACAATGAATAATGATTTCACATTTGAAGCAATAGCAGGTCTTTGTTCGTTTAAAGCTGAGCCGACAGGAGAAAACAAATCGTGCATTCCAGAGTTAGTGGAGACCTTTCCGTAACTTAGAACGTGTTTATTGGAAACTTATTGCAGTGTTTGCCTTGTGCTTCCTCAGGCCATTATCCAGGGAAGTCTACTGTTGCTTTTTTAGATATCTTTATTTACATAAGCCTATCTCCTTGCATCAGAGCAGGAATAGAAATTTAAGATCCTTATAAATCCAAAAACATGGAGCACAAGTAACCCGAGATTTGTAAGGATGAATTAGTAATCTTCTAATCAAAGTCTGCAATCTTAAACAAAGACACTGTATCCCTCACTCTCTCCGTTTGACAAACACAGAGCAGGTGGGCCACTTTGCTATGTAAATCTGAAGGTTGCCCGCCAAAAGTTGCATACAGACGCAGAAATCAGAAGGAGGTTTTCGTGTTGGAGGAAAATGCGGACATATTCAAACTATAAAGAAAAGGGACCTCTGAACCCGCAGGCACACTTGGAAAAAACAATTTTCACTTAAATAACTACAGATGAGGAGCCGGGACAACGCACATGGAAGCGCAGGTTTCTGGTGAATGTTATGATTCTGGACAAATGCCAGGGAGCAGATTTTCCGGGGTAGAATGGCAGCGTCGTGGTATGTGTTACGCTGTTCTGGGATGTATTTGTGGAACACGATGACACTCTACAGAGAATCAGATCAGAGCCTTGCAGCAACTGCCTGCAGTGCTGGGTTGATGATGTATTAGAGGCCCGAGTCTTTCTGAGATGACTGAGCAGCAGTCACCAAGACAACAAAAGGACCCCCATGCCAGAAAGTGCTCCTTCTTCTTCCCACTCTCATTCACTGCTTATTGGAGACAGAATCTAAAAAAAAAGAAAAACTAAAACAAGACGAGAGCTCTCCCACCCATTTCAAGAAGTGTTCCCATATACTGGGGTTTCAGTGGGAGGACTGGGCCATTACAGCAATTTCCCAAATGCTTTGTTTGGATCCCTGTTTGCATCTCAGCTTTCCCAAAGCTGTTTAACTGTTACAGAGCAATGATACATGACTACACGGAGTCTAGCAGAGACACGATTGGGAAATTATTTTCAGGTTCTTCAGCAGGTACTATAATAGGTTTGATCATTTTCCATGTAAATGATACACTGAACTGTTGTAGTCTCAATTAAAAAAGACAAAACAGCCAACTCACCAACCACCACAAGCAAAAGTCCCTAGTTTCTCTAGAGGTTTTGAAACTTGAGCAGTACTAATATTCCACATTTTGAATTCCTTTGGATAACATTTTAAAATCCCTGGTCCAGCAGGCGGTTGTGGCAATCAAGTCAGCCAGGGGTCTTGATTTTGGTGGTCTTCTGCTGTTGTTGTAGAGAGGCCAGCATATAGAAAAAATATGTCAGTCGTGCATTCCTAACACATCCTTAGACAGAGGGCATGACGTGTTTGTAGCATTGGTGGAAAGAGTCGTTTGTCTGGGGCACTTCTTTAGACTCTGGACTGAGGGTGGCACTCTTCAGAGGCCAGATGGAAAAATATGCCAGGCAAATAGAGCAGAAATTCTATTGTTGTGGGTAATGACTTTGTGTAGGAATCATGCTGAGTATATGAAAGGCAAGCCCTCCACACTCACACACCCTCCTCCAGAACCTCTCTTCTTCTTTCTGGTCTCCTTTCTTCTCCCTTTCAGTCCAAACAAAGCCTGCAAACTTCAATGCACATAAGCAAATAGCCCCGAACGCTGCGCAGAATTCACTGCAAAGTAAATATGCAAACATCCAGAGCATACGTGTTTGCAAGACTAATTTATGTTGGTAGTTACAGTCACTAAATAAAGCTTTCAGTGTGTGATAAGCAGGTGCTAACCCATTGGAGGTGACATTAGAGATTCTTATTATCCCATCATACCCAACATGCACTTTTTCTGGGTCGGAGAAAACAATTACTTTCGTGACGATGCTGGCTCATGATATTTTTGCAGTGGATTAATTAGGACTATAGCCTCAGGGGATAACTATCAGTGGTTTGCCTCCCACAACAGATGACTGTCTGCAAAAATAGACTCATTCTTAAACAGCACAGGAGTTGAGTCTATATCTTAAATCCCAAATGTCAAATCATTACCTTTTTTTCAAATCAGTTAACAGATAAATGTCAAGGCAAGCAAAAAATTAAAAACAAATAAAACAAACCACTTTTCTTTTGAAAAAAGTTACCATGACTGAACCAATGCCATTCAGAGAAGCTCGAGCACCAGTTGAAAGTGCTGTACAAATTCTCACCAAGAGCATCAAAATATTGCCGGTTTAGCATCCACAGAAGTCATTTGTCTATTCCAATGACACAGGAAGGAAATGCTTTTATCCCCGTGTTGTCCATCAAGGTAACATTAGAACACACATCCATGTTGCCTGCTCAACTCTACTGTACAGCCCAGCCTTCATGACCTCGTTTCCTGTGACGACTAAAGCAAAAGGACCAGAGGCGAGGAGGAAAGAGGTTGCCGTTACATCGGCTAGGATGTTTCTTTTGATTCAGAAGAAATTGGTTCTGCATTAATGGAGTCATTCTGCGGCTCGTCTAATGTTTCAAAAGAGCAAAGAAACAAAGGCTGAGGAATGATAGCCTCGGGCACTTTCTTCACATAGGCAGCATTTACATTAGCCATCACAGGTACAGAGCTGTGTACACACAGATACATACAGAAGTACGCATTTTGCTATTCAAATGACATTCATATACCCTTTTTTAAATTCATAGGAATAGTCAGTTGATAATAGTGATACTAATGGTTAACATAAAGTTGCATGGAGATGAGGAGCAATGTAGGACAATGAAATATTTACAGTGTTGCAGCTTTGGCTTTTCAACTTAACATTCACAGTTAAAAAATAATGTTTTGCCTAATATGATGTATACATTATCACTGAATACAGTGGTTTGCTGTGTATTATTCATCAAGTTCAATGAGTTAAATTTTTCAAAGATTAGTGATCACATTCACAAGACACATTCGCAAGACTTTCAACAATGTAGTAAATATAAAAGTCTAGAAATAGTTGTCCTTGCTATATACAGTAGACTGATTTAACAGCTCACCAAGTCCTCTAATTGGAGGGTTTCTGGAAACATGAGCTCTGATGATAATCAAGCTGAAATTAGCGGCAAGCTGCAGTCACAGGTGCCGAGTTCCCAAACGAAGAAACAAGGGCTAGCAATGCTAACTGTATTGATTAGCTGCTAGCACTTGGCGCCGCACAATCAGCATTCTGTGTACCACTGGAATTAGCTGCATCTGCATCCACTCCTCTGCGCCGCAACATGGTCAACTAATCATCATCACAAACCATTCAAACTTCAGGGAGAGGACTTTGATTGCTGTGGAGAGAGCGCTTTAAATTGCAGCTATTCCATCAGGTTTTTCAGAGCTTGAAGAACGCCTTTGAGAGTTAAGTTTTTTTAAGGGTTGCCATTTGTTTTTATTTCTTGCATAGAACACTTTTAGCATCTTAAATATAGATATTTGTATTTGGAAGACTGCCAGTAATTTAATTAAAGCAGAATATTTTTATAATCTAAGTGCTAACTGCTGTGGCGCTTGTATGTCCTAGAAATCACTTTTAAATAAAGAGTGGCAGTTCTTTGTCTTTTGACTTCATTTCCTTTCTTCTCATCAACTACAACTCAAGATTCTTCCTCTTGCTATCAGTGCTGTGGGAGCAAGTGTGTCTTTGCCAACCAACTGTGCTAAAATATCTGTAGCTCTAAAGGAAATTAGCTCAAACTGTGTAGCTTGTCCCTTCTTAATGCGTATGATCTACTTCATCACATCATAATAGAAGTGTTTGTAAAAGAATGGAGGGGGCAAGGGAGTAAAAAAAAACACATGATACAGTGGATCTTCTGTGTCTGGGAAATAACAACAGAGATGTAATGAGGATCATGATAGACATCAGGAGGGAGTCGTTTTACATCAGTTGAGCGGCTGGGAGAGAGTACAAGGCCTGGGACAAAGAATGGGGCATGAAATAACCAGGGAAAAGCGGATCCTATGCCTGACTCTGCTAATCTGATTTATTCCCCTTTTCCTATTATTTGTAGCAGCACCTGAAAGATGTAAAGCAGTCCAAACTGCACAGTGCATGTGGTTTTTAGCAGCTGCACACAGAGGGATGACAGCAGCAAATGGTGTAGCAGTGATGCTATGTGAGAGGAGTTGGTGAAACATGAGATCCTGCCACCTCCCCAGTGTACAAACAAGACATGGCTGCAAGGGAAGAGCATGTACTGTGCAACAGCTCTCTCCCACTCTCACCTCTTTCTTGTGTTTCCGAGCATCTTGCCGATTCTTATCTCCTATTGTCAAGATATCTTTTCTCATGTAGAGAGGACAAAGAAAAAAAGCAAATAGCTTGGCTGGAATGCAGAAAGAGCTGAAAAGTAAAATATGTAGGCCTGTGAGGATTGATAAATATTTTCACATGAACAGGGAACCAAATGATCAGTTGACTAGTAAGAAGGGTGTCTATGAAGGGGTTTTACCATTGGTCTTGCCCTCTCTGCAGCACTATTTAGGCTCTTTTGCTGCATGCTGTTTTTCATTACCTTAAGAGTTGTTTTAGGGAGAGTACAAACAGGGAGAGATTAGCAGCAGTGTGGTGACTAGAAACCATGGAATATTAATGAAATCTGTTCACTTAAAACAATTGCTGTACTGTTTTAACAAAAATACAGGAGCTGGTCAGCCATGGAAACCCATGCTTTGAAGCTCCCAATGCACAGTTTTTGTGCTGATGTTAATACCACAGGAGTTTGAAGTGACTTTTCCACACTATGCACTAAGTGACCCTGCTCTATAGCTTTACATGGTCTGAGTTTCTGTGGTTCCTACTACACTACCACTTTGCAATAATATAGTTGGAGTTCATTCTGGAATATCTAGGGGTGAAGAAATGTCAAAAAAAGTAACTTGTTGCAATGATGGCATCCTGTCACAGCACCACATTGGATTCGGTGAGCTCTCTAAAACTTTTTGGCATCCTTGATTTTACACATCTGTAACATTTGGGTTGAAAAATATTAGAATTCAAAGATATGCTGTCGAGTGGGGTGTCTGTAGCTCAGGAGGTAGAACAGGCGCACTAAGAATGCATCCATTGGTGGTTGAACATTAAGTAGAAAGTGCTTAAGGATTGGAGAAAGAAAGTGCTTGTTTGTATCGTTGTGAATGAGTGAATGAGGCATGTTGTAAGCGCTTTGAGTGCTAATGTAGAGTAGAAAAGCACTATATAAGAACCAGTTTTACCATATACCAAAGATTAAGAGGTGTGGCCCAATACTTTTGTTCATATAGTATACAAACAGCAGAACACTGACTACATATGAAGTCATTCACTTGTCATGTCATTGTCAGTCACCACCCTTAAGGTTGAGAGTAATTTTTACTAGCGCTAACGTCAGCGTCAGTGTTGCTAACAGTTATTTCCCATATCATCTTTGTGTATGCTCCGATCAAAAGGAGCATACACATTAGCATCTGTGTACTGACTTACAACTGTTATCTTTGAGACAAGCAGTTGAAGTGACTACCAATCATAGCTCTGGAAATGTATCAAAGGGTTACCTAGGCAACCAGAGACTGGAATGCCCTCAGCTGTAAAGTTATGGGCAATGAGTGGATTGCATATCTATCTATCTATCTATCTATGGTAAATGGACTGATTCTTATATAGCGCTTTTCTACTCTCCCGGAGTACTCAAAGCGCTCTATACAACATGCCACATTCACCCAGTCACACCCATTCTCACAAGCCCTTTATCTATACTTAGTGCTTTTTCTAACTACATTCACACACATTCATACTCCGATGGACGCATCAGAGAGCAACTTGGGGTTAGTATCTTGCCCAAGGATACTTGGCATGCAGACTGGAGGAGCCTGGGATCGAACCACCAACCTTCCGATCAGTAGGTGACCTGCTCTACCTCCTGAGCTACAGCCACCCCGATCTATCTATCTATCTATCTATCTATCTATCTAGATGGGGCTTTGATACAAACTCATTAATCTTATCTCAAGGCCCAAGGCTTGTCCTACTATCAGACAGCAGAAATAACAGTAAGCATGAACAACTACATTGTGCTTAAAACCAGAAGATCTCATTACCAGTAGGCACCTTATTACATGTATCTAATATGATAATGCCATTATGTGAAACACTGACTTGTAGACTGCTTTGGTTCTTCTTCACAGGCTCTCTAATATTCAAGGATCTTAAAACTTTGATCTCATTGTTTTAGCAGCACTATTTTAGGCCATGTTTGTAAGAATGAATATAAAAATGTTCCGTGTTTACTTCAATAATGCTTATGTGGTTTCATAGATGGTGGTAGGAAATCCACAGAGGACCAGGAATAACCCCATTAGCACACTGCTGGATAACCATGCAGAGGCCCAGGGGAGGTCATTATGAAGAAGCTGTTTGCTATCTACATATCTGTCATTAACATATGCAATGCTGATGACTTTTTTTCAGCATTTAACCTAGATCTACATTTACACATTTGAACCAGATTAGAACATTAAATAGAAATACAGAAAACAACAATTTATATATATATGTATATATATATATGTATACATATATATGTATATATATGTGTATACATATATATACATATATATGTATACACGTATATATGTATATATATATATATATATATATATATATATATATATATATATATATATATATATATATATATATATATATTAGAGTTAAAAAATTGCTAAAGCATAATACCAAACGGAGAATTTTCTCACCCTTCTTTATGGAGTCTGGTTCCGGTTTAGGGCCACGGTGGCTGTTAACAAGAGGTGAGTTTAGATTTGAATAGCAGGAAGATGTGACAGGAACAAGTGTGGAATTGTGTGGTATCCCAATGGTATTTCACATCTCCGTGCAAGCCCTCTGTGACGACCATCTGCAGAATTCAGTTTACACTTGACAGCTCCATATTTACACAGGAAGGCGGCATGAATAAAGAACAATTCAATCACAGGGTTCCACCTCTGTTTTCATTTCCCTCGCATGCAGAAAGAGAATGAAAGGAAAGGGGGAAGAAAATGAAAGAAAGAGATCATGTGAAAGAAATTACAGCACGGAGCTGGAATGTTTGATATACACTTGGACTCTGAAGGGGGAGTGCAAAGCCAAGTGTGTGTGTATGTTTGTGATGGAATGGGTGTGACTCTTTCATCTGAAGGAAAACACAGAAGAAATGTCTGATCTTCCATTGTAATCTTTCTGCTTTGCTTTCTGCTTTTTCATGTAGAAGAACCACAAACAACAATTTTCAGAAAGTTTCCTTTTTTTAGTTACCGCATTGTTTCTATCCTTTGATAACATCGATTTGTGTGGAGACACTTTGATTTGCATTCTTTTGAAGCACTTTTGAATTCATTGGAGGGAACAGGTGGGGAACTGGTCGCCTCTGTTTGTTGCTTGCCTTGAGTCAATTCCCTGACAGTGTTTAATTCAGCTCTTGGGAGGCAACGGGCAAGTGTTCAAACAAATGCCAGCTTCGCTTATCGGGGCCCTGCCTCATCCTTCGATATGTCAATCTCTTGCCAAGTAGTTCACAGACTGGTGAGTACACACAAGTTTGATTTCATGGGCCGCTAGCTGAACTTCTAAATACACAGGAGGACGTGTCCTCTGCCCCTGTTTGTTCAGTCATTTGATTAGATTGACAGTTCAGGTCCCAGGGGATGTTTCTCACTGAATATTAAAAACAGTAATAAGTGCAGTCAGACCTAGCTTTATGTGGTGGTAAGTACCAGTTTTAGCAAATGATTCAGAAAAGCAAATGGCAAAAGACGTGTTTGCGTGGGTGTTGATTTATTGTAACCATGGCAAATTCTCTTTCCAAATGAGTTTCATTCATTTTTTTTTTCCAAATCAGGATTGTGGCGTGGGGTAGAGCCAGGCAGGGTACACCTGAACAGATCACCAGTCTGCTGCAAGGCTAACAAAGAGTGCAAAAGCATTCACACTCATATTCCCACCTATGGAAGACACACCAATTAACTTAACCTTAACCCCCTAAATGCATTTCTTTGGACTGTGGGAGGAAGCTGGAGGTATCGGGAGAGAATCCACGTAGATACATAGAGATCATACAACACCCTACATGTGGATTCAAACCTAGGACCTTTTTGCTGAGATGCAACAATTCTACTACTGCATGTTTTCTTATTTATTCATCGTTTCTCTTCCATGTATCTCTTTAGCGGGCTTGTTTTTTTTATTTTTCAGTCACCATATCTGAAGGGTTTTCAAGGTTTGGGCAGGAACGTGTACAAGTATTTCTGGTTGGAGAGGACCAGGATCACGAGGCTCATTAAGAAATGCAGGTGTTCTATTTTAGAGTAACAAAAATATGTCACTTTGAAGGCCATTGGTTACATTTCAGAATCTCTAAAACTTCTAAGGAGATAAAAAAAAAAAAACAATAACCAAAACACACTGATTTACACTAATATACTTTTTTCATTATTCATGTCTGGAATTTAACTGCAGTTGATTCAACCCAGCATGGAGCAAGTGAAGAGGCAATATCAGTTTCCTCCAAGGATGCAGGATTCTGCAGGGAATTGCATGCTGTTCTACTCAGTTGTATCGATGAGGCTAAGAAAAGAAAACCCTTGCTCTTCTCTCACCTATGTATGTACATTTCACTAATCACTGTGGCTGTGTATATCCAATCATATGTTTTAAAATTTGAACTAAATCTTTAGGCACATTGACCCTGTAATGTTAAAATCATGCTTCACCAGAAAATCTACTTCACAACTTACAAGCGCACTCTTTTTAACCCTGTGCTGCAACCCTCCACTTAACCTGTGTCCAAGACATGTAACAATATTTTGTGTCAATGCTGCCCGCAATGACTTGAATGCCATGTAAGGTTACGACAGGTTTGGTTATGTTGTAAGTTAGGCCTTAGAATTCCCAAAGAAGAAGAAGAATGAAGCCTAAGAATGTTTATTGGAAGTTTGATAAGAACAGGGCAAAGACAGCCTCCTGGCACGCAAGAATCTGGAGTTGAGCAGGAACCTCTGTTCTTAAATGTAACGTTTCTGCCAGTCATTTGGATTTTTGATTGTTTTGGGGACAGAAACCAAGAGAGGAACTGACCATCATACACAACCTCCTTGACTGTTTCTGTGTATTTTAGATTCACGAGTTCCCAGTCAGAGTGTTCATTTGGATGCCTCAGTTCAGATTTCCCACATGGAATCCTTTAATCTTTTCTGCTACTGTTGGGGAATTGAGACTCTGTAAATAAGCTATGCACAGAGCACTGACACACTCGAGGCATGAACGTGCCACAGCAGTGTTTTGAAGCACATAAAAAGAAGAATGAAGTTGTATTGCTAGTGATAGATGAATGTCTACCTTGCTAAGAAGGAAAACATTTTTTTCCTTACTTTTCTGACTTTATTATTAGAACAAACTCATTCAGAAGTGATGTCAATCCCGTGTTCTGACATGCGACTTACGTAGTAACTGGACTGTGGTGTTAGAATCAGTCAGCTGCTTTGCTTTTGACTGCCCCCCTATTTCCACTCTGAGTGTATGCACAATGGCTCCTTGGCACACATCACCGTTTAGGCCTCTTGTGGCAACTGTTCTCACTGAGATGCCTGGGGACATCACAGCCGAGCTGCACATTAACAACTGGGGGATAAACTCATATATGTCCAACTATAATTGGATTACTTTGAAATTAAAAACATAGGTGAGATCTTTTGAGAAAGTGAAGAGTTTCATAAGCAAATCTGTCTTTTTTAGCTGTTCGTATTTACTTATACAGCCTGCAATTTGCATGCAGCATCACACCTTCTTTTCAATCTCATGTGCTTTGCAATGCGTAAATAAGTTGCAAGAAATACAGAACAGAATTTTGGCTCTGTGTTATTGTTTAGAAATGTGAAACAGCAAACACTTCCCCAGGTTTTCTCCTGTTCACTGTGTAGGGAGCCAAGGACCAGACAAACATACGGTACCAGCTGGTCAGCATTCCCTTCTGCACAAATCATTTGCAAATTATAAATGCTTGCATCTTATCCACTCATACACATGTGCACACATAACATTTATGAAAATGCTTGAAGCTTTTGGGATATATCCACACACCAGAAAGAACAGTTTTGAAGTTCCACAGGTTTGAGATATTAATGTTTTCCACGTTGAGTCTGGGTGTAACAGGGATAGCCTGAAGTACACTGTGTGCTGTGGATGATTCCTGATCCAAAGTATTCTGGTGCTTATCCAAGACCCAGGGGGAAAAGGGAAGGCAGAAAATTATAAAGAGGAGGAATCTGAAGATGAATATGTTTAGTAGCAGCTGAAGACGCTCTTAAACATTTGGCTAAAATGTTTGAGAAATTTGACTTTGCATGTGCACAAACTAGCTCGATGGAGGTGAAGAACCAACTTTTCTGTGGTGTAAGGGGGAAAATTTCACTCTTATCCCGAGAGTTTCTCCACAGGTGTAAAGCAGAAGTTGCATATTAACGCGAGAGACAATTGCTGACTGTTTATTGAGGGATTCAAACAGAGCTTTGGGGGCATTGCAGTCTTTCATTAGAATGCTGATCCAGTCAAAATGCAAGCCTGGAAAACACAAACCTGGTTGAAGAAGGGGAGGCTTGCCTTGTCAGGCATTTACATTGATACACCAAAGAAGAGGGCAGTCTCTCTCCTCTTTCCACTTTCCCTTTTCTCCCTCTGTCTTCCATTGTTCTGCTCCATGGCTTCATCAGCATTTTCCCTCCATCTGAAAGCAAGGGATTATGCAAGAGAAGCAGCATCAGATGATAGGTAACTCACGCCTCATTCCCTCAATACCACCCCCTCTGTCTTGTCTTTAAGTCTCTCGGCTGCTGAGCATGTAAATCTGTGAAGCCTGTAGATATGCAACTCAACAGTCAAGTCACTCACGGACAGGGAGCGCTGTCAGCACACACACACACACACACACACACACACACACGTTCAAAAACACAAAGGTTTTTTTTTAAGTCAAGGTCAAACGTTTGAAAATATACAGTAGTTGCATCAGTATGTGTATGTGGGAAATATTACGTACGTGGGTGAGCTGATACATAATGGAACGTCTCTGAGCTGCCTTCAGGACACAATAGTCAGTTCCAGCGTAAAGCAGCAGGATTGGAGGTATTGTGTGGTGAGGTTCCTGTGTATGAAAGCTGGGACGAAGTCAGTTGAGTGGTTGGTTATAACGCCCGCACTCCTTTTTTATTGTGCAGCAAATATAATAAAATGTAGATCACTACCCCACCACCACCACCTCTTAAATAAAAATATAATTCAGGTCCATTTCTAAAGAGACTTTATCCAGTGACAATGAACTACATTCACTCTGACAAGTTGCATTAATGGTTTATTGGCTCTCCCCAGCTATAGCTGCTTTTGGAAGAAGATTAGAAAAAAGTGTCTGGAAAAAAAATAAAGCAAATTTCACACAAATGCCCATTTTGTACAAAGATAGAGCCAATAAAAAGGTAAGCTATTGCCTTGACAGCTTGATTACACATTCGTTTGTATGAAGAATAGTCTGTTGCACAATAAATCAGCACTCCCGCCTGAGACATTTCTGCAAATGATTGCTAACACAAGATGTTCCCTCGCAGGATTATCCGAAAGAGTCAATCAGAGCAGAACCTTTGATGTGCTGTTCTTTATTGGCCCGTGTCAGAACTCATGCGAACCAACTAAAGTTGTTTTTATTGATGGCGGGGATCTTATGTGCAGTGCCCCAGAAACTCATCTGATGCTGTCAAGCTAAAGCACATTGATTATCGGGTGTCAGTGAGCGAACTGTCTCTGAACCTCATCTGAGGCGTTGAGTTGTCTTTTGAGTCATCATGCCTTTTCTGTTCGGTAGGGGAACTCACGTTGTCCTTTTAGTTGATGAAATCTCTCCATGCTTGGCCTTTAAAGGATTTGGTTTGATATCTTTTCCGCACTGGAAAACTTTCTGATCCTCGGATTAAAGCTGGATACATTTCTGCACCTTGGAGCTGACAGATCCAAGAACACAAACCTTCTTTGGAAAATTTTCATAGATGACTTAATCATTCATTTGAAAAACACTGAGTTATTTTACCATTAATCTTTTCCTGATATGGTGTCACGTGTATCAAGTATATGTCAGCCTAGATTTCCCATTACACAATTAATGTTAGCTCCGCAAACTGTATTTGATAGATTCTGTGTATCCAGTTAGTGATTCTTAGTACTGAGCCATTACTCATACAGTACAGGACCTCTTGTTTCATTGATAGACCTGCTGATTACACCCTCTGCATCCCAATAAACGGTTAAATACATTGTTTACCTTTCCCATGCAAATAGAGCCACTGTTGCATCAAATGTTTGTGGTGATATATTTTGCCCTCATTTAATAATGCTATTAAACTTTACTGTGCAATGAAAAGACCAGACTCATAGCCATTAGTGGCAGAGCAGGAAACCAAGTATGCTGTAATTTGCAGCACATTATCACCTCTGCTTCATTTTTAATGTAATGAGCCAATGTGGTGGACATCGACTGTGAGATTAGATACATCAAAATGAAGTGTATTAAAAGCCTGATTTCTGGATTTATATTTGCAGGGGGCACTGCCCATATATATCCATCTGTCACATAGGAATGGGTGCACATAATTTTCTTTGTGAATAAGTGTGATGTTGGCTACATTTTGTTCATTCCATGAAATATAAGAAGATGCTATCTTGTCACAGCATGCTCAAAAAAGCATACACCACAACAAGCAGCGCTTAATGAATTCTTTTAGTAAATTCATGTTCAGAGCTTCTCGTGTGTGTCACCCTGCATCAGCCGTGGCGGCTGCACAACAAACCAAAACAAGCTCAAGTCATGCCTTGAAGCTCACCATGGAAATCTGCCCAGCAACGTTGCATTCCAGGCATGTCTGATAAGAAAATGTAAGAGCTGGTGAATGGATGGAAAGGAAGGGGTGTGGGGGGGTCATCAGGGAGAGTTGGTCTTATAGCATGTGGCAGTAACTGGGGAGCAAAATGGGTGAACATAACAACGATTAAGCTAGCAATTTAGCTTCAATCCTACATTTGTTGGAACAAAGTCATATGGCATTTCTGGATTTTTGGCTAACTTTGTCCCGCATCAGACTGATGTTGAGTCCATAGTAGTGTCTCCTTAAAATATACTCTGACTCTGACTCTCTGTCTGATGTTATCATGTCTATATTCATTGCATGTTTCCAGCACCTTGTTGAATCTATGTCATGAAAGCAGTTCTGAAGGCAAAAGGGATAGGACATATGTTCTACTTTTGACTGATACTACAGTTTGCAGTATGTCCATCCATTTTTTTAATTGTTTATCCAACACAATGTCACCGTTCGGGTGGAGACATTTTAGAATCACCAATTAATCTAACACACATGACTTTAGTTTCTTGGAAGAAGCCAAGTACTAAAAAGACACTAAAACAGGCACAGTGAAAACAATGTAAACTCCACAAAGAAAAGCCCCAGCTGGCCTGTAGGTTCGCACCCAGAACCCTCTTATCGCAAGGACTACAGCACCAACCACAGTGCACACCGTTGGCCATTTACAGCTTGTAGGACAAGAAGCACAAAGTGAAAATGGGCAAGTGAGATTCTGTGAATCCATGTAGCAAGGCCATTTTCAGAGCACATCTTTTTTTTTCGTTTTACTGTGTAGTGTTCTTCACAGTTATAATAAAGGGACTGAAAGAATGATTACTTTGGATACTTCCCATAGCTAAATATTTAAAGAAGCGTTATATTTCTTTTCCAGTTGTACAATGAACCATATTAACAGAAAAAGTAGATGAACAACGTTTGCAAGGCCTTTAAAAATGTTATGTGGGTTTGAAAGTTTTATGAAGGTTTTCACATTTATGTTAATAGAGAAATAGCTATGTTGACTGACAGGTGGCCACTGGCACAGGTGGCTGTAGCGAGCACCTGTCTGCTGCTTTACGTAATCTGAATCGCTAAAATCGACTTTAGATATTTTTAATCCAATTATTTGTCAAATAAAACTGTAACTATTATTTGTCGTCTTATCCAAATCTTATCAACAATTGATTGTTGCAGTTTGCTCTGTTTTATAGTAGGCTCTTGACCTTACGATATAAAGTCACTATAAAGTCGAGACGAATGTTATTGTGATTTTGTGCTATATAAATAAAACTGAGTTGAACTGAACTGGTTAAAAACCAGGTGTTGTCCATGTGCTGTCTATCCATACATTTGAATAAAATTGCTTATCAAAGTAAAACAAAATTAACTTTGTGCCTCATGATGATAACTTAGCTTTCAAGTAGTAATAGAGTATAATGCCAGTTTCATTCAAATTTGTCATTGGCTTAAAATGTCATATCATTGTGCTGACACACTGGCATAATACTTGCAAATGCAGTGTTGCCATGGTGCTACAGAAAGTTTTCCATCGCTGGCAGATCTTGGGAGATGTAAACCTGCATTAAATACAAAGCTGACTGCAGGCTTATACTTAGATGGGAGGGGGGAGTCAAGGTACAGGGGCAGTCAGGGTGGAAAAAGGAAAAGGACTGGGGCTAGCGGTTTGTTCAGTGTAGATAGGGAAAGCCAATACTGTACAACAGATGGGTATAAAAAAAGATAAAGACCTATGATGGCTTATCCCATAAAGGAGAGAGAATCCATGAACACACAGAGATTGGTTTGGGTGAGTGGTTAAAAGTGAGAGAAGATGGGGTGTGGGGTTGACGGACGTTCATGGTGGATGTCCACATTATTGTTCTGGCAGAGCAATCTTCTCCAATCTTGGCAGTGCATAATGGAGGCACAAGAGATACCAGGTGCTGTTCCCATCTCTATTTGAAAGGCAGGACCACATGCCAGACTGAATTGGATGAACCTTTTATTGTTTGGCCTGCAGTCCGCTAGGTTACCACGCAGGGCCCCACAGTTTGCAGAAACCCCCAAGGACAACGCAGAAGGGAAAAAGAAAGACAGCACGAGGGTTATAGAAAATAAATAGCGGGTCAGTCGTGGAGAAGGAACAATGGTGGAAAATGGGAGGGAAAAAAACAAACAAACTTGAGGTTACACTTGTTGTAGTTAATAAAAATTTTCAATTTCATACACAGGAGCTTTGGCAATGTTTAATAATAATAATATTGTTTATAATGAAATGAAATGTATTACCCCAAAATACCCATGTTAAATGTGAGTAAAAGAAAATGCAGACTTACATAGAAATGAGAGTGCAGTCATGTTAGATATTAGCTCTAAATTACCATAACATCAGTGATGATAAGCACCAAAACTCAAAAGATCTCTGATTGTCCTTTTAACAAAAATATTTTGTCCTTCGTAATTTTAGTGTTTCAATCAAACGTGGAGATGGCACTTAAATTTACAAATGCATTGTTAATAATGCAGTGATTACTCACCCCTCATCATGCTTTCATCAGTGTGGCTGCAAACAACCCTCAACCAAACCCAAAAGACACACACACACACACACACACACACACACACACACATGCACAGAGAGACAGAAACAAAAAAAAAGAGATTCAAACAATTAAGAAGTGAAACAAATAAAGAGAAGGTATTTGGGAAGGGCTTTTATGGCTCTCTGGGACCAGAGATCATCAGATTAATAGCCTCCTCTTTTATTAAGAAAACAGTATTGTTGTATTTGGTCATCTGAGCATGACAAAACAAGCCGATCCTCTGCCTGCCACCGAGCTGATTATTGTCCATTATGTTTGTTTTGAGGACTTTGGTTGGACCCAAAAGGATTAGGACTGATTTAGAGAGTGAAAAGGGGGATTTGGCGGAGTGTGCATGCGTGAGTGTGTGTGTGTGTGTACATAAACTGTAGTGTGAAACAATCACTTTGACTCTTAAGAACAAGACCCAGAACAGGGAGCGTGGTGCCTCGTTGCCTGGTGACTCCGTTGCTAGCTGCACTGGCGATACAATAGGATAATGAAATCTCTTGCTGCTCCAACTCTCCGGGCTACAGCACAAATAGAAGAGAAGAAGAAACACACTTCAGTTCATTGTGGCGCGCTGGATTACGACTCACTTTAGGACGCCCTTTTCTTCGTCAGCGGGAATAGCAGCGCGAGACATTATATGTGAAGAAATAGGGAATCACTTCCACCAACACCTCTTTGATTACCATAAAAAATCATGCCAGCGTTTTGGATGGATCGCTTCAGAAGTCTACACAGACAAAGACAAGACTGCTGTGTTAAAGCAAAATATGTATATATACATATATATGTATATATATATATATATATTAGGGGTGCAACGATACTCGTATCGATATTGAACCGTTCGATACAGTGCTTTCGGTTCGGTACGCATATGTATCGAACAATACAGAATTTTTAATTTATTTTATCAACTTTCCTTCTGACTCAGTGGATCTGCGCTCGACAGTGCAGCCTAGGCGGAGTAGTCAAACCCAGATTCACTGAGCGCAGGGCAAGCTAGCGAGAGAGAAGCTAAGCTCGTTGCAACATGGCAAATTGAACCTCCCCCACCCTCATTCAGATCTGGCGTTTGGAACTATTTTGGTCTTCATGTGACATATGACCCTGAAGGTAAGCGCGTCATGGACTAAAGTAAAACAGTATGTTGGATGTGCCAGCAATGCTCAATTACATTGGTGGTAACTACTGCGTTAGCGGAGTTAGCTCGTTAACGTGTTGGCCGTCCAGCCCCACGCATGGGGCGATCCGCGGTAGCTCGTTAACAGAGATTTGCCGTGTTGTGGCGTTAACGTCATTTCAACGAGATTAACGCTGACAGCACTAGTGGGAACACAACGAATATGACTGCACATTTACTCCGACATCATCCTAGTGCAAAGACAAGTGGAAGCAGACAAAAACAACAAGCACGCATGCTACAAACTTTACCCGAGTCATTTAGACAGCTGTTAGCACATGATTCTCCTTATGGGGACCTGATATGTTTAATATGCTGCTGAGAATATAGCCCAGAAGAAGCGTATAGTATAGCTTTTATTTTGGAAAGAGATATTTCTCTGTAATAAACTCTCTTTTCCAAAGATGAGTGATTTCTCGATCAGATAGATTTATTTTTTTATTACTTTGTTGTTTCAGCAACATTAAATTTAAAAACTGTACTTTTGAGTTAAATATATATATATTTATAATTTTAATAAATGACAAATTAAAAAAGCATGAACATTTTTTTGTATCGAAAAAATATCGAACCGTGACACCAAATTATTGAACCGATAAATACCGATATATAAAAACCGATATATATATATATATATATATATATATATATATATATATATATATATATATATATATATATATATATATAGTCGTCATAGAGCTGCAGTGCAAAGATTCACAGTTCACAGCACCTGATAAACCACTGAAGGCCGCCTCCTCTGAGTTTTCGCCTGTCATTAGTGATGAGGCCTTCTCCCACAGACAGGTCACCTCAGGGATGGTGTGAGAAGAATCTATTACAGCCACTGTCACAGATTCTGACCCTCCTCTTAGACTGGCTGGACATCTTTTTTTTTTCCTAATCTCACCTTTCCTTTCCCAACTCACTTTACCTCTGCTCACCTTTCTTTCTTCCTTACCTATAGCTCTATTTCCTCATACCTCCTATCCCCGTCCTTGTTCATATAGTCTCACTTTTCTTTCACCTTTTTTTCTGCACGATGTGTGGAAAACCATATCAAATCATGATTTTCAGACAAGAAACTGAATTCCTTACCAGGTCACAACAACACAAACCTTCAGTTGTGACAGAGGAGAGAAAAGATGATTACCCATACAGTATCTAGGTCTGCCGTATCTATTGAATAGATGGGAGAGGCTAAAAGACGAGGAGAAACAAAGGCAAGGCAGCTGGTTTTGTTTTAGAGGGCTGGGGTGAGATGGGGGGGGGGGTGGCACATGTAGTGTTTTTATCTGTGTGGGTGAATGTAAAAGCACACTTGCTGCTCTTTTAATTAGCTGATGTGTTCATTCCCTCCATCGACAGATGAGACGTTCAGTCAGTCAGTTGTGGCAGTCGTGCCTGTTTAAACTGTACTAGTTGGTTGTAAGCCAGGGTTGTTTCTCTGATCACCGTAGCCACTTCCCTGTTTCTACTGCTCACTGTTCTTTTAAGAGAAATAAACTGGCAAGGTTTAAAAATCATTGTTTTTCTTCTTAACTTCTCTAACGTGCCCTCGGCGGTTTCTCTTTCTTTATTTCATTAAGGCCGCATTGTTTCCTTCCCACGTACTGTATCGCTCATAACCTTGAGGAACGAGGGAGGAAAAAAGAAAAAAAAATAGACTCCTACCACTTAAATTCAAAAGAGGGATGTTTCAATAGCATTGGCTGTGAAGGGAAAAAGAAAGAAAGAAATGTGGCCCTCGTGTATCCATGGTTACCTTGGCTTTATTGCTGTTTGTCTTGGGCAGCAGATGCAATAAAAGTTCTGGGACAGAAATGACTGGGCAAGGGGTGTAATTGCAGAAAAAACCCCACCACACACACAGGTGTTGGGGGTGCCGGGGATAGGAATTGACCTGAAACCCTCTCCCTCCCTTTCAAAGCTATCTGCTTTACAAGGGTCTCATTAGCCGTGATTGGAGTTCCCCTGAATATGCTCGCACATCATATTTTTAGTTTTCCAATTACGATTGCAAGCTTCAGGACTCTCAGGTATGCTATTAAAAAATGGCAAATGGAAAATTAAGTGTCTCTCGTAGCAGGGTGGATCAGACCTGGCCTCATTTGAGGAGTAATGAAAAATAGAGGTGGCAAGTCATGCATAAGCAAAGGCGAAGGAGGAGAAGCGAGAAATGAAAGAGAGGAGGATGGAGGAAAGGAAAAAGGCCAAAACAAGTGAATCTGTCTGTTAGGTGTCCTGCACGGTTAGCCACTTAGTGCATGCTGCCCTCTTTGGCACTGGACAAGAAAAAGGAAGTATCATTCCCACCTTCTGTCACCTTCTTTATTATTCCTTGTCATCTCTCTTCATAATCGGGCATCCGCTGAGGACCCAAGTGTTAAATGAAATAAAGACAGGAAAGCATTCACACCTCCATGGCCCTGCTAGAGCGGCTTGGAGGAAGAAGGAGGCGCATTATCTCCTGCGGTGTGGCCTCCTCAGATAGACGGCCCACTGGGACTCTGAATAGCGGCTGAAACACACACAAACACACCAATCTGTGCACACACACACTCAGGCTGTGGAGGATTGAACACTCAGGTGTTGTTTGCCACAGAAATGACACTGTTTAGAGGAGACAATTGCAGAAAATAGAGCTGAGAGGAAGAGTCGCAGAGGGGAGAGATCAAAGGGGTCCAGCAAATCCCTCTATACTTTTACTTTCTGCAAGAGGCCATAAATTGTGGCAAAACCGCTGCAGTGCACCTCCCCCTTACGCACACATTCACATACACCCTGTGTGTATTTGCCAGCTGAGAGTAAAATTGAGGTTAAATTTGAGATAGGGCCCGGGAAGTGTACGTTTTGGGCCATATAATGCCATGGTTTGGGAGACTGTCACTCCAGCTGCAGGATGTTACTGACACAACCGAAACATAAGATGAAACAAAAAGCTGGGATAACTCACAAAAAGAAGGGGATCGACAACATTGATTAAAAAACCGTATTGTCACAGATGACCAGCTGCTAATTATTGCTCTGTTCTTGGCTCATCATGGAGAGTGTTACCTTGGGGAGGGACACCCACAATGATGATGATGATGATGGCACCCTGCTCATCATTCAGTCACGGCCTCCTGGGGCTCATAACCTCCAGATGTCAGACCAATAGCATTGCTACTAACAAGCCTACTGCACATGTTCTAGCTTTGCTGTTTAAAGCTGAAAGGTGGCATTTGTCATTCAAATTAGGTTAAATGGGTATGTAGGGGTGTTACCAGCAGAATAACGTAGCAAAGTATACTCAAATCTGGAACCATAAAAAGCTGTGTCCATCGTCGACGGCTAGTCTCTACAATAGTAAACGCTCATTTACTCAGCAGTTATAGATAACAGTTAAAATAGAACAGAGCAAGTGTAGCATATTTATTTACCAATGCAGTAGGTTTAAGAAACAGCTGCTATGTTTTGGATTTTTATACTTGTGTACTAAGAACTCATGCTTTTGTGTTTTCACTGTGTATCCAAATTGGACTGCTCCAAAGTTTCTACAATAATGAAAAAGTCTTTTATTTCCACTTGTTGCTATCACTGTATGCAAATTCATTTTTAATGTTTTTCTTGCTAAAATGCAAACATCATTTCTCCAAAATGGTGAAAGCACTCAGTCACTGCAACCTACAGCAAGAATTTTGCTTTTGAAATGCATTTACTGATTGTTTTGTCAAGAAAACAATCAATTAAAGTAATCAAGACCATCTATAGTTATCTCGTAGATGTGATTTTATAGCTGAATTTCTATTTCAACTCTTTTTTCTAATGTTTCTTCTAATCTAATTGTCATCAGCAGAGGTTGTTTTGCCCATTAAAACTTGCAGTGTCTTACAATACAGCTCAAGTACATTGTTATGAGGTATCTGGAACATTGTACATCATTCATGTTCCTATGCTGTGCCACTTAACAAGGCTAACGCGTGCTGTCTCTCAGCCTGAAGGAGGGTTTGACAAATTTAAGGGAAAAGTATCGGCCCAATTATTCAACTTAAATTGGAGCCAGCGCTGCACTGATCACTTCAGTTCTCTTTCAGACATCACATCAGACAAACATCGGCGTAGCTGGCATACAAATGAGACGATGAAATGTGTCGGGGCATCAAAATGTTCGAATCTGAACAATGCGGCAAAAATCACTCGGGTCAATCCAAATAAGCTTTTGTCATTGATTGACCCGGGGGAAAAAAATGGGGATTTTACTTTCAAATGAAATTGAGGAGGGAGAGTGAAAGACACGAGATGCTTTAAAAACCTCTCTTGATTCATTAAAAGTCTCTGACACTAGACTGTGGGTGGGAGGGATTAATGTGAGCTCTCAGCCTGTGTTTGTGTGAGGCAGAGAGAGAGAAAGAGGGACACAGCTGAGTGATTCTCTTCATGTCCCTGAGGGGTAATTAGCTGTGGCGTGGCCTGTCATTGCTGTGCAGGCCTCTTCAGTCCGGGGACTCGGCTGGCTGTGTCATCAGAGTCGTAGAGCTCCGTCTTTGGGGAGAACAACATACAACACTCCCCTTTCTGTGGAGCCCTTGGGGGGTCACGGTGTAATAACTACTCTTTCAGACTGCACTCTTTGTGCTTCATATACCCAGTGATATTTCCAAACGTCCCTTTTCAATCCCACCTTTGTCCATTTCATTTAAGAAATTCATTTGTTTTTCTTTTCGTTGCATTTTGGTAAAATGCTGCTAATTTCTTGCTACTTTTGATTTTACTCCCGTAATTCCTTTATGACGCATTCTTTCCTTCATCTCCTTTTCCTTCCTCTGTTCTCTCCTTTTTCTTTCCTCTTCTGTCTCTAAAAGTCCTAAATTTCTTCATCTTCCTCATTTCTTTTCATCTCCCTAACCTTCCCACACAGTTCTTTCCCATTCATTCTTAATCACTTTCTTTAGTGCCTATGTACTGTGTCGAGACAAGGCACCATCTCTGCTGCTACAGCTTTCTTATCCTTTCTTATTGTCCACTGCAACAGCACCGGATGAAGACAGCTTTAGTATGCAACAACCACTTACTTCAACCCATGCCTCCCTCACATAGTTTTATGTTTTTCCTTCTCTTTATTCCTTTTCTGCATACTTTCATTGATTTTCCACAACAAGAAGCATGAAGCCTATCAATATTTTTAGCTGAAGATTGAAATGAATTGACAACGCCCCTCCACGAGTGGTTAAAAATGAGCACCCACTGGTCTGTTATTAAAAAGCCAGCAGCTAGCGTTCACCCACCCATGTCTCTGTGTTCTGCTTGAGCCCCGTGCTCACTAATGACTGGCCCCATGACCCACCTCAATCTAGTCGATCGATACGCTGCCTTAAGTGCTTAAAAAGACAATCTACAAGTGGAGAAAGTGCGGCAGTCATCGACGTGCCCTCAAAACTGAAGGTGTTTTGCAAGTATGATTGCGGGCACTTGTTTCTGTGGATTAAGTGTGTTCAGAGAGAAGAGCTGAGAAAAATAGCACAAAAATCAGTCTTAGTTGTGTTCTTTTCCCCCAAATGCTCCTGTAAACTGATTGCCGGCCCTACAGTGAACGACGGCGCCACTTTGCCCACGCTGTCTCCAACCAGTCCGTCCTGCAGGCCTCCAGTTATTCACAAAAATTGGTTTAAGTTTTTGTTGACACAGTGGTTTGTGTGAGGGTGGCTTTTTCCTCTACTTCTGGCTGCGTGGTGCCAGCATTTTTCATCCGCTTCAGGCTGTCTGCTTAACTGCTTTCACCTCATCACGATTTCCCACCAATCATAATCTCTAGTCACTGTGTGAAGGCTCACAGCGGGCACATGTACCAAAAATGGCACATGGAGAAGAATTTATCTAGTATTAGGAGAGTTTTTTTTATTTTTATTTCTTCTTATACTTCTGTGCCACTAAAATGATTTAAAACATGGATGTCAAACTCATTTGGCCACAAACAGCGCTTTCTATTAGTGTAAAGAAGTTTAACAACAGACTTAGTCCCTGAGATATCTTATTATTAGCAAAAGAAGTGCAATTTTAGTTTCTCGCATAACAGAGAAAGGTTGCTTTAGTAAATGAAAGAAATCTGTTGAAACGACTCTTTGGGTTTAAATTGCAAGAAATAAATATGAAAACTTTGTAACCTCACAGGGGGCTCCTAGAGTGGCTAAACACTCTGATCCCAAAGGCCAAAGGCGTCAAGGGCTATTGTGTCAGATGCTGCTAGCACTGCATTGGCATCTGACCCATGACAAAATTGGACCATGAAAGATAACCTCCTCTTTGAAATGGCAACTTAGTTCATGTTTAGAGGTTAGAAGGGTATCACTCCTGTCAGTGAGGAGACAATGGTTCATGTCTGCTTTTTGAGAGTTTTATGTTCTTCATTTTACTTTCTGTACTCGCTGCTTAGGATTAGCCAAACAAACCTATTTGATTTAGAAAAATATCATGATTTTGTTTAAAATATATCCAATAACTACAATAATACAAATAAATAAATACATAAAAACCAACAGTAAATCTCATATATCTGAAAATTAAGGACCTGATTAAGGCAGGACAGGCCCTGATAGATTATTGCTGGAAAAAAAAGAAAAAGAAAAAGAAAGGTGTGTTTAAGTCATAGTGTGAGCCCTATTATTGCTCTGTGTGAATATTAAGGTTCATTAAAAATGTGTGAGCCCTTTTCTGTGCCCCGCCTATTTGGACAGATGGCGTGGTCCACAGATAGAGTGCTACTTAGCTAATTATCAGGGCAGCATCCATGTCTACACTTCCTAATCATAGCCACACACACACACACACACACACACACACACACACACACACACACACACACACACACACACTTTAATCTGTGTGGGTGCCTGGAGGGGAAAAGGCCAAAGCTGCAGCTTTGCCAGTCAGAATCAACACATCACCACAGGGAGCTTCTTCCTCTTGGAGAGAGCTTAGAAGACCCTGGGATGGATGGTGATGGGAATAGGAAGTACAAAGATATTGGCCATCTGGCTAACCTTCTATGTGCTTCTGTCAATACTGAAGAAGTTCACAGTATCGAACTGAGCTGGATCAGACTTCTGCTATTCACCAGAGCAACAACTTAGTGCTACGATAACACATGCAGTTAATTTAGCTGACATAAAGTGGACAAAAATTTAGTAATGGACAAGGATGCTTATCCTCAGTGCTGGGCAAAAGGGCATCTGAAAAATATCAATATGTAGAAGCAATCCATCACATCAACAGAAACAAGAATAATTGGACCAAATGTCGTGCATGTCAGCGGCACAGCAGGAGAAGTGGGAATGATCTATGAGTTTTCCTAACGGCTCCCGTTGAGGAGAACTGCCACGTTGACAATATATAAACACCTTCACATAAACAAACGGAGAGGCGGAGAAATAATGGAGCAAAATTGCTCCTGTCAAAATGATGTGCACAACAGACAGCTGACATTTCACACCATATAGTCAACAATCAAGCCTTTGTTCATTAGCAGCTCAAGGCTGAGCAAAAACTGTCTGCATAATGGATGTGAAGCTTGCACAAACAGACTTGTGGACCCCTGTCTAGATGATTCGCGCAGACAGGAGGATGTGGTCTCCAAGGACGACCCCAGGTTGAGGAGCCCCACCTCCTCTCACGCCTCCCTCTGAAGGCCTGGAGGCAGATTCATCTGCAGGCATCTACATTCACTGTTGAGAGATGAAAAACACACACACACACACAAAAAGGGCTATCCCACTTCCAGATTGCTCTATATCCCTTAATGAATGTGACATTTAGCTGATATTTACATGCAATGTAATTTACATGCCAAACCGTACAACCCAGATTAAACAAAGCTTAGCAATTACACACAAGCCATGGCGCCAAGATTTACTACAGGTGACCTGTGTAGCTTGCCCAAGACATCCACTTAGTCCCGGTTTCCCTTATCCTTCATTAAAGTGTTACACACACACATACACGCACAAAAGCAGCGAAGTGAAACACAGTATCTCTACGGGGGGAAATTCTCAATCCCATCTGTCTGCTGAGGTTGAAATTGCTCTGCTGACAAGAGGCAAAATATCAATCAGAAGTAATTTCTTCCCACTGCCTCGCCTGTCAGCGCTGCAGTTGAATGTTGACCCTCTGTCATAATACATTTGTTTACCATTTACATCTCTCACTTCACCAACTCCAAAATGTTATGGCTCTAGCAGCAGGAGAATATAAAACATTAAGGTCATTTGTGTGCTCGGATCTCTCTCTCACTCTGCGCGTGTTTGCGTCCCGCCGGTTCGTAAATGATTTCACCTCAGCCGAAACGTTCCCAAGTAAAACGGGGCCGCACACCAATACGTTGAATTATAAATGCCAGCTGAAAGGCGGGCAGACGTATGAGGCCGCAGCGAGCGTTCTTTACATTAAGAAGATGACGGTGACGGGAAGGTCTGCCGTCACCGCCTTTAATGGAGATGTTGCCTGGCCGACAGGCAGCCAGAAGCACTTGTATCAGCAGGTAAGCTCTCAGAAAGCCTTTTGTGGTCTTTTAAAGTCTTAACTGAAAGACGCTGCTGGTTCTGGGGCAATTGATGCCATTCGGTCAGCACTATCTACACCGCGATTGTGTTATTATGCATTATGCTGCCTAAAAAAAAAGTTTAAATTGTTTCTGCTGCTTCAACACTAAACATTTGCATAGACCCTGCATAGAAATGTCAGGCTATTAATTGTAACTATCATGGCTGTTTCACATTTCCTATACCTGAGACACGGCATGTCAGGGTAACTTTAATTGATTTTTCACTGGGTCACTGAGAAAGGCAAGCCAGATATGGGCCTGGGTGACATAATTGACATTTGAAGTTAAAAGTCAAGCACCGGAGGAAGCACATTCCACAGCGAAAAAGTTCATTCAGCCGGCACAACTGTGTGACATTATAAGGATTATGTGTTGGGAATGAGAAAACTGGCTGCCAGACTGTGATTCGTAAATAGCGTCCCTTTGGGAAATGCTGAAATAGCTGTCATTATATCAATTTATTAATTACAGAAAACAGATTTGGCAACAATTAGGCAGAAAAAAAGAAAGACCGGCTTCCAATCTTTTCCTGTTGGTACTCCTTTCTTCCGCACACACCTGTGCCTACTGTCACATGTTTGTGTCCTTTCACTAAACCATCCCTCAGGTGTGTGTGAGCGTGTGGGTGTGTATATGTGCATGGTGCCTGGGAGCTAAGTGCCCATCTGTGGGCTTCCTCCCGAGACTCTTGAGAGGGCCACCAAGGCTTCTAATTATCCCTGACCTTCTGGCTCTCCCTCTCTCTGCCTCCCACTTCGGGCCCCTATGGCCATCTCGGGTCTCCTTTCTCCTCACGTGCTGTTTCCTTGCTCTGTTTGCCCCTGCCGCACGTTCAAAATCACCCATCCGCTTGGCTCCAGCAGCTAATTGCTGCCATTTGAGAGACAAAGACGGTGTTTGGTACGAGGCGGTCCCCGAAGGTCAGTCAAGGAGAAGGACTCCAACAACACCTGCATGTCTGTTTTAGGTGGGCAAGTGTTTGGAATCGCTTTGCTTTGACAGGCACAACTCTTTGTTCCAAGGTGCTCCATTTGTGAAGGAAATGAAAGCTTCAAAACTGGTCGTTAACAGCTAGCGAGACAAGGATAATGTAGGCCCCGACAAGATTGCTTTTGCTGCTGAAAACTGATAATTATCAAGCTCTGTTGATTTTATTCGCATATTTAGGGGTAATTGTATGAAGACAATGCTTCAAAAAAATCTAATTAGAAAAAAATAAAAAATATTATCATTCTTTATACCACATAACCATGGGCAACATCTCCTGTATCAAAATATGTACTATTATCACACCGGCAGTTTTAGAATGATAAAACAGGATCTCATTAATTCAGCCATCCGTCTTTTACTTCTTTAATTCAGGTTTGTGGTTGGTTGGGCAGGAACCCATCCCACCTGAGGTGGGTTACACACTGGATAGATCACCAATCTGTCACAGGGCTAACACAGAGAACTACTCACACCTGTGGCCAATTTAGAATCACACTTTAACCTGAAACCTTTGGGATAAGGAAGGAAGCCTGAGGACCAACACAGGTAACATGAAAACTCACACACAGAAAGGTCACAGCTGGCCAGTGGATTCAAACCCAGGACCTGCTTGCAATTCGCAGTTACGTCATATTCTGAGAAACGTTTTCTAAACATTTTGTAATCTGGCTGTAATCTGTAAAAGTTTTGCTTCACCGCCAATTTTGTTCCAGTGCTCATGGACCTATGTTAGCCCTGTGCAATGTTCACATTTGACACCATCAGTTAAGTAAGGCATTTTCTGATTATAGCATAGAGTAGCTTTCAACAGAAGCTCATGAGCCGATTTTTGTTTAAAAATAACATTTGTATGGTGACCTAATGTGAATGCTCACTTCACAGCTGATAGCATCACAGGTTTCCCTCAGCATCCATGCCATGGCTAACTGACTAATGCAGCATTATACAAAGAGTGTAGATAGTCCCTGTTTGAAAGACAAAACAACAACAACAACAAAAATCCCAAAACCCTATGAAACAGGAGAGCATGGCCCCTTTTTGGGGCTTTGAGTTTTGGTGTGTTTTCCTCGGGTAGATTTGAGTTTGGGTAGATTTGCATCAAAACTCTGTTAGCTTAAAGACAAAGTAGTAATTAACCATATATACTGGCATAAGGGGAATTCTGCAGACATTACAGCTTAAGATATATCAAATTCAGTCCCAGTGTGTCATGGTACCATGCCATTCTGTCTTACAAGTACTCTTACATCACAACGTTGCTGACCCATCTGCACCAGCTCTGCTTTGAATTCAGAGTCTATTTTAAGATTCTGGTTTTGACTTCTAGAGGTTTTTCATCCATACGTCCTCAGCAGGTCATGTGATCAGAGCCTACTGCCTTTGCATCATACGAGGCTAAAACCTAAAGGAGACAGAGCTGTTGCAATAGCCGCCCCAGACTTTGGAACTCTCTTAGCTTGAGATGTGCAGACTCAATGGGGGTGGCTGTAGCTCAGGAGGTAGAGCAGGTCATCTACTGATCGGAAGGTTGGTGGTTCCCCCTAGTCTGCATGCCAAATATCAAGATATTAACCCCAAGTTACTCTGATGCATCCATCGGAGTGTGAATGGTAGTTAGTAAGCCCTTGAAAGCACAGATGACAGTGCATGTGTGAGTGGGTGCATGTTGTAGTGCTTTGAGTACTCAGGCAGAGTAGAAAAGCGATATATAAGAATTGGTCCATTTACTATTTTAAAAAACTCTTCCTTTTCAGACTTGTGTTTATTTAACTCTTTTTTTTATGCTCTAGTATTTTGTTGTGAAGAACTTTGTGATCTTGAAAGGTGCATGTAAGGTGGAACCAGTGTGGCACCACAGTTTCCTAACTAAGCATCCATATATGACAAGCTGAAAGTGAGACCAGGCTTGCTATTACCGGAATCAGAAAACTACTGACTCCTACACTCCCAGCAGAGCTGATTGTGCCAACTAAAAACAATGCTTGTGATTCTCCCAGATGAGTGGCAGTGCATGGGGCCCCAGAAGCTCTCTGCACTGCTTTGCTAACAATAGTGTAGAGTCAGTTTTTTTTAAGGAAACTCCCGCCAAGCTGTACAAAGTGAATTTTGAGGCCATGGGGGATCTGGTCAATTTTCAAAATAAAAGCCATGTGCAACTTTGAAGCTGCGTGACCAAAACCATGCCAGAGACAGAACATCAAAGACACCCTGTGATATCCTTGGGTGGGTGTCTCTGAGACACCGCGAGCTCTCCCGCCATTAGCATTTGTTGTGTTGAAAACAAGAGCAGGCTAGCCAAACACGTGAAAGTGCTGAATTTCAAGCATATGGGTAAATTATTGTTACACTCACTGTCTTGTAGCTTCTAATTTTTAAACAAAGTTCATAAGGTGCTTACTAATGAAAGCGAACTAAGATTGCTGTGGTCTTGACAGCTCATGATGTATGGGGTTTGGGGACAAGGTGAACTCCATTTGTTTCTCTATGCATACCCTGGCCGCTCAGAGCGCTCATGTTCAGTTTATGGTCATGGATGAATGGAGAAAGCGAACATGGGCAGTAATTAAGGGCCCGGCTTATTGAATTTCACACTTTTCAAATTTAGATTTATCACCCAGTAGAAGGTGGCCTTGCCGCCTGCCTTACCTCATTGTGAGGATGTTGAACCAGCAAACACTGATTAGCACATAGAATAATTCTTCTAATTAGCCTTGAAGCATATTTTTGGAAATGAACTTCAACAGTATTAAAGCCCTTTCGAACCTGTATGTTTTTTAATGTTAACGTATAATATTTTCCACCTGCCACAGACCACAAACAACAAGGGATTTGTCACTGTTTTTCATAATAGATAATTGCTGCATTCAAAAATGTCCAGTCAGTAACCCGACCAACTGCATCGCCATGGAGACTGCAATTATGTACATCCTGATGTGAGGGGTGGAAATAGACATGGAAGAAAGGGGATGACGCTGTCAGTGAATATCAGAGCTTGAGCCCTGCAGTAAATAATGACTCCACTGCCGCACTCTGTCTCCTGCTGAAACCTTGCTGGTCTCTCAGAGAGAGTTGCCAAGGAAACAGTGAATGAAATAAATCTACAGTTTCATGTCAGAAGGTTGAGGGAGACTTGAAGAAGCAAGGCAGGAGACCAGCTGAGTTTGCAGGGCAATTATTATTTGGATCTTCTAAATATTTGTGCCCAGCACACTCAGACTCAAGCGGAGTAGTGACGGGTGACGATGGAGCTCAAAGAGAAGACGGTGCCTTTTCAGGAAAGTCGAAACAAAAGAAGTCAAAGAACAGAGCGAAAACATTAAGAAATGTGAAGAAAAGCCCCTTTTTCCCTTGAAATTCCTCAAACAAATTAACAAGGCAGAGGTCTGAGAAACTGATCTTTTCGAGCGATATCAGCAAAACATGCAACCAAAAAGCCCGGCTGAAAACCGGCATCAACCTTGTTAGCATCTCATTTGTGTTCAGTCGGTGTATCTGTCAGTTATCTGCCTCGCGTTGTTTTACGTCCATGTTTCACATTGACAAGTTGAAAGCTGTTGCCCCCCCCCGTCCCTAATCCTCCCCACCGGCATTAATTAAACATCCCTCCCCTCTTCTAATTAACAGAGCATTACTAGAACAACAAAATAAATCAGCACTCTGCATACATTCAGCTTGATGAAGTATTCCAAAGTATTTATCAGGCAACACAAGTCTCTCTCTCCTGTGTAATTAGACAGTGATCAAAGTATTGCTTGATTTGATAAGATGCAAAATAGTTTAGTTTAGTGTATAAATTATCAGGAAAATAAAGTCTGGGATACAGTCTGATCATAAGTACAAGAGGAGCAAGGGAAATATAATCCAAGCAAGTTTAAGATTAGGTTATAAAACCTTTCAGGGCTTGTTTTTGATTTGTTTTATTGTGGTGATGCACGAAAGCATCGGAAGACGTTCACAAAACTGTTATTCTCTGACGTTGGATTTTGAAGAATGGGTCTTTGTGGTCATCTGTTGCCGCCGCGATCAAAGGAGGAAGCTCCTTCCAACCTTCACTGCAGTGATACTTCAGCCGGATCACATTTGCACTTTCAGCGTTTGCGTAGGTGGTTAGCTCTCAAATGTACAAACACGAGGACAAACACTCCAAGGACTCTGCCTTAACAGCTGCACATTTCGAGCTCCTAACAGCGTGCGGCGACAGAAGTGTCACTTTTTGTCATCCACCCACCCTTTCGTGTGTCGAGTCTTGAGTGGTTGTTGCTCAGACCTCTGTAATGCTGAGAAATGATACTCAGTTGTCTGTCTGCAGTGATGTGTGTGTGTGTGTGTTTCAGGGCTTTACAATATGAATGCATGATTGCACCTTTGGCATGTGTTCAACTTGTATACATATTTGTTCTTTGTGCACCAGTGTTGCCACATTGCTTCCTTCAATTACTCGCTTACAACTTGCCAGCAAATTCCCAAGTTCATCTATAATGGATCAAGGGATGTTCTGGCTCCTGGTACTGGAACACCTCAGTAAGCAGGCCTCAAACAGGCTGGCATGTCCTGGCGCTTGTCCCAGCGCGAGGAACGGGGACCCCGATGACATGGATGGGGTACTCAGGTTGTGCCGAGCTGCTAAAATATTGATCAGTGGAGCTGTCTTTGAGCTGGTTAGTCTCAGCCAGCCAGTCACCCTTGGGAATTGGTGGTGGGTGGAAAAGGCTGCACAACAAAGAGAGAGAAAGAACTCGCAGGCTTGTCCACATTCTGCTGGCAGATGCCGCTGCTTATATCACAGCAGTGTGTCCTCTGAGAGAGAGAGCAAGAGTGAGAGAAGAAGAGGAAGGACAGCATCACCTTTGTATTGACATTCTGTTCAGCTCTGCCAGATGACGTGTCCCCAAGGATTGACCCGGGGTGGAGGGTTGATCAGTCGGGTTCAGTAGGCCACGCAAGAGCGTTTTGTCCAATTTCAGTGTTGCCATACACAATATGAAAGAGGAAGTGAATAAAAGACACAAAACCAATACAAGACGCACTGCATGAAAGAAACCTCAAAGCTCTCGTGGGCTCTGTTTCTTGTCCGCATGTGTGTTTTAATTTGAAGCTTGAAGGGAAACAGCAGAAAAGTAGAATGTGACACTTACTGAGATGGGTGTATCTTACACCCCCCCAATCTTCACTGCAGATTGGGGGTAGTTGTTACATATCAGCAGGTTTTTTCTCACCACCAACCGGTCGCAGTGGCAGATGGCTCCACCTCCCTGAGCTAAAAAGGAGTTTTTCCTTCCCACTGTCACCAACTGCTTGCTCATAGAGGGTCGTCTGTTTGTGGGATGTAATCTCTGTTGTTTTTACCTTACAATATAAAGCTTGCTGTGATTTTGTGTTATATAATGGAACTGAAATATTACTGATCATTTTTGAATATTATATAATTTTATTTAACCTGCACAAAAAATGTAGCAGTATGGATAAAATTACATCTTATATCTTCTATACTGATGTCTACTCATATGCAGTATACCTGTGAAATAATAAAGGAGAAAAGGGGGTGAAGAAAAAGAGTGGCATTGTCCTCGTTTGGAGCAATAATCTCCTGTATGAATCCGGGTCTATCCTTGTCTATCCCCACCAGACTCCACAGGATACACACAGATATAACGTGACAAATTCAATCGCAAATGTAATTTCATTTGAAAGGCAGCAGTAAAATGCCATGATATATCAGTTACCACTCCTTTATTAATTATACAAATGTATACACACTTTAGTACACCCACGCAAAACCAGTTGTTGAGTGGGAAACTCCTATAAGCTTGTTCTTTTCACTTCAATTTAAATCCCACCGGCATTCTAGCAATTCACCTCTCCAAATGCCTTCCTTCATGCTGAACAAAGTCATTTAAACCCTGCCAAATCACATCATTTCCCAGGTTTTGAGGCCTTTGTATCTGATAATATATGTGATATCAGAGGACTAACCAACAGATTCAGATCAATGCACAGATAGCACTTGGGGATAAATGACGACTAGCAGAGATAAAGAAAAGAAGCTTAGATGTTAAAGTCAACCCATGCTCTACGATGCTGAGTTTTCAAAATAATATGCCTTTGGCACTGAAACCCACCCAACCAAGTCTGCAATGAAACAGAACTTTTTGATGAGCTTTAAATTTCACCTCACCCAGGTAGGCCGTCCAGATGCCAAAGCCAATCTCATTTCGCCTCATGTCCATACTCTCAGATCCTGTTTGGATGACTGCCACTGATTCCCTCCACCAGCATCAGGTGCTTGTATTTTGACTCATCTCTTGCCCAGCATGAATTTTCATACTCTTGACTGCGGGCTTCTGAGTAGCAACGGCTGGCCGAACTTCACCGCCCTGCCAGAATCCTGACACAGGCTGCAGATGCACAGAGTGGCACAGGGTCCCCTCACTCCACTGGCATGGGTCCCTGCCTGGCCATCTGGTGTCTCCAAAGCAGGTGCCAGTCACTCATCACACCCGCCCTCATGCCTGCAAGACACGAGCCTCCACTGAGGGCTTTTTGGTGGCTTCTTCGATAGCCCCTCCCACACCTCCTCACCTACCCCTCGCTAACAGTAAGCTATCTGCTGCCCAGAACCAAACCCAAGGGGACAGCGAGGAGCCAGCACGCAGTTGTAGTTGCTCAGAAGCAGTTCACACACACTCACACAAACACAATGAGGAGCTTGTTAATTGGCGAGAACAAACTGGGATGCTGAGAATAAGTGATGTGCACTTAGATAAACTGTCACACTGTCTGAGACAAAGAAGAGCATCATAGAAACAGTGACTTCATCTCGTCTGTTCCGAGCAAACTGTTGCAGAGGATGTGCCAGCAGCACAAGCCAGCTCATGCAGAAGCCCTCATCAATCAGTCCGCTGTCAATCAATGCTGGGCTCCTGGTTGAAGCAGCTGGGGGCAGGAGATGAAAAGGCTGATTTGACTGATGACATTTTGGTGGACATTAGCGCTTTAGCCGCTCCAGTTCAGCCCATCAATGTGGCCGCCTCCTCCTTATAGACAGGCAGTACTTTTCTCCAGCCGTAACTCGTTCTGCCTTTCATTTCAATAACTCAGATGTCGGCTGAAATGAGCAGCCGTTATTTGCTTGTTTTGCTTGTTGACAAGCCGTTGACAGGGATGATATATTAGAGCGCCCATAATCTCCATCCATCTGAATCGCTTTATCACTTTATTTATTTATTCATTTTTTGACACGAGCTCCCACTAAATCCATAATTCCCACAGTTTGTCAATGACTCTGCAAATAAGCCGAAAAATAAGGTGAAAGAAAAAAAGGTGTAAAAGAATATTTGAGTTACAAACAAGACACTCATATTTCAATTCCTTAGGGTCTCATTGAAAGTCAATCACATGGTGTTCCACTTTTGCTTTTCTTTGAAGCGCTTTCATTAAAAAAAAAAGTCTCACAGCCACATCGAAACTTCTAAGAAAACTTAGTTGAAGACAGTTTGTGAACCTGGGTTGTCTCTTACACTCGACGGTGTGTTCTGGGATTGCGGGGGATGTTGTTTGGGCCATGGAAATGCTGGAGTTGTTTACGGAGCCATAATGATAAATGTGTGTCAGTAAGGCACGGGGTCCCTCACAGTGAAGTTTTAATCTCAAGCTAGAGCTTTGCTGAGTTGGGCCGTCTTCAAAGGGGCGAACCGTGCCCGACAGCACGTTTTGCAAACCACAGCAGCTCTTATCTGGGAAGCCCTAAGCGCTTCCAGAGGTCCTGTCTGCTTTATTGTCAAGAATTAATCAGAAACTGGTGAACATCCTTGTGGCTGACATTGATTTAAGCTCTAAATGAGTCCAAGTCTTCTGCTCAGGACTTCCACTTTTGCACTGCTACATTATTATACCATGCTTTTCTTTTTAAACCCAAACGTGGCAAACAAGTCTTTGAATGGCCTCACAGAGCACACGTTTACATCTACAGAGGTAGGAGCTTCCCCACCGTGCTTAGCAGCAAACCCAGTGAGATGTCAGCATTACAGCTTCCATTACTATCTTCTTCTTCTGCTGCTTTCTGACACCATGCGTGCATCCAAACCCACTCTTCAGAGATAAAGAGAAAGGGGTCATATTGCATTCGCACGCACGCTCACGTACCAACACGGCGATAAATGTCACAGCACTCCCTGTCCTCCTCCTCTTAGATAAAGGCAAGCACAGATGAAAGCCTGTAAGAAAATATAACAGGAGGACGCATTTGTTGTGTTTGATAACATCAGAATGAAGAGGACAATAGAGACACATGAGGAGGGCTCAAGAGGAGCATTCGCCACAAATGCATTAGTTCAGAAGGAGCACGAACACACCACTTGATTCACCACGCCGGAAGCATCCGTGCCTCGAAGCTCTTACGTCGAAGGGGGGAGGTTGTGTTTATGTTGAGAAAATGCTCAATATGCGTGCGTGATGTACAACAGTTAGGGTGAATTACAGATTTTGCAGCTCGAGAAGTCGTTTCAAGTCAGATCCGATTTCGCTGTCTGACAAAGAGGCGTTTGAGAAGTTAGCATCACTTTCTCATTGGTTATGTGCGCAGTGTGATAAAAAGTCTGATTTAGCCGTGCACTCAGAAACCACCATACTCGTAGGCAAGGTCGAGACTATTTTCTCCATTTCTGTCACTTCTGGAAAAGCCAGGGAAGGAAACCAATTATAATACTATGTAGTAACTTAAGCAATCATCCACTCTGCTGTGCAGGTGGAGCTGGCAGGAGTTTTCCTGTGTTCAATACTTAGAGGTGATTGATTATTCTCCTAATAAAAGCTCTTAACACAAAATCTGAAGGAAATAAGCAAAAAAGTGGAGGTTTGTGTAGCCGAAAGACTTCATGAATCACGCTGACGGAGAGCCCACTCCTACCTCTCCCACACCCGTGGGGATTTTAGTGAGTGTTAGGCTGCTGCACACAGTGGACACAATAAAGGGCAACATTTTTGTAAGTTGGCCAAGTTCTTATCTTATCAGATGTGATTTGTGTGTTTACGTCTGGCAGAATTTATTAAAAGCTCTGAAATTTTAATTAAAAATAAGGAGCAAAATCTGAACAGAGATTGCAGGTGTGCACACGAGTGAATGCTGATTTTATTTTTACTAATTCATTTTTCTGCTGCTCCCTTTAGGCGTCAGCAAATCAGTTATCACTGGCCTTCATCTCACCCTATCCCCACCATCATCCTCTGTCACGCCAACTTTCTGCACGTCCTCCTTCCTTATAGCCAAGACTCTTCTCCGCAGGCTCCCTCTTTTCCTCCCACCTGCAGCTCCATCCTCAGCATCCATTATAATAACTATCTCTCCTCTGCACATGTCCTGACCCTCACAGCCTCACCTCTTTGACTTGTCTCCAAGCTGCTTTCTAATTCTATTGATTTCTGCTACGACAATCGGATGATCAGAATTTGGTGTAAAAGCAAGAAAGCATGAATCCATCTTACCATGATTGGTTCAGGATATCGTAATAGTGTAAACATCTGGAGGAGGATTTCTTAGTACACTTTCACAGTGTGGATCACTTGGTACCAGTTGAGCATTGTTTTAAATATCGGGGCGATCGTGGCTCAAGAGTTGGCAGTTCGTCTTGTAATCGGAAGGTTGCCGGTTCGAGCTCCGGCTCCGACAGTCTTGGTCGTGTGTCCTTGGGCAAGACACTTCACCTGTCGCCTACTGGTGGTGGTCAGAGGGCCCAGTGTCCAGCAGCCTTGCCTCTGTCAGTGCGCCCCAGGGCAGCTGTGGCTACAATGTAGCTGCCATCACCAGTGTGTGAATGTGTGGATGACTGAATGTGTAAAGCGCTTTGGGGTCCTTAGGGACTAGTAAAGCGCTATACAAATACAGGCCATTTACCATTTTAAATGCTACAACCAACTTGTGCTTGCTGCTGACCATGTCCACGCCTTTGTGCCCACACTATACTCGTTTTCTGATGGCTGCTTCCAGCAGCTTAATACAACATATTCACTGTACTCAAATGTCTTCTACAGTCACCAGAACGTAATTGTATCTAACACCTTGAGCTTGGCATCCATGGACGCTCGTCCATCTATTTTCTTAACTGCTTGTGCAGGGAGTGGAGCCTATCCCAGAGAGACCCCACCCAGCCGCACAGCCTTCTTGCTGTGAGGTGATAGTGCTAACCACCATGTCAACCATGAATGTAATAAATCTGCAGTTGACCTGTGATGCTGTCATCTCAGCCAGAATCACTGGGGAATCTTTGCAGCTCCAGTCTGAATCTGTACTGCAAAGAAATAAGGCAGCTCTGCAAGACAAAGGGGGTCTAATCCCCGCTCGGCTCCAATGCAGGCTGACTCTTTCTTGCTTTAGCCCTGTCTGTCTCTTTTTCTCCCTCTCTAAGCATGAGTGTGCAGGTTTCACCTGTGAGATCCTTCCATAGACATGTCCTCCTGTCAGTTCCTGCTGCTTCTCTAGCTGGCCCATCTGCACTCCATCAACTAATTATCCACCTGCAGTTCTCTGGGAGCAGTTCAGCCATCCACTGTCCAGTAAGTTGTTACAGCCATAAAAATGACACCATATTCAGGATTATTCATGTGGCTAGCTTTGTCTTTGACCCCCCCTACTCACCTGGACCTCTCTTTGCACTCCTCCTGTGTGTGTGCCTGCAGACCAAACTATCTGAAATCTGTCAGACTAAAAACTCACCACCGGGAGCCGTCCTCTTGGAATACTCACCTGCCTGCTCGCTGTTTGTTGACCATACCTGACCATGGAGAAAGAACTCCAATGGTCCAGCAATCTCCCATAAACCTGCACGTTGAAGAGACCTCCTGTAGAAGCAGGTTTTTAAAGGGACGACCTCCTTCTGGGACCAATTGGAGATTGAAGGAAGCACAGAAACGCAAAGAGCATAGAGCTACAGTGGGGCAAAAAAGTATTTAGTCAGTATTTAGTCAGTCAAGTTCCCCCACTTAAAATGATGACAGAGGTCAGTAATTTGCACCAGAGGTACACTTCAACTGTGAGAGACAGAATGTGAAAAAAAAATCCATGAATTCACATGGTAGGATTTGTAAAGAATTTATTCGTAAATCAGGGTGGAAAATAAGTATTTGGTCAATAACAAAAATACAACTCAATACTTTGTAACATAACCTTTGTTGGCAATAACAGAGGTCAAACGTTTACTATAGGTCTTTACCAGGTTTGCACACACAGTAGCTGGTATTTTGGCCCATTCCTCCATGCAGATCTTCTCAAGAGCAGTGATGTTTTGGGGCTGTCGCCGAGCAACACGGACTTTCAACTCCCGCCACAGATTTTCTATGGGGCCCTCGGGCCTCCGGCCTCTGTGCCTGCGGCTCGGTTCACTCTGGCACAGCTGGCTGCCGGCGGAGCCGGCGGGCACGCCGGTGCAGCCCCCTCTAGTTTCTGCCCGGTGGCTACTGGGTGACCCCTCGCCTGGGTATCCTCAGCCCTTCCCATGAAGGTGGCACGGATGCCCCTCCAGTGGTCCTCCTTGGGCTCTTGCACTCTGGGACCTCTGGATGTCTGGGGCCTGGATCTCCTCCATGCCTGCTTCATGCCCTGGGGGACAGGGCTATGGCTCTCTACATCCTCTTGCAGACCATTACATGGGGAAACCATTTGAATACAAGCGCGCCGATCCACACAGGTGTGCACACGGGTGTTCACTGTTTGTAGACTTAAATCACACCTTTCTTGGCTGCTACTTCAAAGCACATTGTGCGCTGTCTGTCCTGCGTGCTGCACAACAACATTCAATATTTAGTATTTACTGCTGTTTACACTTAGCTAGATTAATGCGATGGTGTTGTGTATAGTATGTTGCTTTGTTTTGTTTTGTTTTTTTGCTTGTTTTCTATTCTTTTTCTCTCAACAGGTGATCCCGGAGATATATTTTTTTTTTCCCCCCCTTTCCCACTGTCCCTCTCCCCTTCTGTTTTTCTTTTCCTTCCTCTTTCTTTCTCCCTTTCCTATCCCTCACTCATGTCTGTCCCGTCTGTAACAACTGAAAATAAAATAAAATAAATAATAAAAACAAAGGTCGATCAAATGGACCAATACGGCAATGCCATGATGATCCATTTGGCAAAATAAATCCATTGGGTATCCTTGTTGGTCTTCAGACAACAATTCTGACGGCTAAAGAACCAAATGGGACAGGCAGAAAAAAAAAAAAAAAAAAAAAAAAAAAAAAAAAGATTTTCTATGGGGTTGAGGTCTGGAGACTGGCTAGGCCACTCCAGGACTTTCAAATGCTTCTTACGGAGCCACTCCTTTGTTGCCCGGGCAGTGTGTTTTGGATCATTGTCATGTTGGAAGACCCAGCCTCGTTTCATCTTCAAAGTTCTCACTGATGGAAGGAGGTTTTGGCTCAAAATCTCACGATACTTGGCCCCATTCATTCTGTCCTTAACACGGATCAGTCGTCCTGTCCCCTTGGCAGAAAAACAGCCCCATAGCATGATGTTTCCACCCCCATGCTTCACAGTAGGTATGGTGTTCTTGGGATGCAACTCAGTATTCTTCTTCCTCCAAACACGACGAGTTGAGTTTATACCAAAAAGTTAAGTTCTACTTTGGTTTCATCTGACCACATGACATTCTCCCAATCCTCTGCTGTATCATCCATGTGCTCTCTGGCAAACTTCAGACGGGCCTGGACATGCACTGGCTTCAGCAGCGGAACACGTCTGGCACTGCGGGATTTGATTCCCTGCCGTTGTAGTGTGTTACTGATGGTGACCTTTGTTACTTTGGTCCCAGCTCTCTGCAGGTCATTCACCAGGTCCCCCCGTGTGGTTCTGGGATCTTTGCTCACCGTTCTCATGATCATTTTGACCCCACGGGATGAGATCTTGCGTGGAGCCCCAGATCGAGGGAGATTATCAGTGGTCTTGTATGTCTTCCATTTTCTGATGATTGCTCCCACAGTTGATTTTTTCACACCAAGCTGCTTGCCTATTGTAGATTCACTCTTCCCAGTCTGGTGCAGGTCTACAATTCTTTTCCTGGTGTCCTTCGAAAGCTCTTTGGTCTTGGCCATGGCGGAGTTTGGAGTCTGACTGGTTGAGGCTGTGGACAGGTGTCTTTTATACAGATGATGAGGTCAAACAGGTGCCATTCATACAGGTAACGAGTGGGGGACAGAAAAGTTTCTTACAGAAGACGTTACAGGTCTGTGAGAGCCAGGGATTTTCCTTGTTTGAGGTGACCAAATACTTATTTTCCACCCTGATTTACGAATAAATTCTTTACAAATCCTACCATGTGAATTCATGGATTTTTTTTTCACATTCTGTCTCTCACAGTTGAAGTGTACCTCTGGTGCAAATTACTGACCTCTGTCATCATTTTAAGTGGGGGAACTTGCACAATCGGTGGCTGACTAAATACTTTTTTGCCCCACTGTAAGATAAACAAACTACTGCAATAGTTGTAGTTTAAATATAAATGCATGGCGGGTTAATAACCAGTGTTGGGTAAGTTACTTTAAATTAGTAACCTAGTTACATTACTAGTTACTTCTATCAAAAGTTACTCGTTACTTTCAAAGTAACTAGTTACTAGGGAAAGTAACTTTGGTTTTACTCAGAATTCCTCTTGTTAATGTGTTGCTTCCCTAACTGGATACCCAGCAAGATTGCCAGTCTTCTAGCTTGCTTACATGTTAGCACTATCCTGCCACAAGTGCACTGTGCCACCTACCAATAGAAAGGAAAAAATAATGTGCATATTTCCACGAGAGAAATCCCACGCCTGGACCGTCGTCAACTGCCGCCATGATTCTACCCTACATCACAGCATCGCGTGCGCTTTTTACATCCAGCACGAAAACAGCAGTCGTGGTGCTTTCAATTGTACTCAGAACTCGGAAATTTTGCCTTCGGAGTAGGAAGATGTAGGCAACTCCAGACTGCAGATGAGCTGCATACAGGGCTGGACTGGGACAAAAAATCAGCCCAGGCATTTTGACTACAGACCGGCTCATTATAGGAAAAATCATAAAGCCTTTGAATGAAAACAAACGCTGTTGTGACAGTGATGTACCCTGTCTTGTTGGTATATATGTATCAATCTATCAATCGTTTGTTGTAAGATTCACATAATTATTTATTAAAAGCTAGATATTTTAAATGAGAATAAGAAAGAAAAGTATTTCTTTGTGCCCCCCTCTCCCTGTTAATGCCCTACCTGGCCACCCTGGCAAAACTTTGCTAGACTGATGATTCAGTAAGGACATCTCCTGGTTTCATCTTCATGTTTCCCTCTCACCACATATCCAAACCGATATTGTGACCAGCAGCTTTACAGCTGTGGCTCCAGCAAGCATCCGCTGATACTAGAAATTAATATTATTAGTAATATTAAATAAATTCTAACAACAGCTTATCAAGCTTAAACGTGCTGCTGTTGTTCTGGCGCAAAGTGGGGGATAAACAAACAAGAAAGACGGGACGTGCGACAGAAAAGCTGATCATTGATCAGTTTCATAATTGAAGTAGCAACAGGAGAGGGAAGGGGAGAGAATGAGAGAAGAAGAGACATCTGCAGCGTAAAGATGCAGAATAACTCCAGCTTTTTGTCTTTTTTTTTCATTGTAGTTGAAGTACGGGACAAATCACGTTCCTTTTCACCTCAATATGAACAGTGTAATATTTTCTCTGAATACGAGACGATTCAGTTTTTTACAGGACGGTTGGCAACTCTACTAACCAAACTTATGAATAAAATAAAGTTCAACATCAGTAACATCATAGCACCCGCCCAGGAGTATATAAACCCCGTCATGCTAGCTAGTAGTACGAGTTATGAGTAACTGACTGTAAAAAGTCAGCACAACGAGAATAAACTCCACCTAAACTTGGTTTATATCTGACCCAGATAGACTGCAGGTCATAACTTCTTACCTGAAGTTCAGTTCACCTGACACTCGGACTGGCCGCCGCCAAGGGTCTCTCCTCCTGCCTCCCCTTTCCCTCATCCACCTGCTGGCCTCCACCACTTGCTAATGTTACTGAATCTGTGGAAGCTCCGCCATAGCCACCACCAAACAGTTGAGTTATTTTTTACACATCTGCCAGCATCTGGCCAATCCACCACCTTTCATTGTTTATACCGTTAAGGAAAAAAAACCAAAAAAAACAAAAAACATTGGCACATCAAAGCAAAAAATCACCATCGGTCCACCAAGTCCAGCTATGGCTGCATATGTGTTTAGCAGTAATTTATTTTTGTAGAGGGCTAGCAAAACAACCGTTTTCGAGGGAATTGCCATATTGGAATGCCGACTTCTCTGACGAGGCTAACCAGAACGCCGTTTACTCGAGTGTGACATCATTCCCAGGTCCGTGTTCCGATTTCCGAGGTAAGTCGAACGCAACACACGAAGTAACGAATAACGAGCCTATCTAAATCCCAGTAACGATTAACACATTCCTGATTTTGGCATAATAACTAGTTACCGTGCTCGTTACCACAATAATAACGTAGTTACTGTAACACGTTACTTAATAACGCGTTAGTACCTACACTGTTAATAACTGTCCTTTTAATATTGAAATTTATGAAGTTGTATTATTAATGTGTCCACAATTTTTTGCTACTACGTAGATTTAACATTTTAGCTTAACATAAAATTACCAGTTAATACTGGTAAATTTAGATTCATTTTACATTTGTGGTAGAGAATCTTTTGGACTTTTCCCATTTGGAAAACGCTCTCTTGACTGTATATGAATGTTAATGTATCTTTATCCCTGTATGTGACTGCCGAGGGGATAATAGCCTGTGTGATTTCATATTTGTTTTAGAAGCTGTTGTGTGAGTTTTGTCATTCAAAGTGTCAGTCAGCTAAAGGAATATAGGACAAGCTCAAGATCACTGACTTCCATGACAGAAGCAAATACATTTTATCCTTTGTTTTTCAAAAACAGATTATTGTACTGGGGTTTAAAAATAGGTTTGCATCCATATTAACTTTGCTGCTTGTTCTCATTTTGTTCACTATAACCAGGCAGAGCACTGCAGACCACACTACAAAAATGAGACAGTCATGGTTTTGTTTCCCTTTATCTCCACAATTGTAGTGGAATGTTGTAAGGCAGTGACCACTGACCAGATAACCACATAAATACACTTAGTCATAGTCTCCCCACTACATTACCCTGGTCAGACATTTTAGTAATCATTATTCATGTGTACAGCTGGAAATTCCAAAGAAACACCGCATTTGGACAGTAAGTTCTGCAGCACAGAACAATGTGAGAAAGAATAACAAAGTATCCAATGGCAGCAAAACTTTAGTTAGAAAACTGGAGGTTTCTGACACAATATTCTTAAATCAAAACGCTCTCACGAGCAGCTCTGATTTTAGGAACAGAAGCACCAAAAACAGACAACACAGACACACAAGAACACAAACAGATCAAACAGTTTGCTGAGCTTTTGATCTGTTTGATCTACTTGGCATCTCCTGGCTGTATATTTACACTTAAAGGCTAGATATCAACTTGGAATTGTCTGATCTAAGTCTCTGCAAGAAAGTGCAATATAGTGTGATTCCCCAAATACAGAACTAGTTTCTCTAGGGGATTTTTATTTTAGTCTGAGAGACTAAGATAAGGAGATAAGATAATGATACATCCAATCGTAGGACCCCTGTGACTGCACATTTACAGCAAATGAGAACATTAAGGATCCAGTCACACTGGCCTAGAGACTGGTCAGCATACATCTGGTTACCAGTGGTTGTAGGGGATTAATCTGTATCCCCCAACTAGTTTGTAAATATTTGCTAGCCGTCTCAAGCCAAAATTGGGCTCAAAGAGTAGCATTGTAGCATTAGTTAAACTGTGAAAAATACAACACAAACCAAAAACAGAGATGTTTGCCCTCAACTAAGAGTTGTGCCTTTTGAAATGTGTTGGCTGAGGCACTAACAGACTGGTTAACTACTTAGTGAGTGCAGATAAGTCAGCATCGTCCATGCATTCTGTAGGTGACTGCAAATGTCTATCAAAGCAATCATGAGGAGGGTTTTGGTACTGCACCCTCTTTGTGACTGATTTCACTTTGGGACAACAGGTTACCAAAATGGGCCCAAAAGTACAGTATTGAAGATTGTTGAAGTTTAAATACATGTTTGGTTTGTGTCACAGTGATTTCTTCTGACATTATCCTGGAAACCAGCCAGCACTGGTGAGATACTCATACAACAGCACTAAATATGGGAGAGTGAGTTAGTGTAACATCCAGTCACCCTGTGGTTCTTCTGACCTGTTCTCAGTCATTCTGAACAATATAATAATGTAATAATGTAAGTGAAACTGTAAATGCAGCAAGCAAGCAAGAGGGACAATTTCCAACATTCTCCCATATTCTTGTCCCGTAGAGATAAGGAACTTTTGCAAAAGGAGCACAGTTCAAGCTCTGAACTCAACTCATTCTAGAGAGATTTAGGTAACAACTTGATGTTAGGAAGCAAACATCAGAAGAAAGCACTGTCAGCTGTTGGAAGTACATCACAACACTGTACACGATTGTGATTGTGGGTGTAACAGCAATCAGCTAAGAGTCTTCTGAGTGTTGTGTTCTTCAAAATCAGCTAGCCTATCACTTAGGCTCCCTTTCATCCCCTTCTATGCGAAACAATATCTGCAGAAAACACACTCAGCAATCAGCTTTTTAAAGCTTGATGTCTTAAATAGCCAATTTGCTCTTTGTTTTGCCTCTCCTGTATATCAGCCGAGACAGGAGTCATCCCGGTTTTGCATTTTGATCATAAGCGGCAGTCAAGAACACTCAATTGAGCGTGATGATTCATGATATTATGCTCCTATATTCCATGAATAAACATCAGTAGTAAACACAAAGAAGGTGGGCTCTCTGCTTGCTGGGTTCTGCCTCGTATTTAATTCTCACCTATTAAAATGCATAATCTCCTTTACCTTTTCACAATTGCGGAGAACAATTGCAGCCTGAGAGCCTTGTATTGTATCAACACTGTGATAGCGAGTAACAAAGGCCTAATTACTACCTGCTGGATATGATGAGGAATAATTAGCTCGATCGCGGAGAGCCACTGATGACAAGTTTGCAAGGAGCTCACTCGTGCCCCTTAATGGAGTGAAATTCATGTATTATCTCCGATGTTTGCACATGAGCAGTCAGTTGGACGTAATAAAAGCAAATATTATCGGTATAGTTTGTTTATTTCTCACATGTTGCCTCATTCAAATTGCTCAGAAGACAGTTGCATTCCTGCTGAAGCTGTTTGTTGAAGCAGATCTATTAGGGAAGTCAAAATGGAAATAATGTAGTAATGCATCTAGTTGCTGGAGCTCTCCAGTTGTAGCTGTGTTAACAAGGTATAAATCTCACTGCCATATGGTAAGTCCAACTTGAGAGCTTACACTTGCCAATCCACCCACCACATTTACACTGAGTAAATTACGACCGATGCACAGCTAATAAGAGCTCTCTGCTATCACTGTGTTAAAAAATATCTCTGTTTCCCCTGACCCATCCAGGCCTTTCCTGGTCCTGGGGTTAACTCTCCTCACTGCCGGGCCGGTTGATGCAGCATTCCTAGTTCTTGGACTGACCAAAGGTTACTGTGGACCATTAGCATTGAACAAAAGGAAGCAGACAAAAGAGGACAACTGGGAGAGGGGGCAGAGCAGAAGCAGGTGCCTTTTAATGATGGTGGCAGTCCATGTTTCTGTGTATCGGTGCGTGTACGATCCCTGAAAGACTCCAGTAATGACTCTGAGACACTGCTTAGGAAAAGAACTGCTCTCTTCCCAGATTCTGTCATAACCTGCTGACAGATGCCGTGCGGTTAAATGTCGGTGTGTGGCCAGCTATTTGTTTTCCATCTCTGCATGTGTGTGGCCACCTCTGTCTTTTCTTTGTCACCCAAAACATTGCGCAGAGCACCATAAATCAGCATTGGCTTTAACCCCCACTCCAACACACACACACACACACACTCACACACTGTAATTATATGTTAACATCCTTGCCTCTGTTCTTTATGGGAAACAGTGATTATTTCACTTGAATTTTCTAAAATAAGTTATTTTAACTTATAACTTCCACATTACTCCAAAAAAAGAAAAAAAACACAAAGCGTGGCTAAACTGTGAAGAGAGAGCAGCGCTGGCAGATGAAATATGTTAATAAGCTGCCAAGGCATGAGCGCAACTTCTGGTTAATGGCACAACATTGCAATTTGGCCCTCCAGAGGAGACAGAGCGATGAGGCATCTTCATCACCGCAAGTCCCCCGTTTGAGAGAAGAAGGAGTCAAGCAGACAGGCAGCATTAAGCTGCCAACGAGGAAGACGGAGAGAGGCTGCACATCTCCATGCTCCCATGCACATTATCCCTCCAACAAGAGGAAAAGGGAATCTGGGATAATTTCCTTAAAAGACCGTAATAAAGAGAACATGAAAGAAAGAAGAAAAAGAGTATAACAACCCTGGACAGGAAGAATGGAGTGTTGACGGGAGCAGTAGGGAGCCGGAGCGAAAGTGGCACATCAACGCGTGTCGGGGGGGACCCGGGCCGACAGATCCCGTCCCTCTCAGCTTCGCATGTTGCAACACACACACACACACACACACATACACAAATGTTGTGTTGTTGAAAGCCCATCAGCTGTTTGAAATCCGACAGCCAACACCTCAAACATGTTTACATTCATCTCATTTCCAAACCGAGAGGCTGTTTTTGCTTTTTCTCTCCGTTCCATCAGAGACATTACTGATAGTGAATCTATGCGATTGGGTGTGACAGGCATCTGACATTAATATCCCAGCACTGGTTTGGAATTATATCACACAAGTGGGTGGGCTGATTGGCCCTCTCGAGGGTGAATCCCGAAGAAGGTGCACGGCAAGGTCACGGTGACAGCTCCAAGCGTGATGCAAATAGAGGAGGCAAAGTTCCATGGTGGAAATGCAATCGTGTTGATTAAAACAACACATTTATTTTGTATAGGGGTTCCAGAGAATGGAATGGCCTCATTAAACTGGGGTCGGCGCAGAACTATCAGGGAGAGGGAGTAATAAGGGAGGAAAAAAAAGGAAGAGAGACAAATTGACTACCATGTTCTAATGAAACATCTCAGAAGAGCGCAAGCGATTTGAGTGGCAGGCTGTTTGTCAATTCAAACACTCAGAGCATTCTCCAATGGAGAACAAATTGGTGAGATTTTGCCATTACATATATTGCTGCTATATTCAAGATCCAAAACAACAAAGAATCGATCCTGCTAACAAGCATCGCCTGTGGCGTATGATTATTCCAGCATGCCAAAAAGCTTCGTCGTTGCCTAAACCTATTAAACCAGTTACACCATTACCAATATGGACTGCTTATTTAATTACAAATTGCAAAATGCTCAGTAGTACATGTAAATTTGTTATTATAAAACTGTAGTCTCTAACATATACATCCACCACTCATGTGTGAATGGCATTTGCTCCAAAACACACAAAACACACACACACACACACACACACACACACACATTCTCATTTTGATATCTTGCCGAGGACATCTAATTGAAATAATGCTTTCCCTAGTTCTTACCCTAACCATTAAAAATGAATGCCTAATCCTAACCCTTAGCCTAAACCGAACCATAACCTAACTACCCTGACACTAAAACCACATTTTGAGCCTCAAAAATGCCTTCAAACTCGTGAGGACAGCCACTTTTGTCCTCATAAATGACCAGTGATGGGAATAATGGCATTACAAGTAACGGCGTTACTAACGGCGTTACTTTTTTCAGTAATGAGTAATCTAACTAATTACTATTCCTATTGTTACAACGCCGTTATCATTACTAACTAGAAAATGTGCGTTGATATTTTTCAACAAACAGACGGTTGAAGCTGTCTTCAGCTTACTGCATCTTATATCAGTTGCGCGGAAGAAGCTGACTATGTAAGTAATCCGGGCGCTACAGCTTTAAGCAGCTGCGGACAGCAATCACTTTCTGCCCAACGATCACTTTTTGGCACAACACCTGGAGCTAAAGGGGCAAAACAATCGCATGAGTGCTGCTGTTTGACTGAGGAAGAATAAAGCAGTCGTGGTAAGCCAATCACACGACCACTTTAAGATAAAGCAACAAGGTGATATATACCAGTTTTTAAATTGTGTTGATAGGCCACGTAAAACCAGATTCATGATAAACAATATATACCTGCCTGTTTTTTCCTCAATAGTTTCGTCATGTTTACTGTCTAACGACAGCGCTAGCAAGCACTCTCTGCTTATGAGCAAAAAAAATGATATGGCAACATGATATTTGGTTGTTTAGGAAGAGGGGGAAGTTTTAGGAGTGATGTGTTGTCTTGTGTAGTTAGTGGGTAGTGTTGTGGATAGTTTTGTGTTGTGTGTCAGAACAATGAGATGAGTGATACACCTGCTGCTGTCAGACCTGCAGGTATCAGGCTTGTGATGTTGTTTGCAAAACTTGTGCATATAATTTTAAAATTGTCTATTTATATTTGCATTTAAAGTTATGAAATATGATTCATTAAACATGTTTGTGGTTGTTACAGTAAAAAATGTAACTTTTTCTACTCTGATTGTATGTTTTTTGTCTGATTTTAGATCAATTGTGTAAATACAGTAAATTCAGACACGTGAGGTTGTGCTGAAAAGAAGGCAAAGTAAATAGTTTTTAAAGGTGAAATGTAGAGGTCAAATCAAAAGTAGTTAAAAATGGCCAATTATACCCTGGACCCCAGAGGTTAATTTTTTTTTTTTTTTAAAGTAACGCAATAGTTACTTTTTAAGTAATTAATTACTTTTATAATCTTGTAACTCAGTTACTAATTCATTTATTTTTTTGAAGAAGTAACTAGTAACTATAATTAATTACTTTTTCAAAGTAACTTGCCCAACACTGTAAATGACTATAGTAACATTTCAATTTTTGGTCTCCCCAAAGATGTCTAAACAGGTACACACACACACACCTACACACACACACCTCTATGATAAACTCTGTTTTTAACACTGCAAAGTTTTATTTTGGTGGTGCTGATCTGAGAACAACAGGATGTTCAACCCATTGCAACCAAATTCAACCAACTAAGGTGAACGTTCAACATGTAGGCTGCTATCTGTCATGGCCAAAAAATATTTTTGTGTATTTGACTTTAGCAAACACATACTGTTGCCACTGAATTTGTGAAACAAGCACACCAGATGATTCTGCTCCTGTACCGCCATGTATACTGATCAGGCATAACAATATGATCACTGATAGGTGAATAAGACTGATTATCACTATATAGTGGGTGGATCTATCAGGGAGCAAGTGAACATGTCCTTAAACTTGATGCGTTAGAAGCAGGAAAAAAGGGTAACGCGAGGATTTTTAGTGAGTTCAACAAGGACCAAACTGTGATGGCTAGAGGACTGGTCAGAGCATCTGCAGCTCTTGTGGGCTGTTTCTGGTCTGCAGTGATCAGTATCTATCAAAAGTGGTCCAAAGAAAGAACAGCGGTGAACCAGATACTGGGTCATGAGCAGCCAAAGTTCACTGATACATGTGGGGAGTGAAAGCTGGCCTGTGTGAGCAGATCCAACAGACAAGCTACTGGGGAAAGTGAAATTTGTCAAGTAAGCATTCATATATACAGTTTTTGTGCTACATAGTTGTGAATGAGGCCTTAAATATCATGCCCTGACCGTCTGCATATAGGGACGTTTAACATCTCACTATTGTTACACCTTTACAATACACTGCATGGTAACTGTATTTGTTTTGTGCAATATTGTCCTTGTTTTCCACATTAGAAAACAAAGACAAAAGCTAACTATGCACAAAGCACCACTGGTCTTTTTATTCTTTGTTGAAAGTAAGAAAAGTACAAAATAACGCCATCCCACAGTTCAAATACTGGATTTTTGTTTAAAGACACAAAGTCTAAAGAAAACTTTTGCTTTAAAGCTCGCTAACTGCCACACAAACTGAAATCAACAAAGAAAGTTTTCATGCTTGCATGACTATAATTTCTGTTGTTTGCTGTCTACTTTGTTTTCTACATCCTGTTTGTATTTGCATTCTTTATTCATTTCACCTCACAGCTGCCCTCAGATTGCATGTGTGTGCATGCCTTCTTTTTTTCTCATGCATATGTCACACGACACGGCATGACAACAAGGGTTTCTGTTTGTCTTTCTATTAGAGGCAGGTGATCATTTTGTCTTCCTCCTCCTCAAGACAGAAGAGGCGTACAAACAGACTGATGATACACGTTGAAGATTACAATTGCCCCGTGGATGCCTCTTTGTTCCTCCACGCTTGATGGATAAGGGATGTCACCTGTGTGTGTTTCAGTGTGCGTTTGTGCATGAGAGAGAAAGACGGAGACAGAGAGTGAAAGCCAAGGCAGTAAAATTTTAGGGCAAAGATGACATGGCTGTTTAGCAGCTAGTTGCATGTAATTACACTGCAAAATGTTTTTTGCGTGCTCAAGAGTTGGCACCACTGACAGGCTTACTCCTCAACACGCACACACTCACACACATCATGTTAATAGCATTTGTTAGCGAGCCAGTGTTGACAAGAAAATGTATCACAAGAGCGTTTACAATTCAGCCCTTTTTCATTTGCCTTAAGAATTACAAGGACATGTGAAATCCATGCACGGTCTATATTATTTTCCTTAATAACATCTCATGTACATTTTATGCCACAAGGCACATAGTTGGGGAAGATGAAGGCAGTGCTCTTCTACAAACCCTGGCTAGCTAATCAAAGGATTGTAGCAGGCCCTGGAGTTGGGTACTCTCAACTGTGTTATGCTAGGTGGAATGGGGAAATCTAATTATGTCCTGAGGGCTGAGAGGGGCTTCCATTTATCCACCCCCACTCCTTACAAACTTTTCCCCCTCCCAAATACAGATATATGCTAACTTTTGCTGGGATCTATCAAACATGTTAGGTCAGCTGCAGCTTGTTTACCATCCAGATCTTCTGACAGCTCCACTCCTCATACAGGAGCCCATTTGATAAGAAGCATCAAGGAGCGCTAACTGATAAGCTGGTGGACACTTTACATCCAGGGCTACAATGACGCCAACCTTTGTAAACACAGATAATCAGTGGCTCATTCAGCCCAGAGTCCCAGGACCTCTGTTGTTAAGTAAGGTTATCTCCAGCTGAAAGTGGAGTCTGAACCCCGCAGGCATGTGGACAGGATGCCAAGCTTGTGTGACCTTGTTAGCCTTTGTGTATGCAGAAACCTGAAAGCTGCCCCTGGTTAAAGGTTAACACTCTGCATAGTAAAAAGCTTTTTGTAGTTGTTGACCTTCGAGCATGGATTGTATCACCCGTGTAAGTGTACAAGTATGTAAAACTATACGCTCTATTTCCAAGAAACAAGGTGAAGCTAAATGTGTGTTTACTTTTTTTTAAAACCACCTAGTTCGCCAGTATATCCGTGACACTGAGAAAAACTTCACAGTTACCTAGTATCAATAACATTTAATTTACATGCACTCTCATTCCTAATCTATTGGAGCCATTAAAAAGTAACTGTTCTAGATTCACATATTGCAATAGACACATAGTTGTAGTGTAGAATACAGTACTGTAATAATCCATCTTGGCTATTTAGTGAAAGAGCAACCACCAATCTAATTTTTATCAAGCTGTTGAAAAATGAGCACCAACAATGATGGTGACACCAGGGCTAGCTAGTAGCTAAAAAGCTAGCTAGCAGCTATAAAGCTAACCAGTATTGGTGTTGCTAATGTTAGCATTTTTTTCTATGGAATGCTGGTTTTCTGATTACACTGTCTACTTGCAGGTTCATGGCTAGTTCTAGTCTACTTTCAGACAAAAAAAAAACAGTCACAGGAAAAACTTTATTTGGAAGAAATCTTGCTGGATAAATTAGATTTATCTCATTCATCAGCTCAATTCCGAGGCTGTGTTTCTTGGGACATATAGTGCAGAAAGCTCACAGCAGCCTGGCTGAGTGTATTTCAACTCACTGGCTTAAAATTGACAAAACTCAGTCAATAAGGCCCAATGTGTGGCCCCAGACACATAGCAGGAAGCTTTTGGACTATGTGTGACCTGCTGGCATTTCAGCATGTTGCTCAACTCCCTTGACTTAGTTTATCTGCAGCGTTTCAATGAATGCTGGGTCCCACAAGCCAGGCTAACACTCTTTTCAGAGCTCTGAGTGAAATCGAGCACTCCAGATCCTATCTATTTGATTTCTCACAGTCCTAATATAACCTCTTCCACATGAGGCTTTTTATTACCGCTCAGGGAGACAAGCTTTATTTGCAAGCTGTTTGCTGTACCAAATCGTTATTGCTCCATGGCATTTCAATTGAATAAGATATCAACTTATTGTGTCATTCACTGGGCCCCAGACGTGACTCCAATAAGAAAAAAAGATATTGAAATAGGGACTTTAATAAAAAGAGCTGACGATATGATTATATCTGAAGATGGTAGGAAATATCTAACAATAGTGCAAGAAGAATAGTATTCCCAAACTGATAGCTCTTAATCTTAAGTACTCAAAAAATCCACATAAAGACACAGTGATTTTGCTAAAAGCTCACAAAGTCATATTCCAGAGTATTGTAAGATCTTCCTGTAATGCTGTTCTTCGTGTGTTTTTGCCCGTATAACACTGCAAACTTAAGGTAGAGGATAAAAGCACTGTTTAAAGGTTCAGTTCACCCAAGTCACACAATCAAATACACACTCACAAACACGCACACGGAGCCTCACTTACCCTTTTTTGGTATTTAGCTTCACATTTAGCTTTAACTTTTGGCTCCACTCCAGTACAATAGATGTGATTCAAATTTCATTTATGCTGCACAAAGCGCTGAAAATTGGATTTGAAAAATTAAACAGCTTTTCAAAGACCTTGGGCCTTTGTACCTCTCACTGTATAACTGCTACAAAAGGATTTACTTTACGCTCAAGCAGATCACACAGACGTAAAAGAACCAATCATAATCAAAAGTTTTTTTCGCAAATTTCAGCTTTTGAGAAGTATTAAACTACAAAGGACAAAGTAAAGTCTGACAAAAGCCACTTGAGTCGAATGTCTGACCAAACAAATCATGTTGATAGACTACGTAAAAGATGGACGTCGCCACTCTGATGTCAACCATCAACTTAATGACGACTGTTTTATTTATTCAATGCTATTTTTTTTTTATTTCTTTATGAGGGCCCAGTTGTCCCTGTGCCTAGCAATTCAACTCCTCCAGTTGAATTTAACACTTTGGGACAGATTTGTCAGTGCAAACTGTGTTTTGGCAAAAAAAAAAGTGCTGTCTGAAAATGTTGTCAATGATTCAATACTAACTAATAACAGGCCAGGTAGAGCAGGGCGATATCACCAAAAATATTTAACACGATATGCATTTGAAAATTTGCAATCACAATATAACTGACGATATATTTGACACTAGACAAAATACTTTACAACTCCACAACTTTATTAGTGCAAAAAAAAAAAAAACCCCACCAAACATCAATGTATTTTCACTTAAACAAGCAGCTGTTTTTATGTGCATTAAAGTTATATAAAAATGTAACAGTGCAAATGCAAATTCCTTGCTGACAGTTTAACCAAAAGGCATTTCCAGTGGAAACTGGCCGACATATCCTCAGCATAACCATGTATAATATCCACAGAAGAAAAAACCACACACACACAACACGGTAATATTATGTTGAAGCACACTACGTATCACTCTGCGAGGCGCCTGCCTACGATAGCCGCAATGCTCCGACAATCCATCAAGCTGTGCGGGTTCGTAGCTTAGCAAAGTCGTACTGAAACATTTGACAGATTTTTGAGCGCCGTGTACCACATAAAATTGTTTTGAGGTCAGTAAACACAACCAGAATTCATACATAAGGCACACGGGATTATAAGGGGCACTGGAGGATCGATTTTAAGTGCCCCGTATTTTCCAAAAAACACGGTAATAACGACAGCCGCTAGCATGCTCTACCAAAAATAGTGCTTTTTTGTGTATCTGACGGACGAAAGCTAAAAAAAGTTACACACCACTGAAGTTGCAACATTTCTTACAAACCAGTTCTGGTTCATCTGTTTCATTCAACGATCCGCTTTCGCCCTTCTCATTCTCCGTCTGTGCATATGAAAACAAAGGCACTGCGCATGCGCATTTTACCCGTATTCTACTGTGATATTTCATTTTCTTATCGTTGCCCAACATTATACCGGTATTACCATGAATGGTATGATATGCCCAGCCCTAAGGCCAAGTATGCCTATGCCGGTACTTTTTACCTAAGAAGGCAGGTTTTAAAGGCGAGACCATGACAATTGAATGACCACTATATCACTGTGATTTTTACTTTCCATAAAAATTAATCAACAAAACAAAACACAGCACAAAAAATGTGTTTTGACAAACCTGTAATGTCAATGTGCTTGTCTTTAAAGCACTTTGGGTCACCTTCTGTTGTTTAAATGTGCTGTAGGCTAGAAATAATAATAAATAATAGTACTGATGTAATACCTATACCATTGGTATCAATGCTGTCAAATACTTGGATCCGCCCACCTCTGTTGCATATGTATTTCTGGAAGTTCCTTTCTTAAGGCGCAATAGATAGCAGAATATTTAAATCTACATGAGCAGATTCCACTATTCCTGATTTACAAAAATGTTTTTTGTGGTTTGGATTTGTGAAGAACCCCTTGATGTGACCTGGTGGGTATAACATGGAAATTGGGGTGTCACCAAACCCCTGCACAATAAAAAATACACCCCTGGAAGCCCTGTTTGTGATCTTTGTGATGTCGCCTGTGTTGCTTCCAGGAAAATATTTGACAAAATCACTGCAAAAAGGTGTTCACACTGTTCTGTGCGCAGCTAAAATGTTTGGACACATGCAGGCAGTTTTCTTTATCGGCTCACTGTCAAAATTGTTGTGGGACACCCAGCATGACAACACACAGAAGCTTGCATCAGGCAAATACAGACAAACGCACAGAGCCTTTTGCTGTCCAACTGACAAACACCTCTGCGCACACACATACATGTATACACGCACACCTTATCACAGCAGTAGGATGTGGTTCTGAAGCTTTGACAAACTGTCCAGCCAGCGGAGGCTATCCACTGAGTGCTTTTCTGTTCTGTTCTTTGATGCTGTTTTAGTAATTAACTCAGACAAAAGCTCTGGCATGTCTCTTCTGATGTGAACTTAACAGGCACTCACGGAAAGACACATTTCACATCCATCCTCCTTGATAAACAGAGAGTCTGGGGACAGGCTGAATGTGTCAACATTCAGAAACAGCTTGAAAATGAGCCAGCGGGGTATCTGTAGGAATGTCTGTCTGTGGATGAATCGGAGAACGTGTGATGTTTCCATCATATACAACCCTAAACACTTGCCTGATATCCTCCTGGAACGAAGATCACGTGGGATTAATTGGGGTTTTCTTCAACATCAACGTGTCAGTACATGACAAACGACTGTAAACTGTTAAAAGTGATACTAATGGTGAAAAACAGCTAAAAAACATATCTATACACAATATAAAGCAACAAGAGAAGAATGCTAAAAGAGTCCTATCAGACACGTGACTTAATTTAATTACAATAAACAAAGGCGAACCTGATGAGATCATCTGGCCAACTACACGTTCCCCAATCAACAAGCTGCTGCAGTCTAGTTCCTGATTACACCAGATGAATACACACAAACTTGCACAGTATTGGTCTCTTCTTTTTGAAAACAAACACCACCAATGGCTGACTTTTTTGATCTTTTTAACAGACCATTATAGTATTTACAGAAGCCCCGCAGAGACATATAAACTTGTACTTTTCAAACTTCAAACCAGAGCACTGCAAAGTATTTATTTAAATCTGTGCTCCCCTGTTGTCTCGAGGGTTTGGTGGAACACGGGCTCTGCTTTCATGTTTGGAAAAAGGGTTTCCTGGGCAAATGTGAGCCATTCCTCTGACGAATTCGAGGAACGGGGATGTTGTTCCTTGGTTTAGTTGGTTTTGTCCTCTTCTGGTTTCATGTATTTGCTTTTAGATTTACAGCAGGTTTCAAATATTTACATTCAAAGTTATGTCTTGTCTACAGTTTAGCATTGCCTTTTGTGGGTACCTTAGCCATGAAATCTTTTTAACTACCCTGAATGTGGGTAGCGAGAAAGAAGCCCTTTGAATCCTGTGTTAAACACACAGTGAAAGATCCAAGTATGAGCAAGTTTCCGCAAAACATCTCATTGAATCATCCGATTTCCGAGCTAAACCCTCAAAACCCACCTGGGGCTCTCGGCTGAGCTTCAAAATGCCCTCGCTCACAAAACCGTCGCCCACCCTGAAAACCCAAATAAATTCCAAGCATTGTGTTGTGTTACTGAGCCAAGTGAAACATTCCACATGTTTTGATATCAGAGGAGCTTTGGGAGGGTTGTGGGTTCAGCTTTGCAGACTGTCAGAGCCATTTCCAAAGCAGCATCATATCTAAGTGAGGTCATTTTGTTGAATCACCCCCTGAAGCAAACTGCCTACCAAGCCTCTAATAACTTTATTACCACATATATCATGGCCAGGCTTTGGTCTTTTTGCTTGAATTTGCGGGGGGCTTGGAAGCCATCTGCAAGCCGCTGTGCTGCTCTTCTGCTCTCGCCTCATTCATCTGACCTGCAGTCATCGCCGCCATTGTTTTATTTTTTTCTCACCCCCCCTTCCTCTTTGTTTCCCTGCCTGTCTTCATTAAACTTGTCAAGTTCCTGCCGCAGCTATGCCAGCCCTGTATTATGCTCTGCTGTTCTCATCACCGTGCCCTTCAGTTGCCTGGAAACTGCCGAAGAGATGTGAAGAGGCAGAGAACACCTTCTGACACAAAGTAAACACTGAAGCTTGTTATATAAAGTATATGGAAAGTTTTCAAGTCAAAGTAAAGTGCAATTTGTTTTTCAGGGTGTGGTCTTTAGCTGTTAATGTCAAATAAAAATAGGGACAGTCCTCTTTTTCTGAAAATGAAGAGCCTCTTCTTTTCTTCCTTCTTGCAAGACGTTAGCACTAACGAAAGTAAGACAATAAGTTAATAATAATATTATTTGCATCCTTTCATTTTTCTTGCATTGTCAATTTTATTCCTTACAAAATGCGGACATTGTGTTTACAGTTGGGTTCATAAGTGTTTGGACTATGAGACAGTTTTCTGTAATGTTGTCTCTGAAATTCAATTCAATTCAATTCAATTTTATTTATATAGCGCCAAATCACAACAAAAGTCGCCTCAAGGCGCTTCATAGATACAGAGAAAAACCCAACAATCATATGACCCCCTATGAGCAAGCACTTTGGTGACAGTGGGAAGGAAAAACTCCCTTTTAACAGGAAGAAACCTCCAGCAGAACCAGGCTCAGGGAGGGGCGGGGCCATCTGCTGCGACCGGTTGGGGTGAGAGAAGGAAGACAGGATAAAGACATGCTGTGGAAGAGAGACAGAAATCTAAACAAGAAAAAGCTGCGATTGAAGTGCAGACTTTCAGGGCTTAAACAAAAACTGATTAGGAATTATAATCCCTCATTTTTTGAGATTCAATAGTAATTAGACTAAAATGATTTCAAATATAACGACTATTTTGATCAATCAATGACTCCTTCAGCCACCTTCAGTTGCTGCTTGTTTATGGGTGTCTGTATCTTCAGTTTTGTCTTCACTAGGTGATTTACAGTATGTTTCCTGACTGGGAAGTTAAGGATTTACCACCAGCACATCCTCACACGATGGCAGCTGTTTCCAAACGATAACTACAGCATGCTCTAGAAGCGGAGTTAAACCAGAACAGAAACTTGTACGTGTTTATCAGCAGTAGTGGTCAAAGGTGACTGTTATCACGTAGAAATCCTCTTTTGAAATCAAATTGATGAAAGCAGTAAAGCTATTTCACTCCAACCTTAAACCTGGGAAAAAAATCAGAAAGTGGAATTTGGGTTTTTTTTGTGCCCTTCTACTGAAAACAATTTTAAAGCATTATGTTTTGCTATGGACAGGGCTACTTACAGGGCCACCCCTGTAGGAGGGGAAGTCCTTGGAAATTATGTGGTGATGTCATGGACTGAGCTACTGTCGTGAGATTTTTATTGTCATGGTTACAGTTAAGTTATACACTTAAGGGACAAAACTGTGTTCATGTCTAAAATATAAAGCTCCCTTGAGGCTGAAAACAGGACATAAACAGTAGTCTCCCACGTTCTAGAAATTTGGTTCACCCATCAATCCACCCAACCCCCCTCCCTGTACAAACGTAATCATGTGAAAGTTGGAAAGGCTTGCTCCTCCTGCTGCATCTGCTCTGTGTGGGTCTGACATGTGATCTAAACTCCACCTGCTGCCAGTGTTGGGGAGTAACGGAATACATGTACCGCCGTTACGTATTTAAAATACAAAATATGAGTAACTGTATTCCGTTACAGTTACCGTTTAAAAAGGTGGTATTTAGAATACAGTTACTTTGTTGAAATAAATGGATTACACGGCGGTACTTCCCTGTTTCATATTGTGGCGGGTCAGGACTGTTTGGGTTTTGTTTGACAGCTACGGTCTGTAGTTCCAGGCGGCAGCGTTACGGTTGCCATGGTTACAGGGTGACGCTGTCTCACTCGCTGTGTGTTTCCTGGGTGAGAGAGGCCTTTTTGTTGTTGTTGTGCTAAGCTAATAGGCAGAATGCTACCAGTATAGCTCTAAAGAATGTAGCATCATAGGCAGTGTAGTCCGTGCTGCAGGGAGAATGGACTGCCATACACGTTATGTGTCTGTGAGCGAGGGAGGGAGAAAAAGGAAAAGTACGAGCTGTCATTGAGCAAAAACGGGAGCTGGAAGCATGTAAATATAATAATAACCACTGCAGCCAAGAAGAGAGCCTGACGAGCCCAGTTGTAAGTAAGCTATTAAGACTCGACTGTACACTTTGTTCGTGTTTTACTCCGAAACAATAAGTTCCGTTGGAGCAGCCTTTCAACGCCTCTCTCTGTCGCTCGCAAGCAAAGTTGACCCAGACAACAAAGTAAAGCTATTTTTCGGCTACGAGCCCGACACAGAACCCACCGTATTAGCCAGAGGTCCCTTTACTACGGTTCGGAGCCGCGGACTTTCAGTAACAGTAATAAATCACAGCAATAGTACATTCACGTAGTTGTAAACAGCATGATAATATATTAAGTAATCCAAAGTATTCAGAATACGTTACTCTCATTGAGTAACGTAACGGAATACGTTACAGAATACATTTTGGGGCATGTATTCTGTATTCTGTAATGGAATACATTTTAAAAGTAACCTTCCCAACACTGCCTGCTGCCTTGGCCTGTGTTGGTGTCTGTGCCGTCATAGGTGATGATGGTGATGACAGGCACTGGTTTAAACGGTAAGGTCACAGATGGTTGTTGGGAGTGGGATCTTGTTGGGGATCTTGCCCACCAATGTCAAAAGAAAAAAAGAGGGGGGGGGGGCTAATGATGTATCAGAAAAATGCACAGTGATGGATGTCTGGCACATGTGACATTTCAGTTTGCTACCAGTTTCACCTACTGGGGTGGGGTTGAGGTCAGTTTAGTGTAAACTGAATAAGGGTGTTTTATAGTAGAGCTGGTTGTATCTACAGAAGCTTCGTCATGCTGGAACAGAAAAGGGTCTTCCCCAAACTGCTGACACAAAGTTGAAAGCATAAGGTGCTTTCAAATATGCCTCATTTAGGCTTGTTGTATACGAGTAACAGATCTTGCCCACAAATCAAGGAATTATAAATTGTTTGTGGTGAAAATATGAAAATGTTCAAAAATATGTTTGGAGCAGTAAATGTCCTTCGTTGGAACTAAGCTGCCTCGACTAAATCAGAGCTCACAAGTATCCTGGTGTAGGTAAACCTACTTTTAGCTGTGCATGGATCATCTTTGACACTGAGCTCCCCAAACTGTAAAGATGAGTATTATTCATGCACAGAATAAGGATGATTTTCAGAAAGTATTTTTCAGAGATGACAAAATAGTTGAAGAGGCAGATTTTTGTGTCTTGTAGGGTGATGGGAGAACATACAGCTATGTTTATGGCTGTTTCATTATTTATATATCACAAAGCCCACTTAAATAAAACACTGTGCAACTATTCAGAAGTTATAAACAGCAATTTACTGTAAGAATCTACACACATTTACTAATATGCTATCAGGGACCACTCAGTGTATTATACCCATGACAGTAAAGCAATTTGTGTTTGGGATGAAAGGCCTGACATAAGTAAATTCATTCATCCGTCTGGGGTGCTGTAAAGCAGCAACACTGACAGGACCAGGCGGTGGACGGCCACAAATGCCTAATTGACTTATTATTCCACAAAAAGCAAGCAATTTTAGTAAAATGAGATAGCACAGCACATAAAGTATCACACAAAATGACATTAATGAATGTGACAATAATGAAAAAAATGACTCGAAAACAAATTACTTACTGCGGTTACTGATAGCTATTAGTCACTTAAAATCAATTTTTAAAAAATGTGTCCTCGCTAGCCTCGCTGAAAGGATCCGCCTGTTTTTGTGGTTCACAACAAAGCAGTCAGTCACCGCATCAGTTTGACGACACATTTATCCATCTGGGAAAAGCTGCTGACACTTAATTAATGCAGTAAAACAAAAAAGAAAAGGGTTTTGGATCTAACATTTTAAGGTCATTTTATGAATGAAATTACTCATTTTACAAAGTGAGCAGGTCACCTTCTATTTGAAAAAGTTCTATCTATTAGTATTAAGATAATACTGGGGGGATCGGCCTGTTTCTAGAGCAAACTGAATCATCCTCATAGGACCATTTTCACGTTGTCTGTGATTATAAGAAATTTTTAAGATGTCTCAAAAACACACTCTCATGTATCATATATTATACACTTGGCTTTAAAGAGTTGAACACAAAATCTCTGTAATCCTCATATAATTATGTTAAATTCAAAGTGATGACTGAAGGCACAGTTTTACATAAACTGTCCTTCACAAAAGGTATATATGACGGGACGTAGGAGTTTGAGCACATACAGTTCTCAGAAAACTGGGCCAAGATGAAATGTTTTGCTATTTTTAGGGGAATTATTTAATAGCCACTGCACAATTTATCGGTTCAACAGTCATGAAATGTGTGATAACAAGATTAGAAGCAGGACCAGCGGACACACAGGATTTCCTGCCTTTTATGAATTCAGGCAGCCCTCCATTAGTTCATCATCTCAGACAGCCAGCCTGCCATATGTGTTAACTTTTCAAAGCAGCGAAGGCACATCATATCAAACGCCATCAGTCCTACTTGTCATCCCCCTGCCCATTGTGTCTTGTCAATGTGTGACATACAATACATCGCTATATCCCATCAGTTTTCCTAAAACCAAAACAAGGGCGGCCAATTCGTGCATCACTGCCACGCGGCGGCTGACATTAAATCGATACGGGGGGCATGTGTTGGTGGGTTGCACAGTGGCTGCAGCGCTAATGACAAAACAAGACAAATTAAGTGTCTGCTTAGGCACACTTCCTCAGCTCGACAGGATGATGGGGGCGGCGTAATGGGAAAAAGAGAGGACAAGGAGACAAGTGACCAAAAGGTCAAGAAGAAAAATTCACTTTCACACACACATATATATATATATATATATATATATATATATATATATATATATATATATATATATATATATATATATATATATATATGCTTGTGCCCACAATATGATGTGACACTGATTGCCACTGACATTTCAAAGCATGATAACCTCTATATGGATGTGTCATGCTTGGTATATATGTGTTTCTGTGCGTGTGCTCATTGTGAGACTGTGATGGTGCAAAGCTGGAGTGGCACATAGCAGGACTGATAAAACAGACAGAAGCATATCTCTACATCAGATGCCTGCAGTGGAACAAGTAGGGTCAGAGTTCAATATCATCACAATGTCAGTCTCAGTCTGCAGTTGGTATGGCTGTTAGCACTGAAACAGGGGAGCTGATAAACCAAACCCCAGAGCCGACACAGTATTGTAACAGAGCCACAGGAAGGTACTGTAGCTCACAGCCTGCCATTTGATTCATATCAGCGAGCGGGGTGGGGAAGGAGGGCTGAAAAATCAGCAGAGCCTGAAATGATTGCGTGTCCAATTGCAAATTAAAGTAACAGTTAACAAGAATGCAACGTGTTGGGGACAAGCCTGTTTGTTTGTGTTGTTGTGTTCTCGTGCCAGGCCTCCGTTTGTTTTTTTTCTTTTCTGTTAGTTTTTTTGTTTTTTCTAAAGCGTGTGCTGAAACCTTGTGGTGATTACACCCAGCCATATGTCTAGTCTGTGAACACTGGAGCTTCACAGCAATCCAATCCATTTGGCCTTTTAAAAACAGCCACTTGCATCAAACGCTTTATAATTAACCATAAAATATGACTGGAGGAGCTGTGGTGAGCTGCTGCTTTTGTTCGCCGTCCAAAAACTGGGCCTGGCTTCCTCTTGGAGGATGATTTCATGATTCTTTATTGAAATTTTAAACAGGGTAAGGGAAGCCCTGTGCCACTCTCTGTGTGTTTATTTTCCATCTGATACTATCCATTTGTCTGTCTTGACAAAACTGAAATATTAGAGAGCCATTGAAAAAAAAACTAGTTTAACACCAGACTGCAGTGCACTGCAGTGCACTGAATATATATATAAATGTTTTTTGTGTGTTTTTAACCCACTCTACTCAGCTCTAATGCTCTTTTAAAGACCACAGAGAAACTATTTAGTAACCACTGTGACATGTGTTGTAGGTCTGTACCAATAAACATGTACTTTGCCAGACTGTGTGTCTCAGAGTGCTGATGTTCAGTGGGGATCGGGTTGGTTTTTCTTTTGGATAACAGTCTTTTGCGATTAAAAAGCAACTAAATCTGTGGAAACAGTAGAGGTTTCAGTATTGCAGGGTTTCGCACTGCCTGCTTCTCTCTATTTGTATGTCAGCCTTTCTCGACCACCAGAGAGGTTTATTGTTGTTCTTATTTTTAAAAGATTTTTTCATCTTGACAAGAAAATGCCAAAAAAATAAATAGAACGGATAAGGAGGAAATTATGAATTAAAAACAACATACAAAGTGTTATATATACTCATATACACACACACACACTCACATACAAGTGTATGTGAGCATACTCAGCTTGGACAAGGGCATGTTTGCCACTATGTTGCATCAACCTCTTCTTTTGACAACACTGTGTGTGTTTGGGAACTGAGAAGAACAACTGCTGCAGCTTTTCAAAGTGAAATGTTTTCCTATCATTCCTTGATATTGGATTTCAGCTGCTCAACACTTCAGAACCTCCTTTGTTGTATTTTATTTTATTTATTTATAATACATCAAATCGTTTCAGCAGGTGACAGTACTGCAGTAAGACCTGTTTTGCACATATTGCCTTTGTAATATGTACTGTACCTTAACAGGGTATGGCATAGTCTTAATAACCAGCACCTTCAGTGTAAAAGACATCAACTAAATGATATAGCAACACATGTTGCTCCAAAACGTGTATAAACCGATCAGGTTTATGACCACCAAGCCTGATATAATGTTGGTTCTTCTTTTTTCTGCTAAATCAGCACTGACCCATCGAGGCATGGACTCCACTACACCCTGTAAGGTGTCCTCTGGCATCTGCACCAAGATGTTAGCAACAGATCCTTTATATATTTTTCTGTTGCCCCATTAAAAAAAATATATAATAGTGCCCCAGAAACCAACAAGTCAAGGTCTCTGGAGGATATAAAGACCCTGTTAGACACTTTCCACATGTATGTGCCAAGTAAGTACTCCATCAATCTGTACTCTAAGTATTTGTTTGACATAGCCTGTCTAATGTCATGGCCATGTAGTAATTGGGGTCTGATCTCCAACTGATCTGGGATCAGTAATCATTTTTTCAGTTTTCTGTACATTAAGTGATGCTCATCACAGCAGTTCGCCAGCATATCCACTCCACTCTACTCCATAATGGTTGCCTCTCTGTGTAAGACTAGTGACCTGTATACTCTGCCTCTCACGCTGTGACAGCTGGGATAGCCTCCAGTCTACCCTGAACTGGATAAGCAGAAGGAGATGGATGGATGAAAACTTTCTTCCTTGCATGAAATTCCAGATTAGCATAAATTAAGGAACAGATGAATGCATTCTCAGTTTGATCATTTTAAGTGTCGTCTTTGTACTATTTTCAGTTACATTTAGGAAATGCGTTGTTAGCAAAGTGTCCCAGTGTTTTGGAAACGAGTACGATTTCAATAGCTCCCAATATTCTGCGCCACACTTTTGTGTAATTAATTTTCACCTATTATAGTGAAGTTTATAAAGACGATAATAAATTCTAATCTCCCGATTCACTCCACTCTTTCTCTCTACTTGACTCTGTTGCTTGGTTTCACTGTCTGCATCCAATTACATTTGTCTCTCTCCTTGTCAACCTCCATTTCTCTCTCCTTATCTTTCTGTCTGCATCCAGCTCCAAATCTCTTTCTCTCTCGCTCCCCCTTCCTAGTTTCCTCTCTGCTGCGCACAATTTCGTGTCTCTCTCTACATCAAGTTCCATCTCTCATTCTTGATGTATATACATTTCTCACTCACTGTCTCTTTCCTCTGCGTTCTGGCTCCACATATTTCTGCTCCTTTCCCTTTCTACTCCTGCCTCCATTTGTCTATTCCTGTCTCTTCTCCCTCTCGGACTCTGTCCTGCTGCATCTCTTTCTCTTGCTGTCTGTCTCTATTTGTCTTGGTGGACAGGTTGGTTTCTCTGAGGGCTGCACTCTGACATGGTGAAATGGAGTTAGTTTGTTCCTGCAGTGACGGAGGCACTTTGCAGTCAGGATAACAGCTCCAGATATTGACAGTGAGGAGGAAGAGGACTTCAGGGGTCACCGAGAGCTGGCAGGAAGAAGCGGTAAAGCTTCAAACCACTGCAGACACTAGCTGTAGGTACAGTTGCAGGTAAACACAGAAGACCACAAGACAGTCTGAGGCTAAGATAAGGCTGTTCTTAGAATAATAATTATTGCTGAGTAGTTTACATCGTGATGTTATTAAGATTCTTGATTGCAGAATCAATCAGTCGTGACCAATCATAGATGTCCCTGTTAGTACTAAACAGCATGCACTGTGAACTCCTCTGTTATGGGGTTAATACTGCTTAGCTTACATATGCACTTCCTGAAAAGTAGAAATCTAGACCACAGCATAGACATTGTGTGGAGAGTCATAAAACTGTGCCTAGGTTTGGGCATAGTGTGTTTATAATGCTGGACAACAAAAAAGCAAAAACTTAAAACTTCTCACCCCAACCGGTCGCAGCAGATGGCCCCGCCCCTCCCTGAGCCTGGTTCTGCCGGAGGTTTCTTCCTGTTAAAAGGGAGTTTTTCCTTCCTGCTGTCGCCAAAGTGCTTGTTCATAGGGGGTCATATGATTGTTGGGTTTTTCTCTGTATCTATGAAGCGCCTTGAGGCGACTTTTGTTGTGATTTGGCGCTATATAAATACAATTGAATTGAATTGAATTGAATTAAAAATAGCTTCTTTTTTTTTTACACAAAGCCATCTCCACTGCAAATATTCTACTCAACTTGCACTCAGTACCAGCCACTTATCAGCTGAAAACACAAGCAAAATATAAAGCAGTTCCAGTTAAACATGTATATGCATTGCCGCCACTGCTCATATTGTAAGGTGTTCAGAATGTTAATGTAAGAGCAGCATTGCAAAAACAGTCATATACAGTTATATTTTCTTTATATATACATCACATATCACACTTCTCTAACTGGTATCTTGCAGGAGAAGCGTTGCTGTGTGTCAAATCTATCTTTGTGCTCTCATCCGGTCTGTTCTCCGTTTATTATTCTAAATCAAGGTCAAGCAGTGCAAAAACACTTAGTTGTCTAATGATGCAGAGCAATGAAAAAAAAAAAACCTCAGATAACCTATACTGCATTTGCATCTGTGTCACTGAAGGTGAATGTTGAAAGTTTATGACAGTAATGGGACACAAATAAGCTCATGAGAACATGTTGAAGGAATAACAAACTAGAAGGCTAATTTAGGCAGAGTTTCACTTCCCAGTACCGTAGCTGCTCTCAGGCCAGTCTGTGGCCAGTGCATCTGAAATGAGGCCAGCATACTGGTTGGGATTCAGGTGTACTGTGAGTCTGGCAACCCTGAGTGCTGGAATTGGGCTGCCATTGTGTTGAGACACTGAAAAGAGAAACTGAAACTCTAAATCACGAGGAGCCACTGAAACCACAACAGGACATTATGGTCATTTTGAAGAGAAAAAGGTTTTCCCACAGTTCACAAATGGGTTCTTTGTTAAGTGTTATTACCTGTCTATGAAGAGAAAAGGGTGTTATCCGAAACTGAAACTGAAAAACGTGCTCCTCTCTGTTGCTACACCTTAAAATCCCATTAAGAGATGATGGGGAGGTGGAGAGCCTATTAGTTTTTTCGGGTGAAAGCTAGATTCATTTCGAAGAATTAATATCCAGAAGTCTTGTCCAAGCACGGCCCGAGGATGATGATATATATCCTAAGCAGTGTGGAATGTGAAATGTTGTGCTTCATTTTGCTGCCAGATGAATTTCATTCCTATTAATGACTCTATCCTTCACAGTGATTGCTTTTTTTGTGGCATTTTAATTTTGCACCTTCTTGTTAGAGTCGAAATAAGTGGACATATCTGACAGAAAAATGCATTTAGGTCTTTGCTTAGGACTTGGTTGCATGCTGCCAGATGACACACAACAAAAAGTTAGCTGCAGTAATGTCTTAAAAGGAGTGGATGACCTCTTAATTGCTTCTTTTATATTCAGATAAAACTGAAGTTGGCTCTAAAATGTTGGAAACACGGTGTCAAACCAGATACTTACTGTGGGAGGCCGTGGCCTCCAATATCACTGTGAGGAATCTTAAAGTTGGTTGTATTTACAATATATCTCTAAAAATAAAAACATCCTGTTTCAGGGTGAAACTGAAAAACTAGTAATGCATTTATTACTTTTAGGCTGGACTGTTGTAATTCACTGTTATCAGGCGGCTCTAAAAACTCTTTGAGTATCCCATATTGGCTTTTCTTCATTGGCTCACTGTTAAATCTAGAATCAAACTAGATCAAATTACATAAAAGGTCTAAAAGGCCTTGCATAATTAGACCCCATCTTATCTTCAAAACCTCACAATATAGAGCACTTTGCTCTCAGCAGGGAGCCATATTTTCAAGTAACCTACATTGGACAACAGCATAATAAAACTGGAAATTCTGGTTTTAGTGTGCCACCCCAATATTTTAGTGAACCCCTAGGGCCACCCCTATGAAAACATTCTGGAGGTGCCCCTGGCTCCTCCTGGCTGGTTTACTTGTGGTTCTTAGGGTATTTAAAAGTAGAATGGGAGGCAGAGCCTTCAGCTTTCAGACCCGCCTTCTGTGTAACCAGCTCCCAGTTTGAATTGAGAAGATAGACACACTTTTTACTTTTAAGGTTAAACTTAAAACTTTCCTTTTTGATTAAGCTTATGGGTCATTCCACCATTTCCATCTCCCATGAAGATTAACTGTAAAATACATTTTGTTATTAAGCAGTATTTGTCACCTGCCCTCACTCTATAACATTACACAATACAATAAGACATAATGAATAAAATCCTAAAAATATTTTGCATTTTTGGGTGACGGCTTATGCCATCTATGCCCTACATAAATTAATTTTAAAAGAACTCTGTAATATTTTTTGTTAAAATAAACATTTTAGTCAAATGTCTGGATTTTCACTCAGTCCTGTTTCTCTCCTAACACATTATCCCCCCTAAAAAAATTGGAACATTAGAGAAGTCACATGCACAACAGCAAGCTGATCAGTTGGATCTTCTAAAAGACACAGGAAGACAAAATCTAAGTACATTTCACCTGATCCAGCCCTAACTGATCAGGTGACCCTGAATCTTCCCTTAGTTACATTGCAATGTGCCTAGGAAGCTGGGGGCTTCCCATGATGCACTGAGTGTTTCTTCTTCACTCACCTCTTTTCACGTTCTATGCTGACTTACTCTGCCAGAGGAAGATTCTTGTTAAAATTGAGTTTTTTCTTCCCCCTATGCTTGTTCACAGGCCATAGTCTGATTGTTGGGGTTCTCTGTTCTCTGTATTATTACCTTACAATATAAAGCTTCTTGAGGTGTAAAATTCAGATAAAATTGAAAGTGAAATAAACTGCAAATACATTTGCAGTGAACGGTCCCTGCTATTATTCTGTGCTTTGAAGAAAACAAAACTTTTTTTCTGGAAAGTACCTAAGTTCAGCAATAACATGTTCTTTTTCTTTTTTATTGCATGTGACCATCTTTGGAAGTTTAAGGGAAATGCAGTCTTGTGATATATCTGCTACTGTGTGCATGAGTTATCAGAACACAAACACTACTTCCGGTGCCAAACCACAGGTTTTTCCTCTGATCGTGTCTCAGCATCTAGTCACATCCTTTCAGTCTTCAGTGAATAAATCACCAGTTCTGTCACATGATACAGTGTTGTGTCAGACCACAATCAAACCTTGTGGCAGGGACAGAAACAGCCACATAAAATGTGCTATGTAAGGATGACAGCACACATTCTTTACACACACAAACGCTGAAACTGATAGAGGTGTACTCCCTCCCCTCCAGCGTCTCACACACATACACTTGTGTACAAAGGCAGGCATCTCATCTTCCTACTCTGTATCATCACAGGGCGAGCCGCCATTGTTGAGATTTCCTCTTCTTAATTACTAGGAAACTGAGCATTGTTCTTACCGCCCTGCTGTTTCGGGCTCCATTTCTAACCCAGTTGTGTGCGTGTCTTTAACCCCACTGTTAGTCTTGAAGGCCAGAGGGCAGCTAGGTTTACCACCTGTTGAGGCAATTACTAACTGAACAAAGCGGAAAGGGCAGGGAGGGTCTAGGGTTCACATGTCAGCAATTTCCATCTCTTTCTGGAAAGCCTTCGATTGTTTTTAATCAAAAGGTCGCTGCCTTCATTAGATTTATATTTAAAGTCCTCCTCGCCGACACGTCTGCCTCAGAGGCAAGCCAAAATTTGATACGATTTTATACTGCTGCTGACAAGAAAACACCAACCCCACAAACTAATGGTTCAATACAAAGTACATAAACAACATGGAGCAAGTGCTTCAAAAATGGGAACAATGATTGAATCACTCCACCTCCACCCTTTGCCAGCTCAAAGAAAAAGGCATCTGAAGAAATGAATGGTTGGTTTAATGGTGTCACGTTACAAGACGTCTTAACAGAAGCTTTGTGAAAGTCATGAAGCCTCCACTGGTTTCAATGAAATATCGGCCTTTTATTTGTTTGCTCAGAGTAAAAGACGTCATTATTTTTTCTCATGAGACTTTTTTTTAAAGCGTCAGCTTTTATTTTGAAATGTCTGAAACTTTAAATTAATATATGACACGCTTAAACCGACTTGACCTTCATAGGATTTCATTTTTCTGATATTGAAGACCGTTTCATCATACCGTCCACTAGCGTGCGACTTCCAGAGCACCACTGTTTGCTTCTTTAGTGCACCCCTAATGGAAAATCCACAAAGAATGCACTCTCTTGTATCATTAAACATATAAATAATATACAGCAATGCAAATTTGTATGTCCTGAACTGGAGGAAGACTCTTACTTCCTGTTCATTGTTTTTAATATTACTTTTTGATCTCAGCGTTCTTCTTCATTTTCTTGAGCTTGACAGGAGACCTGAATTAAGACCTGTTAACAGCTCTTGTCGCAGCTTACAGGAAGTCCTTCACTTAGTTTGGACAACCACTAAGAAGGATATAGACACAGGTTTTAAGGCATGTAGTTCACGAGATAATGTGTGAGAGACCAGGATTAGTTTTCCACTCACAGATGTGCAGTTTTTGTAAATCATATCCACAGCCGTTGACTGAGCTTAACTGGACAGTATTTTCCTTAAGCACAGTTTTGGAACTGAGTATTAAAATACAGTACTGTGCAAAAGTCATGAGCCTAATTTCTTTACATTTTTCTCCTAAGGAACCAGATTTTTTATTTATTTATTAAAGCAGTCTTGAACAATAACTCTGGAGGCTTTCTGGAGGTTTTTTGTTGGACATTGGTTGCTTTTTCACTAACTGTGACCTTGATCATTATCTCAGGAATTCTTTTTTGGTTTTCTAAGCAGCTTAAAACTGACCTACAGTAAATAACTGAACCATAAAAAGGCATCTAACTCATGGGATGAACCAATGTTGTGTCTACACATAAAACACAACTTAGAAAAGAACCGTTTTCAGGCATCTTCTTATTAGCAACCTGTTGGCAAAAAAATCAAACAATAATTATTCCCCTTTCTTTGGTTGATTTACAAAACAGCCAAAGATAACACACTGTGACAGGAATAAAATTGTATTTTTGCACCAACAAGACAATTCCCATGAGCTATTAGCTGAAAATGTGGCATATATGTGGGTGTGCAGTGTGTAATTAAAAGTTTTAAGTGAACTTGATAAGTGGAGGACAAATTAAGACGTAGCAAGCCTAAAAAAAACTATCTACAGCAGAAGAACAGTATCTGAAAGCCACATCCTTAAAAAAAATCTAGCAAGGACCTGATACAGGGCCTGGAAGAAGTATCTGGTCCTTGAGTTGATCAGCTATTTGCCAAAGCCTCATCACAAGTAAGGGAAGTTTATTCATATAGTGCTTTTCAGGAACAAAAGGCACAAATTAAAGTAAGTCCAACACATGTCCAATAAACCACTGTACCTGTTTGTCATTTTCCTAGCTAAACATAGGCCTTTGTGCAATACTGTATAAGAAGTTTCCAGTATCAACACTCCTGTCAGGTGATGGGTTGCTTCTGTAATGATGAACATTTCTTTCAGTTCTGCAAAATGAAGCCAGGAGGAAGTGACTACTCTACAAACATTCTCAGCTGAATACAACTGGACATCACTAACCAATGGGTGACATGACAGTAGCTCCTTTTCAGTAAAGTCTGTAGGTTTACCGTGCAAAGTAGTAATGTGTGTCAGTTTGAAAAGTAAGTCCAGGTAAACTGAGCAGAAGTCTGAAGGAACCCCCGCGTTACAGACGCTGTTTGATGGAGGTTTCTTTAAAGAATCTGAACAGATCTAAAGTAGGTAGAGAAATGATCTCAAGGTACAGATCCCCCTGAGAGGAGAGGGTTCCTACGGCAGTCACTGAGGTGATTTTAGGTAGGGTAATCTCTCATAATTCAAGTCAGATGGATTCACCGGAAATCAAATCAGCTTCCCAGACTGTGAGCTGAGGAGGCAATATCCCAGTGCAATTCTTCATTGACCTACATAGCATTTCTTCCTGACAGTTCCCTCCCGCTCTTACCCATCCCTCCCTCTCCTCCATTGGCCTGATCTCTGGGGCTTCTCCCTGCGTTTTTGATGATGAGCCGCACAATATTCATCATCTCAGCCTCCAAAGTGGAGAAGAAGAAAAAACAAGTGGAGAATCGAAAATTACCCGACCTGAATAGAAAAAAAAAACACATCTACCCCAAAAATTGGAATTTGCCGGGAGGTTTGCTCTTTAGCTTTCCAGAAATGTAATTAAGCATCAGAGACAATTGCAAATCTGTGTGTCTCCCCCCCAAAAAATGATCGCTTGATTAGGTATCTAGGAATGGGTAATTTCCATCAGTGATGATGTGAAATTGGGGTGTTGCAAGAGTGAGTTGGATGTGTGTGTCTGTGTGTTTGTCTGTGTGTCCTAACTTCAAACACACAGACACACACATTTGCAACTAAATGCTGTCACATGTGCAGACACTCATACAGACGTACACACACAGAGACAGACAGTAGGCTCCCTCATCATTAATTCAGGAGCCATCACTCTCACCCTCCTTCTGCCCCTGAGAAGCTCTCAACGCTTCCCGGCAACATTATGCATATTTATTCATACATCCTGCCCGCTTTACTAAATGTCACTGTAAATGTTTTTACATCTAATAAAACCATTTCTTTATGTTTTTGTTCTGTTTCCCCTGTACCACCTTCTTCCTCTGTTCCCTTCCCTCCAGCTTCTGTTTAAATGACAAATATCCCCAAACATGTTTTGGGTTTTTTGTTTCTTTCTTGAAGGTCTCGAAACTTCAGAAGTGCTCGATTCTGCTAATTCCTCTCACGCTTAGTTTCATCTCCAGAAAACGCCCCAGAGGAGAAACGCTGCCTTTGTAGCAATTACACCAGACCTTGATCTGACTGAGCCTGCACCACCACCACCACCACTGCAAACTCACCCCTCAAATGTCAGCATGGCTTTTTCCGGGTCTCCTCGGTTTCCTGTGTCCTCCAAAAGCTGACTTTGGTTCCTGTTTACCTCTGTTTGCTTTGTTTTTGAATTCTTTCACCTGGTTCTTTCCCACCGCTGCCTCGCACAAACATGCACACGCGTGTTCAACATTTCCCCCTTTCACAAAAAGAAAAAAGTCCCACAGTATTAGACACATTTTGAAGGTATGTCATTTATGCCAGCAAGCCTGTTTGAGAGTGTGTGAAAGATTCTTTGGTAAGTAATTATCAGCAGCTCCCAAAAGTGTGAAACAGGTACAGCAACTTCTATAGTGTCAGAGCTGTATGCCCCTTATTCACATGCACATTAACCTTTCAGCTTGAGGCTGCCTTTGGAAGCAGTTGCCATGGAGGTGAAACTGGAACACTGTATGATTAGTAGGTAACAAAGTCTTTGAAAAAGTTCAGGCTGTGTCTCTAATCCGTTCTGTACATGCGGTAGGGTGGGAACGTGCATTTATGTTTTCCTATTGCTGAGGTAAATACCGTATCTGTCATCTCATACTGAACTTAAAAGACCAAAGTGTGCACCGCAGTGATATCCCCTCTGACAGTCTGAGTACTTGTTGTTTTCTTACTAAGAAAATACAGCCAAGGCGAATAAGATGAAGCACCTGTTAGGGTTGTTTTTTGTTTGTTTTTTACACTTACTTTTTTGACTTTTTATTGAATGAATCCAAAAGTCTCGATGGTCTGCGTCATGGCATTAAGCAAGACCCACAGTCCATCTGATATCAGCGCAAGATGCATTGAAGATATGACATCAGGACAAGCATCGTGCAACCAGTTATTTAGGGCGGCAAGGCTGGAAACATCAATCCTGGCTGTGCAGCTGAAATCGGAAAATGCAGAAAGTCAGCATGTTAGGCTAAATCGGATGGCTAGGATAGTGGTCAGTTAAGTTGAGATGGGAGTTCAGACCTGCTAGACCTCGTTTCCATGTCAACATGTTCACTTTGCTCATTGGTTAAGTGCATACGTAGCCAGTGTGAGGAAGCAGAAAGGTCTTGAAAATTCGAATGGATGAATCGCACTCCTCTGTGATGCCAATGTCGGGCATCACGGGAAGAGATGTGCTAATTATGCTGAGAGATGGAAAGTAAGCAACACTGGCTTCCTCTCTCTAACCAAGTTTGACATATTTCATTTTCCAGTCTCTTAAACTACTATGTATTAATCACTCATCAAAAATATTCACTCAGAGCTTGTTCTTGACATGGAAACACTACTTATTCTTTTTATTTATATGTCTATAACCCCTCCCACCCCCACCTGAAATATCACAAAAAGTATGAAACCATGTCCAAATTCTCAAGCTAATCTTAACAGGTGACTTTTCAATCAGACACTGAGGTAGAGTGCTCGCTCTGACGTTGTGCCAGACGCTTTGAGTCTGTACATTTCACTTGGACTCACTCACTTTGGTGAATAAAGGGCAGGCTAATGAAATCAAGTCCACTACTCACAGGAGCCATAAAATGTCTGCTTTTGTACCCGAGCTAATTATTCATCGAGGCTGTACTAAAGATTAGTGAGGATATATATGAAGAAGCAAATCCTTTAAATGGCTCTTTTATTGTTCCTTTACAATCCCCCAGCTCATTTTAGATATGGCACTCACAGGTACCCTTGTGAAATGACTCTAAGCCATTGTTCCTTGTGTTATCCTGGAGACACGAAAGGCTAGTTAGTGCTGCCTTTGATACAGATGCCCGGCACCGTTTTAGCATTTGTGTTATCAGGAAGACAGAGAATTACTGAGGCCGGGGTGGGAATAAAGCCACTTGTTCCTCCTGCTGTCTCTCTCTCTAGGAATAAGAAATAATAACGGACAAGGTTTGCGAGCTCATTGTGCTGAATTGTTCCACAGAAACTTTTCAAACAGGAAACATCTTAATACAGTTTGTATAGCTGCACATCAGGTTTCTGAAGCAACAAAGTGCTGCTTGTGTTTCTCATAGAACAAGCAGAATATAATATACGCCATATTATTATTCTTGTGCTGCCACTAATGCTAGGAAGAAAAAAAAGAGAGCAACTTTAATGCTGACGCATGATAAGCTGAATTTATAGTGAATGGAATGATTAAGTCTGCAAAATCCTTGAATCAGTGCGCTCTGGTTATAAACACAGCTGTGCAATCTCAAAGGCAGCACAGTGAGGTGAGCCTGAGGAGCAATGGGTTGCTCTCTCTCTGAGCTGCTCGCCTGCTTTGTTGCCCCCTACAGGGCAGAAAACTGCCAGCCACGGACCTGCGCACGGAAACCTCCGCTTATTGCAGTTAATTGAGCTAAAAACAGCAGAGAGAGCTCCAGTGAAAGCCCGTTCGCAAGGCTTTGGGGGCAAACGAGTGCGACTAAAGAAGCAGAATGAAGGAAGTTTAATCTGTGTGAAACAATGAAACTTTGCTTTGAGTTCCTCTTTCTGGAAAGTTGCACAATTGAATAGACCACTGATGTTTTGACGAAACTAAGTGATGAAATGTCATTAGAGGAGTTCCTTTCAATGACTTCACAACCTCATTCATGAGGAAAACCTTTGCTGTCACTCTGCTCTCCGCTAAACAATCTGTTGATCTGGAAAACGTCTCGCTTCTCATGAATTATAAGTGAATAATAAAAATAAAGGGAAGAAATGAAGGGACTATATTGTCCATATAGCCAACTTGATCTCCCTTGTCAGTGTTGCTTCTTACATCCCCAATGTCTTTCACGACCAGCTCACAGCTTCTTTGATCACAGCAGCACAACTTCGTCGAGCCTCTATAAGCTTCCAGAAACTGTACAGGACCACACAGTGTCTATATTGTGTTAATGCGACATTGCTATGTGGATTATAAGTTCATCATCAAGCTGGTTAAACAAATAAATGAATGAATAAAAAAAATATAACAACAACAACAACAACAACAACAATAATAATAATAATAATAATAATAATAATAATAATAATAATAATAATAATAATAATAATAAACCTTTTTTCATGATGGCTCACGTGCGCAGAGACGTTGTCGGTTCAGTATTTCACTTGTAATGTGACATCGCGAAGGGGCCAAGAAAGCCCACGGGCAGGTAGAGAAAGGCAGTTGAATGAAATCTGCATAAGCATTGCAGAGACTCACACACCGACACGCGCACGCCCGCGCGCTCCTCTCTCGTAAAGGGGCGTGTGTGTGTGGCTAGCAAGGGACTCAAACCCTCTGCATTTGCATCAGTGGAGGAGCCGAGAGCGGTGGCGCACGGAGAGAGACGGACGGGAAACAAGTTGAATTAAACCAATAAGGACTTTTATTTTTATTCTGTTGATTTTTTTTTTATCCCACCTCTCTCACTGAAGAATTTTCAACACTGTTCCTCCACACGCTGGTCGTATTGCAGTTTGGACCGCGCGTGAATGAGAGCTAAACAGCCCGGGAGACCCAGAGACATCCGCGGCGAAGGGACCGTCTGTACGCGGAGAGGGGAGAGCGTCTCCGGGTGTCGGCTGTGCGCCTTTGCGCGGTTTGGATTGGACTGCGGTGCGATTCTTCCACGGCGTGTAGCCCAGGGAGGAGTTTTTTTTTTTCTTTTTTCGTGGGGGGAGGATACGTTGGCTTGCTTCTTTTGGAAGCTCGGGAGAAGATTTGGTGTCATTTTAATAGGATTTGGGGGAAGCCTATCGGATCCTACACTCCGCTCCACTCGTGTTGAAAGTGGAGAGGGGAGGGTTGGATGCCTGCAGGTTTGCGAGTCCTGAAGAAGCAGGTGAATGCAGCTTTTTTTTTTTTTTGTAAATGTATTTAACTTGTGTGAGGGACTGAAAGGAATCTTCTGATTTGAGTCCACTTAATGTAATACAGTTTTACACATTTGGCTGATATGACCATCTTATTATCTTACCGTCGATTTTATTGTTATTCATACACTGGCTTGCTTTCTTTTAATGCAGGAATTCAGAGTAGAGCATGCTGTGTTTGCTGAGGTTCGTTCCTTTTTGTGCAGTGTGACCCAGTAAGGGCAGCCTTGAGTAACCGACTCGAGGCTACACCGTAATTTATGCTTTAATTGATTTCTTTTTACATTTTCAGAGTGCCAGCTAAATGGTGTCACTGATGTGGGGTGGTTATTAAGAACAGTATAGCGTTACATAGCTCCTGGTGGATAAAAGGCATGCAAATAAAATAATAATAATAAAATCAAAATAAAAGAGAAATATGGAAACACTTTGTAGAGGGAAAAATAGGCCCACAATAAGCACTTCGATGTAAATTGGCTTACATCTGAGCTCTGTTTTCTGTGTTTTTTAGGACTTGCACCCACAAAGGGGAACTTTGGCTGAAAAGATCAGGTTTATCCGTTGGTTTATCACATAAAGGCATCGGTCCCACACACAAGCTAATGACCACATCCCGGGGAAATGCCCTTTACAATACAGCCTAAAATCCAGGCTTGAGTGGTAGCTTGTCCTCCAGGAGTAGCATTCTGTTGCTGCTGCTGCTGTTGTTTATGGCGAGATCTGAGATAGTTGCGGGGGGGGGGGGGGGGGTAGTGTTGTGTCGCTACGTTTTGCATTAATGTCAGACTCCTTGTTGTCACAGAGAGCGGAAGAGAGCGTGAGTAAAAGAGAGAGAGAGAGAGAGAGAGAGAGAGTAGTGTCACTTAACGGACCGCTGGTGCTCTGACACTCAGCGTGCCGCTCTCCTTACTTATAAAGACGCGACGCCTCTCAGACATAGGTTGGCTATTTGTAATCAAGCCAATCACCAACCTCTCCCATTCTCTACTCTAAGCCTATTGAAGCAAAGCGGGTCACAATTTGGGGGGAAAGGGGTGTACCCGTGCCTTCGGAGTCTTAATTGTTTCAGATAAGGCGCTTTTAGACACTTTTGGGGAATGTCCAGTGCGCACGGAGGCGACACGCTTTCATAGTCTGCTCACCTCTCACGTTTGTGCTGTTTTGTTTTTTGTGCACTCCACAGCCAAGGATTACATCCTGCCCGGGCACCTTCTGAAGGGCCAAGGACGCAAAAGACAGGGTTGGAGTGGCTGATTCTTCGTCCGCCTTGCGCTCTGGCTTCTTTTGGAGAGGATATGGCAAGGTCGGCACTGGAGAGTGGAGAGCAGACGGCGCAGGCGAGAGGAAACCGGAGCTGAATGACAGGATGCCAGCGACCTGAGCCCGCACTCAGATCACTCCTAACTTCGTTAAGAGACACTTCAGCTTTATTTGTTGGACAGAGCGGAGAGAAGAATACTTTCCCTTGAGGAAAAAAACATCTTCTGGAGGAGTTTATTTTCAGAGGATTTTTGTTTTTGTTTTTTTATATCTATATACTCGTAATTTTATTTTTTTTTCCTGGTGATAAAACAAGGATGCATTGTGGATTAGTCTTTATCCTGTTCATGGGAATCCTCTCGGTGGCCAAGGCTTTCAAAAACGGTAAGTGTGACATCTGATCTCTCTATAAATACAGATTTTATGTACACTGCAAAGCTACTAATCCCGGTGTTTTTTCTAAAGATTAGCCCTCGCTGATCTCCGGGCAAACTCACAAGGCGCTCACCTGCTCCTTCTACCAACGCCTAAAGAAAACCCCTCTGATATTATTTCCGCACAGACTTAGTAAAGTGACTTTACTGACACTCATCTGTAGCCTTCGTTAAAACCGTTTTTACTGCTATATAATTTCACTTGTATTTATGGGATCTCTTTGATATTCCTGTTGTCCATCGCGTTAGGGTTGTTACCTTGTTTCCGTTCAAATATTTTCTACCAAAAGGCCATTAAAATACTCCTGAATATTTGCTTTCTTTGCAGATATTTTTTTTAAAGACTTAATTCCAACAATTAAGCAGTTTTAAAGCAATTCAACTACTTTTTTAGGGCACCCGGGTTCTTGTGCTCCTGGTAAAGAATTTCTAAGTCAGGATGAAGTTCAAAAAGTCAGCCCAAACGCTCGGCTTGCACAACTTTCCCGGTTTCTATTCTCGGAGGTTCTGTTTCACTTCAGCTTTTATTTTCCGCTGTGAAAGACGTCGGAGGGGGAATGCGTTAGGAAAGCACACATGAGTTTTTATAACACAGAAATAAAAGCAAAAGGAACTTTGTTTTTTAACGAGTGGATACTTTTACATGAAAGATTAAAGGAGAATGACTGCAAATAATAAAAATAAATAAACAGTAAATAATAAAAGGGCGTCTTCTTGTTCGGTCCTTTGTGTTATATAGATCAGTCAGCAAAGGCTTATCATTTTCCCCTCGTAATGTGTGGCAGTGTAATTTAAGCGTGTGCATGTCACAGCATGAAATGAACGACTAAGTGAATTTCACTCGCTCGTTACTGATAATTTTCCATCATTGCGTTGTTCTGCTGTTGACTATCCCTCACTGCAGAGGCGCAATCTGGTAAAGGATGATTATTTTTTCCACTCTAAAGATAGATACGCATGTTTGCAACATCTCGCAGAGCAGCGGTCTGGTTTTCTGGAACAACATTTTCGCTCCACGCTTACACCAAAACGTTATTTCTAAGAAGAAGATGATTTGTCTACAGTGTGTTCGAGAAATGGTCCTGTAAAGCTCGCTGTAGTAGTCGAAACTATTGTGTCTCTCTGAGCTGCCAGTGATGTATCACTCTCGTTTGTTTCCGTATCCTCTAAGAACTTTTCTCTTTTATTTTCTCTCCCCTCCCCGCTCCAGATAAATGTGGAGGCAACATCAGAATCTCAACCGCCAACTACCTCACTTCGCCCGGATACCCCGCGTCTTATCCCCCTTCTCAGAGATGCGTGTGGGTGATCTCGGCGCCTGGTCCTCACCAGCGGATCCTCATCAACTTCAATCCGCATTTTGATCTGGAGGACAGGGAGTGCAAGTACGTGCACCGCGCTTCTTCTCTATGAAAAACACATGTGCAAATACAAATGCTCGTTCATTCAGGCAGATTTTGTCCCCTGGGGCCCCAATTTGATTGAAAGATAGGGAATTAAAAAAAAAAAAAAACAGTGAGACCTCTGCCAAAAACAGTAAATGTGTGCTTTCATTCTGTTGGCGGTGGAAAACGCACCTACAGATTTAAGTTTATTTATATTTGATGTACAGACAGTGTTACAATGCTGTCTATAACGCCAGTCTGAATCCCACTCCTCCTCTCCCCTCGTGTCTATTGCTCATGAAACTGCGCCATCTAGTGTCGGAGGTGGGCTCAGTGAAAACTGTTATTGTAATCCAGGTCTGGCACTACATAGGGGAGTAGGAATGTCTCGCTCCTGCCATTTGGTTTTGGAATGTCCTTGATTTTCGTCTTTGCGGAGTGAAGTCACCAGCATTTAATACTGATTTGAACTGCTGTGCTTCTACAGAAGACAGAGCGAGAGGAAGGGGGAAGTGGAGGGGATTGAAGAGGCCAAAACCTCAGCAGAGGCATTTAATTGCGGCTACTTTCTGCACTGCATGAAAAAACAGTGTCTATTAAAAGTGTCTGAGCAGTAAACCAGTGACTCGAAATCCAATTACTTTCTAAACAAATCAAGAAAAAGAAGCGATTGCATTAAAAACAGCTTGTTTTAATTAGACAACCACTTTAATAAAGTCAGAACAAAGTGAAATTATCTGGCTGACAATATATTTTCACTAGGGCCCCTCCACCTCACCCCAAACTTACTGAAAGCACTCTTTTAAGGTGGCGCTCTCAGCGACGGTTACTTACCGATCCTTATTTGACCTGTAAGCTGTGAGCTGTTGCATCCAGCAAAAAGGCTAAGCTGTTGTCAGATAGATAGTTTAAGCCGATGAAACCAGAGACAGACAGTAATGTGATGAGCCGGTGTCAGCGTGGGTGCCCTGAGGTGAGCCTTGCCTGGGCAGACTGCCTCAGTCTGATTGTGTGTGATGTGGTGTTTTGTGTGTATGTGTGTCGGTGCCTCTGCCCTGTCTCTGTCTCAGCTGTTTGTTTACGCTGCAGGGCTCCAGAGAGTAGAGGGCTTTGCTGGATCCTGTTACTGTATCCCCGCTCCACCCAAAACCTGGACCCTACACTTTCTTTTGTGCTCCTTGAATTGTCCCCAGTGTATACGCTTGCAGGCTTCTTTTATTTATTTATTTATTTTAATCCCAGATTTAAATCCCACTTTAGCCTTTCTTTATTGCTGACAGGGGTTTAGTGCAGAGCGGGATGCTGGAGTCCTTTGGAGTGTGGGTGCTCCTTTGACACTTCTTTTGGGTTCGATTTCAGCACCAGGGAGCCCATTAAGCTGTCTGAGGTCCTTAGTTAGAAACTGAGAGTGAGGAAGGGACTGGAGTAGGAGTAGGGGCAGCAGTGACAATGCTTATGTTAATCAAATTAGTCAGGAATGAATTTCCTGTGTCTAAACACACGCAGCAGGGAGAATAGAGTTGCTGTGGGAGCAAGGAAGGGTTTTTTGGGTTTTTTTGAAAGGAGGGAGGACATTGAGCTTAGTGAGCCACTGATGTGTCATTTGCAAATTAGCACTGCTCTTTCATTTAGCAGCCACAAATTCGGTGGTTTCCAGTTAACCGGTCGCTCATACGTTCGTCAGCAAATGAAGTTTGTGCAGTGGGTGTCAGGAGCGCCTCGTTGCTGCTTCTGATTTTCTTTTGCTTCTCATTACGTTTGAAGAAGACTCAGTCTGCAGTGGTTAGGAGGCTATAACCTGCTTGTCCTGAGGAGAAAGAAAAAATTACCAGATGACTTGAGTCATTCTCTGATTCATGTGGGCTTCACAGAGATTGCACCTGAAAATGGGGTCAGCCTAACCCACAGCTTTTTTCCTATTTTTAACCCGGCGTGCCGTTTCATTTTTAATGCTGTTAATGGAGTGGTTTTCATGGGACTTTGCTTCTACTTCGTAACATATTCTACACAGACACACACACACACTCCACTCCACCCTCCTTAATTTCAAAACTATGGCACTGTGCAACGTGAAGGCTGATTGCTGGCCTAATAGCTGACATGGCGATGTCCATGGGTAACTTGATTATAAGTGAAGGAACATAAGTGACTCATGTATCTGCAGACAGTAGTTGGGTTGGGTGTGATTTGTGTTGAGCCATCAGAGCCCCTCTTGGAGCCCCACTCACCAAGTCAACCCTTTACATAATGGAAACTGATGAGAGCCCAGAATGGCTTCCTTATCTGATGGACCTGCAGAGTGGGTGGAGGCGGAGGCGGTGGGGTTACAATGCATGCTTCAGTGCACTGCCTTGCAATCTAATTAGTGAGCAAATGGAACACACATGCACCACATGTTCTCCAACATGGGTCTTATCAGCAAACTAAACAAGAAGCACTCAAAGTGGTGCTCCTGGAAAAGAAAAGAAAAACAGGCTTCCCTGTGAGTGGAGCCTGGCTGCCGTGCTGCTGCTGCTGCTGTTGCTGCACGTGCTCGCTCCCCTTGACAGGTTTGTTTGGGGAAGTGCAGGGGCCTGTATCCTGAGAGCTGGAGGAGGAAAACACTTCATCACGGAGATAAGGCGACTAAGTGAGCCCTGCGATTCTGAATGCAGAACGTGTTTACCTTTCACGCACCGTTGTAGACTTTCACAGAGTGGAGTTTTCGTGGGGGTTGGGGGGAGCTGGAGCCGCCCTCACTTGCCTTGCAGCTAATGAAGTTTGAGGCAAAGGCGCAGCCCGCATCAAGGCAAATATTTGAAGTCAATTCGCTCGGAAAGTCGTCGGAATGAGCGAGCTTAGCCGGAGTGAAAAGCTGGAGTAAACAGATATGCTGTCGCTCCGCGCACCTATTCTCTCTCTTTATTCACGGTTATCTGATAAGGCCTGTCAGGCTCATCTGGCTCCACTAGCTCTGTCGTGGGGAGGTATAAGTGGAGATGGATCTAAAGAAGCGATGGGAAGGTTTTATATTTGACTAACAGACTCGTGTCATCATCATCATCATCATTATTATTATTAATTTGTGAGATTCAAGTAAATCTGGTGAAAGTTTCTAGTTTTAAACTCATCTAAACCAAGACCTAGAAATATTTCATCTGAAGCTGGAGGCTGTTCTTTCCACCTCCTCCTCTTCCTCCTCCTCCTACTTTCTTGCTGAGTCGAGGAGAGGAGCCAACTTTCTCGAGATATGATGTACTCCTGACAACATTATGAATCATTGATAGCATTGGATTTGCTGACCAAACCAAAAAAAAGCAAGAAAACAAACCCCCTCCAAAAAAGCTCTCCTGTCTTCAGCTCCCTGAGAGCTCCCTTGCAGTTTGTAAGCTAGTCGAAGTCGTGCTAGAGTAGAGAGAGGGATAAAAACGAGAAGGAGACACAGCCTCCCTGCTTTCTTTGCCTTTCCCTGGTATTTTCCTGAGACCTTGCTGAAATTCCAACATGCAGAGTAGCATGAGGAGGGGTTCAGATGACACGTATGGCAGGATGGTACTAAGCGGAGGAGATATTCAAGGAATGCCTTCTCGAGCAGCTCTTTGTGCGTGAGATCGAAAACACAGAGTTCAAAAGTCATCGAGCCCCCCCTCAAATCTTCAGGTGTCTGTAAGCTTGGAAAAGTTTCCTCTTTTAATTCTAATTTTCTTCTTTTTCTGTCCTTATGCCCCTTTGCTCCAGTCTCCTACTGAATCCCCCCCAGCCCAGCCCACCCCTGACAACACACACACACAGAGCTGCTTGGCCTGCTGGGAAGACAAACATTCTCTGCTATGTCCCTTTTATAATAGGCATCCTACCCCTTGTGGCATGGAGACCAGGTCAGAGCTCCAGAGGTGACAGGAACTTGGGAAGTGGGGGTATTAACTGACCCTGTAACCATGGCTCTTTCTTTGTCACGCGGAATCCCACTAAATCCACTCAACAAGGGCACAGTGTCCAACAAAGGTGACTGCCACCTGTTTCTAGGAAGTGAGAGTGGAGGACAGAAGGGGACTTAGGGACAAGATCCTCTTGGCCACTTTCCCTAATTCCCTTGTTACCATTCCAGCCTTAATAGCACACAGCAGCTACAGTATAAAGACCAGCAGAGCTTCACGGCTGGTGGTGGTGGGGGACAAGGGCTCCTCCCTTAATCTTAGCTGCTGCTTGCTTGTTTTGATTACCCACCTCACAATCACTCTGTAACTTATCTTGCAGCTGCAGGCGAGGCTCAAAAAATGGATGTGGCATATGCCAAGGCACAAGCCCGCACAGAGGGCCACCACATGAGAGGAACGCTTCTATTTTCTATACAAGCTGTACTATGATTTCCTCATTAAAAAACAAACATAACATTTACTAGATTCGTACTTAATTCTGATGCTCACATGAAAGTGGATGGAAAAAAGACAAAGTTATCATAGCACGAAAAATCAAATCTTATGAGATCCAAAACACACATGCATTTCTTTTCCCCGTGTGGTCTCTGGAAGATGGCTGCAACACTTTGAAACAACCAGCCCTTGTGTTGGTGCTTGAGTGTCGCAGTCCCTGAAGCTGTTCTGCTGTTTTTCCAGCATTGTTGCTTTCATTTTCCCCTGAGCACCAGTGTCTTTTGTGCAGGGAAAGACTTCAGTTAAGCAAATACAAAAAGTTAGTTAAAAACAACAACAACAACAAAACGTTGCTCTGACACTACAGCTCATACGTGCAACAAGTGTTGCTTATTCTTCTCAAAACCGGCTGTGCAAGGTAACTGCAAGGAAAGGAGCACAGGTGGACTGTTTGTTTAGTAGCCGTCAGAGGAAAATAATTAAAACGGGAAAAAAAACAGGAATGCAACAGAAATGTTCTGTTAGCAGGTGGTGATGCGGTGGTGGTAACTCTGAAAGGAGGGGCTGTGATCCACAGTGCTGCCAGTTGGGTCTCTCAATTGACATGGATTATTAGAGATACTTACAGCCTGTTAGAGGGCATTTATTTCTGCTGTCAACTTTATGTGTGTTTTTTTTAAGTGCATGTCACTGAAGCATCCATGCTGGGGTGGGGTTAGGGGAGGTCAAATTGGCGCCGTGAAATCGCAAAATGGAGCGCGTAGGGCGACACCGCTTCTTTTAACTAGCGCCCTTGACAAAGGCAGCTCAAATTGTGCACCTGATGTTCTCTGCAGCAACAGACTCCTACAGCTCACAACAATGGAAATCAAATCAGAGGCGAAATTACACTGAAACACTGCGTCTTAGGAAAAAAAAAAAAAAAAGCTTGTCAGCAGCATCTCAAAGAGCAGGCAATCCACTTTGAACGTGTCTTGTTTGGACTTCACTGTAATTATACGGAGACTTATTTTGCCAGCAAGGATTCCAAAAAAAACCCGTCCCCAGACGAGCGTTCTCGGTGCAAAAAACGCAACTCTTAATGAGGCAGGTGAGCCTTTTAAAGCAAAAAGCAAATGAAAGCTGCAGTTAATTAACAGGAGAGCAGAGCAGAACAGACAGCAGACAGAGATGTTGCATCAGAAAACCACTGACCTTCACTCTCATTACTCTCTTTCTTCTCCTTCTTCATCTCTCTTAAACATGGAGGGCTTACTCCTCGGCTAATGAGCGGGATTAAAGTAGCTCTGGGCACATGTGTGCATGTGTGTGTGCGAGCGAGTGAGAGTGACCGTGGGGTTCAGGGTCTTTTTTTTTCATCCACCGGTGAAGTGTTTCACCTTGGCTGCAGCTTGGAAGGGCAGTCTGATTGAAAAGCTTTCTGGCCGTGGCATCTGCCATCCTCCCTGCTGCTCTGTCACCACGTTGATTCATGCACAACAACCTAACCACAACCGGGAGGTGAGCCACTCTGCCTCACAGCAGGAGGCAGGTCCACTTCACGGCAGAGGAGAAGGGGAGAAAGGAGGGATGAGGGAAGGAGGGAGGGAAGGGAAAGAGGGGGGGGGGAGGGAGGGAGACGACAAGCTCCGGGCTCATGAACAACCCTCCGGATTTCAAGTCAGCAGTCACATATCTGTGACAGCACAAAAGCATCAGCGTCTCACATCTCTGCCCGTTTTGTTCGTCATCTCAGTGTGGGAGTGAGCTCCTTGTGTTTGCCAGGGTCTACTATCCCTAAGCTGCTCCTGGCACACTGCTCAGCTCCTTCTTTCTTCTTTCCAACCCAGTACAAGCTTCCCCTATATGGAAGTTTCTTGTGGAGTGGAGCTGCAGCCCACACAGCTTAGATTTGTCAGCCTTATGCTTTTTTTTTCAACTCCTTTATCCAAAACAGATTGTAAGAAAAAAAGGGAGCCGAATAGAGCGACTCCTTACACAGGACAACATTTGCTAATCTCGGCTCTCTACATCTATTAACTGTAAGAAAATGTAAGAAAAAGAGGAGAAAAGGAAGGAGAGGAGGCCCTTTAGTTGAATAGACGAGGGACTTCTAGACGCTTTAATGCTGCGTGGCCGGGCTTGTCAGACACGTTTCACTCAGTGGTCTAACCTTGAAAGGGGGCCCGTGATTTTGATTGATGTGGCCTGCTCAGCTTGTTTGTTGTCCTAACGCCACGGTGCTTACAGATCCACAGGGAGCGGCAGGTGGGAGGGGGTGGTCTCGGCGACCACAGGGCTCTCTATTCAGACAATCAAGCCAAAGTCTCCAGAGGGGGTTCTCTTAAGGTAAAGTTTGTTTGCAGTGGGTGAGAGGGTAGGTAGGTAGGTAGGTAGGTAGGAAATAGGAAGCCAAGGGCCCCCAGATAGATCCCTGGGGTCATTTTCGGTCACCGTGTTTGCGCCACAGCGGGTTGTTGGCTCTTCACCACTCAACTCAGCGTGATTCGGCGAGGGCAGCAAGCAGACAGTGATTGATGGGGCGGTACCCCACTGCTCCCTGATTGAGTTAGAGCCACTCACAATCCCTCGCTTTGTTTGCTCTTTGCTTGATCTCCCCTCACTAAATTGGCAACAGTAGTTGTGGTCTTTCTTTCTTTCTTTCTTTTTTTTTATTATGACCACTCTTACATTTTTTTCCTCACAAGTGTATTTCCTTTGTTAGCTGGTGGTAATTGTAAAAACGGCCTTTATATCTGGCCTAGCGGCAATCATTTGTGGTGTTATCTCAGTAGGGTAGCACTATAAGTAATATAAGTAGCTGGGGTGTCTGGCGCCTGCCCACCCTTTCCAGCATGACCCTCGCTCGTGAGGGGATAACCAACCAGAAGGCTCCTCTCTTATACGTATGTCTATCACCCGCAGGCTTTACCAGAAAGCAGGGGAAAATAATGCAGCTAATCCAGCTCGATGGTAAAGTTCAATTGTCAGGCCCGTAAATGGAGGAGTCACCTTGCCCTCCAAATGTTGGCAGAAGCTGGCCGGTCATCAGCACTTAAATCAGCTCTGCAATGCCAAGAATTCAGCCTCTCTGCCCATCGCCACGGAAGAGATGCACTGCTTGGCGTGTGGCCCTCACAGCACGGCCCGTTTGGCTTTCAGAGTGCTGCATCGTTGGAAAATCTGACTTCTTTGCACAATCTGGGAACAATGCAGTTGTCAAAGTGAAATAAAGTATGAGGATTTAAACATTAGCTTTTCCATCCAAGGGCTGGTTTACATTGAAAGGAAACTGCCCCGAATCTGGCATCGCCTGATCTCCTCGCTGTGCAAACATATGTCCCAACCGTAGAAACACTTCCCTCATTTATTTTCTTCCTCTTCTCACTTCCTTCCTCTTCCTGTTAACATTCAGAAATTCAGGTTGTGCTGTCTCGAGTCTGAGGTCAGGTGTAGTTTGTTCTTTTTTAATCGCTCATACCGAAGAGGACACAGTCCCAGTCCTCCACGGGGGAGGGGGAATGTTCACATGCTCACAGTTCTGTCCTGCTCCCAGCCAAGTGACTAGATGTCCAGCCAGATGACCGGGTCATGAAGTACCCTGCCCAGACTGCTCTCTGACCCACTCCAGGGAGGACAGAGAATGGGAAGAGGAGGGAGATTGTCAGTGGGGATGGATGGGCTATTTAATTGAATAATTCCCGGTGCAGTTATTATTACCATTGCCCTCAAGCATCCTAAGCATTGCTGAGCCATGTGTAAGAACTCATGCCACTGACCTTTTTACTGGATTCGTTCTGGCACCTGTATCAGCTGCTTGCTTTTCTCTTTTCTGGCTTGTCCTTCACTCCCTCTATCGCCAACTGAACTTCTCTATCTCCCCTCAGCTGTTTCCTCTTAACACAACCAACACCTTCACCCCACCCACGCCGCACTCTTTCTCCCCTTCCTGTCCATTGTGGAGAGGCGAGAGAGTTTTGAACAGCACCCGAAGGCTTTACCTCTAGCTGACCTCAAACCCAGCTCCCCTCCTCCCTTCCTTTCCTCGTCAGGTTCCTCCTGCCTCTTCTTTGAAAGCAGCATGCTCATTACTCGACAGGGAGCGCTGCTATAAGCAGATAGATGATTACCTCTGTAGATGCTGCTGGATGTTGGTTCTGCTTCTTTTTTTTCTTGTCAGGCCATAAAAGATGAAGCAAAGAAGAGCTCACATAGCTGATTTTTGTGATGTGAAGTTCAGTGGGTCACTAGCACAAAGTTGTTTATAATTATCTCCTTCTTTATTTGAATGCTCTTCTTTTCACATGGTTCCAGCAAGCCTGACCCCAATCATGTGCTGTACATCCTACACATCCAGTCATGAACAGGATATCTAGTAATACTTTGTCCTCTAACAAGCACCCTAACCCATACCCCAAACCACACACACACACACAAATGCACACACCCTTTTGCAACATGAATAAACAGGATATTGTTCTTTGACCCTTCGGATCAGTGTCATGGTTATAGTCTCTCCTGCATCGTGCAAACACCAGTGTCAGTCATTAGAAAGTCATATTCTGAGTAGCGGTGAACCACCATACCACGTACCACTCTCAAAAGGTATGTTTTTAATTCAAAGTGTTTGTCCATAACTGTACTTAGTTAGCTACAAGCACAATGACACAAGATAAGAAACAAATGATCGCAAGGGTGTAGTCATTTTTAGCATCGTTAGATCAGACGGATTCGGGCATTCCTCATTGTATCTGCACGAAACCCAATTCAGGAATGAAATCTGCACGAAATTTTTCAACACAAGCAGAGGCGTACAGTCTTGGGATTTTCCAAGCATGCTTACAACAATGAAGTGTTTTGCATATTGAAACATTCATATGCAATAAACGGCATGTTTCCGTGTTTCAAGCGCATTGAACCGCGAGTCTTTGTGCTCTTAAATTAAATTGTGTTTGAGATGATTCGAATACCCACACTTGAACAACATATTTGACCCCTGCTTATAGCCATATAAAGAGATGAAATGTTAAACCAGCATATATCCTGTCAGCTGAGGGTTATGGATTTTCCAGTCTTCATTACAGGTTCAAATAAAGGGCCCATTTGCTCCCTCCTTCCCAGCAGGGTGCACGTGTACTTATGTCACCGAGGTGCTCCGTGGGGCGGGGATAGCACACTTAAAAAAAGACAGTATCCAAGTCGGCCCTGCTGTGCCACATCACCCCTTTCTCCCGGTGCCCTGTTATTTTTACCCTTGACTTCTCATTGTTGTAACAGCGGCGTATCATCTGAGCCGTGCCACACACCCCTGTGGAGGACTCTCTCCTCGCTCACCTCTGCCTGGCCCTCTCTCATGTGTAATCAGAGATCCTCTCAAATGTCAAGGTGGGACAAATGGGAGTCATTCCCTCCTGTAATGGCCCCAGAAATGGACTAGAGTGCTCCTCTTCCCTCTCTCACTCGGTCTTTCTCTCTGCTATCTTTAAGAAATCACACACCTTTTTCATCCTTTGTATTTTTTTTTTTGGTTGCTCTCTTTTCATACTTTAAAAAAATGTTATACTAATTTCCTACCGGCCTTTTTTGGTTCCTTTGTAAATGATATCACACAGTTTCTAACTGTGTTTTGTCCATGTTTAACCTTTTCAGGAGCCGGCGTATCGCTGACATAGTTCTTCATAATAGCTCCAAGTCAAGCTGACTACATAATAAGGCCGTAACAGATATAGCTACTTTACTTCCAAGAAATGTTTCAAGAAATTACCCAAAGGCTTGGTCGCTTCATTTGGAAACGCATACATTCAGCGTGCGAATCTGCACTCAGAAGCATGTATGCTGTATTTGCTGTATGCAAAACAGATTCATTTCCCAAGCATACTAAGTAGGAGGGGAATGTGCTAAATGTGTGTTCCCATTTTGCCATGGGCAGTTTTCTAATTGATTGTAGTTACTCATTCCCACAATATTCATTATAATAAAATGTGTACTATGAAAGGAAATATTGGCAGCACCGCTCACAGTATTATTGCAAATGTAACATTTAAAAAAAACTTTCATTTTTATTGAGAATATTTGAAAATAGTTGAGTTATATGTGGGAAAAAGAACAGCTCATTCTTATTTTAATACTTTACTTAAGGGAAAGTCATCAGGGGTTTTTTTTTTTTGCATTTCATCCACATTTTTCTTCTCATTGGAGAAGGACTTAACTTTCAGATGCATTAAAACCAAATCTTGTTAAGTGCATTACTTAAAAAGAACCACCTGTTTTACTTTTGGCTCGATAATACCTTAAAAGGCCCAAACCTCCAAATTAGCAGTATCACACTAGTACAAGGAACTACAAGGTAACTACTGACAGATAGTCTTGTTGTTATGACCGATTGGTCATGCTTCATTGCTCCAGTAAGGGAATAAAGTCCAAGTGTGTCCATGGAGAATTACTGGAAATTTGCACAACTCTGTTTTGGCCCTGAAGGCACGTCAGTGGCTCATAGGAGCAGAAAGCGAGTCAGCTGAACATACTTCCCCAGGGTTCAAAGTGCAGTGGGCCTCACTTGTGAGGTGAGCACAGGCAATTCAGACAGTCTGCTAACAGTGGGAGCTTTTGTGGTCAGTTTTATTTCCCCCACTTGTTTCTTGTCTCCTCCCATCATCCCTTAAGTTCACATTAGTGTGAGCCTGCTCTGTGCTAAGCGGGGAAGGAGCCCCCCCGGGGCAGAAATCTCCCTCCTGTCAGTCTGGGTGCTCATATTTCTGAATAAGGGATTATTGTGCTTGTTGCAGAAGGGGTGGGGAGGTGGGGGTGTGCAATAATTGAGTCTAAACAGCCAAATTCATTAATTTGATTGTTGGCGATGGCAGATCTCTCGACAGTGTAATTAGGGGAGCTAATGGATGGAAGCATGCTAAATCCATCAATGCTAATGATAATTGCAGTTTAGGAAAGCGAATATGCTTACGAACGTGTGGCCAGGGCCGCTGCAAAATCCGAAACAGCTACAGCGTCTAAAAATACGTCTAACCGTGTGGGGGTGACACCCAGAGAGGCCCATTGATGGTTGCAGCTGGGCCATCTGGGTGGGGAATATCCAGCTTTTCATCCATCTTTTTTATCTCCATCCATCTATACAGAAGCATGGTTGGCGAGTTAACCAATCATGCCTTCCGCCCCTCGCAAGTGAGAACCACTTCTGAAGCCTTCGGCCCTGATTGGCTGGTGGTTTATTCCACTGGGTGTGCTGGCATGCCCCAAGAACCTAAACTCGTGCAATAATTTTCTGTGGTTTGAGAAGTTAAGGTTAGCTTAAAACAACTCCGTGGTTTTTTATTTTTTTCCTGTTTAAATAATCAGATCTCTCCCTCCAATCGAAATCTTGAAGTCAGAAAGTTCATTAAGGTTAATGTTTTGAGCTGCGAACATTAAAACGTAAGCTTCGTTTACGGTCTCATTTTTTCTTTCTTACTTCCTTGTCTGTCCAGGCAAGCTGACACGAGGGTCATTAAAGCTGGACTGGTGCCCAAGGAAAAATGGAACCTGTTATTCTAGGCTCAGGTTAATGAATGTCACATGCAATGGGGATGCAGTGAGGGATGGAAAGTGGAGAACGACAGATCATTTTATTTGAGCGAGGCATGTCCCGCCCCCAGGCTCGGAAAAAGTAACTCAGAGATCAACTGATCTTTGCCCTCCCCCGCTCACTTATTCAAACCTTAACAATGTTTTACCAAAACCCCAAGTGGCAGTTTGTTCGACAAGTCTCATTAATACATCGAGTCCCTGGGCCTGGAATTTTCTGACAGCCTACAACAAGATCCGTTTTCCTGTTAAGTCTCCCTGGGTCCTGCAGAGCCGTCCCAAGTCTGCTTTTTAGCCAGTTCCACTTATGTTCCCCAGAGCTGTTTTTACATGTTATAGGTGACATGTTTTCATGTCAGCTTGCAGACAGAGAAATGCTTGAGAAAGGAGGTCAGACATTTGTTCTTTATGCAGCTGAAGCAAGGGGCGTTAGCAAAGAAAGAGCTCTTGTTCTGAGGGGGGGTTCCCACAGCAAGCTTGAGCTTATAAATGGTCTGATTAAGAAATCTAACCAATTGTGTGAGCCTTATACAGTCTGTCATAGTGTTATTGCATTGCCTTAGATTGCATTGCTTTTGTAGAACCATATCAAGCAGACATTTATAGAGGGAGGACAGATTATTTCCATGGGAATGCTTCAGGCAATATAACTGTTATATTGTTAGGCCGGTGGTTTGTCGCCTTCTCTTTAGCTTTGTGAGGAGGGCTAATGTTCTCGTTTGACACTAGCGGATTGCTTTCTCTCTGTGCCTGAAGAAAGAAGGCAGGCTAATACATTTGAGTCGGTGAAGCGAAGGTCGTTGAGAATTACATCGCCCCCCTACCGCCACCACCTCCGCACCCACCCACCGCTTCTTTCCCTCTCTTTTTTCCTTTAATTTCCCCACTGGATTGGCAAACCGTTTTCACTATTAGCACTGTGGTAGGCAGCTAACTGTGTGTGTGTGTGTAATTATCTGTGTGTGTTGTGGTGTGCTAGCAGGCCCACCCAGGCCCAAAGCAGACTAGACAGATAAATAGGTGCACAGCTCAACTAGATTGCATTGTCATGGGGAATAACAACAAGAGCAGCAGTGATGCAGCATAAAAGGTCATCGCAAAGGCTCCTGGGAAGAGGAATCTGGGTTTAGCTCGACAGGTCAGTGGGACGCAGACAAGCGGCAAACCCCCCAAAACTATGGGGAGGTTTATAAGTAGGCCATGTTCATGTGCTGCCTTTAATATCTAAAATCAAAGTTGTTAACTGTCCTCTGTCCCCCCCCCCCCCCCCCTCAGGATTCTTAGCCCCTAGAGGTGAGCACCCACAGGTGTTTAGAGTAGCAGATTAGAGCTGCATTTAACACAGCTGGCAACGGGAGTGACTTCTGAAGGCGTCAAAGTGCCCGGCCATGCGTTTCCCGTAATGTCTTCCAGATGATAAGGGCCCGGATGGATTCTCTGTTTGAGAAGCGGAGCATGTGAGACCCGGTGGTGCAGAACCGCTGGAGTTCTGGCTGATGCACCAGTCATTTAGGAACAAATAGAGACATTTTGGAGTAGGAGGTCTCCTCTCGCGTTCTTTTCCACAACGAGGACCCCCCGGGGCGTGTTCTCTCTTCCATCTGCATTCTCGCTCCCGCTGCGCCGTCTTCACGAGGGCCATCCAAGCTGATGATGATGATGTGCCAGGGTGGAAATGCAGCAAACAGCTTTTCTCGGTGTGATCGGAATCGGAATAGAAGTCCAAAACAAGCTTTTTCCTCTCTTTGCTTGGAGGGGTGAGAAGGCAGTCTGTGAGGGCTGATGAGAGGAAAACATTAGTTAGTTAGTTGTCTAGCTTCTTTTCACACGCCTAATGCTGAGCGTGCACACGTGCGTGTGTGTGTGTGTATGCATGTGCATGCATGCATGCAAACGCATAGAAACTCAATCAGTTGTAGAAAATCGGTTGTACTGCAGCTTGCTCTTCTTTCGTTCTTCATCGCAGTGATGCATCTCTGCATCAATTTTTTAGGCATCTGGCAATGCTCAGCTTTTGGCAGTTGTGGGGGAGGGAGGTGGGGGGGGGGATAGCTGCAGAGACAGAGGCTCTGAGGTGAATTATAAGTCTGCTGATAGAACAGAGCAGGGCCATGGGAAGATTGATGTTCTCTTTTGTGAGCTGGGAACCAAGAGGAGAGGAAAGGAGAGGACAGGAGAGGAGAGGAGAAATTGATTGTGTGTAGACTCGAAACAAAGTGGGAAGAAATCTTATTGTTGCAGCTTCCTGTCAAGAGTTAAACTCAAATGAAGAAAATGCCTATGCCAGTAAGACTTTTGAAAATAAACTCTCAGGTGACTCAATCAGTTTAGAATCTATTCAGTTTTATTCATATAGTGCCAAATCAGTCACCTCAAGGTGCTTTATTTTGTAAGGTAAAGACAACAATACAGAGAAGACCCCATCAATCAGTTGAGCCCCTACAAGCAAGCACTTGGTGACAATGGGAAGGGAAAACTCCCTTTAACAGGAAGCAACGTTCAGCAGAACAACGCTAAGGGAGGGGCAGCCATGTGCCAACCTCTCTGGACCACACCCATCCTCAGAAATATTATAGAGCCACAGGGTGTTATAAATACAATACATATTAAAAATACATGAAGTGAACCCAATCTTTTCAGTCAGATTTTGATGGCATTTGTAATTCAGTGACGTCGCCTGTGTGTGGAGTCAGTCTTCCTTCTCTCACCCCAACCGGTCGCAGCAGATGGCCCCGCCCCTCCCTGAGCCTGGTTCTGCTGGAGGTTTCTTCCTGTTAAAAGGGAGTTTTTCCTTCCCACTGTTGCCAAAGTGCTTGCTCATAGGGGGTCATATGATTGTTGGGTTTTTCTCTGTATCTATGAAGCGCCTTGAGGCGACTTTTGTTGTGATTTGGCGCTATATAAATAAAATTGAATTGAAATTGAGTTGAATTGAATTGAAAAAAGATTTCGAGAGTAAACATCTGGCTATCCAAGGCTGTTGGCAGGCAGACAGCTGCTTTCTTGGTATCAAACCTTTAACCTGACACGCTAAAGATTTAAAGCAGCGGTCCCCAACCCCCGGGCCACGGACCGGTCCGTGAGTCATTTGGTACCGGGCCGCGAGAGTGAGACTCGGGTGTGAAATCTATGGTTTACAGGGTTTTTATCGGTTTTTAGCGATTATTTTGTTATCATTTTTTTTTTCGTTAACTCGGTTTTCCTGGGTCTTTTCACTTTTGTTTTGAATAAATCTTCTTTTTTTCTGTACCGGTACTAGTTTTATTTTGTTGTATTTATCCGCGACACCTTGAAGGCCGGTCCGTGAAAATATTGTCGGGCACAAACCGTTCCGTGGCGCAAAAAAGGTTTTGGACCGCTGATTTTAAGGAAAGAAGAAGAACAAGGCTCAGTGTGTCTTGACAGCTCCATATCACCCCAGATCACCCCGTCTGAGCCGAAAGACAAGTGAAGCCATCCATCCACCGCGCTGCCTCAGGAGACCTAATTTGTAGCGCTGACACTTCTGTCCAGCTCTACAGTTAGTTACCCTCTGTCCTCGCCTCTCACATGTCAGTCCCTCTTGCTCGCCTTAATGTTTTGCATATGAAAACCCGGCGAGCACTCCCCTTCCCACTTCATCCCAAACCACCGCTGGTAATTCAATTCCTGTTTTACAAAAACATTTTTAAAAATTTGAGGCAGGTGAAGTAAACCATTTAGCAGAAAAAGGTGTCAAAGGGTACATGTTGATACATGTGAGGTCTCACCTGAGGGATTTGGTCCACCCTCGCCATCATTCAAAGTGTAAATCGCCTTTTTGTGTAAAATCCCACGCATTAAGGGAGTTCGGAATCACTAAGGAGGCCCGGTGTTTTCACAGTAATTTGGGAATCAAGGAAAACTATGAAAAGTGTTCCTGCTCGCCAGAAGGCACATATTGTCTTCTAAGGAGACAGACAGAGCATGTGCGCGACTGATTGTGACCACACACTCGCTGCGCCTTGCACACACATATATCAATTTTTTTGTTTTATTTTAAATGTACTATGTGTGAATTATATTTTATTCGTCTGGTTCCTGATTAAGATGGAGGAACTGTGCCACTGGCCCCCGTGGTTTGGGTATGGATATCCACAATAAGTGGCCTGGAGAGCGGAAAACTTGGCAGGGTATTCGTGTTCTGGGCAATTAGGAATGTTGGAAACCTGAACTGAAATCTGCTTTTGGAGGAGCACTCAATCTGTCACTCACAGTCAAAACACAGCACGGAAAACTCATCCCTGCACATCGTTCAAACTTGCACACACACACACACACACACACACACACACATATATATGCAGGCAGTAGAGTGAAAACCGCAACTCAAATGCTTTTAATGTACACCTTTAACAAGTGCCTGAAAATACTCGCACCCACAGATAACCAGGGGCTAGTTAGACCACCCCCGATGGCCAAGCACTCTGATTTCTCCTCTACCAACTTAAGTTTCACATGCTAGAATCAGTGTGTGTGTGTGTGTGTGTGTGTGTGTGTGTGCGTGTGTGTGTGTGTGTCCTATTTCAAAGCTGTTTTCCTCTTCGGCTCCTAAACTCTGTGCTGACTCAATTAAGTGGCTGCTCCCTTCAATAGCCGTGGGTCTGAAATTCCATTTGAATGTGATGTTCAAGTGTGTGTACATGCGTGTGTCTCTCTGAGTGTGTGTGTTTTAATAGCTTTAGCACCTGCTCGTTCTATACACCAATCTAAGCCAAAGGCCAAAATATAATTACGTTGGCGTCCCATTTTATTCTGTTATAGAACAGGCTCACTGTGGCTGTTATCCTGTGGTTAAACAGCAGATAGACAACTGTTCAGCTCAAGTTCACCAGTTAAAGCAGTTACATAAATCTGACCCCGGTGCTGCTGGGAGCATAAAAACCTCAGCAGTGTGTGCGCGCGTTTGTGTGTGTGTGCTCATTGAACACAAATATAATGAAAGCAAACTCTGCCCACCTGTTCTCCGAGTTTTAACCTGAGACCTCATTAGCACACAGTGTGTTATTTCCACTACATAACCTGCACAGTATGTTGTGTTGCTCTGTGGTCCTCTGAGAATGTGTGCACATGCACATAATAGCAGTAATAGTCTGATTTTCAACCTTATTACCTAAACACTAGACTCAAAGAAGAATATGATTCATATACAACATTGTAGGACTGACACTCCCGCCCTTGTGTCCTCTCTGTTCAGATATGACTATGTGGAGGTACGAGATGGCACCGATGAGAGCGGGCAGTTGGTGGGGAAGTACTGTGGAAAGATTGCCCCTTCTCCAGTCGTCTCTTCTGGAAACCAGCTTTTCATCAAATTTGTGTCCGACTACGAGACCCACGGAGCAGGCTTCTCTATCCGATACGAGATCTTTAAGACAGGTAGGTGACAGTTATCTTTTGCACAATAGCAATGTTTTTCACATTCATGTTAAAAATATATTTATTTTGTATTCTACATTTAAAAATTGCTATCTTGCATATTTTACATCAGCAATATCAAATTGTGTATGCTGTTATTCAAGGATGGAGGAAATCATTTCTCCTTTGTTCTTTTTAACAAAAAGAAAAGGGGATGCTGCAGAGTAACAAACAGAAATGCAACTGACAAAACTTACCTCAAAGCAAATTTAGTAGCTCTTCTCGAACACAGACTGTATATTAAAGATTTACAGAGCTGCTGTGATGTCACCAGTTGTATTGTTTGCTTTTTTTGGAGCCAGAAGGGACCATTTTTCAGTGAGTTACTATTACCAAATATTAGCTAGCTTAGTTAGAACCTTTCTGGGAATTTAACTCACTAAAATTCCTCTTGGACAATTTGTTAGTACAATAATGAAACCATAAGCAATATCACTTGTCACATAATTGCGCACAAATTCTCCAAAAGACGATTAACAGCCCAAAAACTGTCAAGGGGCCTCGTTCTGTGGCTTCAATTAGCTGAGGTAATACCTCACTAGACAGCTAGCAGTTATAACCACCTGTGTCAACACACGGGGCGATCGTGGCTCAAAGAGTTCGCAGTTCGTCTTGTAACCGGAAGGTTGCTGGTTCGAGGCCCGACTCGGACAGTCTTGGTCGTTGTGTTTTTGGGCAAGACACTTCACCTACCGCATACTGGTGATGGCCAGAGGGCCCCGAAAAGCGCTATATAAAAATGCAATCCATTATTGTTATTACACCTGTCACTTGAACTGCAGATGTTCTCAATCATACAGTGCTTTAAGCCCTGAAACATTTTAAATGGATGGGTAAGAAAAAAAACACTGTCCACCCTTGTTGATCATGAACTTTGCAGTAGAGATCCAAAGTGTTTTTTGGCTGTTGACATGCCTATTTTTTCTTTTACCTTTGACATTTTATCACTGATGTATGAGGCTTGGCTCGCTTTTTGAAGACAACCTCAAGTGGCCATTATTGGAACTGCAGTTTGAAGCACTTTTTGCATCAGCTTTGCTTTTCAGCCACTGAAAACTATAATCACAGTAATAAAACAGGTTTGCTAAACCATTGGAAATTTAGTTGCCCGGAATTCAAAGTTGTGTTTTCCTCCTTTTTCGAGCAAGCTTACTCTGTGATCATCTTTCTTTTGTTCTTATTTGCATCATTATTACATTTAAAATGTCTGAGCTGACACAAAGTAGTTGTTGACATCTTGCTTTAAGTTGAGGGAACGCTGTCACAGTCCCCTAATTTGTCAAATCTATCAAACGCGGTGCAACACGCGATAAAAGCTGGAGGAATAATTCTGATAATGAAGCAAGAAAGAGCCCCTCCATCTAATTTCATGGTTTGTTTGTGATTTAGTCAAGGCATTAGAGCATCAAATTATGCAAATGCAATATGGCAAGCAATATGCTTCATTCAAAACCAATGAATCATAGTCCCATATGTTCCATAATTGTAGCAGTTTTCATCTGGTGTGAATTATTAGACAATAAGCATGGGCATAATTTGCTAAGCGCCGATTTAACAAATGTTGTTTCAAGTGTTGGTTTATTGTCAGATGGCAATCCACAGCAAGGGTATGAACCAGCTATTATAACCTCTGATGTGCTAGTTGTGGAGAAAATTATTTCAATCCACTTAGCAGGGCTCTAGCTGAGGAAGTGCTTTCAGCACCACAGTAGTATGCAGTTAGTTATGTTCTTCCCTTATTACTTAAAAATAGGACCTCTGGGTAATTTTAGGTGAGAGCCCGGTATGTTAAATCAAAAATATTATCAGGGGATGTCTGTCTTATCAGACCGCAGCATAGCAAGAAAGAGAATTTCCTGTTGGGTTGCTGCCTTCCTTTGTTTAGACTGGAAGAAGGCAGATGAGAACAGCATATCTAGAGAGTGAGTAGTGCCCAGGCAGGTGCGACAGACTCCTTTTATTAATTAACCCCAGCAGCAGTCTATGGGACAGCCCCCCGTGACCCCAGGAGACATGATAAATAGCCCAGCAAGGTTCCTCCTTCCTTTTAATCTGAGCGAGTGTGTGTTTGTGCTTGTATGTCTGGGTTCGTGCGTGTCACCATCACAGTAGGGCAGCTGGTGGAGTGTGGGTCCATTTACGAGATCAAAGCGACACACCTCGACATACGCGAACCGGTCCACACGCACACACACATTCCCCCCTGATAGGCTTGTTAAATCTGCTACATTCTTTCCACGATTAGCTTGGTATTTCCCAGTCTCATCTATTAGCCAGGACTGATTATAAATGAGGCGTGTTAGGGGCCCTTTGGCGATAGGGAAGAGCTGCTGAACGCACTCACAGGAAATCTAGCAAGAAACATGGATCTAAGCGTGGACAGAGAGCAAATCGGGGCCAGGGTTGAACTTTTTCATATGAATATTTTTGTGCTATCCCCCCCCTGCAGAGAAGAGCACCGTGGGTGCGCCATCACTTTCTTAGTGGATCCAGACCATCGTTAAGCTTTGAGTTCGCTCTGTGTTTTGACTACTGTGGTGCTGGCTCCTGCCAAGAATGGGCTCTGAGATCAATTAGCAGCTCTGTTTGTTGGAGTGAGAGAGAGTGAGAGAGAGAGGACCGAGCAGAAAGAGAGATACAAAGCTAGCTGATTAGCGCAGCTTATCAACACGCACGGCATTAGTTGGGAAAACATTGTGTTGGCTAACACATGTAACGTTAATGATGATACACAGATGCTCCGATAACGGACGGGGAAACGGGAGACTCACGCCCGTGCATGTCAATGAAGGGAAATGCAAAGAATGCAGGCTGTTTATCACTGTGATTATAGGCCCCGGCTCACTGGAAGTCAACCTTGGGGGCTGCCGCTGCCTTTCATTTAACAGAAGCAAAGGTCGTGTGCAAGATAAATATGCTCACAAGGCAAACATATTCAAATGCACAGCCCCCCTTTGGGATCATATGCCAACTTTTACAAGTATGTTTATATGTGCAGGTTCACTCACGTCAGCTGTAAGCTGTGTAGTTACAAATTCACAAACACTTGAAAAATCCTGGCATCTGTACCCCTGGCTTTCATCAGCGGCATGCCTGCAAAGTGTCTAATTGGTAGAGAACAGGTTGCTTTGCAGGCTCTCTATGGCCGCTTCTGCATCAGTCTCTACCCCCTCTCCACTCCTCAGTCCCATCCAACCATCTTAATTAGCATGGGCTATTTATTTTATAGCCCACAAATTGGCAGCCTCGCTCTGCTGGCTGAGGCCTGGCGAGAGGCGGGAAGAGCTAGATGGTGGTGAAGAAAGAGATAGACAAGAGGGATAAGTCGGAGAGGGAGGCGTGTTTGGCCCAAAGGGAGCAGTTCAACAAGCTGCTAGTGTTTGTGCGTCTCTACAGAAGCATTTGACGCCCAGATAAAAATAAAATGTCGATTAAAAAGAATGCGCCGGGAAAACAATGGCCTCGACTTGCAAAAATCGAGCAACAATGAGAGCGAAAAGCAGTAATGCCCCCCCTCAGTGTAAAATGACTTGACGTTGGATTACCCACCAATGAAATCCGGCTGCTTTTGTAAGAAGAAGATCTGTGTTTGTCCTGTCATCTGACTGAACTGCACTTAAAATCCTCAAGTGGATTCTGGAAAGAACCGTCCTCTTTAAGTGTACGCGTGTGCGCACACGCGCAACATATGTTTTCTTTTAGCAGCTCCTCAGTTTGCTTAGAGCCGCTCCGAGGCTGGCCGAGCTCCCATTGAAGTGGGAGAGCAGGCAGAGATAGTGCCACTGGTAGCCCCCACCCCACACACACACACACACACAGCTCATCCTAATTGCTCGGCAGAATGACTAAGCCTAGAGTGAGGCCTACCATGCCACACTAAAATATATATCTTCTCATGCAAAGGCCCTGTTTATCATGTCATGGAGATGTGGTTGCTTTTACTCTGAGCACACACCTGTGAAAACACTTTGAAGGTGTGTGTGTGTGTGTGTGCGTGTGCTGAGTGGGACCTAATGGGCGGGTGGCTTTTGTGGACGACACACCCTGATGGCAGAGGTCACATCTGGAGACGCACTGTCATTGTACACACGCACACACACACATGCAAGGCCCTCATGGAAACTCGAGACAACAAATTTCTTTCAGGGGAGCACGAGGGATACTGTGTCCCCAGCCCACCCCCATCCTATCAGTGCAGTGTCATCCATCCCTGTAAGTGGGGAAGGCAGGGTGATGTCATAGGCGCATGCTAAATACCACGTCAGTTGTGCAGAGCCTCAGGATGTGTGTGTGTGTGTGTGAGTGTGTGGGGGTAAATGTAAACCTGCCTCTTCCATCTGTTTCAATGACAGACACTCCACAGGCTCCAGGTTAATGTTTGATTTAGTGTGGAAGGAGTTAATTCTCCACCGGCAATTAACCCTTCTGTCAGTGTGGCATGAGAACAAAATGGGAGGGGGTGGGGGCGGGCGTGAAGGCGGTGGGGGGCATTAATGGCGCAGGGGGGCAGAACTGGGATAATAATCAGCCGGAGAGCGACATAGAACACAAACAGTGGTGATTTACTTAACAGCCTAAGAACAACACCTTCAGCTTCTATGGCTCCAGCCAACCCACCCTGACTTGGGTGGGTTGGCGGGGGGGCAGTGATGATTAGATGCAAAGAAAAAAAGTTTGAAGTGTTAAAGGAGCAGAAAGAAAAAGAGGGGGACAGCAGGAAAATAGCAAGAGGCTGTCACATTTGACACCCGTTCCCTGCTTGTTCTAATGATTAACGCACAGTCTCCGGTTTTCTCTCAGCACTCAGAGCAACACAGAGCACAAGCAATCAGGGGAGACTTAAGAGTTGAAAGGCGCACCCTTGCCTTAATGTCCAGACCACATTTATTTAGCATTCATTATGAATCTCTCACTCTAGCAAAGATTGAAATCAAATCCCCAATCAGATATCGTTTTGCCAGTTACAACTTGCCCTGTTAAACAAATTCAAATCATTCAGGAAGCAAGTTGCCAGTGACATCTGTTTACTCCTCCATCCAGAGAAGGACTCCATATAAATGAGAGTTAACAGAAGTCATTACTGCCAGCGGTAAACAGTGGAGTGTCTGGTTGGAGGCTGAAACTAAATGCTGTGCGCTCAAGGTTGCTTCTTCCTTTCTTTGTCCCGTCCTTCTGCTTTAAGTTTAAAAGCTGCAGTTTGCACGTGCTTGCTCAGTCACACGTTTTCATGTCTGCAAACCTGTTTTTTAACCTTTCCTGTTTTTAAGAAATCTACGAGGAGAGACGCCCACAACTGCAGCGGTAAAACAGCACAGGGAGAGACAGGGAGTAACTAAGGGGCAGGGTGTTAGCCTTTGGTTGACAGCTGGATATATTTGTCTCCTGAAGCTCCTTGTCGAGACGCACGCAGCGCATGTAGGGGCGATGCGACAGGAAAGCGTGACTGCTTTTCTGTTTGCCTCTCGCTCGCATCAGCACAAAACATCCTGGGCGTAGCGAGAGGAGCTGGGGACAGAAGCCCTCCCATGTGGAGACGGCAGATAAAAGAGATCTGTTGGGTGATTATCTCACCGGTGGGAGCAACCAGAGTGCTCTGTCTCTCTCGCTCTTCTTTTTTCATTTGGAGGGAGTTGCATACAGCCAGGAACAAAAAAGCTGACAGTATAAGAAGGTTTGTCCTTGCTTTCGCCTCAGTTATGACAGTTCAGAAAGAACATAGCAACAGAAATGTTGACGGTGAGGTTGGCTTAGTTTGGGGACAGTATCTCTGGTTAATGCCTTTTATCATTCAGAGGAGAAGTCTGGTGTGGGGACCTTGGTAACTACCAGTGTTTAGCCGAGATAATCAGAAACCAGTAGAAACGATACTGTAAGTGCTGTAGTTTTACTAACAAACATTTGTGGTGGTACTGTGCTCTTTGACTGCCAGCCTACTGCTTGGATTTTGACAGGTTTTCAGCGTGAACCATTTCCAAACTTTAAATCTGTTCTGGTCAACTGCTGAGCTGAGATAAGGGTCACGGTAGAAGCTGATGAAATGGATGGAGAGTGGAGCTCGGAGCCAATATCCACACGAACACATTGACCTGAATAGCACTCTGGATGCTACAGCTGTCTAGAACACTCACCACAGAAAGACCTGGCTTGCATCTATAGTTTTTACCCCCCCCCCCCCCCCCCCCCAGAACTGCGTGACATTAATATCAAATGTGGCAAAATGCAGATCTCCAGCATCCAGCAACCCGCTCATCCCGGGGAGCACTCTCCCTGAACAAAAATCAATCCGTTTTTTCCTGGGGTAAATACGAAGGGGGAAGCTGAGAAATTAATGGCGCCCACTGTTCGCGAAAGCCACACTTTAGCCGCCGCACTAAATGTCAACTCTTTTTGGAGTCAAAGCGCCGGCTCGCCGTGGCTTTCAGCTTGGGGCGAGGGGAGAAAATCAACGTCCCTTCACTCAAAGCACCGGTGGACAGGCTCAAGTGGAGTTGATGGTCTTCAATTAGGGGCCCAGCGAGATGCTTGAGTGGCGATGGGAAAAAAAGCAGTTTGCCACATTCATTTAAGCTGCAGTGACTGCGGCACGGTGGCTCTGTCTAACGATAACTCCCTGCAATTTTGGTTTCGATTGGCCCCACCTGCACCCATCACGCCAGCTGCCAGACAGGCATGAAAATGATGTTATCCTGGGTACATTTCTACAACTAATGGCTCAAAATAATTGCCCCAAACGACAGTAATTCTGTTTTTTTTCTGATTTTCTATCTCTGTGTATATGTTTGTATAAAACAAGCGCTTTCTAACACTTGGGACTGATGCTTGAGTCTGCATAGTGATCGCATCCTAATGTCTGTCACATACATTTAAACATTTTCAAGCAGCTGCTAGTCTCAGTTTTTTGTTTTTTTTTTAATCACATGTCAATCATTCTTAAATCATAATTTTGTGCTTGTGAGAAGTGTCTGCCATGGGAAATGCGTTAATACTCCTCATCAGCTGAAAGGTAGCTCTCCGGGGAGCTGTGCATAAATATTTTGACTTTTCCTGGTGTAAAACTGTGTGTTTAGGCGTGCGTGCGCGCGTGTTGATGAATGCGCAGTCGTTCACTTTGCTTTCCATCACTGACGCTGTAATTTTGCTCGAGCACCTCTCATATGTTTCGCAGACATGTCCTGATGAGGGCTTGTGTGTAAATGTGTGTGTGTGTGTGTGCGTGTGAGGAATGAATCAAGCTCTTTATTCATCATTCCCCCGATTCTGGTGATTGAGGCCTTTCACTAATGTTTACACTTTCAGCCCAGATGTTCCTCCAGTTTTAACACACACACAGACAGTGATGGAGTGTGATGCTCAAAAGCTCGGAGCTTTTGAACATCCAGATGTAGAGATCCAGATGTGAAAACAAGAACTACTGAGGTGGTCTTGCACCTAAGGGCCGTAAACTGTCCTCCCCTCAGTAGGGCAGCTGGAAGGCTGAGCTTCTAAAACTTACTTTAACACCTAAGCAACTCACTTAAGCAATAGTCATCCAAATGTCTTCCTTTGTCCCCCATTCATCTTCTCACTTCTTCCTGTCGTCCTTCCTGCAGGTCCAGAATGCTCCAGGAACTTCACCTCCAACAGCGGCATCATTAAGTCACCTGGGTTCCCCGAGAAATACCCCAACAACCTGGACTGCACTTTCATGATCTTTGCCCCGAAAATGTCGGAAATCATCTTGGAGTTCGAGAGCTTTGAGCTGGAGCCCGACCCAACACCCCCTACTGGTGTGTTCTGCCGCTATGACCGGCTGGAGATCTGGGATGGGTTCCCTGGAGGTGAGTGAATGGGAAGAACAGAGAATTGAATGCAATTTAATGTGAAAGTGTGAGGCATTGCAGCAATGCATCATTTAACAATTTAGGGCACCACTGCTACCTGCTGGGCAGCGTTAGATCACTAAATATACACAGATCAGGCATAACATTATGGCCACCTGCCTAATATTGTGCCAAAACAGCCCTGACCCATCGAGGCATGGGCTCCACTAGATCCCTGAAGGTGTGCTGTGGTATCTGCACCAAGATGTTAGCAACAGATCCTTTAAGACCTGTAAGTTGTGAGGTGGGGCCTCATTAGATTTGACTTTTATGTCCAGCAGATCCCACAGATGCTTGATTGGATTAAGATCTGCAGAATTTGGAGGCCAAGTCAGACAAACTCAAACTGACTGTGAACCTCAAACTATTCCTGAACCATTTTTGCTTTGAGTCAGAGCGCATTCTCCTGCTGAAAGAGGGAGTGCCATTTCCATGCGTAGGTAGTGATGTCCACATGCATGGCAGGACCCAAGGTTTCCCAGCAGAACATTGCTCCAAGCATCACACTGCCTTTGCAGGGTTGCCTTCTTTCTATAGTGCATCCCACCCACTAACAGGTGCATTGATGAAGAGATAATCATTGTTATTCACTTCACCTGTCGGTGCTTGTAATGCTGTGCTTGATCTGCGTAGACACTGCTGTGGAGCTGCTACTTTTGAACTCATGTACACTTTATGACTCCTTTCTAATTAAGCTACAGTTTGAGCTCCTCTGTTATCATACATTTTTTCTGTTATGTTATTACTAAGCCGTTTTGCTGTTTCTAGAACTACAAAAAACTCTGGTATTTGAAAGTCAGAGATCTAATGTCCAATCAAGTGTAGAAGTTAGCTGTGTCAACACCAGCATAACAAACATGGGAAAATATGTGTTATCGCACTATTTAGAAAACCTGTTAACCTGTGGTGGGAGCGTGAGAATGCGGGTGAGTGGAGTGATAAGTTTCAGCTTCGCTGCTCACTGTTTTTCCAAAAGGAAAGGAGCAACTTTAAACAATAAGATGACATTCTTTGGGCAAGAAGGCTAACTACCTTAACCATACTTGGAAGTGGTCTAACAGAACGCTTTGTCTTTGCCAAATGCCGAACCCTTCCTGTCACAATCCTCCCATACTTCCTTTTTCAGTCACAGACCGTATGCCTAGTGCCTGTACACTTGGGAGTTCATTGTCCAATCTAGGCTGTAATGTTTAAGTTGATGCTTTTCAGGGTGCTGACATGTGGAGAACACAGTCTGATCTTGCAGGAAATTGCTCCAAAAAGAATTTCCTTTGCAGGATTCTTTGTGTTTCTCACCAGAAGTGCTTATTAGAGTCAAACAGCACTCCGTGAGACGCCTGCTGCTCTTGGTTTAACACAGGCCACAACGTTCACGTGGATCCAGGCACACAATCAAAATATTCCCCCATAAAATGGCGTTCTAAAATCCATCTATCTCAAAATAAATAAATAAATAAATCAGCAGGTGAGCGACGGGGCGAGAGCAAGCTAGCAGCGTTCAAAGCAAGGCTTCCATTGCTCTGGGATGAGGCTTTGAACTCGGCAAGCGAAATCACCTCTTGAAGTTTTCAGTTTTTCTCCTGGCTATTCCAACACGGGGTGCAGACAAGATGAAAGCTTCTCTTAGCCATCGGTGGCAGAAAATTGAAAGAATTTTATCTTGTTGCGTTCAGCACAGTGCACATCAGTATTCTCTGCTTTCACGTCGGAGGTGATAAGGTTGAAGCGCAAATCGCGGCGCCTTTTCAAGTAAGTTTACTTAAAGCTCAGTTTTCTTTGAGCCCCTTTGTCTGTAGATGTTAACTTTTGCCAAGCTGACCTTTGATTCCACAAAATATTTCCACAACTCATTTGTGCAACCCCTCCTCCCTGCCAGAGGTGACGCATGCCTAATTTTCAAGACTGGTGTTGATTAAGTCGATTCTCAAAGACTCTGGGAGCTGAGAATATGTCACATTATTAGCACCTTTTAATACATATTTTTACAGAAGACACTGGGGGTCTAGAAAAAGTAACGTTTCCGGCACTGCTTGATGATTAAGATTCAGATCTGTCTCAGTTCATCATTGCATACAGGAAGCTTTGATGAGAGCAGGAACTGGAAAATGCCATTTTGAACTGATGTAGCGTCACTCAAGTGTTGCGTGTGATCCACAGTCCTGTATAAAAATAAGCCACGGGAGGAAAGCAGCGTGTCGGCTTCTGCCAGGTGGTTCCTGTGGTGCGTGCAGGATCGATAATTATGCATTAGCACGGAAGACTGGAGGCAGAGGTGGGAGACGTTTGGGCAGGCGCAGGTCTTCGTGAAGCAGCAGGGGGGGAGGATCTGTGCTACCCCTTATCCCTGTTCTTAAAGTGCACCTCGCTCGACAGGTGTGTCGTGGAACCTCAGCGAGCCATTTCCCTGGGGAAGGCTGGAGAAAAGGCAGCAAGGTTCTTGAAAATATCATAGTGCTGGGGACTCATGCAGATAATCCAGGAGATGTTTTTTCAGCTCAGGTTCAAAAGCAAACATACAGTAGAGTCGCACATTTGTTCACCAGGCACCTGGTCTGTGAAGATTAATTTGAGCCGTCACATTGCTCCCGCCCCCCCGCCCCCGAGCCCCAGCAGCCTGGCCTTTGCCTTTCATGTAGGAGCCGGGCTGGAAGTGGCATGTTTTGGATGACAGGAGGCCACGGGGAGGCAGGACTGTCACTCGCTGCTGATCACAGCATTACTAATCACAGATAAGCTCCAGCTCCCCCAACAGGAACGCACACTCACCAGTGCGCACGGATCACAGCACACATCAGAGACGCAGGGCAAGGTCATTGTGCTCCCGCGCTCACCCTCTCTCTCCCTCCCTCATCAACCCCATCGTTCTCACTCTCCCTGCATTTCTCCACCTCCAACCTTTCATCCGTCCTGTTTTCCCATTCCGCTCAGTCTGCCCGGCCGAACACATCGCTCTCCCACTTTTATTGCTTTCCGACTTTTAATGCTTCCCCATTGTCTCGCTCCAGTCTTCACTTGTTTGGCCTCGCTGGGCCACGGCTGTGTCTGCCTCAGGTCTAAGAAAACAATTGTGGGTACTGGAGGTTTGTGGTATTTACAGCCAGCAAATAGAGACCATGACGCCCCCCCGTACGCCACAGGTTGCGCTTGCTTTTTTTTTCCCCCTGTGACAGGCAAACGAACAAACAGAGTCTTTTCTCGCTCTTCTTTATTGGGTCGATTGACACACCAGGCTTCACACCTCCACGGTGGGGGTGAAGGGCTGGTTAAAAGCCATGTGTGACCTTCACCCAAGTCTAACTCGAGGAACATATTATATGTTTGCACTTATTCCCTCTTTTTCTCTCTCCAGTTGGCCCACACGTCGGAAGGTACTGTGGGCAGAACACCCCGGGCAGGATCATCTCTTACACAGGCATCCTGGCCCTGACAATCAACACCGACAGCGCCATTGCAAAGGAAGGCTTCTCTGCCAACTTCACCGTCATCGAAAGAACTGTTCCAGAGGGTGAGCTGGCACACACTCCAAAAAACCCCCCAGAAAAAGCACTTAAAATCAGACAGATGGGGATGTCAGGGAGGCTGAATCACAGGTAGACAAAGAACATTGGTACACAAGTGGGATGACTGAGGCAGAAATGTAAATTTGTTTAGTGAAAGAAAACTTTAAAAGTTACTAGCTGTAAAAGAATTAGAGGGCAGGAATGTAACCAGCCGGCGAATATTACACAAAGAAGCAGATGTTGTCTGCTACTTTCAGTGGGTCCTGTTGTGACAAGTTCCCACTTGTTAAGCAGAACTCATAAGAGTTATTAAATAAACACCTCCTGCCTCTTCATTTGGGGAATGTGTTACTGGTTACAAGTCTGCCTCCTGTGGTTTACAAGGCTTACATTTACACACCATCAGCCCAGACGAGCTCCAAAAGACGGCGTCCTCACCAGTAACAACCCTGGACGCACACTTACACACATCCCTGGGGCTTTTCACATTCAGTGTCCCTGTCACGGCGCCTGACCCCCTGACCCCGTTTTGCAAAACTTTCCATCTAAACATTTCATCAAGGAGGAAAAGTCCTGGTAGGAGTTATAAATCTGTCCAGAGGCTAGACCACCCCATTAACATACCCACACCCACACATTTGGTCTTTGAATAGCAGCAGAGATGGATGAAATCCAGCCAATCTGCTAATCATCTCCAAAGAGCGTTTTATCTCACCCAAAGGGGAAGGCACACATTGCTGTTGTACACATGCTGCAAATGAAAACAAGGCCACCTCGCAGCAACGAGAAGAGCTGTGACTGTTTATGTCACTTCTCTTTAGTTTACTCCGAGTCACTCGGGCTATTTTAATCACGCGTCCAAGATCCGATTACGCGGAGCGGCTTTTCACATTCGCCCTTAAGAGGCCCAGTGAAATATCTGACCTGTGATCAGCGCACACCTTCATTTAGAAGTCAGTTGCTCGGGCTTACATCAGCAACTCAAACAAATCCGAGATGAAAATAAAAATCTCCAGACCCTGTTTTTGCTTTTCCAGGCCTGTACTGCTTGAATCATTCATAATCCCCTTATGCATAATACACGGTGGATTTTCTCGCTTCTCCGTGGCGAGGGGATGGGTACGCTCCAGCTGGAAGCTACTGATGAGAGGCGATAAGGCGCTGAAAAGAGGCCTTGTCTTTTGTTCTTTCTCATGCACTCATCGCCTCTATCAACTGTCGCCATTTTCCTCAGCTATCAAACCCCGCTTTGGTCGCTAATCCACGTGATCAGATACCACCTTTGAAAGCGAACAGACAACCTCGTTGTGTTTTTTCGTTGATCGCGGTCTGTATTCTAGGTGACGTAGGTCCGAGTACAAAAGTCTGGCAAGAACGGGCCGTCTTCTCAAAGAAAGGCGACAATGAATGCGGGGAGGTGCGAGACAGTTTTCTCGGCCTCACACGGAGACTCCGGCATACCTTTGTGCACGAACACATGCGTATACAGCCACACGTCGACACTGTAAAGCACAAGGATGCACGCTGACCCACTGACTGAGGCGCGTGAGCAGGCCAGCAGATGGGGAGACCATCTGTGTTAGCTTTTAGGCAGCAGCCACACAGCAGTTCCACACTACTCTCCATCCTGAGCCCTCTGAATCTGTGCATGTGTGTCTGCATATAAGCAAATGACTGTATTTCTTTGGTCATAAGCTTTTACATTTATGCTAACATGCTACTTGAAGGATTGCCAGTTTGCTTTATGACCAATTTCCCCATTGGGGGAGAAAAAGGGAAGTAAATAAACAAGAGCTGCTTACATGAGTGGCTGAAAGTGTGCCTTCGCATACCTCTGTGTTGTTGTGGTGAACTTAATGAAAAACTGCCCGGATCAAAAGGTCATTTTCGTCATCGCTCTACAGCAGGGTCAGTATGTCCAGAGGGGCTGACCCCAATCTGACCCAGCGGAGTCTTTTCGTTTACGGAGCCCCGGATACCACAAATCAGCTGCCCAGAGTTAACACTAACAAGTGAAGCACCTCCTCCCATGGGGCTGACCACTGAGTGTGATGTATGGTCCCCAAATACAGACACTAAACACACCTAAACTCCCACAAGAGACCAAATAAGGGAGAAAATGGGGAGAAAGGTTAAAAAAAAAGAAGATAAACTGCCCACAGGGAAGTGAAGGGAAACTGATCCAGTCAGTGGAAAAAAAAAATTACTGGAGGGAAAGTCACTCTAACGCGTAATACCAGCCTACACTGAATGTTTTATGAGGACATTTTTACGTCTTAATGCGGAACGCTTCCATCCTGTTTCCATTAAAAAGTAGAGGGAGAGACGCGGGAAGGATTTACCGAGGCACTGCTGATGTGCTCCTCTTTCCCGGCCGGCAGTGCTGAGTGGCTGTCGTGCGGTGGCCTCCTCCCTTGAGATAAGCTGTAGCGGGGGTGGGGGGGGGCACTGAAAAGACATTGCTGTGTCGCATTTTGACTCAGAAATAAACATTGTTTACATTTTCCCTTCGCAGACTTTGACTGTAGCGACCCTTTAGGCATGGAGTCGGGAGAGATAACGTCAGATCAGATCATGGTTTCATCCCAGTACAATCCTAGCTGGTCCCCAGAGCGCTCCAGACTCAACTACTATGAAAATGCATGGACACCAGCAGAGGATTCCAACAAAGAGTGGATACAGGTAACCAATGCGACTGACAGGAAGATAACAGCACATCACGGATAACGATTAAATTTTTAACAGGAAGTTAAATCAAAAGGCAGCGTGGAACAATTCTCCAGCTGTCTGTGGTCTGTCTTTCTGGAAGTGCGTCACAGTCCGAGGGTGTGTTGTGTATTTGACGCGACCGCTGCCTGCTCGAGCACAGTCGGTGTGCTCCGTGTTTGTTCTTCGGCCTCTGGAGGTGCAGCTTCACCATAACACCCAACAGTTCCGATGATGAATGTCAGCTGTCCTGATGGACCTCTGGGGTGGTTAAGTTCACGCCTTACAAAAATTGCGAGTCCACTCTCTCTATCACTGTCTACCTACCTGCCTATCTCTCCCTCCCTCTGTCTTCTTGTCCTATCTGATAACTTTTCCTTCTCCGTGATAACAGAGACCACCTCTGGGGGATGCTGGGATTTATTCCAGGCGTCCTGCCCGGCTTCACACACACACAGACACTCTCAAACACACAAACAGGCTCCATCATATTTTTTTCTGACTGTCAGCTTATCTGCACAAAACGATCATCACCCACCAAGGGAACTTTATGTGGGAAGATTAAGGATTTAGTTCTTCCATCCCTAGACTGGGATAAGTCACATATTCCAAGTCCACTCACAGCACAACCCCCTCCAGTGACATACCCACTGAGGCACTACCTAGATGCATTCGGAGCTTGTTTGATTTATTAACCGAAAGCCTCCAGGCCTCGTAAATGCCCAGACTGTTTGTCTTTTTCGACTCTTTTCTACAGTCTTTGCTTCACTGCTGAAAACTTTGGCTCCGCCATATTCCTCGGGGGATGAATAATAGAGCTGACCCAAAGCCAAATATTTGCTTGGGGAGGGCCATAAGCAAGCTTTTCCTTTATTATTGCAATGAAAATATTGTCCTGGGGGCCCCTGTTGCTCCTTCAGACTAATTTAATCAGTGTGTGTACGTGCGCCGGTTTACGAGCACTCTCCCACGCTTGTGTGTGTCCGTGCGTTCATACTTGAGTTTGTGGATGAGTGGGACTGTCTGGCAGGGTCCATATTGTCCTGCAGAGGAACTCGGCGTGTGTCAGAGTGGAACAAGGCACGGGCTCCTTTACCACTTCCTCCAGCGGTTGGATGGTCTGTTGCATTACAGCATTTGTCTTTCTAAAAGGAAAGTCCATTGTTCACCGCCCGATAAGTGTAACAGCTTAGACTTGAAGGCTGCGCCGCTCTGGTTCTCCTCCGTGTCATGTTGTGAGTTATCGCGATGATTTCTTGCCAGCCTCCCCCCGTTTTAGTATTGATCATATTGAGGATTTGATTTGGCGGTAAAATCTGCATTTTTAAAAGGAGGGATGTGGTCAAATGAGCATGCTGATTTCCCAATGCTAATCAGATGAAAACACAGAATGAGACTTGTCTAATTTCAGACTCTGTGAAAGAGCCAAGTCTGCGCTTGCCACGTAATTTATGTTTTGGGTTTTTTTCCGAGGATGTTCTTGTGCCGAGCGCTCCGAGCAGAAGTCCAATTATCACAAGTGGTATTAAAAGACTAGAATTCTTCATTCCTCTTTCATTAAGCCTGTCCGTGGTGTTGCAACAAGCTCAGTCCCCCCTCGCGGCACGTACAAATCATCTCAGTGCGCAGTCAGATGCATAGTAATCAATTCATTATTTATTTCATTATCATCCCCTGACTGCAGTTTGAGGCAGACAGTTTTATTATTCATGACAGCCCGGCCTTTGATTCCTGGGCATTTTCTTTTGCTCTGCTTTGCCTCTTCTTTGCCGAACATAATCCAGATTTGTCATCCATTTTAATACTGCCTCATCCTGATATATGGAAAGGAGGAGGGCGAGATGCTGGAGTCTGCGCTCTCCGCTGGGTAATTAGATTGGTGTGGTGGGTACAGCATTGAGTGCTGGGTTAGCCAGGTCATTAATCAGCCCCTTTGGTCTACACGGAGATGGACAGATGTCCTTTGAGGAGGTTTACAGGGGAGGGAAGAGGGAGGAAAGGAAGCAACAATAATCCCTCAAAACAGGTCTTTCTTTTTTCATGCTTGAAAATTTTAGGCTTACAAATCTACATCAAGGTAGAAAGAGATTTGTACGAATTACCCTGCTGCGCGACGTGCATCTTTTTCAGATGCTTAGCAGTGGGGTTCTCTGGAGCAGGTTGAGGTATTAAAAAATAAGAAATGAGGATACACCACAAGTTTTCACACAGCACCGGCGAGGAAATGTCCGCATCTGTACAACACATTTAACTCTGAAGGGGAGGTATAGTCTATGGATTGGTGTAATGGTTCCTCGGGGAGCGCGATTAGGGGAATTGCTGAGAAGCTCACATAGTGTACAATGGCTTTGTCAAGGATGTCAGAGGAAGGATCTGATGGCCACCAAGAGTCAGTAAAGCATCTGAAGGACTCAATAAAAGACACTCCAAGACTGAATCTCTGTGAGACGGCTGCCATTGATTGCACATACACACAACGTGAATAATTTAGACTGTCTTGGAGAGAACCCAACTGTCAATACCTGAAAGCCTCTTTATTGAGCATCTCATAATGGCAATATGCAGTACACGCTATCCCATACAGCTGGAGCTTTTATTTTTTATTTTTTTATGCTCATGAGCTTGAGCTTGTCTCCATATCTATAATTTAGCTGGAACGGATCCTGCCATTATCTTCAATCTTCTTGTCAGGATGCATTATCCCTGACTACTTTGTCAGTATTTATGTATTTTTTATGCGTCTCTGATAAGCTAAATTGTTTAATCATAAATGGAGATAATGAGTCCCTTTACTCTTGTCATGCGTGCTTTAATCTCACCTTTGTTGCAGACATCAAAGGTTCAGAAGCATATCGGTGTTTGTTGACACAATATGCCTCTTTATCTCCCACATGCAATATTAATCTCAAGGTAAAGTCAACCGTTTGCGGGGGATATTGTCACAGGTTTAAGTTGCAATTTGAAACACGGGGGGGGGGCAGCCCTTCCTGAGTGTATTTGCCCAGGCAAAGCCATACAGCAAACTGTGCTTTGAATCTGAGGCCAGATAAACCTTCACCAATCAAACACTTGCAGAGAGCCTTGATAATGGTGCAATTCCTTCCACCAATCAGATAAGAATGAACGCTAAATCCATGTGGTCTGCCCACAGGCTAGATTAAATTGTAAAGTCTCACTTTGAAGCCTCAAGTTAACAATATGGGCAACTGCTTCTAGTTCGTGTGTTTATCTTCTTTTACAGCCAGAACTAACCATACATGCTAATGCTAGTAAGAAAAAGATTTCATAGACATCATGTGTGTATGACACAGACATAATTTCCCACTAATAAGTGCTAAATTACAACACTATACTTTCCCTCCCTAAGAGTTGAGCTTGCTAATTTTATAGAAAATGCTCCAAAAATCACCAATACCCCAAAAAGCATTCAGGCTTATCTTTACCTGACGGCTATGCTAACACGGGAGCCATAACCAACAGCTGGTCAACTGTGTGGTGCAGACCATCCAAGAGGTTCGTGCGTCAGTTTTAGTGAGTCAAATTCTTGTGTCTTACTCATTTGTTGATGGGCAGATGTGCAAACTGTGGATGCTAGCTTTAGCTGCTAACTTATTAATCTACTCGCTTATCCAAATGTTGCTATTTCTGGTTTGGTAAGGCCAATATGTCACCTGCAAAAAAGCTAACACTTGAAAATGAGGAGTCCAGAAACCACTGCATGATGTCATAATGTCTATATCGTTAGTTTTAGCTAGATACTGTGGCGTTGGCTTTTTTTTTTTAGCCCTCTGGGTTGCAGCTTGGATCTGACACACCCTATTTTCCATCATCTAAAAATGTTCTCTAAACCCTAGATCAATGATTTGTGAAAATGTCTCCTTCATTGCTATTGTCTGCTTCTTTACCTCAGCCTCTGTTTGGGCTTACTTCCCACACCGAGTGATAAGTAATTAGAATATGGACTAGTAATTAACAGCAGATTCTCAGTTGATGAAGTTTAGTGAGAGCCGAGGAGCGGAGGCTGGCATGCAGCTGCTGGTGAGATCATCATCGTGCCTTACAAATGGAAACAATGGATGCTGTCTGTGCCTCGCTCCTTCTAGGCCTTGCTCTCAATTGGAAAATCAATGAGAGAATAGAGACCCACACTCGACTGGAGCGGCCCAAAAGTCAGACTAGAAATCGAAACATGAGGGATAGCATGATGTAATTAAATGAAACAGTGCTGCATAAGTACTCTGAGACAAAACCTCAGCTCAACCATAATCAGCTTCATTTTCAGTGGCTGAAAGTCCCGTAGCCGGTCATCATCTCCAAGCGATCACGTGCAGCTGCGTGCATGAAGTGGCTGCACGAAGTGGCTGCATGATCTGATCCTGAGATCAGATCATGCAGCCACTTCCAGACGTGACATACCTTCAGGTCTGCCCTGCTTCCCATCCCTATCACTGTTTCTGGGTTTCATAATCATTACTCAGCACGTTAGTCATGTGTGTGGCATGGCTGGGAATGACCCTGGAGTTAGTGTTATAATGGTGATTCACAAAGGAAAAACTTGAAGCCAGACTGTTATCCTCCCTCTCCAATCATGCAACAGTGCATATGTTTAAGCTCACCCCCACCTCACGCGTGACAAACCAGGCAACCTTTAACTTAACTATGCTGTCATCCAGCCTGTACATCCCTTTTTGTCAAGAAAACAGATGATCAGCGCATGGGAACACCTGCATAATTCAGTGCCACCAAAGAGGTGCCGTGGTGCTAAAAATAAACTGTAATCCTGTCAGGTGAACACTGTGATAAATGGAAGGTCGTGAGAGGAGCTCATAGGTCCCGGAGCATTTGAGTAATACAATTTTCATGAAAGAACAAATTAATTACAGTTTCCAGGTAATTGAGCTATTCCTACAAAGCTCCTGCTACACCAAAAGTGACTGCGGAAGAAATTAGTGAAGAGATTGCCAAAAGCTGGTTTAGAAATACTGCATCTGGGAATGGAAGCGTGTCTCTTTAGCTTCGTGGCGAGGTATCTTTGCGAATGTCAGCTTCACCGAAATGTCAGCCTCCTCTCATTAGCATACAAAGAAGATTGTAATCAGATTTTGTATGCAAAAAAAGAAAGAAAGTGACTCGAGACTCTCCGCCTGCTTCATCACTTCTGACTATACTACCCTTTGAGATCCATGAAGCATGTCCAGGGGTTGTTTCCTGGACCGGGGCCTCTAACTGTGTCTACCAGCTGCTCATTGACTTTGCAACTCAGAGGAGCTCTCCTTTCTCTCTCACCCTGGGCATTTCTCTTGTTGTTGTTTTTTGGTGAGGGACAACGAATAAACTTGTTCCCTAGAGGCCTTGGTTATTCAGTCAGCAGCCCACACAGATAGGAAGCTATTTCCCCCCCCCCCTCCCCCCCTCTGTTGGGCAAGCAGAAAAATGGATTTCAAAGAAAAGTACTTCTTCTCATAGAGTACGGATTGCTCTATGCAACTCCTTGGCAACTCAATTATAAGCCAATCAAGCAGCGAGAGATAGAGCTTTTGAGTATTTGCCGTTTCTTTAAAGCCCCCCCGCAACTCTCACACACACCCCTCCTTCCCTCCCAGGCCTTATAAACCACATGTCTTCTTTCTACACCTACACAAAACTGACAAGGCTTTAGCCTCGAAATACCTATCATGTGGCCTTGCTGCACATCTGAGTCATGCAGAGACAATACACCTAATGATCACGCCTACAGCTCCTACTGCCAATGAGGTATAATTAGAAAACTTCAAACTAAGCCACACTTGTGCAAACAGATACAGAAATACAACATCTGCCTGAGCACATGCATCCGAAAAGTCTTCACAGTGCTTCACTTGTTCTTCACATGGATTAAATTCATCTATTTTTGTAAGAATTTCCCAATACTTTTTTCACTTTGTGATTATGAGGCATTGTGTGTAAAATTTTGAGGTGAGAAATTGAATTTAAGGCTGTAACATGACAAAATGTGAAGCAAGTGAATATTTTCCACACCCACAAACTTACACACCAAATCAGATGTAATCAAATCAGACCATCCAGACGCCTTCCGTTGATTTCAGTGTGTCGGCCTGATTGCATTCACACCAGGCTGTAACTGGCTGATGTTACAAGCCCGAGCCCACGACTGATTCTCTTTCTGCCTTTCTGCTTTCATTACATTGTGGAACCACCGGAGCTGTGCGCACTGGCATTTGTGGGGCATAGGGCTTTTGACTCATCAGTTTGCCTCATAACAGGAAGGGAGAAAACATCTCAGGCGCACACTCGGAGAGAAAGTCACACGTATTCTGGACTGCGCCGGAGCAGGAAAAACTCGTGGGAGACAAGGACACACTGAAGCCTTGCCCACTGCTTTATGGAAAGATTGTGGGTGATTTCTTACCCCGCCTGGCATGTTTATGGCTCAGGTTGTGTGTCCCACCAGATATGAGTTACTGTGCACCGGCATGTCCCAGAATGTGTGTTGTCATTTATCTATAGGTGGGCTCAAGTCCAAACACTTATGCAGGGGGAAAGAATAACAATATGGCAAATGCGCAGCAGATACAAGCGTTCGTTCTGTTTGATCAGCAGAGTCTGGAAACGCAGAGCCTCCCTTTAGGCCTGCGATTAGGAGTCATAATTCACACCTTCCTCGCAGTCATTACATCACCCATTAGACATGACTCAGCCTTTCATCTGCAGATGACAAACGGCTTATCATCTGTGAGTGATCTATTTACCCGAGCTCCGCTGTGCACTCAGTTTCTAAATGTTGGCTATCGGTTTATGTATATAGGTCAGCAAGTTCTGTCCTGTGCTCTGGGCTAAAAGGAGTCCCACTAGTAATCATTATCTGGGCCTGTTTGTTTTCACTGCGGTCTCTGCGGCGTAGGATGGACTCTGCTTTGCATCCAAGCGCCCTGGCAGCCCGCCTTCTCTCCATGACCCGTGCAACCCCGGTCTGTTAGCGCAGCCTCAGCACCGTTCTTCTGCTTCTAACAAGCAGCCATTAATAAATCATGCTTTGCTCATTACCCAGGCCCTGTTATCAGGCTGTGTCTGTGAAATTGATCTAGTCTGTGCACTTCTTCGCGGGAGACTCCGCGCTCGTGTCCCTCACATCTTGCGAGGCATCGCTGTCAGCCACTTGTCCCTCCCCTCCTAACCTTCTCCTCGCCCTTCACCTCTCCTCTTTCCCTTTTTCTTACCTCAATTCCACTGTTGGACTTACTTTCATTACAGCATTACAGCGATTTGGTTATGCCCACCACCGTGATAGTTTGTAGGAGTTTAAAACAAATGAGCGTAAGGTGATTAAAGTACGTAAAACTGGGAAGCGAGATCGCGCAATCACGAACGCTCATTTTTACCCACCGACAAAACGTCTCTACTAATCAGAAATATTCAGGCACGCACATGTCCTGAGATTGTCTGAGTCTGAGCACCCACGAGTGTTCCCAATTAGCCCCGCCACTCATTTCATTCCCAGAGGCTCTTCTCCTCCATTAAACTTAATGAGATCCATTCAGAGAAAACAACCCCAAGGCCAAGGTTTCCTATTAGAGCATTTTCAGTGAAGCCTTTACAGTAAACTGCTTTGCTATTGGTCCAGGCTGAAAATATGTCAGACTGGCCATTTGAATGCAGATGTTAAAGACCTGCCTTGGCTAATGCACTTAAACGCCAGCACAGACCCAGCTTCCTCCATCCACTACTGGCACACGCAGCCGTTTTAGCCAGCAGACAGGAAGTAAGTTCCTGTGTTATTAAACGGGAACTGGCTGAAGCTGACAGGATTTGATTTTGTTTCTATTTGCACACCAAAAGAAATCAGGGGGACTTACTGTAAAAGCCCCTTGAGCCTGTAGACAGGAACAAAAGTATTCTGTCTCCGTATTTGACTGTCTTTTTTGTTAGTCTTCATCCATCCACATCCTTTGGGCGGCCAGGAGAGAGTGAGAGAATAGCAGAGTGGAACCTCATTCATTGCTCCCATCTGTTTATGTCTTTATATTTCTGGAGCGGGATTGACCGGCATTCTGTGGCATGCAGATATTCCTTCCCTGCTCTGAATCATTAAGGGAAGCACACTACTGTATATAATGTTGGCAGGCAAAGTAGGTATATTCTGTGTGGCTTTAGCCTCAGCAGAGCTGGAGCCCTGCTAAGATAACCCTGGCTCTGATTGCCTAAAAAAATGCACACGCTAAAGTGTCTTGTCTGCTCACACTCCCATAAAGGATTTGACTGTTGTCGCACATGCTCAAGCCGACTATCTCCTCTGAGTCGATGCAGTAATCTGCTCGAGAGTCTGGTCGCCATCCGTCGGGGCTCGAGCCCATCTCACGTCAACATCAAAGGCTTCGTCTTTCCCCGTGATCTTGGAAATCTCTTCCACCAACGCCCAAGCTTCTTGCATTTCTCTTTTTTTTTGGTTTTTTTTTTTAAAACGGTGTCTGCACGCAATACCATTACTCCTCATTACCGTCAGCTCAGCCTGTCAAAAGAGGGTGTTAGTGCTTGTTAAAATTAAGCTCGCTACTTTTACACCGAAGGCTTGGGATTCTTTGAAAGTTTTGCAGGTCGACACCACACCCACTCTTTTTTTCTTTGCCTCTGCTGTGGATGATGGGATGATAGGTGAGGTCCAAGGAGCCTCTGCAGTGGTCAGAGCGAGCTCATTTATTATTGCCGGTGGCTGAAAAATTATACCTTTATCCCACTGGTAAACTAATCAACGTGATCAAAGCAAGTTTTGAAGGCCGTTCCTGCCGCAGACACAGAAGCCGCGGGGACATATATATGTAAGGACGAGGATTCTGTCTTTCCTGGCAGTGATGGTGGTGGTTTTAAACAGGGATGATGGCTGGCAGACACAGACTGCGCTCCCTTTTCCAGGTCTGATGGAAACCAGCCCCACTCTCTGCCCAGCATCATCTCTGAGTGCAGCACCCATGCACTGAGCAAAATATACGTACACACAGACGCGCAGACATTCACTCCTCCACCTCTCTGACCCTGCTACCTCTGGCTGTCTCCTTGTGAAAATATAATAGCCCTGCAGTAATGTACTGCAGTTCATGATTACTTTATAAAGCCCTGCATATTTTAAAGACACATCATTTGATATTCAGTCTGTATCTTTCTTTCCCGCTCGCCGGTTCTGATGATGTGATTGCAGACCCCGTTTTATTCACTTCTATCCAATGAGCTCTCGCCTCCCTTCGCCGGAAATTAAGTTGTCGTCCTGTCTCTGCTTCATTAATGCGAATATCATTTTATTGCTGTTTATTAAATTCCAGGTAGCTGCTGATGAGGCTACGACCGGAGGTGAATCAGATAGCGGGGACTCATTTTTAACTCCCCAACTTGTCTTGTGTATTATTAATATAGGCTGTGCACTGAAAGCCGTCTTTACAAAAGTTATCAGGCAAAGAGCTTTACATTGTAGCACTTTTCGCCCAGGCTAATCAGCGAAACACTAAAGGAGAAAGTAAAGTGATGGGCAAACTCACTGTAAACTCGTCTCTCCTCTCTTCACCCTTTTCAGGTGGACCTCGGGTTCCTGCGGTTCGTCTCAGCCATCGGCACCCAGGGCGCCATTTCCCAGGAGACCCAGAGGGTTTACTTTGTCAAGTCCTACAAAGTGGATGTCAGCTCTAATGGAGAGGACTGGATCACTTTGAAAGAAGGCTCCAAACAGAAGGTATATTCCTCAAGAATTCAAAGTTTCTTTTGAGCCACGAGTGGTGTACCGGCACCAGAGATGGGCGCGTTACTGTAATCCGATTATTTTTTGCAAGTAACGAGTAAAGTAAGGGATTACTATTGCAAAAATGGTAATTAGATTACCGTTACTTTCCCGTAGGAACGCTGCGTTACTGCGTTACTAAAACCGTGATTTTCTTGCGAGAATGTCTCATGACAGTGACGTAAGCGAGTGTGATGTTCGTGACAACAGCTGTGTGCAGATCAACAATGGATAATATATCGAGTGCGGGAGAGAGTATGAGCGTGCAGCGTTTAAAGCGTGGAAGTACTGACCTTATTTTGAGTTTGAGTCCGTAAAAAGTGACAATTAGTGTCCACTGTGCGTGGGAAGAAGACTTCTTTTTACAGCGAAAAAAAAACCCTAAACTTCCAAGCAAGCACTGAGTAGCTACGACGTAATGGGAAACTCACAGAGAAACTGCGGTATCCTTCCACTGACCGCTGCACACCTGCACCAGGATAAACCTCCGCCTACTCTACTCCTGCTTTACAGGTGAAAATAGAGCAAAAGGACCGCTAGTCTTTGACTTTATTTATTTGAAAGAGTGAGTGTAAACACAATATATATTATGTGCTGGAATGTGCAGAAAATAGGTTTAAATGTTAAACTAATTTCTTCCAGTCAGAGAATGGTGCATATAATTAAAATTTTGCTTCATGCATAAAGTTAAAAGATTAAAACTAACAAAACAAGTTTTAAAAAGAGACTTTTCCATTTGATTACATTTTGTATGATGGATTATGTAGAAAAAGTAGAATTGGGCTGAAAGATCTATCGCTTTATCACCTATTCAGGTTGTAAATCATGTTTTTAAAAAGTAACTAAGTAACTAAGTAATTAATTACTTTTGAAAATAAGTAATCAGTAAAGTAACGGGATTACTTTTTTGGGGAAGTAATCAGTAATTAATTACTGATTACTTTTTTCAAGTAACTTGACCAACACTGACCGGCACCACCTCTGCGTTATGAACTATTTTTGCAGTGAAAAAGCTTCATTTATTCAGATAAATGAGCAGAACCCAGAGCAGTTCAGGCACCAGTGATCACAATGTGAGATTGATCAGTTCAGATGCAGCATGAAAGAAGGAGCCGAGGTGAAGGAGGTTTATGGTCAGCTTCCACAACTGCTGCAACTATGCCCTCATTAAAGAAGCTTTAATAGCGTGTCCTACAGGCTGGGATTACAACTAAGCTCAACTCCATGACCTGTCTGAACTAACTTTCTGATAGTGTTTCTAGATGCTTTGGCTGTAGCTCTTCATAAGACTGTTTTGGAAGAAACTAAATCATCAAAACAGCTGACGTTCACTCCTCCTTGACCAGTGACCGTGTCATGAAAAACCACCCGTGCACATGTGCTACACTTGGATGTGCCGTCCAAACAGCACATCTAGCTGATTTAAATTGCGGTCTTTTCAAAGTTGCTTACGAACTCAACTAAAGGGGAAATACCGGGCTGTATGTACTTAAACCACATTCTCCCAACATGTAATTATACACTTTAAATCAGTAGGGTAATATACTCACTCCCCGTGTAAGCGCATGACATTTACAGCAAAAACGACGGCAATAAAGTCCCTGCAAGGAGGACCGTGCTGGAATGTTGCCTCTGTTTTATGTCAGGGACCTGTCAATTTTTCATTTAAGAAGCAGGGAAAAACAAAGACTTGACAGACCAGAGATAAAGAGGAGCGGGAGCGATGGTTGTCGTGTTTAAGCAGCTGGCAGAGAGGGACAAGAAAAGGAAGGAAGAGAGGCATAGTATGCTTGACCGGAGTGAGACAGGCGATGACCACTGATTGCAGATCAGCCTGTCAAGCAGGTTTTTGTCCATCTGGAAGCCTCTCTGTGGGTGTCCAGAGGGCAAGGGAAGAACGTGTGTGTCCAACAGTCCCCAGGTTTCCATGGCATGTAAATACCACAATTTCCAATCAAAAGAGTGTGAGGCTACCACTCATATCAAGAAGTTTTCAAAGGCAACAGAGCATCCAAGCACGATTGTTTGCGCTGCTGTGTACATGTCCCCCCAGCCCTCTCCAAAGTTCACTGTCACTTCTATAAAGTGGCAGCTTAAAGGTACCACGGTAAACTCAGCCTGTGTTTTCCAGACTCTAAAGTGCTTTTGTGCAGAGGGGCACCATTTGGTACATGCTGAGACTGCAGTTTGGCATCTTAGCGCAGCTCCGGAAAAAGCCACTTTACAGTTACCGAGTGGAGACTCAGCGTGACTTTTGAGAGAGTGGAAGGTTTTCTTACAGGTTCCCCTTAGTGATGTCCCTGTACTCAAGGAGTGCATGGCAAGCAGTTGGACACAGCTGCATGAACTACTTAGCCAAACTACCAAACTTACTGCCTTTCTATCTCTTTTCCATCCTGCTCACTTCAGCTGGGTTCCTCTTTGCCTCATTGCCGCTTAGTCATGGAGGTCAGGAGGTCATGTGGTCACTGCTGTGATTCAATTACCCGGAATGAACTGTGACGGACTGCGGGGAGTTGTTTGGCTGGGTGGCCGGCCTACTCATATGATGCTAGTAAACTGTCAACAGACCTAAGGGGGGTGAACAGTGACATCTGTGACCTTTCAACAAGACACTGCAGTAAAACCTCCAACTGATCAGGAAACAGAGGACAGTGAAAGAGCATCTTGAGCCAATCTGGTATATCTCGTCTCGGGTTTCATAGTCACATTACCCAGCCTGTGGGGGCTGCTACATATAGAGAAAGCATAAACATTTAAACCATTTCATTAAAAAGTGGCCATAAAGCTTGCCTTCCAATGCTACATCTTGTGTAAACTTAATGCAGATGAAGGCCGATCTCTGAGCTCCAGTGAATTCTGTCTCTGCATCTCAGCAGCTCAGCATATTCTATTGATAACTTACTTCCCTCCTGCATCTTTCACAGGTTTTCCAAGGCAACACCAACCCAACTGACGTTGCCAAGACGAAGCTTCCCAAGCCCACGCTGACGCGCTTCATTCGGATACGTCCCGTTACCTGGGAAACAGGCATCGCACTGCGCTTCGAGGTGTACGGCTGCAAGATATCAGGTTGGTTGCTGCTGAGATCACATACACATTCATACAGCGACTCCATATTCCATTTTCATACGCCTAATCAGCTTACACCACAGACTCTAGTCGGAATTTCTGCTCTCTTGCGGCAACCTAGTTGATATTTCCCATCCAGGCCTCACTGGTGCAAACACCTCCCTCCTTATCTGCTTCCTTTAAGGCTAAAGCAAGCTGTTGCATAATAGAGAAGTGGTGCATGAAGGAGGATTGCCTATTTATGTCTCCCCATGTTTAGATGTACCTCATCCAATATATATGAAGCCAACAGCTTGCAGGCAGAGTGAGCTGAAGCCGGGTGGGCTCTGTTTGGGCCCATCCCTCCTGCAGATCTTTCCTCAGCCTCCTCTTTACTCTGGCTTTGCTTTTAAAGCTTTGATTTTGTTTGTCTCATCTTTGCCTTTTTTTTTGTCGATGTTATTTTAATGTGTGGTATGTGCATGTGTGTGCGGCTCCCTTTCGTATGGTTTTTAGCACATCTGCCTGACTCTCTGCAGGATTATGAACATGTGTATTGAATTCTAATTAGCACTTGGATGTGTGTTTTGTTCCTCTGCACTTACAAATGAAAAAATATGAAAGTAAGCCTCTTGTATTTTTTCCAATGTTGTGAGCGCAGGATTGCGCCCTGGATTAAAATTAGGGTTGGGATTAGTTGCAGCCAGCTAAATGTGAGCCGGTCGAGTGTTGTTTTTTTAAAAAAAACTTTTAATGGAGCTTTGTAGCTCTCTGGTACATATGCAGAGCACTGTGGGTACAGCAGGGTTACAGATGGGGCGTGTGTTTCGGGGCGCACGACCAGACCGCTGCGCAGAGCGTAAACACATCACAGGATCGAAGTCACCACAGGGCCTCGGGAATGACGTCAGCACCCCTGGGTGCTCTGAAGACATTGCCAGCTTCACTGCATGCTAGCAGAGAGCGAGAAGCTCTGAGGCTCTTGAGGGCTACATAAACTCAGTGACTCACTCCGTTCTACACTTAGTTACAAATCCTTGATACAATCTCTTGAGTAACTAGTGCTTTTAAAGTGCTCTTAAAGTTCATCGCCACTTTTCTCACCAAAAAAGGACTTTTCAAATCTGCATTTTTTCCAAGTTTTCCAAGTTTCCAGTTTTTCTTTAAAGCATAACTTTATCACAGGAGAGGAGGAGTAAAATCCCAGAATGCGGCAAGATGTTCTCCCTTAAATCATCATGGTCGCGTGCCGATCTAAACAGCTACTCATTAATGAACAAGATCCGCCACCCTGTTGTTAGTAAATATGCCGTGGTGTATAAATATCACTGATAAACCACCGATGCTCCACCCAAACCCTGAGCATGGCCCACATAGCCGCGAATCACCTTGTGCTTGCTCCCCTGGGTGTGCCGCTGCGTGCATGGCATCGCAGCTGAAGTCAATTAACAGCTCCAGATGACCCAGGCACTCGGGCAGAGCGTCTAAGCTCAGATCAGTGTCTCTCACACGCACTATCACACATGTGTACCTTTCTCTGTATCCTCCCACTTCAAAGGGGGTTCAGTACGCCTTTGCTCTGCCAGGGGCCAGCTCGCTGATCGCTCTCAAACAGATTCTGGCCGAAGATGAAAGAAAGTGGGAGAAAAAGAAAACAGTCGAGGAGCATTCGCACAGCCAGCATTTGTTACATGAGCTCCAATTTGGACCTTTTCGAGAATGCGGGAGCAGAGATTTGTCCCACGGGTTCTCACAGGAGCCGGTTTAGATAACCGGAGACAGAGAAAAAGAGAGAGAAAGACAAGTCTGAACGGGGCCTTGTTTTCTCCAAGTTTTCGCTGACTTTTCCCAGACGCAGCTACGCTATTGATTCCTGCTGCGGTACAGTGCACGCTCTGTCTCATACAGACACAGAAGATGTAATAATGCTGGGATTTATCCCTCTGTGGGAGCCAGATAGTAAATATATTATTGCTTAGCACAGGTCTCTGACTCAGTGTCTTGGGATTAAGTGCTGGAGGAAAGATAGGACGAGACACACAGGAAGATTTAAGCCCAATAAAAGCTGCTAATACAAGTGTCAGACTTCGAGTGGCAGCTCGTGGAAAACTTTTGTGGACTCCTGTGGATTCTTTCTGGCTATGCAAAGAAGAATTTCTGAAGTATATAATATTTACTGCAGTCTCTCTATCGCGCTGCAGTTCAACCTTCTGTTTGGGTGGGGCAGCCAATTAAAGGACAGATAGCTTTAAGTAAAGGTGACCTCTCACTTTAAGAGAGAGGAGAGCTAAAATGGCTTGTTTCAGACATAATGTGGACTGAGGCCCAGCAAACATTGGGATTATTTTTAATTATGAATCGTGCAAAGTTACTCTAGTAGAGAGTAACTTTGCATGAGTGTAATCACTCTCCTTTACAGTGTTTACAGCATAAGTAAGTTGCTGTGCATGACTTTTACAACATCTCAAAAAGACAATCCCGTCTTGGGTTCAGAACTATTGTGTCCCTATCAATCACTCGCATGGTACTAAACTATTTCACAGATTTCACAAAACATTTGATAAAAGAATATGAACATAATTATGTCTATCTACAGATAAAGCATACCTTTCTCCTTAGGTCAGTTCATACAGCTAAAAATTACAATAATCCTAAATTCAGAGCAGCCCACCAGCAGTGTTGGGAAGGTTACTTTTAAAATGTATTCCATTACAGAATACAGAATACATGCCCTAAAATGTATTCTGTAATGTATTCCGTTACGTTACTCAATGAGAGTAACGTATTCTGAATACTTTGGATTACTTAATATATTATCATGCTGTTTACAACTACATGAATGTACTATTGCTGTGATTTATTACTGTTACTGAAGGTCCGCGGCTCCGAACCGTAGTAAAGGGACCTCTGACCTCGTAGCCGAAAACTAGCTTTACTTTGTTGTCTGGGTCAACTTTGCTAGCGAGAGACAGAGAGAGGCATTGAAAGGCTGCTCCAACGGAACTTATTGTTTTTGGAGGAAAACACGAACACGGTGTACAGTCGAGTCTTAATAGCTTACTTACAACTGGGCTTCTTGGCTGCAGTGGTTATTATTATATTTACATGCTTCCAGCTCCCGTTTTTGCTCGATGACAGCTCATAGGCTACTTTTCCTTTTTCTCCCTCCCTCGCTCACAGACACATAACGAGTACGGCAGTCCATTCTCCCTGCAGCACGGACTACACTGCCTATGATGCTACATTCTTTAGAGCTATACTGGTAGCATTCTGCCTATTAGCTTAGCACAACAACAACAAAAAGGCCTCTCTCACCCAGGAAACACGCAGAGAGAGCGTCACCCTGTAACCATGGCAACCGTAACGCTGCCGCCTGGAACAACAGAAGTAGCTGTCAAACAAAACCCAAACAGTCCTGACCCGCGACAATATGAAACAGGGAAGTACCGCCGTGTAATCCATTTATTTCAACAAAGTAACTGTATTCTAAATACCACCTTTTTAAACGGTAACTGTAACGGAATACAGTTACTCATATTTTGTATTTTAAATACGTAACGGCGGTACATGTATTCCGTTACTCCCCAACACTGCCCACCAGTGTGACAGAGCTTTAAAAACGTATTATCTGAGACAAATTTGTTTTTATTTTCACATGTAGTGTTAGAGAGTTTGCTGGGTTTTGACTGTTCTAACCAGAAATTTCTACATCCATGTACAGTCAATAAGATTTCATTGGAATTATATCTGGCCACCTTTCGTGTAATATCAAGGCAAAAACGTGAAAATGGACAAAAAAAAAGTTTCAGGTTAAAGCATTCAGATGGTTCTACAAGCTGTAGCGACGAATTGGTGCCCTTTGACTTCATTATACAAGGGGATGTCACTGGAAACAAGGCTTGAGGAAAGAAAATTTTAAAAAAAACAGCTTTCTCTCTTTTAAACAAGCTGGAGATGGAATCAAAGATCATAAAATATACAAAAAGTTAAGCTAGAGATGATCACAGAGGTAGAATAAAAAAAATAATACAATGAAAGAGGAGAAAAAAGTTTGGAACTTTGGACAGGAAACAACAAGGTGTTCAAAGATGCGGCCCCACAGATGTTAACAGCTGCGGAGCAGAAGGTAGACGAGTGCAGCAGCAGCAGCAGATAAAACACAAAGAGAATGTGTTTTTGTGTGTATATGAGTCTATAGAGGGAGGGGCAGAGAGATGAAAAGAAAAACTGCTCCCAGAATGCAGGAGATGGAAACACCAACAGAGAGGAGGGTTTTAATTGGCTGCCTGGAGACAACCGCTTCAGGCAGAAGAATTAGTATGCATGAGATCTGCAGGCAGAGAGACACAGAGAAAGAGAATAGAGGCAGAGATCACAGTAACATCACAACGAGTTTGGGGAATAGTTGTCCTCACTTTGACTTTAACTATCCACGACGATGCCCCTGTATGAACTCAAATTCACCGAAGCAGAGTCGTGGCAAGCCTGATGCTGAACCTCAAGCCTTTGGATGCAAATCGCATGTTTTATTTTTCCATCTATCCGCTCTCTAGGTTTTCTTTTGTTTGTATCAAAAAGCTAAGCACCTTTTGCTTTCCCATTTGCCTTTCAGAGTACCCGTGTTCAGGCATGCTGGGCATGGTATCAGGCTTGATCAGTGACAACCAGATCACCGCGTCCTCCCATACAGACCGCAGCTGGGTACCAGAGAATGCCCGCTTGCTAACAAGTAGGACAGGATGGACCCTGCTGCCCCAGCCACAGCCCTTCGCTAATGAATGGCTGCAGGTGGATCTCGGCGAGGAGAAGCTAGTGAGGGGCTTGATCATCCAGGGAGGGAAGCACCGTGAAAACAAGGTGTTCATGAAGAGGTTCCGCCTGGGCTACAGCAACAATGGCTCGGACTGGAGGATGGTGCTCGACACCAGTGGAAACAGGCCGAAGGTGGGTTTTTCTCTCTTACCTTGCACAGTGCCCAACAATACTTGGGTATGTGTTCAGTTCTGCTATCAAATCAGAAGATTAGCCTTAATCAAAGCTCTCCTGTATCATTTTTCAATTCATGCACCCAGGATTTTTTTTTTCAAGAGCAAGGATTGAAATTGACGTTTTGATTTATCAGAGGTTTTACCTTCAGCACTGTGGAAAATGATTTGAATACCAACTTCTAAAAATGTCTCTTAGACACGTCAGAGCATCGATTGTGATTATGACGCATTTAGTCAATTTTCACCCGACTAAGCGCCGGGCAGTTGTGAGTCATTGAACAGTCATTGTGAGTCAATTTTAGGAGCGCTTTGAATCGCATTAGGATAAGCATCTTGAGTCTCTCAGAGTCCTTCCCCCTGTTCTCTCCTCCTGCTTTGTATTCTGCGTGACACACACACACACCGTTCAACCCTTTCAATGGATAGTGAAACCTCTCCAGAGAGGAAGGAGGGGTGAAAGGGAGTCAGAGGGATGAGAGAGGAAAGAACGGGCAACGGTCGAGAAGTGACCAGAGATTTATCTCCCAGCGGCACTGCCTTGCGCTGAAGGCATACTTGCCAACACTTTGCTCGATGCATGCACACACTTACACACAAAGTATGTAAGTGTGTGCATACTCGCGGATGCAGGCGCACACACCTCCGAGAAGAGCTGCAACAACCCGTCCCCAATTACAAGTGTCCCTGACAGGGCATAAATCTGATCCAGATGGGCTGATGGTTGATTTATGAAGGGAGTGAGGAGGATCCATATCCTGGCTGTCCTAGTTAGTGTCCTTTCTCCTCTTGCCTAAGAGTTTCCCAGCATCTAAGGCTCACCAGGCGTCTTCACGTGATCAAACCCATTAATCCACTTCCGTCATTCCTCCATCTCTTTCTTGGCTTGCTTCTCCCACGCTGCCTCCTCTTTTCCTTCGTTTATACCTTCCCACATGGAGGACCGGAGAAAGAGTTAAAGGAGCAGAAAGTTACCCTTGTCAGAGGTGTGAGTCATGCTGTCTTTGCCACTGGACTCCTGTGTCACCCACCTAGTCTGTGCTTTGGATATCAGCAAGATTACACATCTGGTCAGCTTATTTATTTATTTTACTTTTCATCTGTCCACCTACCCAAAAACAACCAACCCTTCGTATCAATTTTCAGAACGTAGGAGTAATTTTGCAGTAGGGTACCTGCATTTGGGGGGCTATAGCAGTCAATACTAATCTTTATCACTCTTGCCCTTTTCCCTGCCAGATATTTGAAGGCAACAGCAATTATGACACTCCTGAACTGAGGACCGTGGAGCCTCTGCTGACCCGTTTTGTCAGGATTTACCCAGAGAGGTCCACTCCTGCTGGGATGGGCCTGCGGCTGGAGCTGCTGGGCTGCGAGATTGAAGGTAAAGCTCAAAAACATGCAGGACTTTCAATAAAATCGATTGCATTGTCTGTCCTCTGTCTAAAACGCTCCTTTCTGTTTTGATGCACAAAACTATAAAAGAAATAGAGTAGTATTTCTATTGACGCTGGTGACATTTCCACCCGTGGTGCTCATTTCTCCACCAGCAACAATTACGTGTTTACCAGTGGTGGTAAAGTTACTCCCCCAGAGTGAAACCTTTCTTCGAGCAGTTGACATTTTCAGCTATAGTGATGCTTTTAGCCACGAAAATGACATTTCCACTCCCGTAGTTGACGCCAAGTCGGTCTTCGATTGTGTTTCATTTTCTCCCCGTGATGATAACCTTAGTGGGCACACCTAGACCTCTCAGACTACATGCTCACATCTGACGTGTGTTGACTCACACGCAGGTGAGCAGTCTATCATCCTAGCTAATGGCATGGCTGTGAGGAGCTAGCGCGTCATGTCTTTGCCACGGTCCTGTTTATTTAAAGACGTGCATGAGCGCTCCCTATGTCGAGCCCACAGCTGTCCAGCTCCTGCTCTTTATCCTTACAAGGGATAGTTGTCTTGTCTCCCTGTAACATCAAAGCTGCCCCCGATAGCTAGCCACTTCTACAGGGGATCAAATGAAAGCCCACCTGGCCCACTAGGATTATTGCATCCTGGCCCTCATCGCACTCTTCCCAACCTCGGCACGTCTTTCTTCTTTCAAAGGACTGCGCCCACTTTGCTATCTTTAAAATTACCATTATTTTTTTTCCAGCTCTTTATCTGCCTCTCTCAAAGCTGATGTAGCACAAAAAAACGCTCGGCAATATAAGCACACGGAGCATCCTAGCCCTAAGTGGATTTACATATTGGATTTCAGGGAGGCCCATTCTCTTGTAAGCCTCACGGACTCCCACCGGGAGCTTTAGTCAGATGATAATGCTTGTTTTCGCTGTTAATGCCAAACACACACAAACTCGCGCAGATTTATGCACACAGACCAACCGCAATCACCTTGCCAAACATGTGGTTACAGTAAACTGTACACAGTCGGGTGAGTGCACAGGCAGGTGCGTCTCCTAGTGTGTACAAATGTGTTTGTGTGTGTATGTGTGTAGCAAGCCGTAGCAGGAGGCCGAAATCCTCATTTCTATGAGAGGCTCCCCTGACGCAGCGCTGACCCCATCCCTGACCTTCCCCACCCTGAATCTGACAGGAGCTGATCTGCCTCATATTTCATCTAGCAGAGAGAGCGAGCAAGAGCATCGGCTCACACACATGCACAAACACACTCAAACACTACAGATATTGTACACATTTTTCAAGATGCTCGCCCCTGTCTGTCTTCGCCTCCCTTTTGTCGCCTCTCTCCTCGTTCCTTCTCCTCGGCCTGCACTGAGGAAGCCAGTTTAATCCTCAGACAGTGCAAACACATGTGAAAGGTTTGGACTACAGGAACTGTTTTGTAGCTCTTATAACTATTGGAGGAAATACACTTTTTTGTGCGGCCATACAGTGCAGGAAGAAGGACTATCAAAAGTTCTTGGACCCCTGTTCGAAGAGCAGCGTTTCAGCATACAAACTGGAAGAAATTTGTGGTGACATAGTGACCAGAGACCAGAGGCTGTAGTCAGGACCCACAATAAACTTTCAAGCGAGTGAAACTACCGAAGACAGTGAAGAATACTGTTGATTTACAGAGAGTCACCTTGGCAACCTGCTCCTGAAATACCAGCAAGAGACAAGCTGGCAGTTTCAAACTGATGCGCAATGAGCAAATCGTTTCCAGTGCTCCTACTTCAGGGTATAGACTCTCAGCCCGTTCTCACTCCCGAGGCGTAACATGCCGACGTTTTGTCACGTCCCGCAGCGTTCCTGAGGAACGCAAAAGGAGACCTTAGGCGTTCTTATGGTACGCGGCGGGTTATGGCCGAAATCCAGTGCAATGACGCTCCCGCGGTAATAGATGTTCCAGCCCTGTATTCCAGCCCTAAACCTAACCTTATCCCTAGCCCTAACCATAACCTTTTTCCTGATCTTAACCATGACTTTAATGATGTTAAATAGCGTGTTTCTAAGCGATTTGAAGAAAAAGAGCGAACATGTGTAGATTGAGTCCATACGGTTCTCATATTTTCTCATATTTCCTCATTTTTCCGAGGTCGTCATTTAGGAACGTGGTGGGTAGCCGAAAACGTAATATGTTGACGATTTGTCACCTAGCGTAAAATGTTACGCTTTGGGAGTGAGAACGTGTTGAGACTCTCCAAGCACAGGAAGTGATGTCAGTGACATGCATGAATGTGGGCTAGTTTAGATGTAAGCATACTTCTTTGCAGATACTGGCTGATATAAAATCATCCAAGAATATATGTCATGTCAGCTGTGTAGGGTAGAGCTGTAAAGTTGAAACAAAACGTGTAAAAACAGAACAACGGCGAAGTCCAAGCTTTTTTAAGACTATGTGTGACGGGGGGGAAATGCAACACAATGTTCACTCGTCAAAGCAAAACTGTCCTCCCACATTTCCTCTCACCTTGAGCTTCTCCACACAGTGAAGCAGTGACTGATTAGAAGAAAGTAAAAAATCCCCAAAGCTCTGTGTGTGTAAAAACTTGTCCTGACAAATGGCTATTTTGTCTGCACCACACAGTTATACCCTGCTTTTACAACTCTGTTGTAATCCTGACACTTACAACACAACAAACACACGCTCAGTCTTTTTTGTTTGCAGCTGCTAGCTTGCTATCACGCCATTAGCGGCCCTATAGAAGTGGGAAAGCATATAAAAAAGACCTTAGAAGACATGTTGTTGTTGGGGAAGTCCCTCAGTGTGCAGATACCCTCAAGGAGTCCCAAGAAATATTGGGTCTGAAATCTCCAAAAGGCACACCGCTGTGTGGCACTGGACCATGGAGCGGATTTTGGGCCTTTCCCACATCCAAGTGAAGCAGGGCCATAATGATAGACTGGAATGGCCCTGCCTATATCCAGTCCCAAGTCCTGTTACTCCACCTTCTAGTTTCAAAGCCTTATGCACCATGTATTCGCTTCAGCTCTATTTATACACCCACACCTCCACAGCTTGATAAAAGGAGGGATACTAATAGCTCAGTTCTACACTGACGCTCAGCATGGAACTGTGAGCACAGCAATCGAGCTTACAGAAATATATTTCACTGTTTCTTCTTTTCTTTCCTTTTCTGTTTTTGTTTAAACTATATCAACTATATCCCTTGAGCTAAAATCAGTGCACTTTCCATGTTAAACCTGTAATCTAACCTATTGTTTCCTCTCTCTCCCTTCGCCGTCACCTGTCCAGCTCCTACACTCCCTCCAACCACCGCAATCCCGAGCACCACCCCGTCTGACGAGTGTGATGACGACCAGGCGAGCTGCCACAGTGGCACAGGTGATGACTACGACGTGACAGGTGCTAACATCGCCTTCATGAGACTGCGACCAGCCCCTCCCCCAAACCCTCCCTGCCCTAACTTCCCCTTGCTTTCGCTGTGGCTGGCGCTCGATCGTCTCCCCTCGATTCTGCGCCATCACAGCTTCTGTAGCATCGCTGCCGCAGTCAAATTTTGATACCAAACCCAGTCTTCCATGTACTGTACCCTGCACACTGGCAAGCATGCATGCACCCTCGTGTGTCCTGGCAGCCACAACTCTAATTTGCTGCGCCCCCGTTGCTACCAACTCCTCCTCTTCAGTCTACCACTTCTTACCTTAAGCTCTGAGCGCTCACCAGAAAGCATTGTTGCATTTGCACCTGAAATCAATTCACCCACATCTGTTCTCTATCATTTCATTTCTCACTTGCTTTTTGCTCTGGCTCCCTGCCTCCACTCACTCCTAGCTTACTTTTCCTTCTAACCACTCAACTATCTCAGCCTGCACCGTCGCCTGCACACTCCCCATTAACCAGCAGTCTCCAATGATGAGCATGGCACCGTCTCAGTCATGCGTATAGCATAAGTTCTTCCTGCTAGGAATACCAGAAAAAGGACATTCATAAGAAAGAAGCCAGAGACAAGGCATGCGTTGATTAGCCAAGTTTAGCTAGCATGGGTACTTATTTAAAATGAAACTTAGCTCTTTGCAAACCTAGGCTAACTGTGCTAACATTCTGTATTGTGACAGGTGGTAACATGATGCCAGAGAGCACTACTGCTGAAATGGATACCATCCCAGGTGAGCAAAAAATACCATATATACATATTTTTCAAGGTCAGTGCTTTCAAAGTTTGCACATCAGAGTGATGAAACATACAGCGGGGCAAATGTTTAACCTCTCATGGTTTGTTCTGAATTAATTTCATGAATTCATCAAGAGACACACCTGAGATAATGATTGCCAGCTCGAGCCAGCCTCTCTCCTCTGATGTGTGTCTGTTATTAAAGCTGATGATATGGCCCTGAGAGGCTCCCGCTGACAGGGTAAAGGGAGGTTACGTGATGCAAGGCTAGCCGATGATTAGCACTGGTGCTCTGCTGCTGCCTTCTCAGCATAATCACTAATCACCAGGCTGACACCGACACACACACGGAGCGCACACAGACCTGTAAAAGCCAGATGCAAATGACTGGAGGAAGTTAGGTGCACTTTGGGGCCCACATGCATGGACAGACACACATAGCCAGTGTCTCCTACAGCGGGCTGATGAGGCAGCAGTCAAGAAGCAGTGCCCCAGTCTGACCTTGGCTAATGGGCCGTAGGCTCCACCCAACCCCCTTTCTCTCAGTCAGCTGGCTCTGCGGTCTGTCTTCGATTTGGGGTGTTGTGCCAAAAAGTGATTGTCTGCCAAAAACTAATTTCCAGTGTTTCTGTGTATTTTTTATGTGTAATATCTTTACGTATGTTCGTAAATAGACTTCGGTGAACAGGGGATACAAAGGGGTTACATAAAGAATTAAAAAATTATCTGTTTTTTTTAAGTATCTTTACAACTTGTACTTACATTATAACCAATCCGGTCCTTTATCCCCACTTAAAATATTTTTACAGAACTATTGTAATATTTGCTGCCATTTCTGCTGCCCTGTTGGGCAACTTACTCTTACAAAATACATTTTTAATGTTAATTAGATTTTTTTTACTGCATAAATAAAGGTTATATAAAAGTCACTGCCAAAAACTGATTGCGGCTTCTATCTTGTTACACAAATGTTGTTTGTGGCTCAAGATGACTTTATGTCATCCATAAGGGATCCATTTGACATATGTTTAACATATTATAGCCCAACAAGTTACTTATAGCACTTTAAATATGAGCAGTCGCTTTTTGGCAAATACCGGAAATCAGTTTTTGGCAGACAATCACTTTTTGGCACAACAGGGGCACGAGCTAGATTATTAGAGTAGTTCTAAGATGCAAATGTGTGTATGCATTTATGCATGTTTTTGTGTGTGTATGTCTGTATGAGTGTAATGAAGTACAGCTAAACACCTATCTATTTGACTTTTCACTTCAAGACTCTCAAACCATGCATGTTAATAAGCTGTGTGTGTCATGCACCATGTATCTCAGGGGATATAGTTTCCACTCACATTCATGGAGAAATAGACTTTTTTCTCACGCATATATATATATATATATATATATATATATATATATATATATATATATATATATAGCCAAGTGAGTCATGTGGCTGCTCATCAGTCTCGTCACAGGCTCCTCTTAATGGAAAAAAAAAGCCAAAGTCGTTTTAATTGGGAATGGAGTTTCTATGGGGAAAATGGTGGCTTGGACCCTGAAATGTGGTTGATATGTGATGGGAATTCCATCCTTTGTGTTTAATGGGTAAATAGCGTCATTGCCTGCAGAAGTTAGTTAAATCCTTCCCATTTTTTAAGGGAATATTTGCTCATAGATTCTGTCATTCAGAGAGTGGTATCTCTAAAGGCATTTCATGCTGGAGAATAAAGCTATGGCTGGCCTCCCAAACATCCCGTTTCCCCAGTGTTCCTTGAAGTCTTTCTTTATCTAATTTGGAAAACACTAAAGCCCGAGCTCCCACACATTTTCTGGCCTCGATGAAGGCTTCTTCGACACGGCGTGTGTCCACAGGGGATGGCATTGTTGGAGTGGGGCCCCGGCGCTGTTACCATAGCTGTCTTCGAATCCCATGTCCCTGCTCTCATTAAAATCGTCAGTTCGCAGCGGGTTGCTATGAATGTTTCCTTTCTCAACTGGGCACGGTGTCCAGGCATCTGTCTTCCTGTCCCAGCCATTGGGGGTTTTGACTCTTCTCAGTGTTCCCGTTTAATGCATTCTTTACATACGCTGTTGCAGAAGAGATCATTAAATACAGCCGAGACATAAGGACTGCATGAGGTCTGTGCCATTGGTTCACACTCTTTCTCATGTCAGAACTGTAATTTACCTTTTGTCCGACTCCTGCTTCTCCTTCATGAGTTAGCTGCTTGTATCATCCCCACCTGTAGGACTGTAGGCTTATGTCTCACAGTTATCTGCTGCCCTCTAGTGGTCCGCTCCAGAGCAGACTAAGAGAAGGAAGCTCCAAAGTGTAGCCTGTAGTTATACCATGACAGGCCCTGCGGTCATTGTTCGGATAGAGCCCAGGGCTACAGGCAGCTTCTCCTTTTGTAATAAGCAGAATGATTAAGGTTTTTTTCTCCTGTGACACATGATCTTGATCTTTCTTCACACAGCTTTTCTCTGGTTTGCCTGCGACTTTGGCCGAGCCAATGATCCGTCCTTCTGCAGCTGGACATCGGAGGACACGGGATCTAGGTGGCAGATCCAGTCCAGCGGCACGCCTACCCTCAACATCGGACCCAACATGGACCACACAGGTAAGTACCTCCGATGATAGACTCACAACATCTGACACAGTACATGTGGCATTTTACCTCTGTGTTGCTGATACAAGGGCTTTACATTACAGGTGAACCGGGGAATTTCATCTACACCTTAGCAACCAGCCCCCAAGAGACAGAGGTGGCTCGACTCGTCAGCCCCGTGGTCGGCTCCCCGGACTCGGACCTCTGTGTGTCGTTCTGGTACCACATGTTTGGGCCACACATCGGCACACTACACATCAAGCAGCGCAAGCAAACGGAGAAGGGACCTGCAGATGTCCTACTGTGGACAGTCAGCGGCCACCAAGGCAAACGCTGGAGGGAAGGTCGTGTCCTCGTGCCACGCACCAACAAGCCTTATCAGGTAACTGACCCACCTTTTAATTTACCTGTGCTTTTTGTGTGTGTGCTGTCACTCTAGAGGCTCAATTTTTTTTTTTTTTGCCAAGGTGGTGATCGAAAGTCTAGTGGAGAGAAAGAGCTGGGGAGACATTGCTGTGGATGACATCAAGGTTCTCGATGGGATCACACTGCCAGACTGTAAAGGTGAAGCTTTGTGCTTAGTTTCAGTGACTTCCTTCAGATTTTGAACTAAAACAGCACTTTGGCACACAGCTCTGACTGCAGTTTTCTGTCATTTAGCTCTGCTTTTAATATGAATTTCTCTTTAAAGATCCCGACGTGCCCACTGAGCCAATATTGCCAGAGGATATTAATGAAATCAGTAAGTCCTTTCACACATCAGGTTTGTTGTGCATTCTAACCTTTTATAGTTTATTTTCTCACTTTTCTTTTTCTCTTCTGCTCCTTGCTTCCTCTCTAGTTCCGGAAAACACAGAATATCCAGACTTTGTGGATAACAACCAGATCCCTGAAGGCAGCATGCTAAAGACGCTTGACCCCATCCTGATCACCATCATCGCCATGTCTGCCCTCGGGGTCTTCCTGGGGGCCATCTGCGGCGTGGTCTTGTACTGCGCCTGCTCACACGGAGGCATGTCGGACAGGAACTTGTCAGCTCTGGAGAACTACAACTTTGAGCTCGTGGACGGCGTCAAGCTAAAGAAAGACAAACTCAACGTACAGAGCTCATACTCGGAGGCGTGATTCAGGACAGAGCGCGTTCGTGTGACTGCGTGCGATGGGCCGGGCTCTCGCACGAGACTGTCTGCAGGCATATAATCCCGCCTGTCTGCAAGCAGACGGGCTGCCGATGCCCTCGAATCTCTGGACGAGGGACAGGTTCAGGAACCAACAGGAGGTCTGGACTGATCCATGCTTTTCTCAGGAGCTGCAGTTAAAAAAACAAAAAACAGAGCCTACCAGTAAAGGGACACTGTGTACAAATGAAATACAGGAAAAAAAATATGTACAGATGATTCAGATGATATTTTAATTTTCTATTTTGATTTTCATTCATTTTTACAATCGGATGCTGGTGTTGAGACCAATTTATTAATGATGTTTAAAGTATTTATCGTTTTCTGGAAAAAAAAAAAAAAAGAAACGTCTTTTTATTATTACCATCAGTTGGTAACGGCTGTTTTCACCTTTTAGAAAGAGACGTATTGACATCCTAAGTGAACCATATCCGGTAAAAACTGTAGATTCGCCCCATGGCGTGGCAAACAGAGTGTGCCGTGAGACATGTACCCTTTCCCCCCCTTTGACCCCTATCACTCTAAAGTGAGGGTCCCATTCATGGCAATGTATGGTTCTGACAGTGCCTTTAATACGTTTTTGTTGGAATCCTCTGTTGATATCGGTGTTTTTTACTGTACTTGGCTTAAGCTATAATGACAGGAAACAGGGGCACATGACCTTAGAAATACCTGCAAAACAGGACAAGAGTTTATCACAGGTTTTTTTTTTTTGTCGTTGTATTTGTTTGTTTGTTTTCTGTCCAAAACAAAAACACACACACTGTAAATAAGTTTTAATATATTTTATTGTCCTTTTTTTAAAGAAAGTAAAAAGTAAAAGAAAAAAAAAAGCTGCAGTATCCCTTTTTGTCATGGGTTTTTGCGTGTGCGTGTGTGTAAATACAATCTCCTGGACTGTTTCGTGGAAGGTGCAGTGTTTCATTTTCAGTCGCTCGGGCGAGCGCGATTCGCCCGCTCGCTGACGCTCCAGCGATTTCAATGTGCATTCAAGCCATCTGTCACCGAAACATCCGCTTCTCATAAAGAGCCCCAAGGATGAATGAATCGAGAGGTAGCAAACGCACAAAAACAAAACAAAAGAGATGAACTCTCAGCACTCTTCTTCTTCTGATCACTCATGACCACGCCACATCTCTGCTGTGAGCTGAACTGGTCGCCGTGATGTTTTCCAGAACTTTAAACACACTCGTGACAATTTCAGAGGAGGTGGTGAAATACATCAAATATTTGGCAAAAACAAACAAACAAACAAACACCAATCCTCGTTGCTTTGCTTTATCTAAATCCCTCACTGTCTTGTCACTGTGGATTGTTCACCCAGGCAGTGCTATCTGGACAATGCAGCTTGAATGCACTTTGTTTTGCGAGCCCCTCGTGGTAGAAACCTGTAAAAAAAGAGGGGTTAACACACTAACTGACGAATGGTGCTATCAGTAATTTAGCCAGACACGCGTGTCTCATGATGAAAAAAAACGTTTTTAAATAAAAAAAGCCCAGTTTGTATTGCCCACATGCTGTAGTGTAGCTCAAGCGCCCCGACCTCCTCCTCTTGGGGGGCTGTGAAGAGTTTTTAACGTGTTTCACGTGTAGCAGCCATAATGTTGTGATGTCAGAGCTGATGTCAAAAGGACAGGACACTGGTACAGTGGGTTGGAGTGGGGGTGAGGTGGGGTTGGGGGTGGGAATCGAGCACCCAGGCCTCTCTCCGTGGCTTTACCAAAGGATGGTTGCCCCCTTATACATACGGTGGAGGGCTGGAGGGGGAGGAGGGGTTCCTCGCCAACACAAAATACCATGAGACCACAGTCCCTCCTCTCCGCACCCTTCCCCATGAAAAAATCAAAAAAAAAGGGGGTAGCCTATGGCAGGACACTTACAGAGAACAGCAACGTGTTTGTTTTTTCTATCTCTTTTTAAGCTTAAAAGAAATGAAACGTCGCCCAGGTGTGAACTCTTCAATCCCAGGGTGGTGGTGCCCCCCCCCCCCTCCACGAGGCCTCTGGGGCCCCTGAACTCAGTGGGGAGGTTTTGTGCCACAGTCAAAACAATCAAAAAAAAGAAATCAATCCTGGGAGGCGTGGAGTCTTTTTACATGGATGTGCTTTGTATGTTGTGCCGTGGTGAACACACGTTCTCAGCTTGTTCATTTTATTTTTCAGGACCGGGCGACCCTCTCTCCCCTCAGCTTTTACGCCGCCCCCCTGCCCCTCCCCCACCCGTGCTTTCAGCTGTAGAGCACTGTAGCTGCAGCAGCTAAGGAGAAAGGATACTGTAGCGTGGACTCAAAAGAAATAATGTTGCACTGACAAATATATTTAAGAGGTTTATGTGTTTCTAGCATTCATTTGCAAAAAAGAAAAGAAAAGAAACTGAAGAAAATCAAAAACTCTGTTTTCTTTTTCTGTTCTTTTTATATATACATGCATATATATATATATATATATATAGTTTCAGATTATGTGACATAACTCTGAAATGTAAAAATACTGAGATGTTTTCATTATTGAAAAAGGCAGAAGAGATTTTTTTTTCCTCCCAGCAGTAATGTCCCTCCCCCGTACATTTACATGGCATATTAACCCTTTGTTTTGTACTGTCATTCAGAATTTTGTGCAGATTTTCTTTCTTTCTTTTTCTTTTTTTTACAATAACAAGGAATTAAGATTTTTATTTTCAGTACTGCTTCTGTAATTTACTGTTGTGAAGGGCGGGAGGGGAAAGGAATAAACAGCAAAGGCCTTAAAAAATTGAAAAGGGAATTTGTGAGTTGTAATTCAGGCTTTGAAATGTTTTTTTCTTTTTCTGCTCCAGTCGGACATCTGAACCACGGCCCTGCTGTGAAGGGTTAAACCAGCAGCTTCATAAGCAAGCAGCTCTTTGAAACAGCATCTTTTGTTGTTGTTGTTGTTGTTTTTGCTTGAGAGTGATGTGAAAGCACTATCAAGGCAACGCAGTGATGTTAAAAGAGAACTTTTTTCGTCTGGTCTCTGTCTCATTGCCACCGCTTTCCAAAGATACAATAAAAAAAAAAGCGTCTCCACACGAAGGAGGATGAACTTTTCTTTGCTGAGGAGTTTTGCTTTTTTTCTGCATTTAATAAAAGAGAAACAACTGGCCTGACACTGAGCAATGACAGGTGAAAATTAACCTCCTGATCCCAGATCAGAAGTCTGCTAATGTGAGAGTTTCCACCTTACTGAAGTAGTTAACAGTGGTGAAGTTGATGGCATAAAGTAAAGGGCAGGGTGGTGACCACTAATGAGAAGCTGATGTGAGCTGGGATCAGTCACTCAGCTGGATTTTGATCCTGGTCTATCATTAGTTCAAACTGCATTTTCACTGATTTTTTTTCTTCTTCTAAATTTACAGGGGTCATATCGCTTCGCCACTTATTTTGGCAGGCCAGGAAATGAGACAGAAAGTATCACCACAGTGATTTTTAAAATCTCTGGTTTCAGTGTCAGTTTCAATTTCGAGCGTGAGATAGAAGTGCAGCGTGTAAGCAGCTCGTTGAGGAAAGCTTATACACATCTTGAAAGACATAGCAGGACCCTCATCATCGTTAGCAAGCAAATTAGAGTCCTAACATCTTTCAGCTGCTATATCCTTCACATGCTATTGACTACATGAGAGCTTAGAGCATGCAAACCCAACTTCATCGCTGTTTTATCTCTCCTCAGACTGCTGAAAACTAATAATCTTGCAAAACTATGCTTAACATTAATTAATGATTAATTAATTAGTCATTAACACACAGAGTATCGTCAGTCATTTATCTGTGTGGCACGATTGATGGAGAATTGTAGCTTGATCTACACCACAATTAGAAAGTGTCTGATATGGATACTTTATTTAGCAGTACTTCTTTGGGTTTTAAAGTCTTCTTTTCCTAAGGCTTTAAAGTGCTGCTTCTTTGTGAATATGTTATCTACTAATTCTAAAGATTAGTCTTTAATTATTAATTTTGGGGATAATAAAAAATCCCTTTTGTGTTTAGCTTTTCTATTCTATACCAGTGCAGTCGCTCTTATTAAAATCTGCAGAAGTCATTATTGAGTCACCTCCTTAAAAGGCTATTAGTTTATCACTTATTAAGAATCAGTCAGTGCTGTAGCTACAATATCAGTAAAAACATCTCTTTCTCCAGGTCAAACATAACATAGAGCCAAAAAATCAAAGCCACAGTCGCACTGTGAGGAGAATCACTCACATTGTTTTTTGTCACAACTAGAAATTTGAAAATGTTTGACTTACTAGTTTGTAAAGGCTTTTTTTTTTAGCTTTGCAGAAAAGAAGTTATAGCAGCATAACCACAGCATTAGTAACGTCCCAGACAGGCTCGCATCTGAAACTTGTAGTTTTATATTTTGCCACTGGGTGGCTCTGTGGAGTAATATTGAGTTCTTTATTCTGTATCATATTCCACGTTTGTTAAATAAAATGAACATTATTATGAAACGGTCTCTAATGTGTTAATGTAGAGCACTGCAGTAAATGTGTAGATGCTTCATTATTTTTCTTTTTTGTTTCCATATTGTTTAATGTCTGCAAATGATTTAGTGGACTAGGAATGATTTGCTTTGTTATAATACGTGCAAACATAATACATAGTTTGTTTGTTTTTTTATTGTGGGTATTGTGATATGTTATCACGGACGCAGAGTGACTGGCTGACTTCCATAAGCTGCTGTGTTACACAGTCTTTACTGGTACTGCCAAATAAAACAGAACCGTTAGTTATCTGCGCCTTTCCTGCTATAACAAGAGGAAATTGTGTCTGTCATCTCGCTATTTTTCCATGACGAAGTCGTCTGCCCTCAAAGTGCAGCTCTGAAAAAAAACTTCGATTTGAAACAAATTTGTTATGGCCCTGTCCATGCAGTAGCCAAATCCCACCACAGGGGGGCTCCAGAATCCACAGAAGTCCTATGACAATTATCCAGGATACCTAAACTATTACAACCCATCACTTTTATACCATTGGCTACAAAAACTCACCATCCACTTCATTAGGCACAAGTTTTTTGTTCCATATTGATATGATAGCATCACAGAGATGCTGCAGATCTGTTCGTTGTACATCCATGATCTGAAATTCTCATTCCTCCATATCCCAAAGATGCTCTCTTGGACTGAGATCTGGTGGTGGTGGAGGCCACCTGAGTACAGCGAGCTCATTGTTATATCCAAGAAACCAATTTGAGATAATTTGAGCTTTGTGACCTGGCACGTTGTCATTAGTAGATTATACCCTGTTGCCAAAAAGGAATGGACATAATCAGCAACAGTAGCTACTCAGATAGGATGTGGCATTTTAAATGATGCTCAGTACTAAGGGGCCCAAGATGTGCCAAGGAACCACAACATTACACCACAAGCAACAACTTGAATTGTTCATACAAGGCAGGATGGAGCCGTGCTTTTATGTTCTTTAAGCTAAAGTCTGATCTTATCATGTGAATTTTGCAGGAATGTATGCACAATTTTATTTATATAGCACCTTTTAAGATAAATATCACAAAAAAATGTCTAAAAAAGTTACCCAAAAGCAACTTTACTTAAAAAGATGGCTCTTTAGTTGTTTTTTTATAAGAAACCACCAAATCCGTATATGTAAGGCTCAGTGGGGAAGAGTCTGGGGGTCACTGTGGGAAAATCTCTGTCTCCTTTAGTTTTCTTGTATAACACACAGCCAGCAGGACCTGATCGCAGGACATCAGAGACCAGCTGGAGACAAATGGATGTAAAGGTTCAGTGATGTACATCAGTGTTTACCCACAGAGAGCTCTGAAAGTCACAACCAGAATCTTGAAGTGGACTCTGAAGTTGACGAGGAGCCAGTGCATCTGAATTAGAAAGTGACCTGACAGTACTCACAGGTGCATTCTGAACAACTTGCATACATTCTGAGGAGGTTTTGTTGAGACAAGTGAACAAGCAATTGCAATATTCCAGAAAGGATGAGATAAAAGTATTTGCCATAATTTCTAATTCACAGCGTGAGATTTCATGTGATCGTGATCATCCAAAGTTAAAGCACGAAACTGTCAGGGGCACAAACAAGGACTTCTGTTTTTTCTATATTAATCTGAAAAAAATGTCAGCCACCTATGCAAGACCTGAATCTGAATCTGGTATTTAGAAAATCAGCAGCACAAGAGAATAACAAAAATAGGGGTTGACTTTGCCTCCACACCTAAACAGAAAAACAAGAACAGTCAGTGAGATTTGGCAAGTGGGGGAACACTAAGATCTGTTGTAGTGTCCCAGCTTAGGGAAAATACTAACAGCTCACAATAATTTCTATTGGCACCATAGGCAAGAAAAGCAACTGACAATCTGTATAGCTTATATCTTTATACGTATATATTTACAAAAATTGCCATATTAAAGTTTTGTTTGTTTGCTTCTATTGTTTATTGTTTATTTCATAGCATGGTGTCTTGCTATTTTACTATTCAGTGGAAAGACAGTGGATCACTGCTGGAACATCCACTCATGTCTCTTTTTGCAGGATGTCTCATGGAGCTGACTGTAGGATTGTCTAGATTTGCATTCAAATGCCAATCCAAAACAAATGCCTCTTTGGGGAATGTTTGCTCCCTTTCAGCAATGTCTTCATTCTTACTTAAGTGTGATGTGTGATGTATATCAGTAAAATCACAATTTAATTGGAACCTGCAGCAATTTCTGTTTCTCTGGAATGATATGAGCCATATCGTTTATATGAGCCATATCACAAGTCATATCACAAGTCATATCAACGTTTATCCTTGTAATAATACAAAAAAACATACTTTGAGTTTTAAAACTACTGCTCAATACCTGAAAAAGTAGAAAGAAATAGCTGTAGTTTCTAAAACAGATCTTTCTGTGAGAGATAGAGAGCTACATTCTCATGTAAACACTCCCAGGAGGCTAAACAGGATTTGAGGGTCTTCCGGCCCACTGTTTATTTTTTCTCACTTTCTTTCCTCCACTGTGTCCACTAGTGCTCAGGCACAAAATAACAAACCAGAAAGTTTAAAGTAAATAAATAGCTGACTAAGTTTACTTATTTATTTTTTACTAGAACTCAGACAAAAAAGTAATGGTAGTGGCTCATTTTGTATTTGTGGCATCTAATACCTCTAAAATAATTTTCATTAAAAAAATTGAAATTTCAGCTTTGTGGTTGTTAAAAAAAGTATTACACATTTTTAAAGAGTCCACTCGAATTTCAGGTTTTCAGTAATATACATACTTTACAGCAAACCCTTAATTTTATTCTTTTTCATTTTTTTGTTTTCTATTGGTTTTATATCACTTTGTATTATATAACTAAATTGGATTAACAACAAAACATTTGAAATAAATTATCATATTTAAAATATGAGTAGAAGAAATTACGACTGGATTTTAAAAAAAATGTTTTGTAGTAAATTACACGGTAAAGGATAATTAATCAGATGTATTTAAACTTTATTGCCTACTCTCTCTTTTTTTTTTTTTTAGCTTCAGTGAGGTACAAGTACAGAGCCAACTGTCCTTATAGTGATGAGGATGATGCTGATGGTGATTAAAGATGTGGACTTAATTGGAGTTACGGACTGAGTTAGTATTATAGCGACACACTGTGTATGTGTGAGCGTGAGTGGGGCTGTCCTCTAGCGTTGACGTAGGCAACATAAGGGTCAAGTGAGCAAAATTAAGACGGTTAAACGAATACGCACGCCTTCAAAACAAAAGATATCAAAGCTCAAGTTTGTTTGTTTGTTCTTTAAATACGTAAAAAGACGTTGATGACGCATTGGGAAAGCTTTTTAATTAGAGGAAGTGAAACTTCAATTGGAATGGTTAACAGGACATCTGTATCTTAGAAAGTACTAAGATACAGTACTAAGAAGGTCTAGATTTTACCCCAGATATTACAATAATTTTAACCCCAAATAAACAAAAAAAGAAAGAAAAGAAATGAAAGACTTCTACCACCGTCTTTGTTTTTGGAATTCCCCATTAATCTCCATTTACCAGAGAATTATTACTCTTCTGTAAAGCTTTCTTCTATTTCTTGAAAGTGGCTATAAAAATCTTTAACTTAAAAGTTATTTTTTCCTATTTTTGTTATTTATACAATTATAAAATATAAAGATAAGAAACAAAAAAATAAAACGATTTGAATTTGATTTTATGTTGAAGGAGCTGTAACCGGAAACGCTCGGTGTGCCATTGTCCGCGATGCTGCTGCATTTTTTATTTATTTTTTTTAGGAGCAGCGGCGGAGGACTGAGGATTTCACTCTTCGCTCGTCCCCTTCATTTAGTCCGCGGTAAAGAGGTCCACCCAGGCAGTGTGCGGATACTGTCTCCCTCTCCAGCTACCGAATATTTGGTTTTAAACATATATACTGCCGACATATTTCTCTGCAGAGAGGAATGAGCAGCAGGATAAATCTCCAGTGACTTTTCGGAGGAGAGAGTGGCCCCCGGTGCCAGCAGGGCAGATAGTTGTTGTCTGCCTGTGCCGCTGCTGCGGGCAGAGGACTACAAACGCTAGCTTACTTCTGCTTATGTCTCCTGTATGAAATAACAGCGCCAAGGTAAACTTCATTCGTTCATTTATTTCCTCCTTTTTCTTCTTTTTTCTTTATTTTTATAAACGTAACCAGCCCGGTTAAGTTTATACTGTCACTGTTACATTTTAATGGCAGGTTTATAAAGTTTGTAACATTTTATTATTTTTCTCATCGCTCACGTTTTTTTTCACTGATACTTGAACCCGTTTGCAATAATCTAATCACAGGCATTGTGCTGTGGTTTAATTTGACATGACAGACATGCAGATTTAAAATGTAAAGATTCTGGCTGTTTATTTTGTGCAATTTTCAAACGATGGAGCATAGTTGTGGTTACTGGCCATGTGTCAGTGTGTTACATTGTCATTAATAGTCAAACTGAAGTGTACTAATGTGTTCGGTGTGCCGGTGTTGTGCCAGAAATCTGATCGTCTTCCAAAAAGTGATTTCCGGTATTTGCAAAAAAGTGATTAAATAAGATTAAAATTAGATAAAATAGTTGTTGGCCTATAATATGCAAAACATGTGCCAAATGTATAATAATAGATGATATCATAATAAATGATATCAATTCATCTTCAGACACAAACAACATTCCTGTCACAAGGTGGAACATGCAATCAGTTTTTGGCAAAGTGACTAAAATGTATTCTATATTTATCTAGTTAAAAAGTATCGTTGGCATTAAAAATGGCTTTTTAAAGATAATTTGCAACAAATAAAACATAATAGTTCTACAAAGATGTTTTAAGTGGCCACAAAGGTCTGAATTAGTTATAATGTAGGTACAATGTCACATAAAGTCATAACTTCCAAAACATTAATTTATTTATGTTATATAGAACCACTTTGTAAATACTGTTGACCTCAGTCTATTTACTAATATATGCAAAAAAACAAACAAACAAACAAATTGCTAAACAGCCTAAAATCAGAGCTATAAGACTTTATAAGTGTTTACTGTCTGCTGCTTGTTGTTGCCCATGCAGTGCGTGATTGATAGGCGGAACAACTTTCATTTATTGATTAACCCCCCACCCCCACCCCACAGTCATTTAAAGGAGAGCTGGAGAGTGAAGGCCTTGTAAATATAGCCCACCACACTGAAACCTCCACTAGATAAAGATCCTAGAAGTTTAATCAGGAAAATGGAGGCAGGAAGAGAGACAAGGATGGAGGGAGTTTGGAGGGGGGAGGGGGTAGAAGGAAATATAAAGGAGGGTGATGGGGCTGGAGGAAGGACAGTAAGGACATAGGGGAGGAATGCTAACTGAGGAGGAGGGTAAATGTAGGACAATGAGGGGAGTTGTAGCCAGTAGCCACCAGCTGAATAGATGTGACCTCAGGTTTCCTGGGGAGCAGCTGCTGGGGGGTGGGGGTGGGGGGCTCCCAGCTGATTTATAATGCCACTTAGACTCAGAGCCACACCCAGGCGTTTCTTCTGGATGTGTGATGTTTCCCATGAACGTGAGTGTGTTCGTTTCTTTGTTGGGGAGTGGCACACATGTTATGTGTGAACTTGTTACACTGAGAGAGATGCGATCAATGTGTGTGTCTGTGTTGCTCTGTGAGACATAAGTGATGAATGTGTACAATTGCCCTCTGCGACACATGCTTCGTGCCGTAGGGGAATATTTCAAGCGGAAAAAGATGTAACGTGGCCCAAATAATTGCCTTTTAAAGCCATTCACCTCAATTGCCTGCACACGTGCCCATCCAACCTACCTTGAGTTTGAAAGTGGGTCAACAACCTGATGAGCTCTGAAACAGCGAGAAATTCACATGCGATCAGCCAGCACCAAACTCCGCAGTCTTTTCTATAACAAGTGCTCTCCAACCTTATGAGATTTAAAAATCCTATAAGAGCAACAATTTCTAAAGAATATAATCACTTTGATTTGTTGCCTTTACTGGGTGCCATTCTCTTAGCGCTCAGTTTTTTGGCACAAATACATTTGTTCACTCATATTTTCACCACATTGAACTCCAGTGCACCTCTAGCCCCTTTTCTTCCCTGTTCTTTTTTTAGACGGGGTGCCTCCTCTTTCTAAAATCAGCCCCGGAAACACCAGGGAGGTATGAAGCGATTAACGCTGACCTCGGCTCTACAAGGTCTGCTGAGAAAATGCAGAATTTGTTCTGCTGCGAGTAAATGACAGCAGACATTTGCAGGGCTGTAAACTCTGTCATTCTTTGTTTATTATTGTGACAGCATGAGTTTTTAACCGGAAGGCTCCGTGAGTTTGTGTAACTCACAAATAGAGGCAGTTTGTGTTTAGCAGGACAGAAAAATTACATGCGCTGTTTGCGCTGGGTTTCTTTGTCAGATAAGCAAATGCAGGGAAATGACAGGAAATGAGAGATGAGACAGCTATGGCGTGCAGTAAACATCCCCAACTGCACTCAAACTTGCGATTTTACAGCATTCCAAGTTTATTCCTTGTAATTTTAAAGAACATACTACGTCTTAGATTGCTGACATCTCACAGAGCAGCACGTTGGTACTTTAACTAATAATTGTTACTGACTGATCTGCAGGCATTTAACATGAGACTCTAAAGGTGTCATTTTAAATGTTAAAGCTCATGACAGTACAATTAGAACTGAACTGAACACCATAGCACGCTAGGAAAGTGTCTTCTCTCTAAAAAAAAAACATGGCACCACAGCTTTGGTTTGCAAATTTGAAGAAACAATAAGGCTTCTGGGACAGTGTCCTTTGAATAGATGAGACCAAAGCAGAGGTGTATGGCTGTAATGCAGAGCACCATGTGGCGAGAACCATTTTTTCAGCACCTTGGAGTCATTGAGCTGACCATGAACGCCTATTTATAACATTTATAAGCTTATTGTATTTTATAACTTTGGGGCCATCTGCCCAAAACCCAAAATTGAAATAAAACTGGGTCCTGAAACACGACAGTGCTTCCAAGAATCTACAATAAAGTGACCGAGTGTTGCAGTTAGGGCTGCCACAAACGATTATTTTGATAGTCGACTAGTCAGATCATGCATCCAATGGATGTACAACGTACAGCTTATTGTACCAGCAGCATCTGCTCTTATAGAACTATCATTAGCTTACAGCTTTAAGTGTTTAAGGTATGTACAAACTAAAAATAAAGACAAGATGAAGATGATAGTTTATTAAATTTTAATGAAGTTTGCAGATTGTTTCGGTGAAGTTTAATAAACTCCTTGCTACCTAAAATATAACGGGACACTGGAGTATATTCTCGAGCATCTCACACTTCTGATAATCAGTTGTCTGCTTGACGTTTATTCAGCTGTGTAAAAACTATAACTTTAATCTCAGCCAAACCGATTTACTCAGGAACAAATAAAACACTAAAAAAAGCCAAACAATATCATTTTTAAGTTATCTAAGTGACTTATATATCATGTTTAACCTGAGTAGCGAAAGACGGCGGTGGGTTTTAAAACGATTTGCCAGGAGTCCGGTGTTCTCACGGGCTCTAGTGAGCCTTGCCCCCGGCTAGCTATCGAGCTAGTGGGTAACAGACGTCTCAGAAAACGTCGGAGCGCTTTTGAAAATATTTGGTGTCTTGATAAACTGGGCAAATATTTGAGGTTTACACAGCTACATTCTCGCCTGAAAAAATGTTAAACGTTTATTTTGTGACCCAGAAAGAATAATAAGAGTAATATTAAAACTAACTAGCTGCCGCCATTGTTGACAACTGAGCAGGGCACTATGGATTCTGGGACACAGCTTTTTCTTCTTCCGGGTTTAACGGCAGCTGGCATCCTTGTACATGCAGTGCTGCCATCTTCTGTTTCAGTCCGTTATTACACTCTTAAATCCTACTACTTATTCCTGCGTCTTTTGGGATCTTACAAAGCTTCAAACGACGCGTCGACTATTAAATTAGTCGACGTAATCGTGACTAGTCGACTAATCGTGGCAGCCCTAGTTGCAGTGGCCCAGTCGAAGTCTAGACGTCAATCCAATTGAAATGCTGCAATTGGACCTAAAGAGAGCTGTGCATGAACAAATACCCGTAAACCTCAATAAACTGTAGCAACTTAGGAAAGAAGGGAGCACCACAGCGATGCCAGAGACTGGCAGAAAACAATTCTTTCAACTTACTGCTGCTGAAGGTACAAGCTATACTTCATTTTTATACAAGCCCTCTAAATTTTGGCTTAAAAAATTTGTTAAATAAATAATGGCACAGTATAATATGTGAAGTCTTTGTCTTTACCTAATTTTAAGACACACTGGAAGGTATGCGCCAGAAGTGTTATTGCTATGCCAAATCAGATATGCAGAGCCATCCACTGTGGTGATCCATTGTGAATAAGGAAGCAGCCAAAAGAAATGTTTAACATAAAACCTTAAAATTAAAAGAGAGTCTACTTTTTTCTACCACAACAGTAGGAGATATTTAGGGGGTGCATTCTATTACAATATAATACGATGGGTAACATTAGAGCAGGGCGATATGACCAAAAATATTTATCATGATATACATTTGAAAATTTGCAATCACGATATAACTGCCGATATACTTGACACTAGACAAAATACTTTACAACTCCACAACTTTATTAGTGCAACCCCCCCCCCCAACATCAATGTATTTTCACTTAAACAAGCAGCTGTTTTTTATGTGCATTAAAGTTATATAAAAATGTAACAGTGCAAATTTCTTGCTGACAGTTTAACCAAAAGGCATTTCCAGTGGAAACTGGCCGACATATCCTCTGCATAACCATGTATAATATCCACAGAAGAAAAAACCACACACACACACACACAACACGGTAATATTATGTTGAAGCACAGTATGTATCACTCCGCGAGGCGCCTGCCTACGATAGCCGTAATGCTCCGACAATCCATCAAGCTGTGCGGGTTTGTAGCTTAGCAAAGTTGTACTGAAACATTTGACAGATATTCCAGCGCCGTGTACATAAAATTGTTTCGAGGTCAGTAAACACAACCAGAATTCATACATAAGGCACACGGGATTATAAGGGGCACTGTCGATTTTCAGAAAAATCAAAGGATCGATTTTAAGTGCGCGGTATTTTCCAAAAAACACGGTAATAACGACAGCCGCTAGCATGCTCTACCAAAAATAGCGCTTTGTTGTGTATCTGACGGACGAAAGCTAAAAAAAGTTACACACCACTGAAGTTGCAACATTTCTTACAAACCAGTTCTGGTTCATCTGTTTCATTCAACGATCCGCTTTCGCCCTTCTCATTCTCCGTCTGTGCGTATGAAAACAAAGGCACTGCGCATGCGCGTTTTACCCATATTCTATTGCGATATTTCATTTTCTTATCGTTGCCCAACATTATACCGGTATTACCATGAATGGTATGATATGGCCCAGCCCTAGGTAACATCTATTAAATGTATTATATACAGAGGTTTTTGCAGGCTCTTAGCTGCAGTCATTAAATAGTAAAACTGCTGACATCAGAATCTGTCTTCATGCTCAAGTCCTCTTTTGAGCAATAATCTCTCCCCATGTGTCTGTCTAAATCACATGTATGCATGAACACATAAAACAGGAACAATTTGAGCTGCGAAGTGTTTACTGCTCCAGTCTCTCCTGGAAGCAGAAGGGGAGGTCCTTCACTTTTAGTGTAAAGTATGAAGCTCTAATGAAAGACATCTGAGTGTCTTTAATGAGCTGTGGTTTCGAGCAGGCTCTCCATAGAAAAACAGTTGAGGTATCCATGGGTGGCCTCATGCAGTGAAACCAAATGTCAAAGTTTCTTTATTACATGTGTCCATCCACATATCTGTAAAAAAACATGTAATCTCAGATCGCTGGTACTGTAGTTTCTTCCCTTTGAGTGTGTTCTCTTTGATTACCACCATGTAGTCTACATTCATAGCCTTGATTAAAATACCTAAACAGCGGCTGAATGTCCAGATGAACAGGATCAACAAAACTTGACTGTTTTTCAATCTGTCTGAGAGAATGACATCATCTGTGATTGAGTCACTACTGGACAACTGCCTCACTCTAGTATTGCAAGTAAGTCACTGACAATCAACTAGCTTCACACCTCCAGAACTAACATGCTGTTATGTAAGTCCTTGATATCACCCAGCTGCTTCCCCAGAGAGGATCTCATGGTTATAGCCAGACATACTCAAGCACCACCTTCTTTGACTGCAGCTGGCAATGTTGGTCCTTTTTCTGTAACAAAGAGAACGTCAATCTCTTGGAATTGCTGCAATTGTCACATCTAGTGCATAAACCTGGAGAATTGACCTATTTCTAGTCAGCAGTTGCCCAGATTACTGACTCTACTGGAGAAATAATGTTTATTCCTGTCTCCATCCCAACAGACAATTCATTAATCATTTCACAGCTGCAAATATTTATGGGAGACTGCTGTCAGCCCAGTTTCTGCTCTGATTTTTGTCGAATTAAAAAATGCTTCAGCTGTCAGTTAATTTCCAGTCGCTCCCTTTGGCTCCAGTGCTGCTGTTGTTTAAAGCAGTTTCCAAGTTTGTTTAGCTTCTTGCACAGTTCTGATTACAGTGATGGACTGGTTTAGGTTTAGATCAGACACGCTACATTCAGAAAGTCAACAAGCTGCTGTTCTGGCAGATCACAACACTTTCACCTCTTTGTAGTAAAGTAGCCTTTTCCTACAAGCTCTCGCTTGTCATTAACTTTCTTTGTTCTCCTATTTCCCACTGAACATCCATATATGTCATGCCTGGCTGGTTTCCAGGCATATTGATGCAGGCTTCCTGTACGTTCTTTAGCTTCCTGTGTTTTAGAGCAGGAAGGACAGAGTCAGCAAAGACAGGGAGTTTGGAAGGGCTTATTGTACAGCTGCTCCCAGCTCCACAGACTGAGCCCAAGGCTCACACTGTCACAGCAAGATAACCCCACAAGATTTCCACAGCCATCCTACAGTTTAGACTGGTGGTTGGTAGTGGTAAAAACTGGACCCTCTTGCCTTGTTTCACTCTGCTTTTATAGGATTGCTGTGAATGGTAAAACAGATGGCTCCTTAAAACGAAACAAAGCTTGTCTTCTGTCAAACAAATCGGCCTTACTTCAACAGCAATTCTTTTTTCAAGAATGCTACAGAATAAAGTGTGTCGTTATTTCTACAGAAACAAGCATTAAATTGGTTATATGTTTGTAGGCTCGAGGGAGATTTGTGATTACCTTTGTGTCAAACCAAAGAGAGATTGGAGAGGCCAGGCAGGGAGGACGAGTCCAAAATAACGTTAGCATTGCACAGCTATTTTCAACACAGGGATAGAGCCCTGAATAGCGATATGGTCTTGGCCCTCCACCAAAGGCTGTGGCTGGGTTTCGATTGTTTCTACTTAGCTACTATGCGAGGACGTGATGTGATGAGATACAAACCCAGTTTGATGTGCATTTTTCTTTTTAAGAAAAAAAGAAACCAGTCCTATGAAAGTGTTATAGATTATCTGAGTGGAAAAGTCCTTCAAATGCAATATCCCTTCTCAGAAGTATATCTTTAGCCTCTGTCACACACAAGCAGAATGTTGGCAGGGCTCAAGAGAGCATGCGTGGCTAAGTGTTTTGTGTGAAAAGCTGCAGCAGAATTTTTAAGGCCAGCAACAGGCTCTCTGTTGAACTGCTGATAAAACTGGTTTTTAGGCTGTAGCTATTATCCTTATTAGTCTATTAAACTATCACACTGTGCATAATTACGGGTCTCTCAGGAAACTATTCTGGAAAATTTTGACATTGCCTGAAACACTTTTTAACAGGATTCCTTATTAACAAAACAGCTAGACTGCTTCTACCGGTATTATGTAAATGAGCTATCACCTTCAATAGCTCAAATGTCAGCAGCTGTTCTTATATAATGGCACATCACTGCTTTAAGCATCAGGAGTGACAGCACACTTTTTTTAAAGGTGCTAGGGTTGTAATGGCAAAAGAAAATTCAAGGTTGGGCTTGCAGTGAAGCAGAAAGTGCATACTGTAAATACACATTTTTTCTTATTTACATACTAAAGAAGATGACTAAAATGCCACTGCCTCTAACTGTTAAGGTTTTTGAAATCATGTGCTCTCTATCTTATACAAATCACATGAGTGCATTTCACTAGCATTTAAAGCTAGCTTATTTGAATGGAATTCAGTGACTGTTGCTGATATATGGACTACTTTTAGCTACAAATAACTCTTTCAACGGCTTTGAATTGACTTATACTTATAAGTCCGATACCAGTACTAACATCTGGTGATTTAAAAGTCAGATATATCAGCTGATACTGTCTCACTGAGTCTGATAATAAATTTTAATATTGTTTTTAGGCACAATAGGTGGATTGCTCATGTACTCTCTTAGGCTCTGCCTGGCTCTGCTTGGATCAGCTTGGATCAGATGCTGCTTGTCATTGTGTTTCAAATGTGCTCCCAACAGGGAAGCTGCAGTGACAAACTATGCAGCATCAATAACATGGTTGCAGGGTGTTTTTCTCCTGTGTCTTCTTTACCATTTGAATCTCTTAATATATAAATGTAGATAAGAAATTATTGTCAAATAGCTAATACTGGCTGTTATAGGTCAGGATCTTAGCAAATCTGCGCATCACTATTATCGATACTGTGTAGTATCGTGATATTTTGTTTGCTAATAATGTATCGATACAGGGACAGCAGAAATCGATATTTTGTTACAAAAAAAGTTTTTGTGGACTGGAACATGCTCTGACTTCAGAGCATGTTGATCCTTTTTCTGAGCAAGAATCCTGACATTCCTTCACTGTCCAAATGTGTTTAACTTTTTTTTTTTGGCAGCAATAAACATGACAGTTTACTTATTTTAGTTTAAGACATGTTTTATTTTAATTAAGTTTAAAACTTTTTCATTTAATGTAAAATTATATTTTGTTTTAATTTACTTTCAAATTCTTCAGTTGCTGAATGGGCTGCATAGTTTTCATAAATTGCATAGTTTAGAATAGCTATAATTGTACCAGATGGTTGCGTTCAGTTAAGTTGGACTAGACTGTAATACAAACCGTTCAGTTTGTCAACAATAAAACTGAAATGAGAGAAAGACTGAGTGTGAGACTTTGATATTAGATAAAATGAATATTGATAAAGTTTACTTTTATGTACAGAATCTGAATATCGCAAAATATTTTTAAAAATTGCAATAATATCGTATCGTGCGTTAAGTATTGTGATAATATCGTATTGTGGGATGTATGGTGATTCCCACCTCTATTATGCCGCTACAGTTTTTATGTTACAGTTACTGGGTAATTGTTGCTTCTGTCAGTTTCCTAGTTAAATATTCAGAATGCATTATATATTACATATTTTACCCATAATCAATGAAAAACTTGTTAGCTGCTCTTAGAACCCCTGGATCGGTTTCTCGCAATGGGAAAATAGAAATGGAAGCTGAATATTGACTGTATGTTTTTTAGACTAAAAATGGGAAAGAAAACTCACTGCTCATCCCGTCTCATGCCTTTCAGCCTCACTCTTCGGGCCAGTTATTTTTAGTGTTTTTTCCATTTCTGGGAGCTGTTTCTCTTGAGGAATCGCACAGAACTAACGTGCTGATGTAGCGTGGAAACTATGACATTTCTCAGCCGCTGTCACCTGGAGTGTTTTACTCTTCTGTGCAAAAATTCACATCGACTACTAAATTGGATTGTCTGCACTTATCAATCCCCTTGAAACAAAGAAGCACCAAAAGATATTGTGTTTTGTCTCATTAGTATTATTTAGGGCACAGAGGCCCTTTTAAGCCAAAAATTGGATGGTGAGTGGGAGCACTTTAAGTATCAGATCCTCGTGGTCTCAGAGAGCAGCCTGATTCATTACTTTTGTCTGCTGTGAGAGGGTCCTCCGGATGATGGTGGGGGTGGATAGAGACACAGGCAGACACTGTTTGGTATTCTCCTTCAGTTCTGTCCGGCGGCTTGTACGTCTCAGAGCTCAGACATGTTCCCCACTCCGCTGTGTTTGAAGGGTATGTGGAGTCAAAGGGGCCACCGGCTTGGCTCCACTCACAGCGGAGGGAGTGAACTGAGCGATTGTGCCGGGTATATGAGGGAGGAGGGAGGCAGCGCAAGGGAGTGCGTTAGGGAAATGAGGGAGAGAAAATGGGAGGGATGGGAGTATAGGATGCCAAAGATATGCCACAGGCAACTCTGGAAACTGAACACATGTTGGAATGCTGGAATTAAATATCAACTAAAAACTCCAAGCCTTCAGTGTCTATGAAACGTATCAGTCTTAAGCTGTGAAGACCTGTTTATAGTCACGTAATTGTCATTACCAATTAAAGTTAATGACAGTAAAAGTACAGTAAAAGTGCAAATGGAGGAGAGAGGATTAGGAGATACATGAACAGAAGCAAAGTCTGTGAAATCCTTTCCTTTGGACTTGAGGCTACCCTTTTTCCTTTGAGCTGTGGACCGCCCTTTCCTGTTTTGCCTTCTTTTCCATTCCCTCTTTTCACAGACTTAGAAGAACAGCCTTTCTGAGGGAACCAAGCACCCGGCCTTTAGCCACAAAGAGAGCTGTGACTCTGAGCAGCAACCAGTTCTTTGCAGCTCCACTGTATGGTTTACCGTGTCTCCCTGTTTCTCTCCCTTGACTCCAGTGGTCATTATTTATGGCAGTGCTTGCTGAAGTAAGTAGTCCTAAGTACTTGCAAATGCAGCTCAGCTTGAAGGGAAGTAAATCCAGTCTTTTAAAGCAGCTCAATTAATTTCTGCACCACAGATTTTCACGAAGGGATTCACCCCCCACTCACCTCAAGCTAATATATGTTAACTTAATGTAAAAAAGAAAAAAAAACAAGTCATAAACAATATGTGCAGATGAGAAAAGTCGTGGAAAAATGGAAAAAGTGGGTTTGTAATCGGGTTTAATCAGGAAAATGGAGGCAGGAAGAGAGACAAGGATGGAGGGAGTTTGTTTATGCATCGTGGGTGTCACAACAGCTCACATTTCCCCAAAGTGCAGTAACAGTGTTATGGGTTACTATCCTGGTCAGGCAATGTTCAGGCTCTCTGGAATGCCTCAGCCCATTTTAGTCACGCACCACAGCGTCTGCCATACATCACTTTCTCTTGCCAACTGATAGAGCCTTCAGAAGCCTACGAAATGCTGGGCTGCCACTAGTCACAGTTCAGGTGTGTGTGAAGAGTTAAATTTCCATGTATGTATGCAGACGTCTGAGTGGGGGGGAGACAGGGAGTTAAAGTAACTGCTCTTTCTGCTGTAGTCAGGGAATTTATCTATATTACCCTTTCCATCTACTCACACATTAAAGTCATTACATTTGTTATGTAATAACACATTACCAAGTTTGATTCATATATTTTTCACAGTAAAAATTAGCAGGTTGTTTGTGAAAGCATACTTCTAGATGCACGGTCTTTTCGAACCTCATGAATTCTGCAAAGTTAGCGCAAAGAGAATTATCGATGATAACGTGTTCTTAGCATTAGTTTGCATGTTCATAAAATCCTGGTGCCTGGAACCAGTTCTCCCACACACCAGTGCAGGATGACGACAGTGTGTTAAAAGCCTGGTTTCCTAGGAACTTATAAATAATAATATGTGCTGCTGTTTATTTGCACAGCTTCTGTCCTTGTAGGTACGCTTTTTACATTTCACCATATCAAAACATGTCCGAGTGAATTCTCAAGCAATTTTATTAATTACAAAAATATGATTTGGTTTCTTCTTACAGCCTAACTGTGTTGTTTCTCATCCTGTAGCAACACCTGACTGATATAAGATTTTTAAGACCAACATCAATATGTTGTGATTTAAAAATCTGATATTCAGATATCCTAGTAAGTAGAGTATATTTATAAAACACAGTTTTCACTAACCATATATATATATATATATATATATATATATATATATATATATATAGCTTCATCTCCTGAACTAAAATCAGACGGGGGTGGGGGGGTGGGGCTATGAATTTAAAATAAAAAAGATTGCTTGGACACTACTAGCATAATGGACAAGTTTTTTGACGGGGCTCCAAGACAAGTTGAAGCATCGCCAAATATGCTTCCAAACCTTCCTTCCAAGTCAAAGACTACAACATAGGATGAAGCATATCTTGCCTTTGGCTTCACCTGCACAACAGCTATCATTCAAAGGTAGGTATCCCCGACAGAATTCGTTTCCCCTGCGTCGGGTACACACGCTGGGCTCTCCAAATCACGGACAAACAGTATCCCATGGTTGTCTATGTTTTAAAACCCATTTTGCACAGAGAGACATTTTTTGAAAAGAGGTAGTGGTTTTACACATACACCCATATGGGTGTGTGTAAAAATCTCTTTCAAAAAACAGAGAAAACAAACCATTATTTTACGCTTGGAGGATGTGTTTTTGCAGGGGGGGGGCATTTTATTGTAAAACAAAGGGGGGCCTAAAAAACCACTGCACTAACATTATGCCAACTAATGTTAGCTGTGATCTAGAAATCACATTTTCCCTTTCATAAACAATTTCAGTTTGTTTGAGTTTTGTCCGAAAGTGTCTGAAACCAACAATATAATTTCTACTTCAAAGACAGTTTCAGTAACACTGGCTTACTGACAGGAAAAGTTCATGATATCCTCAAGAATGCACCTCAGTATCGCTGTCATTGGACAGACAAGTTAGCTTTGCTGATTCATTGACTCATACCAAACTCCTTTCATAAACTTTTTCAGCCTCCAGCTATTAGACATGGATACAAGCTGAGATATACTGTAGACCAGAGCTTCCCAAAGTGCCCCCCTAGGGGGGGCGCGGTATGAAAAGGGGAAAAAAAACGCTTGGACACTGCTAAGCCAAAGACTAGAAAATATGGTGAAGCATATTTTCCCTTTGGTTTCACCTACACATGAGCCGAGGTAGGTCTTCCCTGCAGAATTGGTTTTCCCTTCGTCGGGAGCAGCGCTGGGCTTGGACAAATCACGGACAAACAGTATCCCACAGTTGTTTGTTTTTAAACCCATTTTGCACAGAGAGGCATTTTTTGAAAAGTGTATTGATAGCAATGTTGAATATTATTACACATTATCACATCGTGATGCCTCTGCCTTTGTAAATGGAGCGACAGTAACTGCGTGTGTGTATGTAAGCGTGTAAAACCTGCAGATAGTCAGATTAACAGTATTTTGTCTCTAGCTGAAAAAAGGCACATACCTTTGACGTTGCGTGACGAACTCTGTATTTCTCGTCCACACGTAAACGCAAAAAGAGTTTTAAGAAATCTCAGTTTTTGGTGATTCGAAACGCCGTTTACGTGTGGACGAAAGGTCCAAACGCATAGAAACAGCTGCGTTTTCAAAAATACCCGTGTAGGTGTGAATGCAGCATAAAAGAGTTAGTAGTTTATTTTCTTACTACCTGTAATTTATTGCAGATTACTTGTATTTGCTTAATTGTTTACTAAATGTTTGAGGTGTGAAAGAAACCGCAATGGAGCAAAATTTACCTGTTAAATTTTCATTTTTCAGCAGTTATGCATGCAGACACCAATAGACCAGATGGCTAATATCAGCTGATAAATTGGTCTGATTGCATTCTACGCTGAATTTTATAATTTATGAATTGCATAAACTGCATTTGTGAAATCCAAACAGACAAATTACAGTTGAGTTTAAACATTCATGCTTGCTATAATAAACAGCTTTCCACCAAGTATGTCCTACCTTATCAGTGGTGGGTTTTTGTTTTCGAAGTAATAGTTTTTCTACCTTTTTATTTTACTAAAACATATAACAGTGTGTGAGGAAAAGCACCTGGAAATATTGACTAGTTATTTAGTTGATTTAGAAGTCTGGGAAGTCTGGGAAGTCTGACGCTTCTGGATGACCTGTTCCTGAACCTTCCTTGGGCTGCTCTCAGTCTTCAGCTCTATATCCTACTGTAGTTATTTACTAAGCATTCCTCTGTACAGCTGCAAAGCTTCATGGGATTGAAGACAGCATGGTTATTTTTCTAACTTGACACCTGAAAAGAGTCTTATCGCCATTGTTTTTATTTGACTAACTGCAAACAAGAAACATACACAGAAATATCACGTTTGTGAACCTCTTTGATTTTAAGATCAGGATTTTCACCTGAGTCACTTCTTTACCCTGTATACTGACTACACATAAACCAATCATTCGCAACATTTAAAGCTGGGGTCATAGATCTGTATTCTACCATAGAAGATGCTATGGGATCTTTTTATTCTATTAAATGTCCAGCTCCAACACCAACTGGAACAGCGGTCCCCACCCCCCGGGCCTTGGACCGGTACCGGGCCGCGAGAGTTGAGGGTCAGGTGTGAAATGTGTGGTTTTCAGGGTTTTTATCAGTTTTCAGCGTTATTTTGTTATCGTTTTTATGTTTACTCGGTTTTCCTGGGTCTTTTCACGTGTGTTATGAATACATTTTCTTTTTTTCGGTACCGGTACTAGTTTTATTTTGTTGTATTTATCCGCGACACCTTAAAGGCCGGTCCATGAAAATATTGTCGGGCATAAACCGGTCCGTGGCGCAAAAAAGGTTGGGGACCGCTGAACTAGAACACGCTGCCCATGCCCAGCAGTGCCAAGCCAGCTGATCTAATCCGGGGGGCTGTAGACAGGCCGTCTGTCCCTCTGTGTCTGGATAAACGGACTCGCACACACACATTCACACAAGTGCTTAGGAATGCATCAGTCAACACAGTGAACACTGAACATCAGAGCTTCCTTTAGCACAGAGTGAGGGAATGTGGTCTTTTATTGCAGCCTCCATGAATAGCCAGCAGCAGCCAGTAGTCTAAATAAGTTAAAATCAAAGTTTTGTGACTTCACCGCTGTCTGTCTGTCAGTCTCTAATTTGGATCCTTGACCTGTAGTGTGGTAGACTTCTAGATTCTGAGAATATTTTAGCAATGACTCACCATCAGTTTTATGGTCAGATGGAGTGTTGGGTATACCTTCCACATGTTTTAGATTCAACATGATCTGATCCTTTGCTGGCTGGTGGTTGGTTGGCAGTTCTGTGGAGGAGCTTTCTCAGCTGCGGCTGAGTAGGTCTGCCAGTAAGAGGTGCTGCGAATCTTAAAGAACGCCAGCACTAACTATATCTTAATATAATCATCGGTTATGCAGAATTTATAGTGACACAGAGACATAAAAACGAAACACTGTGAAAACGTAAAATACATAAAAATAAAGCCTGTAAACTCGAACTCAGCTGTTTTAGCTAGGCTATGAGCTCGTGCCTACTTATTTGTGCATTAGCATATTTGTTGCTAAAATAAGTTGTTGAGCATTTTAGCAGCTTTGAGCTATCTGTGATAAATATGTCCACACACAGCAACTAGCCAGGCTGACCAAATGGCCTGCAGTCAGACAGGGATCAATGTACACGACGACAGAGGGGATGACTCTAGGAAGCTTATGCTATTTACAGTAAAAGGAATTGTGGGAAAGAAATAAATAATAGGTACAGTCCAAGCTAAGGATGAGTTGATGTAATCGCGTGTGCGTGCGTGAGTGAAAGTGGTTTGATTTAAATGAGCGGCCTGTTACCCTATGACCATCTGAGAATAGCCAAGCACGCTATAACGGGATAATTTATTACCTCCAATTATAATCAAGCTATTTGCAGGTTTAATCTGTCATCTCTTGGACACTCGTTCTCACTCTTGTGGACCTTTTTATCCGTGGATATTATTAATTCAGACACTCAGGCCACCAAGCACACCAGATCCTGTTATCGTAAATAAAGGCAGAGTCAAAATGGCATTGTGCTTTTCAAAACAGCAGTCGCTCTGTTTATGTCAAGACCAGAACACCTTGATGTATATATTTTTCCCCTTGTGTGTTTTTCAGATGGACCTGAAGGTGATCTTGATATCTCTGTTGTTAGGAGTCTTTTGCTACTGTAATCCTCAGAAAGGTAAGATTTTCCTCTTGATATTTCCGTAGCATCCTTCATTTGTCCCAATTACATCACTTTGTTGATGTCAGCTCGTATAGTAAACATGCAGTTCATTTTGATGAGTCCCACTGTGGCGAGGGAGGGTTAATGGTTAATGATGTCGCTGAGCAGAGCTCCACTTCAGCATCAGGGCATAGAGGATAATGGAAAAAATGGAATTATCCGTCTCTGTCTCCCATTACCATTGAGACGCAGAGTGTTGCAGAGGAACCGATTTGTAAGCGCGCAGGCGGGGGCTTAACAAGACTGCTTATTTTGCAGCGACTGCGCTATACCTCTCCTCCCTCTGACTCTGCTCTCTCGTCTCTCTTTGTTTTCCATCTAGAGGGGAACGAGTGCATCAGTGCCAATGCCAAACACTGTGGGGAATGCATCCAGGCTGGAGCCAAATGTGGCTGGTGTGAACAGGAAGTACGTGAACTGAAGTGTTCAGCTGTTTTCACTGCTGCGGAAGCCATTTTTATGTTTTATGTTAGGCTTATACTCTTTGTTATCTTTGAAACATCGATAGATTCGTCAATTCCCAAAGAGAAGGGTGGCATTTTTAGCAATCTTTTTTATCAATGATATACAGAGGAGCAGTGTTGGTCAAGTTACTTGAAAAAAGTAATCAGTAACTGATTACTGATTACTTCCCCAAAAAAGTAATCCCATTACGTTACTGATTACTTATTTTCAAAAGTAATTAAAAAGTAATTATTACTTAGTTACTTAGTTACTTTTTAAAAACACAATGTACAACCTGAATAGGTGATAAAGCGATAGATCTTTCAGCCCAATTCTGCTTTTTCTGCATAATCCATCATACAAAATGTAATCAAATAGAAAAGTCTCTTTTTTTTAACTTGTTTTATTAGTTTTAATCTTTTAACTTCATGCATCAAGTAAAAATTAAATTATATGCACCATTCTCTGACTTGAAGAAATTCGTTTAACATTTAAACCTATTTTCTGCACATTCCAGCACATAAAATAAAATATTTTTTGTGTTTACACTCAGTCTTTCAAATAGATACAAGTAAAACACAGCAGAAAATAAATAAAGTCAAAGACTAGCGGTCCTGTTGCTCTATTTTCACCTGTAAAGCAGGAGTGGGGTAGGCGGAGGTTTACCCTGGTGCAGGTGTGCTGCAGCGGTCAGTGAATCCGCGAGTTTCTCTGTGAATTTCCCATTACGTCATAGCGCACTCGGAGCTTGTTTAGGGGTTTTTTTCGCTGGAAAAAGAAGTTTTCTTCCCACGCACAACGGACACTAATGTTTTTGTCACTTTTTATGGAATCAAACTCAAAGTAAGGTCAGTACTTCCACGCTTTAAACGCTGCACACTCATACTCTCTCCCGTACTTGATATATTATCCATTGTTGATCTGCACACAGCTGTTGTCACGAACGTCGCACTCGCTTACGTCACTGTCATGAGACATACTCGCAAAAAAATCACGGTTTTAGTAACGCAGTAACGCAGCGTTCCTACAGGAAAGTAACGGTAATCTAATTACCGTTTTTGCGATAGTAATCCCTTACTTTACTCGTTACTTTAAAAAAGTAATCAGATTACAGTACAAGTAACGCGTTACTGCCCATCTCTGCAGAGGAGCAAGAAGCCAGTATTTTACACTCATCCAATTTACAAAGACTGCTCCTACCTAGGAGCGCAGGGTAGGCTGTAGTCTGTTATACTTTTCTAGTCTCCACTCTAGCTGAGATTCCTCCAAAGTGATCATTTGGCTTGTTGTACATTGTAGAACATCCTTGTTTACACATAACAAAGATGCCTACATATGAACAGATTTTAACTTGTTAAACTGACAGACTGCTCCTTTAATTCTCTCTGTGCTGCTGCTCTTAGGACTTCCTCAAACAGGGTGAAGCCTTGTCAACCCGTTGTGATGAGGTAGAGTCTTTAAAAGACAGGGGCTGTAATGATTCGCAAATTCAGAATCCAACCGGCAAGAAGTGGATCCTCACAAACAAGCGTGTGACCAATCGCAAAAAGGTTTCTGGGGTCGAAACCATTAAACCAAAGCCAGAGGAAATCACTCAGATCCAGCCCCAGAAACTCAGACTCAACCTTCGATCTGGTGAGAACACATTTTATACTCTCACTGGAAGTGCATCCAGGCTGGAGCAACCTCGGTTTCATTTAAACTTAAATGTAATCCCTTTATGTAGGTCAGCCCCAGTCTTTTGACTTGAAGTTCAAACGAGCTGAAGATTATCCCATTGACCTGTACTACTTGATGGACCTGTCCTACTCAATGAAGGATGATCTGGAGAATGTCAAGAACCTGGGAACCAGTCTCATGTTGGAGATGAAAAAGATCACCAGTGACTTTCATATAGGTGAGGATTATCAATAACACCTGTTTAATTTTCTCACTATAAAATGTAGTTACACAAGTAAAGAAAGACTTTTATAACTGCACACATTTGTAGCCCCCCTCGAAATTATAAAAATAAATAGATAGACAGTTTAGAGGTATACTCTTAAAGCAATTTAGAGGTTGGATGAAGTTCTTTTCAATTCAATTCAATTCTCATTTAAAAACAAGCAAAAAAACAAAAAACAAATCATATACAGGATTAAAAGATAATCAGGCCGTTGTGCCTCACACCTAACCCCATAGTTACAGACATACGCATTGTCAAAGCAAACATCTAGTTTAGTTTAGTTTAAAATTTATTTTGCAGGTTTTGGTTCGTTTGTGGAGAAGACGGTCATGCCTTACATCAGCACCACTCCATCCAAGCTGCTAAACCCGTGCACAGGAGACCAGAACTGCACCAGCCCCTTCAGCTACAAGAATGTCTTGAGTCTGACCAGTGACGGCAATATGTTCAACTCTCTGGTGGGCAAGCAGCAAATCTCAGGAAACCTGGACTCTCCAGAGGGGGGCTTTGACGCCATCATGCAAGTGGCTGTTTGCGGGGTAAGCATCAAGAAAAGGAAAGTGATCCTGTGGGGAAATTTTCACTCTCAAGTAATTTTCCAGTCATTATGGGGCTTGCTTGGAGGGATATAGTGCCAGTAAAAGTGTTTAGATGTAGTGTCAAAAAGGTATTTTATGAGCGCTTGGTGTTTACAAGGAGATTTGTGGATGTAGTCAAAGGTTCATGTGTCACATATTAAGCTGTTCTGGTAATTCCTTAATATATTTTCTTTTTTATTTATCAGAAGGAAATTGGCTGGAGGAATGTTACGCGTCTGCTGGTGTTCTCCACTGATGCCGGTTTCCACTTTGCTGGAGATGGCAAACTGGGAGGCATTGTACTGCCTAATGATGGAAAATGTCACTTGGAGGACAATGTGTACACAATGAGCCACTATTATGTAAGCAGTTCCTTTGTGCTTTGATTGTTTTGTACAGGTTAGCTGTGTTGATTTTGTAAATATGGCTTTTTCTCTTCCGTGGTCTTTTTAAGGATTATCCCTCAATTGCTCACCTGGTGCAGAAGCTAAGCGACAACAACATTCAGACTATCTTTGCAGTCACAGAGGAGTTTCAGCCTGTGTACCAAGTTAGTTCTTCTTCTTGTTATCCCTGTGATCTCATTCACATCTGTCTTTATTGTCATTTTTTAAGCATGCATGTGTTTGTCCAGTGCAACAAAAACATCTGCAAAAAGCTTAGCCATCTGCTAAGTGAAGACTACCATCCCCTTGAAGTTCTCATTATTTCTTGCTAACAAGCTGTTGCTTTTTAGGCCCACCTTTCGAAGTGTGAACACCCATCAAAGCAATAGTTGAAATTTGTGTGATCAGAATCTGCAATAAAATGGTTAAAATATTATTTTTGTGGGCTGTAGTGTAAGTTGAAACAACTTGTGTCTCTTTCTGGGGCCACGAGATTAATAGAGTTCTGAAGTTTTGCTCTGAACATGCCTCTTCCTCCACAGGAACTGAAGAATCTGATACCAAAGTCTGCAGTGGGTACACTGTCTGCCAACTCCAGCAATGTAATCAACCTCATCATAGACGCTTACAATGTAAGTACATTGTTGAGATTTTTTGCTGTAAGCATAATGTTATAAAACTTTGATCAAGTTATCATTTCCTCATATGAACTCTGTTAAAATCTTGTAGCGATTACTGAGCTGGAACCTTTTTTGTACTTGTATTCTCATTTAACCTACAGCCATGCCTTTGTGTGTTGTACTCTGTCAAAGCAAAGCTACCAGATGACATTCCAAAGCAGGAAAAAAACCTTCATGTTGTTATGTTTTTGGCTTTTGGCAGTCTCTCTCATCTGAAGTTATTCTAGACAACAGCAAGCTCCCAGAGGGAGTGGAGATAGAGTACAAATCGCAGTGTAAGAACGGAGTGGTTAACGACAAGGACGATGGACGAAAGTGCTCCAATATCTCAATTGGAGATGAGGTGGGAAATACAGAATGGCTTCTTGTTGTTGCTGTTCACAGTTCATATTTTCTACTTCGGTTTTCACACCATTCTTCTCTCATTTAGGCTTTCTTTCTTATTCCATTATTCAGGTCAACTTTAACATCACTGTGACATCTAAGGGCTGTCCAAATGAAGGCAAGAGTGAGACCATCAAGATAAAGCCCCTGGGATTCACAGAGGAGGTGGAGATTATCCTCAACTTCATCTGTGACTGTCAATGCCAGAATAACGATGTTGTTAAAAAAAGCGAAAAGTGCTCCTTAAATGGGACCTTTGAGTGTGGAGCGTGCAGGTAAGCCTTTAATTCAAAAGATATTTTGCTGAAAAATGCCATCGTTCACTTCTCGCCTTCGCATGTACTTGGACTTCTTTTTAAATGCATCCTAACCTCCCCTTTATTGTCTCAGGTGTTTTGAAGGCCGTGTGGGTAGAAATTGCGAATGCAGCAGCAACGACATGGCTACAGACGACATGGATCAGACCTGCCGTAAAGACAACAGCACGGACATCTGCAGCAACAACGGAGAATGCGTGTGCGGCACATGCGAGTGCAAGAAGAGACCCAACCCAGAGGAAAGGTACAGCGGCCAGTTCTGCGAGTGTGACAACTTCAACTGTGACCGCTCTGGAAACAAACTGTGTGGAGGTGAGTGTGTCAATGTTACAGATTATATCTGTGGCTTCATTTAAGTGTTTAGGCCATTTACAGTATTTAATCACAATTTTCCTTTTTTAACTTTTTTCCTTAGGGAATGGACGATGTGTGTGCAGGGAGTGTATCTGCGACCCCATGTGGAGCGGTAGAGCCTGTGACTGTTCTCTGGACAACAGCACATGTTTGGCCACCAACAAGCAGATCTGTAACGGCAGAGGAAGATGTGAGTGTGGCGTTTGCAAGTGCACAGACCCCAAGTTCCAGGGTCCCACATGTGAAACGTGCCCTACCTGTCCAGGAGTCTGCGCTGAACACAAGTAAGTCTGATGTGTAGAAATAGTTCTGGTTTTGCATATATTTCATAGATGATAAGTTGTGTAAAATGTAAATAAAACCAGCATGCAATGATTTGCAAGTCTCACAAACCCATATTTTATTTACTATAGAAAAGCAAAATATGTCTGATGTTTAAAAAAATATACTTATAAATAGGGATGGGTATCATTTAGGTTTTATCCGATACCGGTGCCAAACCAGTACTTTTGAAACGGTGCCGGTGCTTAAACGGTGCTCAAACTGGTGCTTAAAGAATGGAAAACACAAAATTGGTCCAAAAACCTCTCATGTTCAGCTGTTTTTTTGTAAAAAGATAACAATGTTGGCTTTTTCTGCAGCTATGGGGCATATATGGTATCACTCTTGGCTGGAAGCAGTGCTTAAACAATGGAAAAAACACAAACTTTGTCCAAAAACCTCTCATGTTTAACTGTTTTCCACTTTTTCTGTGGTCATTTTAGCCTTTTTGGCCAGGGTGAAGGGGGTATCTGCCGTCAAACAAGAAGACAGCCGCATGTAGCTATGATGGTGTTTGCTAGTTCACCTTACATGCATTAATGTAATAACATGGTTAGCCTACTCAACGTAAATTACACACGGACAACATTAAGCTACTCACGCAGAGAAGAACGGCTGCTGCTGTATCATCATCCGTCATCATTTCTGCTACACTGGCAGGGCTAGGGGCCAGGACTCTACTCTTCAGGTTTTTGGGGGATGTTGCTAACTCCGGGTCCAATAACAGGCACCACACCCGCAGTAGATGTGCTCGATGTGAGGTCTCCCAGCAAGCTAACAAATACGGCGCATTTAAAAAAAATTAAATTAAATTAAAAAAACGCTATCCGTCGCCAGATGTTTCATCGGATTCGAGGTGTTACCTCCTTTGACAGTATCACAGTATCAGCTTAAAGCACTTGTTGCAGGCTGCTGAGTTTGCATATTTTGCTGTGAAGTACAGCCAGACTTTTGACCGCTTTGCCTTGGGCATTTTTAATCTGTAGCTCTGCTCTAAAAGAACGTACGTACCTGGACCCGCCTACTATCCTTGGAAACGTAAAATGATTGGCTAGAATTCAAAGTGTATGACATCCAGGAAAAAAAAAGCACCGAAATAAAGCACCGAAATGTGTGCTGCTTTTCGGTCTGGTTACTACCGTTTATGTCAGAACCGGTGCCATCATGGCACCGGATACCGGTACCCATCCCTAGTTATAAATCACAAGGCATCACAAGGTAATTAAAGACTCAATTGGGAGTGCTGACAAGATACTGTAGTGATTGGTGCAGATATCTACAGCTTTACTACGGCTGTGAGTGCATGCTCACTGAAATTATTGCAAACCTCTACTGTGTGCATGCATTAAAATAATAGAGTGATTGGCCTGTGTGTTCCTGTTCAGCTGCTGAACACTTCTCTTTAAGTGTCATGTTTGCTCTCATAATGTCTCTGTACTATGCAAGTACATGTACGTAAATCAGCTTTGAGTAAAATCTGACTGCATATCCACTGCAAATAAGAACTTAGTAATAGCTGATGTGTCATATATTCATTGCTAATAATAACGTGTCAACATATAACAAAAAAAAAAGAAAATTATCAAAAATCTAAATAAAATAAAGAAATAAGGCTACGTTAACTGACTCCATGACAACAAGGAGGTAGATGGGCTGTTTGCTAACAACACTCCTTGTCCTTTCCAGATTGTGCGTCCAGTGCCGGGCGTTTGGCACCGGTGAGAAGATGAAAACATGCAAAGAGGAGTGCAGCTACTTTAACCTGATTACAGTGAAGGACAGGAACAAGCTGCCGCAGCCCAATGACTACCCTTACCCCGTGATGCACTGCAAGGAGAGGGATGCCAATGACTGCTGGTTCTACTATACCTACGCTGTCAACGACACGGAAAGGGAAGTCCATGTGGTCGACAAGCTGGGTAAGGAAAGGGCTGGGCTCACTGGGAACAGGGTGTGGAAGGTTTCTGTTACAGAAAAAGCTAATTACAGGGGCCGTGGTGGTTGGCTTACAAAAATAGAGCTTTTGTTTACTCACATATAGCTGTGTGATGGTATGTTACTCCCATGGTGTTTTTGCTGCACTGCGATTTCAAGCTGCCTGCTGAACCCTGCTCTTTTTCAGACTGCCCCTCCGGTCCTGACATCATCCCCATTGTGGCCGGCGTGGTCGCAGGCATTGTCCTCATTGGCTTAGCCCTGCTGCTGATCTGGAAGCTGCTGATGATCATCCACGACAGAAGAGAGTTCGCCAAGTTTGAAAAGGAGAAGATGAACGCCAAATGGGACACGGTGAGTGCCTGGAACAGGAAGTGGCTCTGTGAAAGACGAGCAGCAATATTTTTGATTGTTTTAGTTTTGGTTTTTTTGGATGAGGTTAGTAAGTTAAATGTGGAAAACAGGTGTCGGTTGGCCGCTTAGCAACAGCAGCCGCTGTCAGAGAATTAAGTTGCGAAGATCATTTGTTGTTTTTTAGCAACGGATGAGATTTGCAGACTTTTTGAAATCATTATGAAGTATCTTGTTCTCACTCTCCACCGTCCCACAGCTGCACACACAGACTGTATTTGTTGCTTTTGAGCGGAGCTCAAAATAAAGAGGGAAAAATGTTGAAGACTGTGTGGACTTTTTTGGGAATGTTATGCACTCTGAGCATACCTCCCCTCCCTGCTTCTTCCACATCATCTGCCAATATCTATATAACAAAAATCTGGATTTCAGCGTAATTCCATGTGCAGTAATATTCCCCCATCTAGTGGCAGGAGTTTGTCAAACCTGCAGTGAATAATGGGGTTGATGGTGCAGATGTCTCTAATCAGCAGCAGTAAAGCTGCTCTGCATTTTGGGGTCTTTCTTATTCCCACAGGCAGCGCGGCCTAAAGCTCCACATCCCTGTAATTTTGAAAAATAAGAGTGCATGTAACCCTGCTCCCTGACAAGATAAAAGGAAGACGTCTGTGTCAAATATCATACCCAGATGCTTTGTTTGATTTGTTTTTATCTTCATCCTATAATTTTTAGGTATCTATCATCAGTTATGATCTATTTATATATATATGTTGTGTATATTGACATGATACAGTTGTATTTAAGCTGGAATAACACTTTAATACATTTAGTACGGGTCTTTAGGTGCAATTGACAACGAAAATAAACATCACAGGTGCCCTTCATGTTTTTTTGTAAATGTTTTAATCTGATGGCAAGTTCTTTTTATCCTTTTATTTGAGAGGTGGGAAACTGCCAGACAGGGAGGGGAGGATTAAATGCTTGAGCACCTTCAGCTTAACCAAAAGCAAAAAGACAAGAAAGACTGCAAGTGAACAAGTGAATAATAGATGAGCTATGTTAGGAAAAATGCTTTGGTGGCTCATTGCTTAATAAGAGCTTCCAGCTAAATTCCTTCTATTTCACATTTTCTTCTGTCACCGCACCTGATTCCTGCTTTTTCATTTTATCTCGCCTTTTGTATTTTTTTCTCTCCTGTACTGTCACTCTTTGTTTCCTCATTCATCTCTGCCCTGTGCTCATCTGCACCCATAGCAAGAGAACCCCATATACAAGAGTCCCATCAATCAGTTCCAGAACCCAAACTATGGACGTAAAGCTGCTGTTCTTTAAGTTTGTATTTCTTTTACTTTCCACTTGGTTTTCCCTGCACGGGCTGTTTATGTGTGTGCTGTGATCTCTCTCTCTCACCTGTCTTTTTAAAGACCTACAGACTCTGCAGCTATATTAAGAGTAGATTAATGAAGACTGCATGAACAGGCTGTGACAAGCAAAGTTGCTTGGTGATTTTTACCTTCTGGTGTTTAGTATGTGGTCACAAAAGCATGTCTGTTTGCTAAGTGTGATACAACAAAAACTGACATCTAAATTCTGTGAATATCCCAAGTTGTTGTATGTTTAATCATAACCGGTGTTTTTGGAAGAATAACACACACACACACACACACACAAACATGCATGGTTTGATTGTGTTTTAGAATTTGACCAAATTTCAACTTTTCTTTTCCAGGGTGAAAATCCAATCTACAAAAGCGCCGTGACGACTGTGGTCAATCCCAAATATGAAGGCAAATGTTAGCTCCACAGTTCAGCTCTGCTATCAAGTATCCGACAGCCGCAGCCTTTACCGTAGCTTTGAGTTCTGACAGGAGCGTGCGGAGGAATTTATGTGCATTTTCTTTTCCTATTTGCTTTATCATTACAGTGTATACATTTGCCCACTGCATCAGTATTTTTACTAACACTTGATGATATGATTTTTATGCATTTGTTGTATTTTAGATGTACAGTATGTGTATATACTTTTAAGTTGCGTATTAGTTCTCCTGCCGCTGGACTGGTACGGGCAGAGGGCTTTTTTTTTAGCAACACAGCGTAGACGCCATGGATAATATAACACGTGCACAACACTTCTTCAGCTTCTGTCCGTCTCTACTCGTCTGTCTCTGTCTGCACTGACCTCCTGTGAGTTTCTGTATGTTTGCTGACAGGGCCTGAGTTTAATATGTAAATTCTTGGCCATATCAGGACAGTATGCCGGTGTGTATATATCGAAAACAACTGCAATAGGAAGTACTGAGTAATGTTGAGCATTCGACTTAGATTAGGCTATTGCACAGTCTATTATGCAGTATATATTATATTGAGTGCAGCGTAAGAACATCTAGTGATTCAAATATCATTAAAGGGAATGTATACCACTTGTTCAGGTTTTGAAAATGTGGTGGTAATGAACAATCAATGGAGTTTTATTACTATAAAATAAATTACTGCTTAACTAATGAGATATGATTGTATATGGTAAATGAAGTAACTTTAACACTCATTCTCAGGTCCTTTGCTGTCTTCTTTTCAAGTACACCAAACGCATGTCCTGTCAGTGAACTGGTGAAGTTGCCCGTTTGATCCGATCGTGCTGGTTTGTTTTTGAGTCTGTGAGGCTGAAACTCTCTTTGAAACGTCACATGAAGAACCTCTGAAATGTTTCCCAAACCCAAATGCCTCTGATACCACACTCAAGCCTTTTACAGTATTATTTTCAAAGTGCCTTTTATCTCAGTATCATGTTCTCCCACAGTGCTGTTTATGACTTATTTATTAAATAATGGACAAAAAAAAGTGTATTTTCTTTCTTTCAGGTGTTTCATTTGTGGAAGGGCTGTAAATACTGTTAGGTCCATAAAGTTTGTGGACGATAATTCAGTTTGTTTAATTTTGCATGTGTAAACAATCACAGCAGAGTGTAAATGAAACAGTCAAGTCGATATGTGATGGAAGCGCAGACTTTTAGCTTTTCAGCTCGCATGAACTGTTTAGGAATCAATCAATCACAAAATTTCAGAGTCAAAAGTAATTGGGGAGTTGATTGAGAAGTATAAGAGTTATTGTGTTTTCTAATTAGTTTTTATTTTATTTTATTTCATTGTTTTTTTAAATTTCAATTCAGTTTCGTTTAACAAAGGTTTGATATTTCTTCTATATTTTTATTTGAGTTTAGTTTTCCAAGTTCACAGTATCGCTTCAGTTAGTTTGAATTATTTTCCAAAATTCGAATTATCCCATCAGCCGCAAGTGGCTTGGGATAGGCACAGAGCTTAGCTCGGGTGTGAGCATTCGACCATATGCAATATAGCCGGAGAGCAATAGGCCTGGGTTCCGGTTTTCTCTCTCCCCACTTTCCTCTCTGTCTTCACTGTCCATATTCAATAACCCACCCCACCCACCCACCCCCCCAAAAAAAATATCTTGTATTCTTAACCCCCTAAGACCTGAACACTTTCATTGCAAGCATCTTTAATTTATCTTTGAGTCATTCCATGAAAATGGCACAATTTGAGTCCCTCTCACCTCTTATGGTGTATTTCATCTATTGGGTCACCAAACTTTCTATTTAAACAGCTTTATATATATATTAAAATGTACCCTTTAATACAGTGTAAAAAAAACTGAACTAATTTTTATCTTTTTCTGGGAAATAATACAGTTTTTTCATTTGACACCACCTATTTTGTCATGTCCCTCATGGCCTTGATGAAAGTTTACTTTGAAAATACCAAATAAAACTATTTAAAAAGTCAATAAATTTTGGTATCAACCTAAACATCTATTTGTGCTCTTTTGCTGTTAATATTTCTTTTTTTCAAATTTAATTGTTAATTATTCAATAAAATCACAATTATTCCTGTACCTGAGTAACCCCTCAACCCCGTTACATGAATGATCCCACCCCCATAGATACAATGGTGTGATCCAGAATTCCGTATACATCAGGAAGTGACATCACTGAAGTCTTTTGGACAACAGGACCACAGAGACGGGCAAGTTGCTCCATTCTTTTCCTTTATTTTAGTCATTTATCTTGTGATATTGTGGTCGTCAACCTCAATGACTCAACACCGTAACATGAAAAAAAGAAAACTATTACTTATGAAAAGGTTTTTTGTTAGTTCATGAATATATGGTGATTTTGAATTTCATGCATGCCACGTGTTCTCTGTCTGGTATTCACTATATTGAGCAGCGGCCAGTTTGTGCAAAAATCTCAACCACACTCAACCCTGTTATGTTTTTGATTGTAACGGGGTTGTGATTTTAATACTTTGGTTGTTAAGTTAGCCAATTATTTAAATTAATTATTATTATATTCAATCACCATTCTTATACTGCATGCATGCTGAATGTGATTTATGTTCCATGTTAAGGATGCGAGTAAGATGGCACCAACAACAGCAGCAGAAAGGCAAAGGAAGTATCGGGAACGCCTTAAAGCTGATCCTGAAAGAAGGGAGAGAAACCTGCAGAGTGAGCGTGAGAGATGGAGGCAACTGTCAAGGTGACAGTCAAGAAATCTGTGGAGGGCACACAAGAGGACCTCATTGAGTTCTTCCAGAGCTTTGTAAAGAAATTTAAAATGCATCACTTTAATATCACGCAGCAGTATGCCTTCTGCCGTGAGCTGAAGAACAACATGTCAGGGGAGGAGACTTTGATACATGTTGACTTCTCAGAAAACTACAGCTGTAAATACAGTTCTCAAAGTTCCACTTTGGGGCTTCACATCAGCAGGCCACCCTTCATACTGGTGTGTTGTATGTTGGTGGACTCTCAGAGCCTGTGTGCTTTAGCACCATCTCCCCCAGTAGACATAAAGGCCCTCCAGCAATATGGCAACACCTAAATCCTGTGCTAGATTACCTTCAAGGCCAACATCCACAAGTGTCTGCGCTGCACTTTTTAAGCGACGGAGCCTGTACGTGATACAAACAACGAAGAAACTTCTACCTTTTCACTACAGAACTGGACAGAAGAGGATTCAAGGCTGGTTCTTGGAATTTTTTCGAGGCTAGTCATGGAAAAGGAGCACCAGATGGTGTCGGGGGAGCCTTAAAAAGAGCAGCTGACATGATGGTAGCAAAGGGGCATGACATCCCAGATGCAGAAGAGTTATTCAGGGCCTTTTCTGAAACAAACACAAGTGTGAAACTGTTCTTTGTGAAAAATGAAGATGTTGAGGAAGCTATGAAGAAAATGCCAAAGCAGATACCAGCTGTTCCTGGAACCATGAGAATTCACCAGGTCATTACTGTAGCTCCAGGAGAACACGGAAGCAGTTTAACTGCAAGTGCTGCAACACCATGTGTTTCACTTTTGGCCAGAAGATAGAAACAGCTGTATCACAGATAGGCAGTGGGGGGGAATCCAGAAAAAGAAATCCAGTGGGAAAGTCCAGAGCTGATTGGTAAATGGTGTATCCTCAGATATGACGATGATTTGTATGTATGTATGTAAACAGCAAAGTTGCTATTTGGGCTGATTAAGAACTGATGAATGTAAAAACAAAGAATTACGTGATTTATTTATTTTTTTGGCACGGTGGTTAGCACTGTTGCCGCACAGCAAGAATTCAGTTCAATTCCACCATCAGGCCGGGGTCTTTCTGTGTGGAGTTTGCATGTTCTCCCCGTGTTTGCGTGGGTTCCCTCCAGGTACTCCGGCTTCCTCCCACCGTCCAAAGACATGCAGCTTGTGGGGATAGGTTAATTGGATAATCCAAATTGCCACTGGGTGTGAATGTGAGTGTGAATGGTTGTCTGTCCCTGTGTGTTGGCCCTGCGACAGACTGGCGACCTGTCCAGGGTGTACCCCGCCTCTCGCCCTATGACAGCTGGGATAGGCTCCAGCGCCCCCCGCGACCCTGAAAAGGAGAAGCGGAAGCGAATGGATGGATGGATGGAATTTATTTTTTTTACCTTATTTTTGTTTCTGAGAAAAATGACATCCACATATGAGGATTCACTTTAAATTTCGATAGAACAGTGGCAGTATAACGCCATCATAAGTGGATATCAGATCCTTGTAAAGCAAAATTTAGCATTTTGGTCTATACAACCCAAAATGTGATGTCCACAAATGTGGACGCCAGGTCCTAGGAGGTTAAAAAAAGGCTGCTGGAGTATAGTTGACTGTTTTGACTAAAGATAAAATAAAATTGTATTTGGTATTCTACATAGGTGTAATTACCTTTTGCCATTGTCGAGCTAGTTATGGACCTGACCATAAGAGGACCAAAAATGTAGCCTTTGAAAACAACATATATTGTTTTGTACAGTTACATGTGTAAATACTGACCAAAAACCTTCCCTGTCTTTAGAATATGATACGTTTTGCAGGGTAAATTCATTTAAAAACATTAATAAGATCATGTTCAGTGGTACTGGTGAACATGACTGAAAAGTGGAAAATTCATAGGAGCCTATATTTTTCATATATAAACCAATACTTTTTTGGTACACAGAGTGCAAGAAGTAGAATTTGGTGATGTAGACAAATGAGCCATTTTCAAAATGTCAAAATTGCCAGTCACACTCAATTCACTGTGACTCTCAGTGACATAAGAATTTCAAATGGTTAAATTTTAAATAACATTAGTAACAAATGTATCGGAGTGTGAAAAATCCCCGTTTAAAGAGTCCAGTAGCAAATATACAGTACTATTAAAATGACACGAACACATGACGTCGACATGTTGCAACACTGCGTCCTTTGTCTTACATAATCTTCTCCCAAGATATCCTGTAAGATCTCCAGCGGAAGTAGTGACAAGTCATACCGGAAATGGTTGGAGTGAGACGTCTCACCAAAGGGCTGTTATATTATTATCTGTGCTGTGAGCTGTAAACAGTGTCGCAAGTTAGTCAGCTTCACTTTAACAAGTCTGTTTTAGAGATTTATTGAGAGTAACACAGCATACAGTGAAGGAAGAATGGAAGACGACGTGCTTACCACGCTGAAGATACTGATAATAGGAGAAAGCGGCGTTGGGAAGTCCAGGTAAGACCAAGTGATCAACAAAGTGATGTCGTGGCTCCCTGCTAACGTTAGCCAGCGCTAGCAGGGATGTAGCAGGTAACCAAATGTGTGGATAAAGAGAATTTCGTTTTTAAAACGATGTAGATAGTTCAGTGCTGGTTTGTCCTGTTCTTTATTCTAACAGAGGTCAGACTGTTTCGGTACAACATGTAAAATGCTTACAGTGTGCACACTGTTTAGCTAACGCATTAGTCAGATGCCAGAAGCTCTGTACGTGACATCAACTATGTGCACGTCTGACATAATTGCTAGAAACAGGCTGTTTTTGTTCACACTAATTTGATGGCTAAACGAGAAGCTGCCACTCTTTTAAGTCCATTTACTTGCACTGCTAGCATCTCCGTCATTAAGAACCCAGCAGAAGGATCGATCCGAACCGGTCACGCTCAAGTAAGCGTACCCCTTCTCCAGATGGGACTTCAAAAACATGTAAACGATACACTTGCTCTTGTTGTCATGTGGTAACCAGAGTCCTTATTAACAACCACAAATCAACTTGATAATATTCCACGCAGGGTAAAATGCTTTTTACCCACATCAGCATGGAAGTTTATAGCGTGTGTCCCTGCCAAAAGAGATCATGATCCAGGTTTGCAGGTCTCCATAACAGTGGTCCCGGCTGCTGGAGGAATTCTGATAGCCTCCCTGAGCCATCAACCATCACATTGTAGACTATGGTGTTGACTGCAAGCGTGCCTGCCATATCCATAGAAGATTCCGAGAAAACTATGCCATTGTAAGGCTTTAAACAAGTTCTTGACCAAAAGTACATCCATCTATTGAAAATAGACCAAAGAGAGGCAATAATAAGACTTGGAACTTCAGCATCAACAAGGACAGAGTGTTAAAGTTAAAATCAGCTAGGTTTTAAACCAGAAAGCAGAGATGATAATTAATAAAAAAGTTTGCAGTAATTTATGTTCTTTGCAGCTGAGATTTTAACTCCCAGTACTGTGTCCACTATTAGCTGAAATGGTTTCTATTTCCTGGGTCAGTTCATTGATGTGCAACATGTGTCTACTTATACTAAATAGTTTTTTTTTTTAATTTTTGAACAGGGCTTGTACTGCTAGTTGGCGTCTTTTAATGGCTTGTCTGTATAAGCTCTGCCCAGAGGAAGGACTGGCTTTATGCCGACACCATAACACAGATCTGTGTTTGCTTATATTTCCAGAAAACAGGAGAATATCTAGACGGCTGTACTGCATGCTGTCTGCCGTTGCATCATCCAGGCCGTGATGCATTGTTTCCAGAAAGCAATTTAGTATTATTATTAAATAGGATTTTGCTTAATACAATAAACAAAATCAGACCATGATTAGTTTCAAATGTCCTAATTTGAATCATCCATAGCCAGCTTTGGTAATATCAAATAGGTACACTTATTTTTGAATAGTTTACAGATATTTATTTTGTTTCCCTGCAATCTGAAGGCCCTTAAATCATGACGGATTTGAATGCTTGGCGGGGAATGTATGTGTTTCATATTTCCTGACCTGTACAGAATACATTTCTAACTTGGCTGTCTCCCTGCATGAGTTCATCAGCCATATGTCCCTCAAACAATAAACACTTACTGCTTCAGCATCTCTTCTGATGGCCCATGAGGGAAAAAGTACGAGAATTATGTCTGGGTCAAGGGAGAGGAGCGAGCATATTGCCATCGTCAGCGGGGCTGTTAAGGCCTTTGCACTCGATTAGTCATGGTTAAGAAACGAACCCTGTCCTCCTGACTGCAATCTAGTGGTGATGTCATCTGGAGCTTGACATCACCTCTTGCTTGCAAGTGAAGGACAGAGTGATCAATAGAAGGAGATAGAGAAAGAGACTGTCTCCTGCCGCAGGAGTCGGGGCAACTGGAAACCTGACTTCAGCTCAAAAGCATCCTCAAGAGAGGAGAATACAATTACTAAAAAACACACGTGTGAGTCATGATGAGGTCTAATCTTCTTATTTCCGTCTTCTTGTCAACAGCCTCCTACTAAGATTTACAGAAGACACATTCGACCCGGAACAATCAGCAACAATAGGTGAGTTGAACATGTGAGGTCTGTTAAAGGGTAAAATGGAAAAAATGTGGCTTTGTAGATCAGAATGTGCTGGCAAGTACAGGATGATCATCAGCAGCAGCAGCAGAGATTAAATAAGACACAGACGTAGAGTAGTAAACAGTCACAAAGACAAGGATCTTGAATTTGAGTAATAATAAGCAATGCATCGATTCATCTGAGGCACAAGCAGCATGAGCTCATTTAAACCTGTTGTCTCATGGGTTAGTAATGATGTCCACATTACATATGAGTATGCTAACACTTTAGCATCCAACCACTGTCAGGAGTAGAGACTAAAATAGGGGTGCTTTTGGTCTATGCTGCATTTGTCCTCCACAAGATGAACATGAAAGAAAAGGAGGAATTAAAAAAATTGCTTTTATCTATCAAAATACTATAAAATATGACTATGAGTTTATATCAGCACTGAATCTTTAGTGGTTAATGTTCACATGCAACTAGGGCTGCACGATTTTGCATAAAATGAGAATCACGATTTTTTTGGCTTAGAATTGAGATCACGATTCTCTCACTATTTTCTTTTCCAGTATGAATATTTATTGCACTTATTAACTGCACATCAACTTCGTAACAGTTGAGATTGAACATAAAAACAATAAATAAACATAAAAACAACAAATGTCTCACGTTTTGTTGTTGCTGCAAAATGTTGTACTGCTTGAAATTCCGTCTCCACCGTTGCTCGACACTGCGTGTATAGAGCAGGTAGTGCAACAATAGAAAAATAGTTGCGGGATGGCACTGTGTAGCGTTTGTAGTTTCTAGTGTGTTGATCATTTTCCTAAATCTCTCGTTTTGCACAGTGTTGATACGAGCCATATCTTTGGTCAGGTGATAAGTAATAGCCTCCGTAATTTCTTTGTGTCTGCGGGAGTTCGACGTGTATAGAGATTGAAAATGTGACGTCATTCAAGGGTAAAACCGCAAAGAATTCTGGGAACTCGTGGCAAGAGGTACTAGCGCACGCAGGCTTTCAATTGAAATCAGTTACACAGCGATAAAAAGAAACACAAAAAACTGTCAAGAAGCTGTTGTATTATTAACTGCAATAGCCGGTCGCATGACAGCCATGAAGCCGACGGGTAAAGAGATCGGTTTTTTTATCGGATTATGTCGTTGAAGAGAAATTATTCGAGCCATGTTTCCGAAGTAAAAAGAGGCGACAGATGGCCTGGATTGCAGCCATTCAAAGACCAAATATAACGTCCCAGAACACTCCAGCTCACAGGTTAGTCTGCTCCAAGCATTTCCACAAAGGTCAGTGTTTTGTAGTAGGGGTGTTGGGGTGGCTGTAGCTCAGGTGGCAGAGCGGATCAGCCACTAACCAGAAGGTCGGTGGTTCAATCCCAGGCTGCTCCAGTCTGCATGCCAAATATCCTTGGGCAAGATACTAACCCCATGTTGCTCTCCGATGCATCCATCGGAGTGTGAATGTGTATGAATGTTAGCTACTTAGCACTTAAGTTTAGAAGTGCTTGTGTGAATGGGTGTGATTGGGTGAATGAATTAGCTGTATAAAGCGCTTTGAGTGCTCGGACAGAGTAGAAAAGCGCTATATAAGAACCAGTCCATTTACCATTTACCATGTAGTAGTTAATACGTCATTTTTCATAACATAATTGGTGATATAGGTTACAAGCAAGTCTGGCGCTGAACAGAAATTGTGGCGCTATGCTATCACTAATTGCCCAGTACATTACAGCATACAATATTATTGTCACTGCTACATTTCTGTAATGCGAACCAGAAATTATTTCCACTACTAATTAATTACCGTTGAGCTCAAAGGTCCTATTAATAAACGGTTAACGACTGTGTATTTATGAAGACGATTTGTGAGACTGGTAAACTTATGATACATACGATGGTCTTTCGTTCTACACGGTGCATTTCATGGTCCTGTACCCATCTGTCGGTAAACTGTACCTGGGCTTGTTGCAGTGTCCTGAAGTTACTGAACTTCATGAGTGTATGCACTCACTCCAAGAAGCGTATAATTATAAATATGAGCGTGGTGAAAGTTGGGCAGCACGCTAACGTATTTTGTCCACTCTGTGTGCTCGTAAGGGTCTAACCCTTTCACTCCTTTGATTTTTTCCTCGTATCTTTTCTTTGCCTTTTCATCAAGTCTGTCTTTGTACGGACCGGCATTGTTCTCCTTTGTTTTGTACATAACTTTTTTGCGGGGCAAAGAAAAAGCAAGAAGGTATTGGAACTGGAGAATGAACGTTTTGCGGTGCTGCAAATGCTTGCATTTGATGCGGTACTTGGATTGTTTTGCCACGAGTTACCGGCATGCAATGCGCGAAAGTCACGTGGTCTGTCAATCTCTATAGGGAAGCGCTGTATAAGGTTCCCATTATTGATGTTTGGGTGGTTGACTGGGACGGATTCTCTCCAGTCACTTTCTCGTCATCCCTGACGTGCTCTCCGTTGTTTTTTCCCTGCTAATTTTAGCATCACACGGCACAGCAACATATCGTGGTATAAGGCTCCGCCCATGTCATTTGTTGAGCAGGAAGAGTGAGCGCTTGTTTTCATGCAGATTACGTCCCGGATCAAAATGCGGTACAATCGTTGTCGTCTTTTTTTATTTTTTATTTTTTTAAATCGTTGTCATTTGCAAATGAGATCGCACACAAGTATGAATCGAGATCGCGATTTTCTAACGATTAATCGTGCAGCCCTACATGCAACACTTGTTGTGATCTCAGTCAGCAGCAGCACAGCTCCTGCAGGCAGCTGTATAACCACGGTGGAGCCAGGAAGGAAAAGGAGGAGTAGATTTTCAAAAAGTTTGATGAAGCAGCAGGTTGCTGCCAGCTTAGAGCCCGACCAGTACAGGACTTTAAGATCAATATGAATATTGTTGTGATTTGAGACATTTCTTGAATTTCTTCAGGCATACAAAACAGTTTTGTTTTGTTTGTCTGTTAATTATTTATGTGTCAGTGAACAGTATGACAGTGCAGGTTAAAAAAGAGCTTGTTTTAATGTCACAGCAGGTTGTGGATTATTCATATATGCTGGGCTTAAAGTGTTGTCTATACTTAATGCCTCTGTCGTCAGTCAGTCATTGTGAGGGTCTGTGCAGACGTCTGCATGTCTGCCAGGTTTTTTTGTTTGTTTTTTTTGACCACGTGGACTTGTCCACAGAGAATTTACATTACAGCGCATCAACTACACATGCAACCAGGGAGCAGACGTCAAGAAGTGTAACAGGAATGACTACTCAGCCAGTCGTACTCCAGCTGTCCGTGTCTGTAATTCAGGCTGGGAGTTGTTTGTAGTTTCTAAAGACTTGTTGTTTGAGACTTGGAGTTTGCATGTTCTCCTTGTGTCTGTGTGGGTTCTCTCCAGGTACTCTGGCTTCCTCCCAAATTCCACAGACATGCAGTTGGTGGGATTAGGTTAGTTGGTAACTAACTTGCCCGTAGGTGTGAAGGTGAGCGGGAACGGTCTCTCTGTGTTAGACCTGTAATAGACTTGCAATATAGGGCAAGAGACAGGATACACCCTGGACAGATTGCCAGGGTGTATCCTGTCTCTATAACAGCTTGGATAGGCTTCAACCCCCTCGCAACCCTAAAATTGGATAAACGAAAGAGAAGTGATGGATGTCAGTCGGGCTCTAGACCAACGTTTTCTACATTAAAATAAATGAATTTGTCATAAACAGTTGCAATATGGCCATTTAAGCTGATTAAACACACAAAAGCAGCTTGATACCAGATAGAATTGTCTGATATTTGATGTTTGTGCACTCAGACTCTTAGACCAGCAAAACATGAGAGGGCAGAAGAGACAATTATGCTGTATATCTGTAGTAATGATTTTTAATTAGAAAAGTTGAAATGGATGATTTGGAAACACTACATACTGAATCATTCAACTGGTGCCTGGTTTTAGGCTTTACATGAGGATATTTTCTCCATAAATGGATACAGTTGGTGTCCAAAAGACCAAATATCCTGAGGGAGGACCACCAGACCAGATGCCCGCTGACCCAATGCGAAAGCCAGTCGTGGTCATACATGACGTGAACTTCTGCCGTTGTGTGTACAGCATTAAACTCTAGCTCACCACAACACATAAGTTGAAGTAGGGCTGGGCATATCATACCGTTCACGGTAATACCGGTATAATGTTGGGCAAAGATAAGAAAATGAAGTATGGCGATAGAATATGGGTAAAACGCGTATGCGCAGTGCCTTTGTTTACATGGCGTCGACGGAGAATGAGAAGGGCGAAAGCGGATCGTTGAATGAAATGGATGAACCAGAACTGGTTTGTAAAAATGCTGCAACTTCAGTGGTGTGGGACTGGTTTAGCTTTCGTCCATCAGATACACAAAGCGCTATTTTTGGTAGCGCATGCTAGCGCCGTCGTTATTACCGTGTTGTTTGGAAAATACGGCACACTTAAAATCAATCCTTTGATTTTTCTGAAAATCGACAGTGCCCCTTATAATCCCGTGTGCCATATGTATGAAGTCTGGTTGTGTTTACTGACCTCAAAACAATTTTATTAGAGATGGCACGATACCACTTTTTTATGTCCGATACCGATATCATAAATTTGGATATCTGCCGATACCGATATGAATCCGATATAGTGTGTTTTTTAATCAATAAAACGTTTTTTTTAATATCTTGCTGCATTTTGTATAAGTTCATACTCAAGTTTAAATAAATAACAACACTAAAGCTATTCTGTTATTCCATGTCTGTAATTAAAAAAACACACTGCGCCCAAAATATTTCATAGTTCAGCAATACTGATCAAACTAATAACCTTAAACCTACTCCATCCTCCCTATTCTGGTATTTTAAAGAGTACTTAGCAGAAATATTAAGCAACCTAACTAATAGGGTTGCAAACTCCCAGCAAAAAAAAAATAGGGAACCACCCCCCAACCTCCACCTCATGATGCTTAATCGATGTAATCAAATTTTATTTGGTCCAGGGGGAAAATGCACAGAAATAAATTATTTTTCAAGAATAATTAAATAGATTTAACATCTTTCTTCAACAGAATTGCAGACTGCACAGATGGTATCTTCCCAAAGGAAAAAGTACTAGCTTACTAGGGTATATTAGACTTAACAGTTACTATATACAGTAATGGACTTCTATATATTTTACATCAGATTAAAACTTTGGGTGTAAGAGTCAGATAATTATTTATTAAAAGCTAGACATTTTAAATGAGAATAAGAAAGAAAAGTATGTCTTTGTGCCCCCCTTTTCCCTGTTCATGCCCTATCGGCCCCCCTGGCTAAACTTTGCTAGATCCGCCCCTGCACAGTTACCAGCCGTCAGCTACGTAGAAAAGGATCCTGGTGTAGAAAGTATTAATAAATAAATTCTAACAACAGATTATCAAGCTTAAACGTGCTGCTGTTGTTCAGCCGCTGGTTTCCTCTTTCTGGTGAGAAGTGGGCCAAAAACTAAGAAGAGAGACGGACTCGTGACAGAAAAGCCGATCAGCTGATCATTAAGCAGTTTCACGATTGAAGTAGCAGCAGGAGAGAGAGAGAGAGAGAGAGAGAGAGGCAGTCGCTCCATAAGCTTTACAAACATTCAGAGATGAACTTACACACTTGCTTTACTTCTCTCTGGGAAAACTTCCTCGGAGATGAAATGCTGGTTTGCTAGCTAGGCTACAAATACACACAGCCGCTCTATCACGTGATGCACACTGCTGCGACGTGCTACGGTTATGAGACGAGTTACGCTGTGTAGCAAGTTTTGTGAGGTGCTTTTTTGATATTTAATGGATCATTACATTTTTATTTCTCGCCGATATCCGATCCAGTAATTTGGGTCAGTATCGGACCGATACCGATACGTAATATCGGATCGGTCCATCTCTAGATTTTATGTACACGGCGCTTGAAAATCTGTCAAATGTTTTAGTACGACTTTGCTAAGCTACGAAGCCGCACCGCTTGATGGATTGTCGGAGCATTACAGCTACCGTAGGCAGGCACCTCGCGGAGTGATACATACTGTGCTTCAACATAATATTACCGTATTGTGTGTGTTTAACCTCTTTTTAAGTTTTGTGGATATTATACATGGTTATGCTGAGGATATGTCGGCCAGTTTCCACTGGAAATGCCTTTTGGTTAAACTGTCAGCAAGGAATTTGCATTTGCACTGTTACATTTTTATATAACTTTAATGCACATAAAAAACAGCTTGTTTAAGTGAAAATACATTGATGAGGTTTTTGCACTAATAAAGTTGTGTAGTTGTAAAGTATTTTGTCTAGTGTCAATTATATCATCAGTTATATCGTTATCGCAAATTTTCAAATGTATATCGTGATAAATATTTTTGATCATATCGCCCTGCTCTAAGTGAAGTACACCCTCAGTTGACATATGTATGAAAACGGAGTACATTCTGTGACCACTTTCAGACATGCGTTTGATCTTTTCATAGATCGTGGTATTCAATTTTGATTAGGAATATCAGAAAGGTCTTAAATTAGCTGTAGTAACAACGAGGTTACAGGTTTTGTTTTTTTCAATCCTGTTGCTCAGCACTATTTGCAAACACCACCACTTATCAGGACCTCAGTAATGTAAGGATGTTAGTGATGCCTGCCAGAATATTTGTGCTGTGACACACCCACGCAAAGTTGGAGTTTTTAACAACTTTAAACAACTGCAGTAGACAAGTGACAACCATGCTCAGCTAAGTGTACTGTCCTTCACTCTGTTTCCCAGCCTGTAGTGTGCAGGCCTGGCTGAGGCTGCTGACAGATACTGTACATAGTCTGGAGCAACGCAGCCACAAGTTGACAGACTTTTTATGTTATCTGTTCCAGGCTCAGTCAGCATACTGGCTGCATGTATTTGCTAAACCCCCAGTACCTACTGCAGATAACTGTAAAAGAGACGTTAAAGTTTAGCTTTTTTCTTCTTTTTCCTTTTTAAGTCAAGCTAGTGTCGCTAGGCAGAAATGTGGACGTTTAGGAGATTCTGCAGCACTTGGTGAGCTACAAGTAAAGTCACCACAATCCCACACACTGACACAGCCACAAAGCTTTCAGTTAATGCTGTGTGGAGAAAAAAACCAATCTGTGGCAGACCAAACTATCCATTTTATCTGGTAAAGGTTTTTAGAAGTAGTGGCAACCCCAAACTGTGTATCTGCAAATAATATCAGCCTTTTTTTGGTAACTGAATAAATCAGTTGACGGATCGAGGACACACCGACTACACTTTCATAAGCTATTAAAGCTGCAGCTACCTTAATTATTTTATTTTGACAAAAGCATCCATGAACTCCAGATTTAAAATATTTTGGAGAGAATTTGGATGAAGAATTATCCTTTTTTTTCTTTTTAGTTTTTCAAACCAAACTAATGTGGTTTTGAGAATCGCTCGTAGCTCACAATGCTGTCTTTGTTAAAACGGCCGAAAGCACAGATCCCACGAGGGGTTGGATCGGAGAAAATACTTTGTTTTGTCAAGGTCAAGGCACGGGCCGCTACTGTTTTACTTGGCCAGCTGGGATTCTCTGCCAAACAGATGTCTTTATTGGAGTCAGTTCTGTGCTTTGACTTGAGATTCAGTTTTTTTTTTTAAATCTGGTATCATTCAGTCTCAGTTAAAGTATTTTCTTCATCTCACCACCCCGAGGCTGGATTTCTCCCATTGCCAAAGGCTGTGTAGACACATCATCACACTAGCACACAGAGTGTTAAATGATCTTTTGCAACGATGATCAGCAGGCACATTAGCAGCTTTGCATTTATGATACTTTTACTGGTGGCTTAAAGCACCTTGTTTCTTCTCGGTGCCATCGTTGCCAAAGGTTAAAGACAAAAGAGAATACAGGCTAACAATGATGTGTCGTTCCCCACCACAAGTCTCTCTGTGTCGAACTAGTGGGTTGTGCTGCTCTGCCTTTGGTGTATTTATATCGTACAGAGAAGGGCCTGCAGAGAGCAGCCCAGCCTTGACCTGTAGCACTAGTAGCATCTTGTTGTGTTGTGATATTGCAAACAGATGCATTACTGTGCGTTCTCTGGGCAAGGCCCGTCTGTATATATAGTAAATTAGAGCAGAAGAGACGGGTCCAGGTTCAGGGAAATGTTTAGTGTAAACTCGTCTCCACATGCGCCTGGCAGCAATATCTGAGCAACCCTGCTGGACGAGAGGAAGAGCCTGTTGTTGTGACGGGCTTTGTGAACAGACTGTGTATTTGTGTGTGAGTGCGGTGCCATATATCAGCCTGTCTTCATGTCCCCTTTCTCCTGCTCCATCTCTCTTCTGTTTCGGCTCCCAGCTGAACTCCCCTCCTCAGTCCCAGATGTAAAAACAAGCCCATCACAAGTGTACATTGCCCTGGTAAATCTGTCAGTGGATGCTAAAACTCGGCCGATATGTCATCCAGACGCCGCACGCTCCGCTCGCCGAGACACTGCAAAGAGGCAATAGAGGAGATTTACTTGTTGAGGGGGGGGACAACATTGTTATTTTCACGTCTGCTCCTCTGGGACCTGGCAGGGATTTTTAAGACTGAGTCATTGCTCACTGAGCCATTTTACAGGTGCCTTCCTTTCATTTTTTTTAACGCAGACCTTCGTCGGTTTTCGTTCAGGGCATTAAACCGCACTGTCCTTTCGTCGTGTGTGTGAATGCACGGTCACACTGTAATTTAAGTGCAGGACACGGGACGGGCGTAATGCCAGTCTGAATAACCAGAGGTTAACACAAGTTCATAGACGTTGTGTTTTGACAATTCATCTTCAATAATTATGGTCTGTCACCATGATATGATATTGTTGGCAGTAATTGAACAAACCTGTAGGAGTCATCATATTGGGCCTGAAGCAGGATGAGGTAATCATGTGGGTTTCGGTGATTAACTGCCCCTTTCTTTTTTTCTGTTTTCTTTTTTTTTTCATTGTCTAGGCGTTGACTTCAAAGTGAAGACCATTTCTGTGGATGGCAACAAGGCAAAGCTGGCAATATGGGTATGTTACAGACTCTATCATTATTCCAGTGCTTTAGTATCACTCGGTTAAACAAACATGCAGCTCTTGTCTGTCAGAGCAGAAAAATGAACTATGAAACAGCTCCAGCTCAGGTCTAGACCGGCTCTTCTCTCAAGTAACCAGAAGATGGCGCTTATGTAACACTATTTGCACCCCTTGAGGGACACCAAGGAGTGTGTCTGTGTTGTTCGTGTTTGTCTGCCCTGGTTTGTAGCCACTGTTTTTTTCCTTGCAAGTGTGAGCAGCAGTGTGTGTTTTGCAGGACACCGCGGGACAGGAGCGCTTCCGAACCCTGACGCCCAGTTACTACCGCGGTGCCCAGGGAGTCATCCTGGGTAAGCAAAGCTATTAGCACCGTCATTGCTCAAACACCTGTACGTGTGTGTGTGTGTGTGTGTGTGCGGCCTTTGACTTTACAGTCATGCCCCTGTTGTAAAGTGAGTGATGGGTTTTCATCCTGTGACTCACACACGTACGCCTGCCTCTTTCTGGAAGTTAGTTTATACTCTTAAATCAGAGTCTTCATAAGGTCATGCATGTGCAGCATGTATACACACACACACACACACACTACGGAAAGTTAAACCTCTAAAGCAGACTTCCTCTACAGTTCATGGTTTTTGACCACACTAATGATGTAAAGTAACAGAAGGCGCCTCGTTGTATCAGTGGGATTTTGAATAAATCAGCCACGTGTTTAAGTTGATGTTCCTTTATTTTATTGCGGTATTTATTTTATCTTTTTTGTTAGATGATAATGATGATTATTATTAGTATTATTATTGTTATTATTATTACCAAAGTGGAAATTACACAGTGTTATTGTCAGTAAAGTTTCATTTGCTCTGTGATTTTCGATAATAAACCAGTCGAAAAGGTTCAGCAGTCAAGGACTTCTTACACCTGTCAGATTAATTTTAGTGTGTCAGATGTTCCTATTGCCTTACACACCTTAACTACTTTTGCATAATTATTGCAGTTCTCTCAATCGTGCATCCAGAAAATCCACACACTCATTCTGCACTTAAAATATTTTTTTCTCGTCCTGTGAATGAGTATTTTGCTGCATTCTGAGCATGCCCTGTTCATTCTGTGTGTCACAGTGTACGACGTCACGAGACGGGAAACCTTTACAAAGCTCGACAACTGGCTGAGTGAGCTGGAGACATACTGTACAAGGAATGACCTTGTTAAAATGCTTGTAGGGAACAAAATTGATAAGGTCAGTGTGTTTGTCTATAAAATTGTGATGTTAAGGGTGCGCGTGACATGTTTAATATTTAGCTTCAGTGCAGTCTTCCCTTGGTTTATGCTCTTTAGATATATATGTGATACACACACAGAACAGGGAGATGGATTGCCCCAAAAATAAGTGTGTTTTACAAAGTGAGCCCTCGACCAGCTGATGGATTGCTAAGCTAAATGATAGTAGCACTTTCATATTTTCTGGCAGCTGGTCCTTTGCCAGGATACCAGAATCAGTAAGTGGAGTTAAAAACGTGTATTGTTATGAATTCATTGCATTCTGATCTTTGTCTGTGAAAACCACTTTCTCTCCCTGGCCCGTGACGACCACAGTAGCTGACAGCCCAACCCGACAGACCTCAAATAATCCATTACCTTTCCTTTGTTTTAGGAAAACCACGAGTTAGACAGAGCCGAAGGGCTGAAGTTTGCAAGAAAACATTCCATGCTTTTTATAGGTAAGTCAGGAGGATTCCCCGCTCTACAAAGAGCTGCCGGGCACATGAGTTACACCAGACTGTTACACAGGGGAGGCAGAGTTTGAAGTAACTATCATACTCACCGAGGAATGCTTGCATACTTCTATTTATAAAGCAGGCTTCATATATCATCTTTAGTGCACTCTCTTTTTTCCCCCTCTGCTGTTATTTTTCAGGTTTGTCAGTAAAAGGGGGAACTTAAAAGTTAACACCTAGTTTTTATTTGGTAATATGTAAAGATTTCTTGACATGTTTTCCAAGCAATTCTCGAAGATATTTCTCGTGATTTGTGACATAGTAGGATTTATTTCTTTATGCTATGGTTATTACAATTGAAATGTTCCTGGATGTTATCATGCTACACAGCAGGTGCTGACTAGAGCCAATAATAACCTGCTATGGTCCAGTATTAGCATCGTGGAGCTGACAGTTACTGTTGAGATGTTTTCCACCGCTCGGCGCTCCTGCTGGGGGGGCCAGCAGATGATGACATCAAGACGCAGACGTTAACAGTTGTTGTTTCTGCGTTTTGTCTTCTTTTTCTCCACCTGTTCCGATCTCTGCCTCCTCCCCATTCCCGTCCCTGTCACTTCTCCCCTCCTCTCTCCTTCCCTCTGCACTCTCTGTCCTCCCAGAGGCGAGTGCAAAGACGAGGGACGGCGTTCAGTGTGCGTTTGAGGAGCTGGTGGAGAAGATAATCCAGACTCCTGGCTTATGGCAGAGCGAGAACCACGGCCGAGCAGTCCAGCTCACCGACGAAGACGCAGGAGGTGGAACCTGCGGCGGCTACTGCTCCCTTGTCTAGACTACCTACACACACACATTTAAAGATTTACATGGGACAAATACCCTCGAATACAAGCATATCCACACACACACAAGCATACACACTTTAAAAGAACAGCTTCCCTTCTTGCTATGTGCTGACCTGAGCTCCGTCCTCACACATCAAGGCATTAGAGATCCAACTTTCTCCTCTCTTCTTAGGTGAAAGTGTTTATTTCTCTCTCGCAGACAGACACAAACACACACACACACACAGACCTTTTGCACACTTTCTAGTGACAACGCGGCGCTAAAATGCAAATACAGCTCAGCTTTCCTGTTAATGGAATTTGAGTGTTTCTCTCTTTCTGTTTTGTTTTGAGTCGCAGTTTTGTGCAGTCGCAGTGCCACGGTCAACACATTAACCGTTCTCGCTTGATACTCGTGCGATTTAGTTATAGGGATGCAGTAAAGCGAGTCCAGAATCGTGAGCCAAAGCTTGTCAGACATATGGCTAAATCTCTGAAGTATGATAATGAGAGTGGAAACTCTTGTATTTGACCTAGGTTTCTTTTCGTATCAAGCATGCTTTTTGTCCTCGGCGCACCTCGCCTTAGCAAGCACAGCTGCATCAAAGCAGGGCCGACTTTTCTCCAGTGTTAGTGTCACTTTTCTTCTGCCCTGCACTTTGTCCTGTTGCCCGTGCACAGGCTCTAAGATTATAATGCTGCTTATGGACGAGCTTATCAAGCCGAGCCATCTTGTATTTTATCTCGGCACTCTCAGTCAAAGGCTTGGATCAAATGACTCTGTTGTGCACATGACTGCCTCATTTCTTTCCAAGTGTTTGGAATGGTGTTTTATGACTTTTATTGACTTGGACTTCAAACTAGTGCTGTGTTTTTTGAAAAGAGCATAAATCAAAGAGACTGGCACCAACATGCTTTCCACTGGGTGCTGAAGAAGAGGAGACCTCTTAAAATTGCACGCCTTTTTAAAAAAAATTTTTTTTTTATGTGTGTAACAAGTTGCTTTAATGGAGTGCGACCTACTGGCACTCATTCACTCAGACAGATAATATCAGTAATATCACCACCACTGCTAGTCTTTCATATAGATCCCTTTGACTGGACAGAGACAAAGGAAAAGTGTTCAATATTAAAGAGGGCAGTGAGTCATACGGGTGTCTCCACTGAATTTGGAAAAATCAAAGAAAAAGCTATGCGCTCCACATTGCTAATGGATTTCGCAGTTCTCCCATCTCTGTGTTAGCATCTGAGAAACACTCATAAATGTACTGTACCCCTGACCTCTGACCATGTTTGCAGCATTCAAGCGCTGGCATATGTTCCAGGAAATGTACTTCTGGGGGTTTGATCTCCTAACAGGGATAGTGAAAGTGACATGAATTTGAGCATGTCTCATCACACATTGATTTTTATTATTTTTTTTAATTGCATGGGAAATCTGTGTGCCATTTCTTTCCCCCAGTTTGTCTGCTGGTGAATGACGTTTAGAGGCTTACTTATATTTAGCTGAAAATAAATGCAAATTTACCATTTAAATTTAATGGTTACAATAAAAAGGAAGTAGGCTTTTACTTATTAAACTGGTATAGCTGTCTCTTTTGTGTTGAAATATGTCAAAACATTTATAAACGTTGTATTTTAAGAATTTGTCGGGGAACCTTTGTGTAAAGCTGAATGTATCCATATTTCACTACAAATTGCCCTATGTATTAAACTAAATAAAGTTCTTTTTTTAAGTGAATATAAATGGATGTGTTGCTTCTGATGTGTTACTTGATGCGCCCCTGTCATCATTGCCATGTTAGAAATGTGGCTGCTAGGTGATGGGTTTTTCACCCGGCACCCGTCACATTCCTGTCTTCAGAATAAAGACTTGGTGTTTAAACAGTGTCCGAGGAGCCCTCAGACCCCAGACGTGCGATCTGTCTAAATCATCTTTTTGGCGAACTCCTCAGGAAGCACCACCGCAGCCATAATTCACTCTATCGGTGCTTTAACTGGGATGTGAATAATTCCTGAGCCATTATAAAAGGGTCAGGGTTGGCAGCTAAACCAAGGACTCTTCCCTTGTAGCATATCCCTCATTTCTTGCCACACTCTGGGCAGCTGTGTGGAAATATGTCCCAGTCAAACAAAAGAGACGCGGAGTCTTCATGTGGTCCAACCATGTGCTGAGCTGCAGCACCACGGTTTCCTCATGCCTACACTGAAAAAAACAGTCTTAGAGGAGCTGAGAGATTATATATTTTGGAGAATACGTTTGTTTGGTTTACATACCTTTTAGTGACATATTGTGTAAAGCTGTGCAGTGGATGGTAATTTTCGAACCCCCACCCCAACCTCTAATGCTGTATGCATCAGAATCCTGAACCTTTTATTTAAAGAAGGAAATGGAACTTTTGGAGATTTAGAATCTGTTTTTTGTGAAACTGTCCTTGGCAAAGACAGATGGACAACTTAGATATTAGATCTGTGAAGACAAGGTTAGAACACGCAAACTCCACACATAACCAGAGGCTCTAGAAGACAGGGTTCTAATGAAGCACCAATGACCTTTACATAAATGGACACTGCACTCCAACAGTTACTGAATAGTTGCATGCCCATGCAAAAAAGTAGACTAACTGTAAAACTATGGTATATCTGAATTTCATCGTAGTGTTTGACTAAGGCTACGTCCACGGGTATTTTTGAAAACGGAGATTTTCCGTTTTCGTTTTAAAAAATAATCCCGTCCACACGTAAAGGCAGAAATGAAGGAAAACGCTGCTAGGCAGTGTTGCCAACTCCTCAGTAAGGAAAATCGCTATTGGTTGTCCTAAAAGTCGCTAGAAGTCGCTAAATGACGTCATCACCTAATTTGCATAATTGGTCATGCTAATGTAATTGTAACCTACGCTGCTGGAGAGAGAAATAACATCGTGGACGAGACATAAAGTGAGCAAAAAAACGTCCTAAATGCATTTAGAATTTATTTAGAACTACAAATTAAATTTCTTTTAGCAATTATTGTTTTTTGTAATGTCTTTCACGTCTTTTTTTAGTGACTTTTAGAAAAAAAAAGTCGCTAAGGGGACTGAAAACTCGCTAAATATAGCGACAAAGTCGCTAAGTTGGCAACACTGCTGCTAGGAACATGCCAAAGCAACAGGTGGTGATATATTCCTAACCGTGCAGAAATGTTGGCCAATCAGAAGTCTAGAAGCCTCGGTGTGAAAAAGTAAACAAAGCTGGGGCATAGAAGCAGAACCGAGTCGTATGTGTGGTGGGACAGTAACTGTGTGTGTATATGTAAGCATTTAAACACTGCAGAGAGTACAATTAACAGTAACAGTATTGTAGAAATTCATTTCTCTTAAACAATAAGATAGCGCACAGTGTGACATCAAGAAAGGCGTACACCTTTGACGTTGCGTTTTCTGCGTTTTTCTCGTCCACACGTAAATGCAAAAACTGAGTTTTCAAAAATATCCACCCTGGCCGGAGTTTTTAAAAATCTCCGTTTTCAGTGACCAAAGACGCCGTTTACGTGTGGACGAAAGGTGCAAACGCATAGAAAAATCTGCGTTTTCAAAAATACCCAGGTACGTGTGGGCGTAGCCTAAAAAGACATGACTCACGTCAATTAAGGTTAAAAAAAAAAGAAAAAAGGTCACCTTTTTCCAAAGTGAGTTGGAAAGTGTTTGAATGTTAAAAAAGTGATGATTAAAAACTAAATTGTCTTTTTGACAAAAAGGTCAATGTGTTGACAGTGGCTCAACTTACATTCAGAATACAGGGATATCAGGGCAGTGTAGCAGCTTGGATTTGGGGTGGAACTCTATCAAGTCAAGTATCTTTATGACTTTAAGTGTCAGGCTAAATTCAGAGATTCATCACACTCAAACCTGCGATTGAGTAAAATGGGTCTAGCGATACCCAGGATGCTAACCTCTGAGAAACCTTTAGTTGTTACAGTTCCACCTCTGGGGTAGATGTTCCAAATTTATCCACCTAAAGCCAAAAAAGTCAAACTTTGTGCTGGCATTGCAAGAACATGACTGGATTACCACATCAATAACTTAATCACCCTCAGTGTCTGTGGTTTCAATGCAATTCATGCAGCAGAAGATTCAACAGTACAGCTTGAAGGGGTGGATGAAAGACGGTGGTTTCCCTGGGGAAAAGAGTTTTTGGTAAACCTTGGTCAAACAGAAAAGCACTGAAAGGAGAATTAAACACTCTTTGGCACCCAACATGTCACATGAAAACACCCAGAACACCTCATGTCCTGACACACCTCGCTGTCTGAGAAAGCCTGAAAGCTGCTCTGGTGCGACTGCTTGATGGACTGCTCTCTGTCCTGCTGCCTGTGTTTGAGCATGCAGCCAGGCACAAAGCTAACAGAGCAGATCTGGCTCTCATTAGCCCAACCTGGTCTTCCTGCTCCTCCTCTGCCTGCCAAAGCAGCAGGCCTTATGGGTTAGCGTTCAGATGAGCTCCTCGGGAGAGCAGTCATGCTGTCGTGTGTAAAAACCTTATGAGACACTGGGCATCGTTTCATAAGGTGTCGGGTTCCCAGACGGCACTCACGTCGTCATGCTTATTGCCATTTTGCTATCAGGTGATTGTTTTGCCATGTTAACTTATATAAGTGAGGAAGAGAGTGAGAAGGTGATTGGAAAAAGATCATCCTCTAGTACAACCACCTGCACTGACTATTGTAGTGAGGAGCTGTGATATGGTGGGAGATAGGGCTGAAAAGTGCAGCAGGCCTTTGCTGAGTTTAACAGAACTTCTGGACAACAGCTCAATGTCCTCTGCACTTAGGGGTTTAACCTCACTTGTTGTTGGTAAAAGGAGCCCGTAGGTCTGCAGATTGTTTCACTGTTTTCTTTCTGAGGTAAGTTAGAGGAAAATGCCCCTTTGCTCCTTTTCCTTCCTCTAAAATCGGGCAAAGTCGAGCTCAGGCCTCCCTTAGGTAAGCCACTGAGTCCTAGAAAACTGGGAGGTAATGACCTGCATGACCAGAACTGATGGCTCTGGCACTGCAGGTGGAAACACTTTGATTAAAAGGAACCTAGTGTTTACATTGTTGCACCCGTTCACATTTAGACCCTTTGACATTTTTGTCAGGCAGCCGTAGAATCCAGTTTCAGGCCTGATCTCTTGAACTTGAACTGTGCAACCTCCCGTGTCCTTTGCCTCACAAAGAACACCCACCACCTCAATCACCTACATTCTACAAAATCTTGACCCTTGTATGGGCTTGTTGGAATTAAGCAAAGTACTTGAATGGTAAACTCCAATACGGTTCACAACTAAGGCCACAGTACAACAAAATTACAACAAAATCTTAAATAAAGGTGTAAAAAGGCAAGCATAAGTTACTCCATAATACAGCCCATGCCCTGAAATGGAAAGCATACTTACAATGTAAGATGAAATATGGTTTTGCCATGAAATGACCAGGTTATTATAAACTTAAAATTATTCACAGGATAATTTGTGTCACCTTTTCTGTAAAAGATGTGGAAATAGTTAAGGTTAAGCCCCTCCCCAATATGACCTCCTCTCCAAAATGTACAGCATAGTGAACACTACTTACCTGCTTTTAGGTATTTGTTTGTAAATATAACTATATCATAATTTCAAATAAAATATTATCACAAAACAAATAAAGTAAATTCTATTTAATTATAGGGAAATTGCGATGTTAGTCCCTGGGTGTATTATAGTGTTACCAGAATTTCTAATATGCTCCTCCACATCCTCAGGAGCAGCATGTTTGTTGCATATGTGTATAATAACATCAGGCTCCACATAACCTAATAAGAACAGGCCCAGGGTGAACAGGTGACCTCTGGCCTTGGATGCATGTAAGTCAGTTCAGCTCATAGTAGGTCTGTAACTGAGTTTCCTCATATTTGATACCCTGTCAATCTAATTTGAACCTGAATGATTGTATTGTAACTCACTCCTGTTATTTTCAAAAACACAGCACCGTGTGTACTAGTCCTAAAGAAAGCAGGAGATGGGTGCTCTTCAACCTCGAAAATAAAAGTCCTCTTGCTGTTGGGGTTGCTTTCATCCCGGCCTCAGGTTACTGTGGCAATAAGCGGGAGGGCTGAGGACAGGCTGGCAGGATGAGTAACTTCATTCATCGTCTCCCCACCCATAATTCCCCATGTTCACGTCACTTCCATCCCGTGTGGCATATCTCCTGCCACTCACTGCCTCTGCGTCTCGCATTCTGCAGCCGTGTCATCATCATCCGCCGTGTCAGATCGGCCCACCAGATGCTACCGCTGCAACATGGAAGCAAACAGCCATGTACTCAGGCCATCGGCTTCTATAATAAACTAATCAAATTGTATCAACATGGACTGGGTGTAAGCTTTCCACATGCCTCAAACATTTTCATGGACAGGACGCATGTTTGACTGCAGCACTGCAGAAAAAAAATTAATAAACTCCCTTCTGGGTGAGATGATTGGCATGTATAGAAACAAATTCATTATTTTGTATAAATAATCTGGGCCCCTGTGTAGTAATTTCCCTGCTTATTTTTCTTTTCCAAGCTGATCTTAATTTTGGGGCCAGACCAGAGAATTTTGTTGTAAACCACCAAGACTAAAAGACCCCAATTTCATTCTCTTTGAAGAGGCAAGGAGGTCTGTAAGGTCCTGGAAGATCCACAGTTAGTCGACAGAAGCCGTTTTCCCGCCAGGCCAGAGCTTAGCTTGAAAGAAGGGAGAGATTTCTGAGGTTTAAACTTCCTGACACTGTGTCGAGATTTCCCAGCGTCTTGTAGCTTACGTCCCTAACTTTATATAGAGGTTTTTTTTCTGACCATTTGCCGTCCTTTACGCCTTGGATGAAACCTGAGCCTAAGTTTATTACTACACGCCACGGGAAACCTGGGCTCCTTAACTGTATAGTGGACAATTGAATTTGAAGACACAAAGCCAACCTACATCTCCCACCCTCCTACCAGCACCCTTTAGTCAAAAAAAGCTCTCTCCAAGGAAATCGCAGCCAGGTCATGCAAACACAAAATACTTTCATTTCATTCTGGTTGGGTGTCTTCCGCGATCCGCTTTGTTGCAGGATTTCCTTTCAATCAGATTATGTGGAATAACAGAGACATGACAATTGTTTTGTAACCACATAGCTTACAAGAGTCATTTAGCGGGTTCACGTACAGGTATGTCTGTCCGTTCAATGGCCTGACAGAATTCGTGGTTTGATCTTATGTTACCTAAGGCTATAGCGATCATAATTAAGCAGGTCTTTGGGTGGAGATCTGCCAGTTCACTCCTCCTGGGGAGTACACCACATTTTAGCAGCTTTGTTATACTGAGGAGAAAAAAACCTGCAAAAAACAAAACGTTAAGAAACTACCAGTTATGAAAAAATGTTACATTTTAATGGAAATATTGTGAAGTTACATTTGATAAGCGTTAGCAATCTCCACAAATTTGAGTCACAATAAATGTTTTTTGACTAGCACATTTAATTCTTTTTAATTCTATTTTATTTTATTTATATAGCGCCAAATCATAACAACAGTCACCTCAAAGCGCTTTATATTGTAAGGTAGACATTACAATAATACATGCAGAGAAAACAATCATATAAACCACTATGAGCAAGCACTTTGGAGACAGTGGGAAAAAACCCTCTCCTTTAACAGGAAGACAACTCCAGCAGAACCAGGGGAGGGGCGGCAGATTTCTCACAGTCACAGTTGCATTTCAGACAGAATGCAGGTTTAAGAAACTTCTGCATTGGCTTAATTTTTTGAACCCGACAACTGGGGGTGTGGGGTTTAGCACTGTTGCCTCACAGCAAAACATCTTGGATTTGACTCCACTATTTGTTTGGGGCCTTTCTGTGTGGAGTTTGCATGCTCTCCCCGTGTCTGTGTGGGTTCTCTCTTGGTACTGTGCTTCCTTCCACAGACATGCGGTTAGTGGGGTTAGGTTAATTGGTGATTCTAAATGGCCTGTAAGTGTAAATGGTTATCTGTCTCTGTGTTAGCCCTGCATCAGATTGATGACCCGTCCAGTGTGTACTCCCCTCTTACCCTATGGTAGATTTACACCAGCTAGTGGGCCTGATATGTTATTTCCAACTACAGTTTTTTATTTCTGGACACTTCTAGAGTTGTTTTGCACGATTCACAGTTCAAATTAATTAATTAATCCTTATAGGAACTAAAAACCCCTTTAAGCTCAATTCTATGTTACTTTGAGGATTTTGACTTCTAGTGAGTTCTATAACTTATAGATGCAATTTTTATTTTCTTTTTAGCATTTCTGTTGCCTATTATACTGCCAAGAAGCCATATTTGGTTTTCACTCATGTTTGATGAATTTGATCTTGTGTTTCAGCTTTAGGTGGCTGTGAATTTCTTGGAATTTGGAAAGGAACTGTTTTTGATTGTTTGTTTCAGATGTCGGATGAAACCGACACCTTCAGATGCCACAGACTTGGTAACCAGATGTGCATACATGTGGACATTCCTGTTTGCCTGCCTGCAATATCTTTGTGGCTGTGTTGGTGTGTGAGCGTAGTGAGGTATAAAGGAAGCTGTAGTGCTAGATTGGCTACTTCGGGATCCCCCAGTTGCAATATGGCTCATGTTATTACCCGCTGAGCTCCAGCTTGTGTTAACGCAGAGCAGTACCGTCTGCATGTCTTGCTTTACATCAGCTTTCACAAACACTGTGCCCAGAGCAGGTTGTAATAAAAAAACAGACCCCCCACCACCACCACACCCTACTAATACCTCGTGCCTCCCCTGGGGCTGTGAACTGATATTGTAACAATAGTGTGTATGGGATTGGTGGAGGGGTAGCCTCTTGCTTCCCCACAGCTATAACCTTGACTTCTTCACAGGGCTCGGAGCAACTCCCAAATTCACTTATGGAGATGGATTTCTGGGCTCGTTTTCCCAGGAGGCAGCAGTCCTGCACTCAGATATTTACATTCATCCAATCAAGTGTCAGACAGTAGCACGTATATATATTTCATTGAGCTCATGAGCTGCCAGCCATTACCACCTCCACCGCGTGGAGATCAAAGTCTGACTCCTTTATTTCACTTTCTCGCTGAATGGTAGATGAGAATAGGGATACACCTCCCAGGCATGTATGAAGCTACTGCCAACAGCTAGTTAGCTTAAAATGTAAACATAGGTATATCATAAACGTCAGCCTGGAACTGGAAGCAGGGGGCAAACAGCTTGCCCGGCTCCAAAGGTAACACAATCCTACCAGCATATTTAGAGTTCACTAATAAACACATGCCAGGTTAGCTGTTTCCACTCAAAATACTAAGGTAAAAATGTGCAGAAGCACTCCTTATCTAACTCTTGGCAACAAAGTAGATGAACACATTTACCAAAGTATTCATATACCCCCTTCAAATCAGACAATGTGCCATTCAGACACATTTTTGCTTCAGTAGCCTATTAACTGACAGATTTCTTTCCCTAAATACAAACCAAACAGGCCATTAGGCTTCATTTCAATATTTTACTGGTCTTCATTCTAACATTGCTCAGCCAAGCTATTTCAGCTGCAAGGAGCCTGACAGTTATCATATTTACCTTCTGTCATGGCAACGCTGACAAGAAGCGTTTAAGCTAATGCTGGTTGAGTATCTCAGGATGTGGCCCGTACCACGAATGCACTGGGTGAAAAAAAAAGCTGTGAGGTAAGACTTTGTGCACATTCTGCTGCAGTGTAAATACAACCTCATTTCTGAATGTCCCTTCTTTGTAATGCCGATTCAGGGAAGTATCTCCTATCTGTCTTTTCACAATCACTAACAAGAAGCCCATAAAAATCACAGCCAGACTGCTCCGAATAAAAGCGATACTGTCTGTGACCATATATGTCCCGTAGCAGTGGTCCCGTGGCCATCTGCACCCAAAAATTATAATAAGCATTATAAGCATGTTGATTGAACTCAGAAAGAAGAATTGTTAGAGTGTCCTCTGTAGCAGTGAAAGGATCATATTTTCCAAAGGCCTCAGGAGGTCTTGTACGGTCCTTGCCAAATGGTGCTAAAGTCACGCAGCAGGCTATAAAACGCTACTGTACACAGTAACTGAGGTCTCCTTAGAGGCAGATGAACCACAGCTGAAGATAGAAACCATGCAGATGTCCACTTAAGGAACTGGTCTTGGTTTTGAAACGTCTGCCTAGGCTGGATTTCCAATGAGTCAGGTTGGTCCAAGATTTTAGAATAACTTTGATTGCTTTCCCCCCATGAATTCAGACTTCTGTCCTGGAATACTGGGTACATTGGGTTTATGCAGTCTAAATAGTGATTAGTCCATGTAGGTCTTCTTTTTTTTGTTTAACCAGACAACAGCATTTGTGAGAAAAGAAAAAAAAAATCAGGCTTTTAACCCTCAGGTGATTGTACGTGGCCCTCATTCATTGGGGTCATTTATGACATTTGTTTTCTTTTACTGTAAATAGACAAAACAAATTGCAATACAATCAATTCAATTCAAATCCTATAATATTAAAATACATCTATTCCTTTACCCTGCACAACTTTCAGTTCATGTAAGAAAATCAAACAAGGTGGAAAGTTGAAAACATCTTTTATGATTAAAAATATCACAACAGCAACTATAAATGTAAGACTTGAGTCATGAATGAACCCACTTTGTTATTAAATAGCTAATTGTGATCTCCACATATGGTTTGTGATATAAATAATAGTCTTTTGGATGATTCCTAAAAAATAAGAATAGCACGAATTTACAAGCAGTGTTAAGTATGTTTAAACACATAAACAGGGTTTATAAATTACGGTGTTACGGTTAATGTTTTAGTTGCTAAACACCAGTAACCGTCTCTACAGTCTCCAATTAAAGATAGCAAGTCACACATCACCAGAAGATTAAAAGAATCATTAAGTTTTAAACACAAATATAAGATTCTTTTAAGAAATATCAACACTGAACTGGAAGTCTTAGCTCTGCTTTTTAAATGTACTAGATTAGCTTAAACATTATTAATAATAAGAAGTTATCAAAAAAGTAATGAAAAGTAAGTCCATGGCGTATCAAACAACAGCCAAGGAACATATGTTATCCCTGCATAAACATAGAAAAACAATGCTAATTGGCTTATCTATAGCCAGAAGTCACATACTCACATTTTTTGGACTAGACTAGACATCTGATAAATGTCAGCAGTCTGCTTAAGCAGAAAGGTTGTTTGTAGCCTGACTTCATCAAACTGATGAAATTCTGAATCCAGACAGCTTCTCTGTGCAATTTCATGCCTAACATGTGTACACATTTATCTGAGTAGGGGGAGAAAACAAAGGGATCCATAACTAACATCTGGAAGAATGAGCTCCTGCATTGGCCGAGTGTGCCCGCTCAATTCCAGATTTATGGTAACATTACAGCTTTGGCTCCGGGTATGTGCTTGAGCAATGTGAAGCCTATTTATTTGCTGGCCTTCGAAACTGCCTGCCACACTCATGCAGTTTGCCAGGTCTGCTGCCTCTCACACTGTCGCTATGTCTCTCCTCCAACCTCCCAGCATGTTTAAAAATCACAATATGTTCTTATAAAATGGTAAAATATGTTTTAGCATCTGTTTTTAAGACCTTTTAAATACCACTCTGATTGTTCGGTAATGCCATTGTTTTAAAATACAAACCCAATTCCAATGGGACGCTGTGTAAAACTGGAATAAAAAAACAGAATGCAATGAGTTTGCAAATCTCATAAACCGACAGAACATAGTAAACATGTCAGATGCTTAAACTAAGCTTTTTACTATTTTTTTAAAAGTATTAGCTCATTTTGAATTTGATGACAGTAACAAAAAAGTTGTGATGAGGCAATCAAAAGGCTGGAAAAGTAACTAAAGTACTAAAAAGAAAAAGCTGGAGGAACATTTTGCAGCTACTAGGTTAACTGGGCATCTTAGTGAGCCAGAGTTTCTCAGATGTAAAAAACTGCATCAACAAATTGTGGAACAATTTTAGAACAATGCTGTTAAAAATGAAATTCTGAAGACTTTGAAACTGTTGTCATCTACAGTACATAATATCAGCCAAAGACTCTGAGAATCTGCACAAAGGATAAGACTGAAAACCGATAATTGATGACTGTGATCTTTGGTAAATGGACTGGTTCTTATATAGACCTTTTACTCTTACTACTTTCACTCAAAGCGCTGTACACAACCCATTCACACCCATTTGCACAAGCACATTTTTCTAAGTGCTTTCTAAGTAACATTCACACACACATTCATACTCCGATGGATGCATCGGAGAGCAATTTGGGGTTAGTATCTTGCCCAAGGATATTTGGCATGCAGACTAGGGGAAGCCAGGGATTGAACCACCAACCTTCCGATCAGTAGGTGACCTCTACCACCTGAGCTACAGCCACCCCAAAACCTTTGAGGCTCCACATTGCACTACATTAAAAACAGGCACAACTCTGTCATGGAAATCTCTGCACGAGCTCAGGAACACCTCTAGAAATCACTGCCTGCGAACACAGATGGCTGTGCCATCCACAAATGCAAATCTAAAGTCAGTCGTGCAAAGAAGAGGCCCTATGTCAATGTGATCCGGAAACCCAAAGTGGAAAGATGTTCTGTGGTCAGACGAATTAAAATTTGAAGTTATTTTTGGACACTGCATCCCCCAGACTGAGCTTATATATATTTTTCTTCAGGGAAAGCTTTGCATATTTGAGCAAGACAATGCTAAACCACCTACTGCAGCTATTGCAATAGCATGGTTTTGTGGTAGAAGATGCTGAACTAGCCTGCGTGCAAAATTTGGCATATCATGAAATGAAAAATTTAACTATCCCCTATCAGAGAACAGTGGGACAACATTCCTCTCCCAAAAGAACAAAAACTGCTCTTTTGGGAGAGAAATGACTGTTGGTAAAAAACAGCAGATGTTTCCCTGTCCCAACTTTTTAGAGAAAAGCTGTGATCAAATTTAAAATGAGCCAATATTGTTTTTTTCTTAAAATGGTCCATCTTCTCAGATTAAACAGTTGATATATGTTCTATGATCCATTGTGATTAAAATATAAGATTATGAGATTTGCAAATCATTGGATTTGATTATTTACACTTATGGGCACAATATCCCAACTTTTTTGGAATTGGGTTTGTATGTTTCACTAGATCTGGACTGTGTGGGATTTCTTTCCATGTGACCACAGAGATGAGACCCACAACCAACACACCCCCCCCCCCGGCAGACCTGACTGAATCCTGCTCAGTCTATCAACAATGTATTTTTGTGTTCCCAAACACAGAAAGTGTTAACGTGAGAGGACCTTCCAGTCTCTCTCCAGGCCTCACTTGCTGCCAAACCACATTCCTCCAGCAGCTGCCATTTCTTACATCTGCTGCATTGACGTGGTTACACTTGACTGTAGTAAGGAATTTATTTAGATTTTCTGTGATGAAATATTACACAGACACACCAGGCCGTGCTCTCCCCTATGTCTTATTTGTGATCCCCCAGTTGTCATTATGTTACGGGTGGTTGTGGCTTCTATTTTACTCTGGAGTGAAACAACATAAGTCAACGTAAGCCTTTATGAGTATTTTGTACATTTATTATCACTAAACGAGTCTTTTTGTTATTTTTTATACAGCAACTTGTGGTTAAAAAACCTTAAAAAATGCTTTTGAATTCTAATTATGCTCACAATAATCATACAGGATGATAAAGAGTAAACAAAAAAACAAAAAATGCCATCAACAACCTAAAAATATCAGTTAATGGTACATCCAGTGGATCAGTGGCAAAAATGACTGTAATGTTTTGGCCAGTATAAAACACTAGCACCTGAAGATGAGATCATTTTATCCCAGGTTTATAATGAACGTCAATGCATAAGTATAAAAATCCCCATCTAACTTAAATGATGAGCTGGTGTTGTGTCCACACATAACAGACAACTTGTGTCTTAAAGTGTATCTTTAGACACTTTGTTACTAGCAGCTGCCATTAAACATATAATTTATTCCTATTTCTTCAGCGGACTCTGTGAAAAATACCACAGATACACACGGGCCCAATCTTTCAGCATGACAATCATCCCAAAGACACTGTCATATCGTCTTGATGAATTCTCAATCATCCAGGAAAATAAATCTCCAAAAGTTGATTCTGTTCATCTGGACGTAGCGTTTTCTGGGAGAAACATTTCGTCACTCATCCAAGTGACTTCTTCAGTCTCAGCTGACTGCAGGTTTCCCCAATCTTATAAACAGTACATTTGCATAATGACTGAAACCAGCGCACTGAAGGAACAATGGGCTGTGAGGTCAGTTCCTTAATCTTAATTATGCAAATTCTCATGACCATTGATCAACAACCACTGACCAAAACCCACTGATCAAAGACCACTGATCAATGGCCATGAGTACCATTCACAGAAAGTTGGGGAATGGCTGCAATCACAGCATTGTAAGATGGCGAAAGATGTATCCTTAGGCCCCCTCCTCGATTCAGAGATGGTCTTTCCCTTTTCACGTAAATGGCCTCCTTGACTCCACGTTCAAACCAGCGTTCCTCCCTGTCCAGGATGTGTACATCTTCATCCTTAGGATGAGGATGTACACATCCTGGAACTGACCTCACAGCCCATTGTTCCTTCAGTTTCAGTCATTATGCAAATGTACTGCAGGTTTCCCCAATCTTAATCAGTACATTTGCACAATGACTGAAACCAGCCCACTTCCCGGACAGGGAGGAACGTTGGTTTGAGCGCGGAGTCAAGGAGGCCATTTACATGAAAAGAGAAAGACCATCTCTGAATCGAGGAGGGGGCCTAAGGGTACATCTTTCGCCATCTTACAATACTGTGATTGCAGCCATTCCCCAACTCTCTGTGAATGGTACTCATAGCCATTGATCAGTGGTCTTTGATCAGTGGGTTTTGGTCAGTGGTTGTTGATCAATGGTCATGAGAATTTGCATAATTATGATTAAGGAACTGACCTCACAGCCCATTGTTCCTTCAGTGCGCTGGTTTCAGTCATTATGCAAATGTACTGTTTATAAGATTGGGGAAACCTGCAGTCAGCTGAGACTGAAGAAGTCACTTGGTAAATGGTAAATGGACTGATTCTTATATAGCGCTTTTCTACTCTCTCGGAGCACTCAAAGCGCTCTATACAACATGCCACATTCACCCAATCACACCCATTCTCACAAGCACTTTAACTATACTTAGTGCTATCTACCTACATTCACACACATTCATACTCCGATGGACGCATCGGAGAGCAACTTGGGGTTAGTATCTTGCTCAAGGATACTTGACATGCAGACTGGAGGAGCCAAGGATCGAACCACCAACCTTCCGATCAGTAGGTGACCTGCTCTACCTCCTGAGCTACAGCCACCCCTTGGATGAGTGACAAAACGTTTCTCCCAGAAAACGCTACGTCCAGATGAACAGAATCAACTTTTGGAGACACTGTCATATCGGTAAAAGAATACCTGGATAGAAGAAGACACAATGAAACAGTATCAGTCATAGATTGGCCTCACCAGAGCCCAGGCCTCAACATTGTTAAAGGCTGTACTGAGAATTTCAGGCTTGTTAGAATTGCACAAACCCTCTGTGCAAACTCTATATACTGTATTCTCATGTATGTTTGTATGCTTAATAGCACCTGTTTCCTGTTTTTCTACCAAAATATAAACATTAGTGGTGGCTCAAGACTTTTCGACACTACCTTACAACAGAATGTATTTATTAACTATATCTAAGCAAAAACAAAAAGAGACAGAGAGAAAAGTTAAAGTTGTGTGCCCATCTGAGTTAAAAATCCAAGAACTCCTTTTTTTTTTACATGTGGAAAGTGGGCGCATGATGCACCCACCTCAATGAGGCACTCTGTGTGCAAATTGCAAACCTTGCAAGACTCCACTTTCCTCAACTGCTCAATACATCAGGCTAAAACCCACATTTCAGTGCCTGAATGAGGTTTTACCCCACATGGAATGGGCAGCCATATCAGCATCGGAGGGCAAAGTGGCTGCTGGTGACACCACAGAATGCGAAAACAACAATCATGCAATCATGGCTTATCGTGCCGCCATGAGTGTTATTTTTGAATTATGCTGCCTCGCTAACTGGCAACACCCAAAATTCATTCACAGGAACCGAAATAAGACTTAAATGAAAGGTTTCTTCCTGCGGAACAATAAGGCCTGTTTGTAATGAAAGTTATGAAACCTCATGACCATGACCTTTGCCTGTACACCAAATATTCTAACTCTTCCATGTTCCAATACGACTGCTATATTAAGGCCTAGTAAAAAGTTGTTTTCGACAGTAGCTGACACCGTTTCAGGTGACATGACATTGACAGTGCCTTTGATAAGACAGCGATAATTGTGCTATGAATGTTTTCCTTAACTACAGTAGCTGAATTTAGACTAGTCTAACCTTAAACCTTGATTGATGTCAGGTTGTCAAAGCACACACACAAAATAATGGCAGCTTTGCATTAAAAAGTACACAGCTGAACAAATGACACTTAAAGCTGGGGTAGGCATCACTGGGGAAACATGCAGTAATAACCTTTCAGCAAACTGTGATTAAAGTTGTCTGAGAGGAAATTTGACTTGTGCACCTCCTGTGGGATCTGGTTTCAGGCTTCAGAAAAAGTGTCCACATTGGCAGCGGGATGTGGTGGATGAATGGGTTAAACAGAGCAGTTTTACTAAAGAAAGTTGAGTTCGTGTCATTTGTAAAGCCAAATGTCTATGTAGTGTTTGGCGTTACTATTTATAGGGTGTTTCTATGCACATGCTGGTCTGGTTGGAGGGGTTAGACGGGAGAGAGAACATTTTTTTTAATCTAATCTCTCCCCTTTGCCAATTTGGACTCCCAGGCTGGGAACCAGTGTCCTAGCAATTAGACTGCTGATCATAATGGTGCTAATCTATGGAGCAGCAGATCCAGAAAATTGTGTTTGTTAGTAACGCATTGTGAAAGCAAGTACAAACTTGGGACGAACATTGAGTCCTGAGGCATTTCAAATCCTTCCACGGTTCCCCTTTGGATCTGAAACGAGATGCATTGTACTTTGATGAGGCTGGATGCTGGAAGGCCAGCAGCAAGTTTGGAGTTCGTCAATTCCAAAACAATGACTGTGAATAATCTCAAGTCCAACTCAAAAGAGAAACTGAGTTCAAAACATTCTCAGGGTAATTTTAAGTGCTGAAATATGGACATACCGACTCCCATTGTGGGATTTCATGTGTATATGAAAATAGATATGTCTTCTTGACTTTTGTTTGCACCAACACAAGTAAAAGTACCAGTTCTCACCCCTTGGCTTGCATGTCATCCTGCCTGTCCCTGATCCCTTGTTGGCAGCTGTATGTTGGCTTGGGAACACAACACCTCTGGAAGGGGTGTCATTGTTTGTAGCAGCTGTTTAGTCGGCCTGTCTCAGGAGCTCAGGGGAAGGCCAATTACCAGGATTTAGGCTGTTGGGAAACAGCTGAGGTCCAGGCAGCTTAACTGCTTGTCCAGTGTTGTTACTATCACTGTGTGCGTGTGTGACACTTGGATGGACTGAAAAGAGGGATCCAGGGAGGAAATTCACAAGCATTATCCTCCAATAAACAAACAGGGAGCTCTACTTCATGTGGCGGTTCATGGTGGGCTTGTTTGGATGGTAGAGGGAAACAGTAAAAGATCTGACTAACCTCTGGACAACAGCGCTGAACATGAGAGCTGTTGTGTTGCAGGGCTTTGCGGTGAGACTGCGACTGGGATTATGTCAGTTTACGGAGGAGAGGAACACACGATTTGCGTGGTTGGACTTTGTGTAAGCATTTTCTTGCCGACAACACGGCGCGGCGCATGTAGGAGCGCCTGCGGTCAATGAAATCATGTGAATGAAAGCTGAAAAACTTGACACCAGGTATCAAAGCATAGATTTCCTGCATTCCCTCGCCCCCGAAGACCCGTTCGTGTTCCGTTTCACGAAGAGCACGTCTCTCTTTTCTGTGAGAGGAGTTTACTCTGGCAACTCAACCACCTACACTTATCCATTTCCTAGTGCTCTCAGGTCAGAACAATGTGCATGCCTCCACATGCTGTTCTTACAAGTGCAACTGACCTTTTTTGTTTCAAACTGGCATGTGTCACAATTTTCCCTCCGACCCTCTCTCAAAACAAAACGGAGATGATGTCCACCTGTAATAACACCCAGCGTGTCCTCGTTTGGCCACAACCAGTGTTTACTTGCGGTTCCGTGTAAGCACGGCTCTCTCCGTCTTGTTCTCGGTGGTTTGCGAAGACGTTTATTATGAGAAACGAAGACAGGAAATATTTTTCAACTGCCTTAGGTTAGCTCAACAAGGAGAGGGAGTCAGAAACCACACCACAATAAAGCGCAACGCAGAAGAAGTGCAGAGAAATGTGGCTTTAATATAATAGTGGAATCAAGAAGAGAAAGGCGGAATGTGAGTGATTTGAGGAAATGATACATAATGAAAGAGAACACAAGACAAGACAAATGAAGCGTGAAAGGCAGGAGTCGGATTCTTTCTCGGGTGAAAAGAACGTTGTCTTCACCGTGAAGATGAAATATCTACAGGTAAAACAAAAATCTGAAATAATGAAAGTAATTCTTTTAGTTTGTTATCTATGCGCTCACTGTGCAGTGCAGTTCAGCTCATTCTTGCGTGTCTACTCAAAGCTCCCAGACTAATGCAAACTTAAAGTGAAACTGATCTACAGTACAGATGTGCCCGTTGGGAAAACATAATAATTTATAGGGTCTAATTTGTAATAATAAGGCTTCGCTGACCCTTTTTCCCTCCCATGTGATTAGTTCTGTTCACACAGTGTCCGTGATCTAAGCGGTGGCCTTAATGTCTCGCCTTCTCAAACACCCATGAAGTTCCAGTTGATCCAAAACAGTCCCAAACCCGAAATGATTGCAAGGCCGGATGAATTTTTTAATCAGTCAATTCTTTCAGGAATCTAACAATTAGGCCCAGCGGTTCCCTTGTATTTGCATCCAAAAGACAAAGTCCTGGTTTGAATGAACGGAGGCTCCTCGAAGCATCCTTCGCAGCAAGGTAACTAATTACTTCAGCATGCCACTGGAGTCGTGTTTCTTCATCGAATGGGGAAATGGTTTTCAGAACGACTGCTTTCTTAGATTTCCCTCTGAGTGGTTTTACCTGGTGTCAGCGAGAGTTTAGTTTGCAGCAAAATGGCGAAGGTGAAGTCCAGAGAAGTCTGTCTCATGCGCCGAGATAACCGTGCACTTCCATGCCTCCTGTCAAGTCCTTCACCAGCAAATGCAGAGAAGCCACAGATAAAAAGGTGACTGGGAAAGCTATAGGCAGAGTGGAATATCACTTAGGTTTTCAATGGAAAATGTTGCTCAGGGAATCTGGGGTTTGGCCAGCTAAGTGCAGTGAGGGATGAGAGGTCAAAAAAGCTGAAAGGATTACTTCAGGAAGTGTCAGCGAGAGCCATCTCGCAGGTCCAGAGACAGCTGTGTAACAGGAAAACCGACGGGACATCCTGATTGGTTCTGATTCGTAATGAAACCACAGGATGCCTCTTGCAACACAAGCCAGATTGTGGTGTTCACTCCCTCCAGTTTGGTAAAAGCTCTGTCACCATCTTACAAAACCCTTGCAGCCTTGTTTCCTCTAGCTTGTTACCTCTCCTGCCAAGAGAGAGGTCTTGGCCTCAGCTCCGTGGCAGAGCTCAGGTTTGGGAAACGCAGTGGCATGGTAGAGCCATTAATATACAGGAAGGACTGAGCCCCAAGGAAAAGGACACACCTCGGAAGTGTGAGGCTTTGTCTGTTGGCTTTATCATGCAGAATCCACCGTACCGCAAATGTTCAAATTATAGTTGCAGACTATAGTAGGTATCCACATTATGACAGAGGATATAGAAAACCATAACTTTATGAAACCTATATTCAAAGCCATTTATCTCCTTCTGCTCTCTTCAACTGCAAAGAGACAGATTTTGATGGGATCCCAAGTTGAACAAATAAAGTCAAACATTCTCGTTAAGGTAGCAAAAATACACATGAGATAGCAAACGCTGGGGCCCAAACCACTAATGTGTGGTATGCGGTTGACGCAGCTAACTGCTGTGTACATTCAGTTCTCCCAATGGTTTGTCATGATTAGTTTGTTTAGCTCTTAAAAACCACCACGCCTTTTGTGTCATAGACAAGCATCTCCTATATTGCATTTAGTGTCGAGCCGTGGCCCATAGATGGAATTAAGACTTCGGCCTCCTTACATATACAAAAGAAGGCTAAAGTTGCCCAAAGTGACCGTTTGCAGAATTTGTGTTTGCATGTTCTTCACTCATCAAAACGTTTGAAATGATAAAAAATAACACTCCTGTATGTAATTTGCGGCACTTTCATTCTCTCTAAATACTCTTACCATGTAAAATTTCTTCAGTTTGTGTTTAAATCTGGACTATAACTGAATAAAGTAACTGAACGTACTATTAGAGGTTTCGCTTATTGTTGTAAACCCAAATAGATTTACTACAAATCTCCTCAGTTCCACACAGGCTATATATGTTTTTGTGTTTTACATGTAGAAACCCTACATTTGATCGCACATTTCTCACCAATGTTCTTTACATCTACGATAAAAGCATCACTTCCGTTGATTGCTGATATTGCTAACAGTTTAACATGTTAGCAATTTTTTAATATTTAAGCTTTAATTGAATATGCATGTACCCACCTTAACCACCTGTAGCTTGTAATAGCCTGTTTTAAAGAGGGTGGAGTGCTTTCAGTTATCAGTTAACACTAGGATGCTTGGTTAACAAGGCCAGACGCAGGTAGTTGTAAGTAATATCACAGCTCAGTCACACTAGAGTGAAAAAAGAATGGCAGCCACTAGGAAAAATTGTTGGTTTCTTGTTTTTTTTTCTTCTTACTTGTTTTTGCTTTCAGCAGCTGATTGCAAGTAGTTACAGTGACCTGTCTCCAAACAACAACAGTCTGACTGCAATCACTGTCAGACAGATTGTTGAAGGTTTGCAAATCATTGCCAACTAATTTCAAAATGTGGACAGATTGCCAACGGGTTGCAATCAGTCTGAGTAAGCTTGCACAACACATTAGTCATGCATCTCTTTGCAATAGGAGGCTCAACTTAAAAGGTTGTACTCTTGTTTTCTTTTTGAACCTATGAGCTTCTGGCTTGACCTGCAAGCTAATGTGAAATTCCACTTAGTGCAATTTTTGTTGTGTATGCAGACAACAGCAGATTTGTGATTCCTCTTCTATTTATCACAGTTAATCGCCCTATCAGCACAAACAGATACCTGTTTGCGAAACAGAGGGCCTCAATTGGCCAAATGAGGAAGGTTTTTAGAACTTCCACATTGGCTTAATTTTCACCCGTGGAAGTTGTTGCTTGGTATTAAGTTCATTAGTGCACCAGTAACAAAAAAAACAAACAAACAAACCCCCAAACCCCATCGATTTCATTTAGAGGTTTATTCATTGCTTTCATCAAGTAACAACTGTTTTTATAAAAGATATTTTACATGAGAGCAAATCGGACAAGATGAGGAGATATGTGTTTGGTCATTGGATTGAAAATCCAGTCTCTATCAAAACAAACAAACAAATAAACATAACATTTCAATTTATATAACTTAACAATAAAAGAACCAAACTATGGTCACCACTTTCTTTGTTTCGACAAAGTCTGAAATAATAATTTATAAGCTTTAATATACGTTTGCTTTCCATTCGTCAGCATGGTTGTGAAAGCATGGTTTGTGCTGGAGAAAGACATATACAGTACCAAAACTCTTGGCTTTGTTTATACTTGTAGGGTTTTCTTTTTTTTTTTCTTGGGGGGGGGGGGGGGGGGTGGCAGGTAGGAACAACAAAGGCATCTTTGTTGTCTCTGAAGCCTCTGTCCTTTTGCTCTGCCTCTTCCCAGAAAGCGGGTATTGTGTGAGGTGTGAGGGTCACGAGCGGCCCAGAGGTTCAGAAGTGCGATTAGAAACACAAGGAGCGGGTCCGACGGTACCCCGCAGCCACCCTGCCTGGATCAGGTGTATAAAAAACACATGTGGGAGCCCCCCCACCTGCATAAGCAAATAGTGCCTGGGGAGTGGCTAGTGCGATTCATTCCATAATACTTCCATAGTCACACTAACAGGATTAACATAGAGTTGTCCTTCATTTCTCTTTACTTCCATTCATTTTTATGTAAAAACACCTCCACTGAAAACTGTAAGTGCAGCTTTTTTTTTAAACAGTTTGCACATTCAAGACACATAAAAAGGTCAAAAAGTTACTTTGTGCAGCTTCACTCCCTCTCAAAGTCCTTGACCAGATGCACAGTCTGGGTTTGTCAAAAAAAAGAAGGAAAACTGCACAATTTCTGAAGGAGTGTACATTTTGACACATATAAACAGTACCTTGAAGATATACATAAAATTAAAAAGTCAGCACAGAGAGCCAACTTCAACTTCTCCCATTGACTTCAATTTCATTCCCCCTGTTTGTGAAGTTGGCATCGGCCCCCACAAACGTTTCTAACATATGCACCGTACATTAGTACATTCTAGATTCCTTCCATTGGATGACAGAAGAAGCGCTTGATGCTTAAGAGAAACAAGAACAAAACAGTCAGACACACACACACAGACACAGACGGACAATAACAAATACTTGCTTGGCCGACGAAAAGATAATACTGAAATGTATTTTTGAAGTCGGGGGTAAAAAAAACGGAACGAAGGAGAAGAAAGTCAAACTTTTAAGCCTGTCCTCTGGCTCCTTGTAAACAGCAATTAGAATGTAATGCTAAACAGCTGAGAGGGCTGAGGATCAAAAGGCTGGGGGTGCTCGTGGCGGTGGCTTTTTTTTTTCTCATACTAGACCATCTTGTTCTGAGCGCAGACGTGAAAAGGCAACAGTGTCCGCATAAAACACTGATAATGCAAAGCAAAAACATCCCTTTTAGGTCATGGCATTCCTCCACTGAGCCTTAAAGCACGCCTCAAATGCATATATCTTTGTCACCGCGTCTTCATTTGGGTCCAGCTGAGCGTCATGTGCACATTTGAGCAAGTAAAAAGCCACGATAAGAAAGGAATCCTTCGCTGGTTAATGAAATCCAAGGCCGAGATGTGGACAAGGAGGAGAGAGCTGGCTGCTTATCTGCGTAGCCAGCAGTTGCTGTTGGCCCGCCATCGACGTGGGTGGGACTGGGACAGAGTTCAGTTTACAGTCAAAATGAAGACTCCAGTCAAAACAAGAACAATGCCTTCAGAGGATTCACACCGGGCATTTTCCCAAGCCCAGTGCGCACCCGTACAAGTGTGTGCCACTCGAGCTCGTCGGCGCCTCGGATTGCTGAGCTCACTCAGCCCTTAAGGCACATGCTGTTGCTGGGAATTTTCATTCACAAATTGAATCCTGAATCCTGAATCATGACTGGGACCCTAAAAAAGTTCCAGAGGCACGTCAGTATCTGTGCTCCCCATCGACCACAGTCAGTGAGTTATTTGTCAGAACAACAAAGGCACTTTGGCAAAAAGACTCAATTTGTAGCGTTAAAAAAAAGAAGAAATAAAAAATAAAACATGAAAAAAAATAAGTTAACATTACAAAACTTTTTTTTCTTTCTTTTTTTTTTTTTTTAGGAAATGCTGCTAAAACTAGTACTCGCAAAAGAGAAGATAGCCAAGGCCTCTTATGAACCTTTTTTTTCAGACATCAATAACAACCAAAAAGAATGAAAGTTCTTTTTCTGCCTCACACTTCCTGACTTCAAATACCCCCACCCCACGACCACCCTCCCTAAACAACAGTTCTTTTCATTTGGGGGTGGGGAGGGGGGAGTTTATTTGGACTCTGGTGAGTTTGCTGAAACAGGAATGTTTGCTGGTTTGCATAGAGTGGACGGGAGGACGACGTCCAGGCTAATATTTCTGCACCAGCGGCACTTTGACAGTCTTGATCTCTGCTATATGAGAGGACTTCTGGATAATGCAGCTGGTGGTCCCGGAGGCGCTGTCCTTCCCCTGTGCCAGGTTGGTCAAGGCCATGGCGGCGTTGATCTCCTTCCAGTATGTCTCGTCTTTGCCTTTCGCCTTTTCTTTCTGCATGGCTCTGGGGCCACCGCTGCTGCTGATGAGCGAGCTGACCATGCAACACGAAAGGACATAAACACAGAGCGTTACGATCAGCTCGCAAATGCAAATGACTCGATCTGGTCTGCAGCGTTAAGAGAAAGGCTGCTCACCTGTCACATTTACTTGATCCATGCTCTGTGGTTTCTGAAAGCAAGGAGAGAGAGAGAAAAAAAGTTCATCGGGGTCAACAAGGATTTATTGGAATGTCGCTGAACATACACTCTCGCAGTGTGTGTGCAGTAGTGTGAGAGGTCTATGCTGTGCGCTCTTATGCGTACACCCTGCTTTGTGCAAACATGTGTTGCTCTGTTTTCTCTCTTCGCTCAGATGCTGGACAAAAAGGACGTTTTTTTGTTGTTTTGGGGTTTTTTTTTGCAATAAGCCGTCAAGAAACAAGGTGACTAATAAGATCGAGTTGAAAGATGTTTCTTATGACTCACAAGCTCCATTCTCTAATATTTTGTTGGGAAACAAATGGGCCCGGGCCAACGTAATTGAGTTGTCTGAGGAAATCAGATCAAAAATGACTGAGCGCAGAAGATTTAAAGGGGGAATGAAAAGGCAGCAAGTGAGTCAGTGAGAGAAAGATGGATGCCTGCTCTCCTTCTCTTTTTTTCCTCTCTTCAAATGGGAGCAATCTTTATCTCATATGTGAAACATTAGCAGAGGGAATAGCAGAGTCATTAAACAATGAAACCCAACTTCTCTTCGGGGCAGCCAGCGTGTTTATTTCAGCATGCTCTTGTTGCCTGAATGCGTGTGTGTATGAGTGAAAGAGGAGTTCAGCGTGTTTGAGCTGAACCTGTCCTGCTGTCTTGGTTCCAGCCTTAGGTGAGATCTGCCCAGCAGTGAGTATGAGGACACAGGCTTGGCGTTTCATGAGGCATTAACCAAAAAAAAAGAAAAAAGCAGAGCATCTGGATTTTTCTAGTCGCGTCGCCCCCGGGCGCTCTCTTTAAGTTAACTAAACACGCGTTTGAGGCCCCATGAGCTTTTAAGAAGTTCGGTTTTGACCAGATATAGATGACTGGATGACTCAAGAATGTTCAAAGGAGGGCAAACTCTCCCCAAATTTTCATTTCGTCCAAAGATAACAGAGTTCGTCATACCTGGGTTGTCTCCTGCTCGGCTGTCAATCCGATTTCCTGAATGTCCTCACCCACAGCTGAATCACCCAGGGTCACCCAGTCTTTTATACCCCGCCAATGTCGCATTTCCCCATAAAGCAAGTGTCTAAACCTGAGCTGGTGTTTTAACGAGACCCTTCCACCAGCCACCGTCACCACAAGGCAACAGTTGGCAGGCGTGCATTAACGTTCTCCTTTGCTAATAAAAATCTGCACCCTTCATTTTAGCTGGAATTTCATTTGCTATCGTGGTAAGAAGGGACTGGAAGAGGTTGAGTGAGGACACTGTGTTCAGGCTTCGACATAGCCAACAGAGACCCGCTGAGAGCAAAGGAGCCAAAGCTCGTTCAGCGACGGGGAAAGCACATGCAACATTTAACCGTTCTGTTGTGTCACCTCTAACCTCGCCAAACCCTCCGTAGATTTTCCAAATATCTGGATGCAGCGTTCAGGCTTGAAGCGCCTAATTACTCCCAACGCCGCGCTCTGTTCCTCTTTCATGACAGCGTCGGGGTTCAAGAGGCCCCAGAGCTAATGCGAGCCTGATTATAACATTTCCTGCGCTTTTCCCGCTCATTCCGTAATAGGTGTAATCCACAGAGAGAGGGAGAGAGAAAGAGACGGACAGAAGAAGTCAATCATTCTTAGACAGAAGAAGAGCAGGAATGTGTGTGTGCACGTGTGTGAGGGCGTGATAACCCAGTACTACAAACCACAGGATGAGATTTGGGGCTTCAGTGTGTAAAAGTGTTCCAAAAAAAATCCTCTCATTCCCATCCGACCACAACTCCCTGCTGTCCCGTCTTTTGCTCTGCCTTTATCTCACTTCATCAGCGAGTCCCCTTTTCCTTTACTGATGTCCCCCAGGTCGACTGTTCACCTTTTGATTTGCTGTAATACCCCCTGATTGAGGTACTCGTCAGGAATCAGCCAAAACAAATGCAATGTTTCCCGTCTGTTTTAATAAAGAGTGACTCTGCGCTATGTCAACAGCAGGTTTTTTTTAAAGCCCCTGATATTATCCATCTCTTCTTAGTCTCCAGTTTTTAATCCCTCTATATTTCTTCAGCCATTCTTCAAATTAATTGCCTAAATTGCCAGTGTCAACTGAATACTTGAAAACTGTGAATCCATCCTCCCTGCACCCTATCTCCATCTTTCTTTCCTGATTGTTGCCAGGGCTCCAAAACAGATTGGTCCTGATTAAAAATGTGCACAACACTCCGTAATCACAGTGCTGTAATTAGAGGCCAAATTACACAGTTTTCATGCGCTGTTTATGCCCCCTGCCCTCCTGCCTTCGAGATACATTAGCTCAGTGTTTACGGCTGTGGTGCCCGGTGTAAAGATCGGTTGGTGACAGCAACTGATAGCAGCAACATCAAAGACAAACAACAGGCAGAAGAAAAGTGTGTGTGTGTTTGTGGGATCTGAAGTGGAGCGTGTGAGACTTTCCATCCACAGCTTTAAGTGTTTCCAGGGTGTGTGAGGCAGCCACCGTCCAGATGATTCCTTTCAGAACACACACATAAAACAGTGTTTTCTGAGCTTTCTAGCAGGTGGATGCAAGGATTACCTTTGCCACCCTGCACTCCAAGGCCCTCATTGGGGACCAGACACCAGCTCTCAACCCCTTGGACCCCAGGTTTTGAAAATGCACCACTGCCTTGCAGAAAAACTCTGTTTCCAAAGCTCTTTGCCTAAAACATCTAAAACTGGGATTTTTAAAAACAAGAGCAGCGCCAAAGACTCAATAAATGGCCAATAAATCACTGAAGATTTTTTTTTTTATTATTTTCGCTTTTTTTTTCTTTCTTAAACTCAACTCCTTTGCTACTGAATACTCAGTCAACTTCGCTGTTGCCTTTGGGCTTCACTGACAGTGGGGTTGCACGGACCGCCAAAGGGGAAAACTAAGAAGTCTGATGGTTTCTGGCATTGTGCTGGAAGTCCAAAAATACTAGCTCACTTAACATCACAGCGGGACGATGGAGGGGAAAAGAAAAAAGAAAAAAGAAAAAGTAGCTTTAACAAAACTTGAAACGTGAAAATGAGGGAAACAAGCAGGGGCTGACAAATTATTGGGGTTATGAGGTTCCACCTGTTAAGATGACTGCAGAGGAGAGTGGCTGACTATCATCATTACCATCTGGAGCTGTTGTTAGCAACTCGTAACAATAAACAAGGAAAGCTGAGTTGCACAAACCGTGGGCTGGGCTGTATCAGACAGACAAATAAGCATACACACACACACACACACACACACACACGCAGGGCATTTTATGATATTGCAGACTTTTAGCCTTAGTATTATCCAGAATAATTTCTCGTCACCATGGATAGTATAAAGAATCTAAAAATAAGAATAGAATAGAAATTGAAAACAAATGATTACCTAGAAACAGAAAAGATGGCTCAATTTTAAAGCAATAGGGTTTAACAATTCCAACACTTCTAGGTCTTTTATGCTGATGTCAATCTCCATATTTTTATTCTTTAGCTCTGCTAGAGTAGGTCTGCATGATTCACAGAGGTGTATAATCCTTATTCATCTTATATCGTGCATTGGTGCAGCCCTGTTGACTGAAACAAGTGCTCTGCCTTTAAGGCAACGCTCCCTTTAAATCTTTCTTCTAACAATCTTTCTTCTGCAAAGAGAAGGGCTGAGGTGCATGCAGGTTGGTGGGGCTTTGGTCTTCAGTTTGAGGTGACTGCATTAGAGCTATCAGCACTTTTTGCTTGGAATGTTAGAAGCGAGCAGAAACAGCTAGCTTGGCTCTACCAGCTCAAGTATTAACACACTGGATCTTCTTTTGCTTAATCTGTACATCATAGGAGCATTGTATCAACTGTGTGTAGGGAGTCCTTAGAGAAGCCTAATCCATTTGAAACCTGAACATGTGTTCACTTTAGATACATTTAAAGATGATACAGGAATGATGTGCTTTGTCTGGATATGTAGACTGAGTAAGACTACCAGTATGGATGGAAAGCTAAACTAACAATTGTCTGGGCTGCCAGTTTTGAAATAAATAATGAATAAGTTCTTCTCAAAATTGGCTAAACTGAGAGATCTGTTAATTATTTATTATTAAATGTATTAGGCTATACTAATAAAGGCAGTGTAGAAAGTCACTGGGTAGAAGGGAAAATATGTTTACTTTGCTCTGAATGAGAAAATATTCCACCGCTGGACGAAGGCCGGTGAATCTGGACGCAGAGACAGAATCCAAACTCGACTGTTAAAGTAGGAAATGAGCTAAGCTGATTTCCCCTAACAGGACCTGATGAGAACCAGAGTGGTGCTGCAGACTGGACAATCTGGTCACTGCTGACCTGTGAAACCACAGGATAGGAATGGACCATCATGTCATTAAGCAGCCTCTTTGAAGCCCGCCCAAACCCGAGGATGAGTCAGAAGTTACCATCACCACAGGTGAATCACAACGCTGCGCTCGACCTACAGGATAGAACTGCGATGAGCTCACCTGATGTGAAGTCAAATCAATATCAGAAGATGCATTAATTACTTTTAGCTAAGTCAAGAAGACTTGGCTAAAGGAAATGCCAAAAACCCTCAGGTGCTGCGACGCCTTTTTGAGCTTCTTTCTTTCTGCCACTTTAAGCCCGACGTGCGAGCCTATGCATTTGGCCTTTCAGATTTCTCTTTTTATTATATTTCTCTGATGCTCTGTGCTTTTTTATAATGTCAAGAAGAGTCTGTAAATGAAGTTAGGGATGCCTTGGCACTCAGCTTGCCTCGTGCTCTGCCAACCCTACTTTTATATCACCCCTCCCAGCCATTCCTTTCCCCGTCTCTGCCGCGTTTGAACAAAGTCTGAGGCTCCAACGAAGCAAACTGTCAATTCCACTCAGCTAGCCAAAGACATCATACATGGCGTGAATTTAATGCCTTCTCCATTCGCCCTGACAACACTTTCATCGCTTACAAAAATATTGAATAATTAGCTCTTAAACTATTAAATCCAACATACACGCGCTGACGCGGCCAGACAGATACTGAGCTGCTGCCCAAAAGCGACGTTCATCTCCTGCTTTTTCTGGGCTTTCTTTTTTTCTGCTTTTTTTTCCTTTTCCATGTCTGCCCGGCAGATGACACACTGGTGCTGTGGCTGCGGTTGGGGGCAGATAACCAAGATCCTAGCATTGTGGATTGCCTTGTGTCTTCTTGCTAGATGGAGAAATAATAACAGTGCTTGAAATGTTTAAACGCTGCCAGGTTGTCATTGTGTTTACGAGTGCCAGTAAACAGAGAGTAATCAGGGCCCCCGTAAATCAGCCAAAATAAGGAGCGCGTCTCGACGAAGAAGAAGTAAATACGATGTTATGGCAATGTGTGCAAGTGTCTTGTCTGTGTGGCTGTGGGTGGACTGCAACAGCATCCAAAAGAGGATCCAGGAGGAATTAGGAAGTGGAATGAGATGTGAGCATGGGTGGCCGCAGAAAGATTAAAAAGAGGATCACGTTCGACTGGGACACATCGCTGATGATGAACAGATGAGCCTCTTATCACCGCTTTGACGCGGCAGGTACAAAAGAGATTAAAAAAAGCGGGGCCCAGTCTCCTCAGGCAGACCCTTTCATCACAGCTTTCTCAGCAACATCCTCGGGGATGAACGGCAACTGCTTGTGGTGCAGAAAACACACAAATTAGGACAGGGGAAAAAAAAAGGAAAAGCGAAAACCACATGTAAACATTATTCAGATTTTTAAGTGTTTACATGTGTGCAAAAATAACCTTTTTTTCAGGGGGATCTGGCCAAATGATATGTTTGTGCTGCACACACTGCATTATTATGTTGCAATCGTCTGCAGCGGTAGTTGCAGGGCCCTCTCACACTCTTGGGGGATTTCTGCGTATGTGTGTTCCGCGTCCTTGCTGGGTCACACCTCGGCTCGCTCGTAAAACTCTCTCCTCTCTCCTCCATCCCGTGGGAACGCGATGGCAAACGATTGTTCTCGACACGGCTTGGTTTTTAAAATGGAAACAATTTGTGTTTTATACGGAACAGGGCAGCGTGGCTCGGTTTCTCTGACTAGGCAGGCAGCTGTGCTTTCTGAATCCGATGAAATGATTATGTGTGCGTGTGTTTGTGTGTGTGTGTCCGTCCTTAGAAGCCTTGGTGTACTGATGATTTAAAAGCAATCAGGTTGTGAGGGCTTATTATTCTGCACTCTTCAAGTTCTATGTTAGGCAGTTGCGTATAAACAGTGTCTGCGCTGGTGTTTGTCTGTTAACACTTCTCCACAGGATGAGCACTGTCTCAGTCTGCTGCTGTCCTCTCTGGTTGCCTCTCATCCAGCCTCTGTTTAGTGGTCAGAAGCCAATATCCCATCTTCCAGTCAGAGAGGTTCACCATGAGGGTTTTTTTTCTTCCTCTCTGTCTTTTTTATCCACCTTTCCATTTGCCTGAAGCTGTCCCACAGCTTAATGCCAGGATTATGCCTAACTTTTGCCAACTCCTAGTTGTTCCCACCGTTGGACCAGCCACACCCTGAAGGACTCTTATGTGTCGTATTATGTGTGTCTAATCTCGTCCTTTCTTAGTTCTATTTTCTGCTGTGCGTGACAAGACGGAAAAAACACAGCTCCAGCGGTGGGACACTTATATACCTTAATATACTATGTTAAAGTGGACCTATTACACCCATTTCTAGCTCAGTATTTTTTATTATTATTAATGAACTATGCTAGAGTAGCTGTACATGATTCACAGTTCAAAAATAATCATTATTGGAAGGCTTTTATTTTGTTCCATTGTCTGAAATGAGCCATTTTAGCTTCTTCTCCCTTTAAGCCAGCTTTCCTCTGATTGATCATGAGTTCCAAACAGAAGTTTTAAACAGAGGGTGGGTGGTGGAAAGGTGGGTGGAGCCTCTTAGCTCACAGTTAGAGCTGTATGCCTAAAATAACTGTATTGAGGCTGAAAGTCATACAAATCAAAGACCTATCAAAGTCAGCTATTGGTTTATGGGGTTTACTTGGAGTTTGCCAAGTTTAATATGACCGTCCACCACTGTAAAAACAGAACATATAAAGAAAGATAATAGCTGCTTTCAAAGAACAAATTATACTGAACATTACGAATGCATTTTTATCTTGTAACCTTTCGAATCCATCGGAAAAAATGCTGGAAAATCATTACGTAATACAAACAAGAGCAGTCCAAGCCTGCATACTTCCAACAAAGCTCAAAATTCATTTTGTACCACGCATAAACTCAGGCCCTGGATCTAGAAGGACATCCATATTAATTTGTGATATTTTCTTGGTAAATTCAATGTTTTGAATGTTTTTTTCTTGTTTGAATTCGATACACGTCTGTGAAGATGACATCTTCACAATGAAAAAAAGTAATCCTTCCAAAGATTCCTCTATTCAGATCCAGCTCGACGTTGGGCCTCATCCCATTCCTGCAAACCTGTCCGTAACTTTTATATTAACATAAGTATTTGCAAACAAACAGACAAGCCAAAACCAATCACACAAGCTCCTTGGTGGAGGCAGCAAATATTACTCTTATTAGGGCAATAAAACTTTAATAGCTTATAGTAAATTTCCTGAACATTCACGAGAACACAGATATCACTGATGTATAGCTATAGCTTTACATAAAACAACACTGATTTCATAATAGGCTTCAATCCACCGTCTACTGCAGTGATTCCCAAAGGCTCTGCCGTGTGGCAACACTGACGCAAACTATATTGTCACATCAAACATTTAAATCATCTTCACTATCAAGAAACCTGCTTTTTTCTTGTAAGTGAGATCAAGCTTACATAATTTCACTCAATCCAAAGTTAGTCTGAATATGCATACTTTACCTCATTGTTATGTCTTTAAATTAAAAAAGGGTTTAAACGGTTTCAACAGTTGTTACTGGAGCTCCTTTCTACCAGAAAATTCAGTTGGCGGTGAGTTCTTTGCACCAGGGGACACAGCTTCTTTGGAAATAATCACTGCTGCTTTTTTTTTTTCTGAAGAAATTTTTCAATGCTCTGAGGAGGACAAATAAAATTCCAACCATCTCCCAATTGAGTTGGAAGACTTTTCAGAGGCGTTTATTATGGTTATTAACAATCTGCATGACCAGACACCGCAAGGGGTAAGTACAAAAATATATAGATCACTTTTGTAATTTGGATGAACTTTTCCTACACCTCAGTTTAATTGTTAGTAGTCTCACCCAATCCCCAAGTCCCAGTCCTGTGCGAAACAACCCCATCACAAAGTAAGGGCCAACCAGATGTCCCCAGTTTTTCCCCTCATCTTCCTATCTGTTTGAGAAAAAAAAACAAGAACGCACACACATGCACACACTCACTTCTTCCAACCACACTCTCTGTGTGTCTTAGTCACTGCCACCACGCTGTCTTTCCTCTCCCAACGGGCCACTTCTGGGGAAACTCAACTCTTGATCTGGATGGACCAAGCGCCTCCCTCTCCTTCTAAAGCCCAACCTGAACCCAGTCAGTCTTGGCAAAAGCCGCCGCCTTGGAACAACATCTCCAACCTCCTCCTCTTTCTGTCTTCCCTTTCTTCTTTCCTATGAAATTGTGGAAAGAGCAAATTGTAGCCAGTCTATCCACATCTTTGAATTCCTGAGACGACGAGTCTTCATCCATCACTCGCCAGGAGTGGCTCATTGTCATCAAGTGTCCCTGTATCGAGCGCTGTCTTTCCTGTTACTCTGTGGCTTACAGTAAATTACCCTGCCGCCCAAGCAAGAAAGACATTAGAGCCTTAAATCAGTCATAACAGCCGGCATCCCTGAACAACACTGCTACAAAAATCATCCCAGTCTGTTTTTTTCCTTTGGAGAGGAAACAAGAGAGAGTAAGGGAAATCCAGTTAAGTATATCTTGTTAGTCGAAAATATGAAAACAATCATGATAGAAATCTCTTTTTATCAGCAGTGACCATCACATCTCTCTACCTTTCCACCTCACGACAAGGAATCCAAACACTCTGGGTGTTTTTTTTTCCACAATGAGACGACTTCTTCCATTCACCTGGACAAGTCAGCTCCTTAAGTGCTACGAAACTCTCCAGGATTCAATAACTGTCTGGCACTCGCTCCAGCCTAATTTGAAAGGCCCTTAGGACCTCAGCGGCTCCTGTCAGGCACTGCTGTTTTCATTGAACAGGTTTCTAAGAATCCTACGTGTTAAAAATCACCAGTTTTAGATTTAAGTCAGTTGAATGTGATAAATAATGGGCCAGTTTGTTTCTCTCGGTGGCAGAAATCCTCTAATTCATAGACTTATTGATGGGAAATGCAATAAATAGTGGAAGTATCAAGTGGAAGTGACAAAAATAAATAATTACACGATTTTGGCAGGTTTCGACACAAATATTTCACTTTTAGCTGCTAGATATTCACGTTCCCCTCAGGAAAATAACTTTTACCTCTTTCTCGCATATTGCCGGGGCTCATGCCAAGCCAGTTCAAATGGCAGTACCCTCAAACAAACTTTATTCGTCCAAAAAAGTTGATTGCATGTAAATTTTCAGTGTAATTTTGTTACATAAGTACAACACAAGATGTTAAATCTAAAGGAATCTGTTCAAATGACTTGTATACATTCAGTTTGTACTGAGTGCATTTTTCTTAAATATTAATTCTTTGAGTAAATAAACTTTTGATTTTATAGATTTCAGTTGTATTTTACTGAAAAATTATCACGTCATCTTGAGCAAGAGTGAAGAATCATTTCTACCTTGGCACCTGTTGATAAGCAGACCACATGTGGACAGGTTTGAGTACCAAACATGACGTAGCCTTGGTCTGGGTATTTTTTATGGCCAACAGAATTCTCTGAGAATCATTGTTGAGTTTATTGTAGTAACCTCTCCCATACATGGTGTTATCACTGGTTGCAACTTTAAGCCCAACAACTTTACTGTGCCACTTTCTTTTATTTGGTGAAAACGTATGGGACAGGTTCCAGGAATTCACTGGCAGCAAAAGGGGAAAGTGTTCTACGGTTGACTTTTTAACTTAGTTCAGTGCTTTTGACCAATCTGCCTCAGCTGAAAAGAAAGAAAAAACTGATGATTTCTAAAATGCTTTTTTCTCTAATTTTGTGGGGTTGCACAAGTACTTTGGTCCAGGCTGCAATATCTCAACAACTTTTGGGGGAGTTTCATGATACTTTATGGCAGGGGAGTCGAACTCCAGGCCTCAAGGGCCGGTATCCTGCAGGTTTTAGATCTCACCCTGTTTCAACACACCTGAATCAAACGATTAGTTCATTACCAGGCTTCTGGAGAACTTCAGGACATGTTGAGAAGGTAATTTAGCCATTTAAACCAGCTGTGATGGATCAAGGACACATCTAAAACCTGCAGGACACCGGCCCTCGAGGCCTGGAGTTCGACACCTGTGCTTTATGGGTCCATTTATGGCAACTACAAAATGAATGACTTCTGTGGTCCTCTCACTTTGCATTTAGCGCAGAAATGACATCAAAACGTTTCTAAAATCATCTAAAAGCAGTGTCTTCACAAAATCCGTGTATGAGCAAATGTTAGCATGCTAACACCTACATGCTGCCATTTTTATTCTGTTTTAGGATGGTGATAACAGCTATTAACAGTATCTCAACCTAATAGAGGCATGTCTTTAAACAAGCAAATAAAAATCTCATTACTGGGAACTTGCTGTTGGCCGCTGACTAGGTTGCAGTTATTGGGGCTTTCCCACATCAATAGACGCACTGGCAAGAACTCTACATTCACCATCAGGCTACTGTACTCAGCTGTAACCAACGTCCATAAAGGGTAAAACCTGAGAAAATGCACTACTGTCAATCTCATGTAAAACGTCTGACCAAGATCTCTCGGTCTCCACCCGCAGAAACGTTGGGAGTTATTTGGCGTATAATGATCTATATGATATCAGACGGGGCGAAATCTGGTACCGAGCAACAAGAAAAACACTCGGCCAGATTCCTGCCATTTAATATCCCATTAAAGGGTAATTTGGCATGAAACCCCTGGCGTGTGTGATGGAATTCTATTGCTCCTTGTGTTCAATGAAATTCCCCACAGGCTTTGGACTGCAGTGTGTATGCGTGTGTTTGTACTGGATGTGTGTGTGCCTATGCTCGTATGAGGCCTGTGGATTGTATGTGAGTCCTTTCAAGCTGGCAGAAGTTTAGTTTTCCACTGGGGTAAATCTACACTCACCATCTCCTACCACGTCTGACTGCCCTCTGTAGTCACAGGGGCTCAGGCTGCGGCCACAACAACCAATCGGCCTATTAACGGACTTTTAGCCAATGGCACAATGGTTGCCAGGCACGCCACTTTTGCTTTGACCAATCGCAAGTGGTTGTTCACAAGCTGGAATTCGGCAAAAGAATGCACCGAGAGACATCGTTTTGTGTTTAAGCTGTTGTTTTTCTACGTTTAAATTCTATTTCTCCCTGCTGAGTGAAGATGTCAGACGTTTTGTCACTGTCAGAAAGAAAGCAGGGGAACATTCAGAGAGCTTAAAGCTGATTTATTCTGTCTTCTTTTTTCTCTGCGTTTCTGATGTAAGCACAGATTTATGTGAAATCAGGTACTCGGGGAAACATTTTTCTCTTATTATAAAAACACAATAAAACTATTTGCAAAAGAGGAATGTGTTCACTGCACAAGTATCTGGGAAGCGGAGCCCACAGGAGGAAAAAAAAAATCAAAAGTTGCAGAGGAAGTGACGCAAGCCTGAGCTTATAGCGATTTCTCTCTCTGCTCTGTCATTTGCTCTGTCGGGGGAATCAGATGCGGTATTAAAATTTCATCTTCTCGACTTTTTTCTTTTGTTTCGTTTCTTTGAGCGGGTCGATCGGATCGGAGAGCCCCCGGCAGGTGTTCGATCCCATGAGTCAACGCCGCCTCTGAGAACTTTCCATGTGCGGATTTGAAAGCTTCTCTTGCATGTAAGAGAGTAACACTTCTGTAATGGTGCCAAAGCCCGAGAAATCCAAGAGGGACACCTCAAAGCCAAGAACTTCTATCAGCTATAGAGATAAAATAGTTAGCCTCTATTAAAAACAGCAGGTCAGCCAGATGAATTAATCCTTTTTTGGGGGGAGGGGAGTTCTCTTATTAAAATCTGGTAGAAAGGAGTTATAAGTCTCACTTGGTCTATCCGTCTCTTTCTTTCTTTCTCCATCTGTAAGTCTCAACAGGTGCTTCACTGTGAAAAAAGCCCGATGTTCGTTCAGGTCAAGGGGTTTGAAGTTCTTCTTTTTTTTGATAAAGGCAATTGTACCCGTTGCAGTCGTTGATGCGTTTCATACAAACCAACCCCCACACACTCCTTCATGCTCAGATAATAGGAAACACATTTGTCCACGTTTGTCTCCCCCCCCCTCTCTCTCTCACACACACACACACACACACTCTCACTTCTCCATTACTCCACCACCTACACCTTCAGATCCAGGCCCTCCGGGTCCTGTCCATGCTCTGCAGAAAGTGAAAACATTACTATTGGTTATGAAGTCTGCTTGAACAAATGGCCCAGTGTTCTCAGCTGAGGAAGACCTCTGATTGTCCTCGCCACAGACGAGCTGCGAGCTGAAGCGCTGTGAAAGCCTCTGTAGGCTACAAGGCTTTTGTGATTTGCATCGGGCTGACAGTGACTTCACGGTTAGAAGAACATCGACGTCAATGATATCGCTATGAGACATTTTATCTTATTCGGGTTAAAAAGCACAGCTTTCCCCCGGCAGACTTAAAAACAAGCTAACTGCAGTCAACTGGGGTAATTATTTCAGGGTGACTCACAAGTGACTGTAATGTAATGTGCAAAAACAAGTACGGGTATGCTTTCCTTAAACAACAAAACATGCTAATGAGGCTTTTTTAGAAACAGAATTTAATAACTTCAGAGAACAGTTAATTGATTCAACTCACTTCAAGTCAGAAGACCGAGACTTAAAGGAACTCATTTCTAAGAACCAACAATGAAAACTTGGAATTTTAATTTTAATTTAAAACAATAATACACACTTCTTTTAAGGTCCTCATAAAAGATTAGTGACTCCACTAAGTCCCTATGTAATATTTTACCATGCTGCTTTTATTTCTATTAATTTGTTAAAAAGATAAAATTGAAAAAGTTAACTGTAGCTTGAAATGAAAAAAAGCAATGCCCTAGATAAAAACATGTAAAAGTTAGGAAACATTTTTTAAGGATCATTTCCTTGTGGGGAATTCCTTTCCATGCCATTTCTACTAAAACACAGCAGCAGAGTGGAAAATATCATAATACTAAAATAGGCATAGAAAAACAACATCTATCCTCTGTTTTGATATGAAGGTGTTTTCATTCTGTAGAAAATGAACGGAAGCAAGTGTCTTCTTCTAGAGGGAGGAAAACGATCCCTCCAACTCTACTGACTGTAAAGACATTAGCAGCAGTGGAAGTGATGTAAAATAGAGCTGACCTTTAGGGTGATGTTGGTTTTGGTGGAAACTGCAGATTTTTGTACGTCAGAGATGAAAAAAAAATCCTTTTTTAGTTAAAAAAAAATCAAGTTTATGCTTAAAGACACACACACACAGGCTGTTTGCCCTGCTCTGTCAGCAGGACTTTGTGTCACAATCAAAGGCATCCCAAACACTAGTGTGAATGTAAGCATGAAGAGCTGCCTGTGGGTGGGTGAAAGACACATTTATGCACATGGGTTCACGAATGTGTATACGAGTTTGTGTTAGGGTGCTGGACACACGCTGGATATTGCTATAATTTAATCAAACTCTTCTTAACACTCAAGGCTCTGCTAACTAGGTCTCAGTGGTCATGAGAATCTCATTGACCAAGTCAAACGTCATGTGAAAAGACAGTTAAAGGGTGTCCTCTGGCAATCCAGATAAAGCGTCATATACTGTCGACACAAGCAGGGAGGCAGGCAGAGAAACAGACAGCTGGGAAAAAAAATGGACCAGCTGCAGGAATTAAAACAAAATGTGCAGATGGAGGAGACAGAAAAAGAACAAAAGTGAAGGATGGCGTGTGTGAGGGAGACTCTTAAAGGGAAAGAATGCAAGAAATGTGGCTTCTTACCAGCCCGATAAACAAAGTTCGCCTCAGCCTCGGAGGAGGACGGCGAGAGCAGCTCATCGTCATACTCGTTGGAGCTGAAGGAGCCGGAGTGGTTCCTCTTTCGAGCGTCCATGACGGCGTTGGCCACCATGACGTGGCGCAGCGAGTCGTTCAGGTAACGGTGCAGCAGGCTGCTCTTGTACTTGGGTGGAGACACGTAGTCCTCCGCCAGTGAGGCGGCTTCGGCGGCCGAACGCAGCCCCGCGCCCATACCCATGCTCATGCCCATGCCCATGCCCATGGCCATCCCCACCATGGAGGAGCCCTCCTTCTTGATCACACTCTGGTACATGGGCTTGGTGAGCTGCTCGGGGCTACTCTGTGTCCTCTGAGGGTTGTCCCCATCTGTGCCAGGATAAGAATACTCATTTAGATGGACTGCAGAAATATATTCTTACACTTTCACAGGTGTCAGCAGACGCCCCACTCAACTGCTGTTCAGAATTTGCGTTTGAGAGGATCAGCCGATCAAAAGACTTGAATTGAGGAGGAGGGGGTAAGATTAGAACTGTGAATCACACAAACCTTTTAAAGTTCATGTAACATGTTTATATATTTATTAAGAGATTTCCAAAAATTAAGATTTTTTAAAAATTTGTAAACATGAGCTATAGAAGTTGGACACTGTTCCTTAATGGAAATGTTATATTGGATGATATGGATTTGTTGTGTTTCATTTGCTTTCAGGTTTCTGTCATTGTGTGCAAACAATACTGTCGCAGTCACCGACTGCACATAAACCCACAGTTACCACATATATAGTTCACAAGCTAAACACTGTAGTTAAACAGTGCTAAATGCCCAAAACGCATAAAATGTTTTAAAGATCCCAATCTCTACTACTGCACATGGAACTCAGTCAATGCATTAAGGGGAGTTTAAACAGGAATTGCGGCTGGAGCTCCAGTTAGCATAAGTGTATATAACAATCACACACATTTTCTTCAGCAAATATTGAATTTCTAGAGTTAAAATAATTTTCCAAGTTCTGCGCGTCCCATCTCACTCGGGTGCTGGTTATTTTAAGCTGAACTTGAATCCAAATACGAGGCAGGGAGATTTGAACCTGGCACTCCTGCCCTCCCGTTGGCTCTCCTTCAAGAGCGGGAAGCACAGCCGAGACTTAAGACGCATTACTGAATCAAAACGGATGGTAGTCAATTTCCTCTCCATCAAAAGCAAAAGTTCCCCTGCAGAAATAAATAATTTCCAGGGTGCTGCTTTGCAACTGGAGACACTGAATTAAAGCACAGGTCCAAACCTGATGAAAAGGTGGGGGGGGGCAGGAAGATAAAACACTGCACAGAAGAACCAGATATCCTCTGGCAGAAGGGAAATTAGGGAGAAGTTCGCTCTAGATACCGTCTCTGCCAAGACCATAATTTTGTAATTTGGACAGGTTGGACATTTGATTCAGCCGGAGCCAAATTAAAATTATAGCTCCCACATATCAGAAACACATGGATGGAGAGTATTTGCTCTCCTTCCTATGCGCCATCAGAGAATCAGCATTTTTCCTGTTGTCACTCATACAATAAAATAAATCTTTTTACATCAATTCCTTGCAGTATTTTAAAGAAAACAGGCCCCTTTTCGCACATCCATGACACTCCAGTTCACAAAACAGAAAACAACATTTTCTCTCCATTTCAACTCCAAAACAAGCTGGACCATTTCAGACAGTAAGAGGAATGCACTCTGGGTCAGTGGGGTTAGATCTGGCCCCATAAATAGACTCTGGAACAAAAGCATAGGCTTAAAAACATAATAGAGGGCCTTTTAGCACATGGGTCAGAAGTGGAAGCAGGCTGCGGATAGCTTCATAACCATAATATGACAGGGAGAAGAGTCAGGGAGATATACAGAGCCTCCGGTGGTACAGTGGCCTGTGGCAGACACAATGCAAACACCATGCACACATTCTTCTGTGAGCCGCACACGGCTTCTGCTCCTCAAAAATCTAATTAGAGATCACTGACACCACAGCGCTCGTCCTTTCTCTCTATTCTTTCACTGCTCGGGGACATAAGTTGTATTTTTTTTTTAGGTTTCCTACCCATGTTTTCTGTGCTGTCATGGAGTACAAAAAGGCAGTCTCTCCCCTCTGAGGATCAACATGTGTTTGCAGTAAATACACTACGCTGACAGCGAGCCGCTCATTTGCAATTGCAGACTAGGAGGCAGAGGTTGGCTCAGCAGGGTGTCCTAATGACAGTGTGTCGCAGCCCATCGGCCTCGGCGTCTCTCAGCTGGATCACCATTTATATCCAGCCCAGAACATTGTTTCTGCAGTGCGTCGGCCCACTTTAGGAGGAACTCAAAAGGAGGTGGACTGGCCTTTGGCGCCGGTTCACTCCGTGACACTACATTTAAAATTTTGGGGGTACAACAACTATGATGTAAGTTCGCAGGTCAGTCGGTACAGAGTGCATCAGGTTCACAGCATGTGACCAGTTTATATAAGAGAGCCATTATTATGTGATATCTCAGAAGTGATCTTCCATCAAACTGACTGAGCAGCACACGTTTTCCACTGTTCTTTAATGCACGTTATTGAATTATTCTAACGTTCAGCATTCGAGGATATGCTCTCAGCGAGAGACAGAGAGCTGCAGAATAAGAGCAAAAGAGCAGGCAAAGGGTCAAACACCAAATCAGATCAGAACAACGCTGCTCATACACACAGAGGAGTGGCCTTTCAAATGTCATCATTATTAAAATTCTGTTAGATTAACTAGTGCCAATGAAAATGGATAGTATGCTTTGGTGAATGGAAAAAGAATTAATCACATCAATCTGCTCTGTGTGCTGTGCATGGGTGCACATGGTACAAGTCTGATTAGTGCGTGCTTCTAATGATCATTTCAGGCAGTTCTTTTTTTAAAGATATAAAGTAAAAACAAATTTTTGATACTATGGACACCGAAAAATCTTGTTTCTGTTTCGCTGAAAGAAAAAAACAACATTAAAAAATATCTCTCTATCTATCTATAGATAGAGAGATATGTCATCTCTCAGTCGGAACAACACAAATTTGATGGGACACAGTGATCTTATGCGTGTTCTATGTAACGTTATATGTGATGGAAAACTTCCATAAATACGAATGAGTCACAAGTGACTGATATACAGCACGTGCACTGTATCTATGCCAGCTTCCCGCCATAGAAGACAATATAAATATGTTTTTACAGTCCATGTGAACGAAGTTAACCCTCTCAGGCTCAAATTAAACTTTTTGTTGCTAATGCACAACCAAGTCCTGCAGTGGTGCTTCTGAGTAAAAAAAATATGTATGTGGGACAATCAGGTTGTTCGTTTTTAACTGTTGCAAATCGGCAACGCCTGCCTCGAGAGGGTTAAACAGGACACCCTTTTAATTATAACTGTTTGAATAAAACTAATTAACCATATTGCAGATCAAAATTAAACATGCTAGTAAGTAAAGGGTTGTTAGTTTTCCAGGCCTTTGTTTACACCCGGCTGGATCACTGTAATGCTCTTTATAGAGGGGTTGGTGCTTCATCGATGACTCATCTACAGACGGTGCAAAATGCTGCAGCTCGTCGCACTCGAAAGTTTGAGCACTACTTTAGCTTCGCTTCACTGGCTGCCCTTTCCTTTGAGGATTCATTTTAAAATTATTTTATTTGCTTTCAAAGCTCTCCGTGGTCTAGCCCCATCTTATCTCTCTGAGCTGTTACAGCCTTTATACACCCACCCGCTCTCTCAGGTCAGCTGATCAGCTGTTCCTGAATGCACCCAGGACTGAGCGTAAACGTAGAGGAGATCGTGCTTTTGCTGTAGTAGCTCCAAAAGTGTGGAACGATCTGCCTTTAGAGATTAGACAGGCCTCTTCTCTGCTTGTTTTTTTCACCTCTGAAAACACATCTCTTCATGTTGGTTTTTAATTTATTTTTATTAGTTGATTCTATGTTGTTTTATGCTGTTTTTAATATATATATATATATATATATATATATATATATATATATATATATATATATATATATATATATATAGAGAGAGAGAGAGAGAGAGAGAGAGAGCTGTTTTAATTTAATTTTTATGCATTATGTGTTTTATTTTTGTTTTATTCTATTGTTCTTAACTTACTTACTATACAGCACTTTGGTCCTGTGCTGGCTATTTAAAGTGCTTTATAAATAAAGTTGGACTGGATTGGGGAAATTGAGTGTTGACATTGCTGGCTAATAATCCTTCCTTTGAGGGGAAATTAGTCAAAGGACGACCACTCCCCCATCCCAGTAAACCTGGTTCAGCGTTGCTCAAATGGGATGGCTGACAATTCAGAAACTGTACCTTCTGAGCAGCTGTCATCGCTGCTAACGCTCAGCCTCTCTGCATTCCCCTGAACATATTTGTTGTACAGCTTGATCCTGAGCGCCCAGCTCAGGTCTGGCTGCCTCACTGTGTTCTTCAGTCGCCTCCTGGCATTGGCGAACCAGTTGGACACCTAAGAGAGAGAGTGAGTAAGACAAATAAGAGGGAAGTGGGAACGTACAGCAAATAGAAACATATGTTATTGTTTGGATTCCAAATTCTTCCATATCCAGCAAAACAAAGTCTCTCCCCTAAGAAAACGTCTGCTCTCTGCCTGCCACCAGTCTCATTCAGAAAAACCAAGCGAGACCGAAGCAAAAGACAGATACAGAGTCGGGTTGCAGAGCTCTTTAAGGCCGAGACTTAAGAAACAACCCAGACGCTCCAGAGAGACACCGCAGCATGCATCCTTTCTGTATCAGTAACATGCAGAAACATTTAACACCATTCAAACGCCGGATGGCCAGCGAACGCAACATTTCATTAACTAACGTTCCAGCTGAGACGTACGTTGCCGTGCTTATTTTGGACTCGCACGGCCTCCCACCAATAAGACATTTTTTCCAACACTGTCTTCAAGATGAGTGTCGTCAAAAGAGACACTTGATCCAGCGCTCTTCCTTTCACTGGGAATAGAGACTATTAGATATTATACAAGAAAAACTTTTCATGCTCAATAGATTTCAAGCAGTTTATGAAGGGGCTGAGACAGAGGCCTTATGCTAGAGTACTTATTTTTCCGATCCTCTCTTTCAGTATCATGTTTCTTGTTAACTAAGACCATCCCACATCCCTCTGTCGCGAGCCCAGCACCGTGGCACACCGGGAGGACGGCGGCATCTTGTGAATTTGCGAGGTGAGACACGAGACAGCTTGCTTATGAGAGCTGGGGAAAGAATGGCTCAGGGAAAAGAGACGGAGATGGTAACGCCTAAAAAGGCTGGACCCAATCGCCAAACCAAGCTCTCTCAGCCGTGGCTTGTCAGCCGCGTGTGTACCGTAGAGGAGACGGCATGCAGGGACGCCGAGGGATTTCAGTGGTGATGGAGAGATGGGACTGGATTTTCAGCACACTTATACACAATATTTACATGGAAAGAACAGGCTGTTTTGCTAAAACATGACAGATTTAGTTGTTTTAAACACCTGGTGCCAGGTGGGTGTTTCCAGGGAAAATGCACAGGAAGTGATGCATTCTACATTTCTGGACTAAACAGTGGAAGAAAGCGGTAGCTCTCATCCTCAATCAAGGGACAGGCAAAGAAATGTGAGTCAACAGTTAGCTGGTGCTATCATATAACACTTTTTAATGGCTCTATATAAATTAGTTTAGTCTACAAAATAAGAAAATACAATCATCAGATGGTCTCAGCACTTTTTAAAATTGTGGCTTATGTCCCAAATGCCTATATATTAAAGATTATATCCTTTCAAAAGTTCAACAAATAAGAGAAGATTTTAGAAGCAGTGCATTTGTGGCGGTTTGATATCAGTCAGCTATTTGATTTGCTGATACATTGACTCAGCAATGCACACTTAACAGAAAATCAATTAAAAATTAATTAATAACACTTTTATACCTCCTTCATGCTGGAAAATGCAATTATAACTTGCATACCTACACTCACCATCATGAAATATTCCACTGACCTTTGACGCCGCTGCTGGTATTTGAGTGTCAGCTTAAACGCATGCATGCGTGTGTGTGAGGTTGTGTGGTGGTGTGTGTGAGCGGCACAGCACCCCTGTGTCCAACACAAAGCATTCCTCTGCACTCTACTCGCCCTCACCAAAACAAACAGCTCCATCAGGCCCCCAAAATGAGAACCAGATTAAGCACCGTGGCCGGCAGCCCAAAAAAGCCGCCGCAGACTTTCTGAGGCTGTATCAGTGACCTTGTCAGCCAGATGATACTGTACATACACAGCTGCACGTGCCAGACACCAAACACACTCATATTCTCCACTGGGTTTTCCTCTCAGCGGTCAGTCGCTAAAGTCAAGCCGTCCACTGTACTCTGGCATCATCAGCAGAGGGTGCAATAAAGCTTAAAGCGTATATGAAATCTGCGTTTCTAACTGCATTACAGCAGATCAGAGGATCCCAAACTCTGGGTTGGGATCAGTTCGAGGTCCCACGTGAAGTCCCAATGAAGTGTTGTCAAAAGAAAATGCAGCATAAAAATACATCTGTGTTACGCAGAAATAATAATAATAAAAAAGACTGATTTCACCATTTTTCCAGGATTCTTATTTAAAAAAACAGAGTAATGGTTCAAATAAATTTCAATTTTCTTGTAAAGTCAAAAAAGTTACATGACATAAAATTCTATTTGCAACTAAGTGAAGTTTGTGAAAAACTGAACTGATAATTACAATGTAACTACAGTATAATCTTTGTTGGTTTGACGCTAAAGAAAAATGTGAGGCTTTCTTGAGAAATAAAGGAATGAAAATATATAAATGCGTCTATGTTTTTCACAACTGACCTATAAAATAATGTAAATCTACAGCTGGGGCGATTGTGGCTTGGGAGTTCGCCTTGTAATTGGAAGGTTGCTGGTTCGAGCCCCGGCTCAGACAGTCTCGGTCGTTGTGTCCTTGGGCAAGACACTTCACCCGTTGCCTACTGGTGGTGGTCAGAGGGCCCGGTGGCGCCAGTGTCCGGCAGCCTCGCCTCTGTCAGTGCGCCCCAGGGTGGCTGTGGCTACAATGTAGCTTGCCATCACCAGTGTGTGAATGTGTGGATGACTGGATATGTAAAGCGCTTTGGGGTCCTTAGGGACTAGTAAAAGCGCTATATAAATACAGGCCATTTACCATTTACAGCAGTCATCGGCAAAGTGTTTTTACAATAGTGTGAAGAAACAACAATATTCAGTGCTGCTGCATAGGTGCACAGTACTCAAGATGAAAAGCATGTTCCACTTACTTCAAGTGCAAATGAAAATACAGCTTTTCAATGCTCTCAACAACAGACATCAACCTTAACTGTTAAACGTAACTCTAATGCTCTGTATTCACCGTCAATTTCTGACCTGGAAGTTTGTACCAGAAAGTGGTCTCACCTGAACCAGCGTCATTTGGGAGCCGAGTGCCAGGAGGATTTTCTCTGTCTTGGTGGGGTAGGGATTGTCCCTGTGCTTGTAGAGCCACTGCTTGAGCGGCCGCGCCATGTCCTGCAGGGCCTGACGTTTGTGTCGGACTTTACCACCACTGGGACGACCCCTGTGAAGAAACGGGTAGAGTATGTATCTGGTATTTGAGTTTGTAGAATCTTTTATCTTTTCTTTAAATGCCTAATTTTTAACACATCTTCCTTCTATGAGTAAGATAGAAGATGTGCCCACAGTGCGTTTATGAGTTAACACAATGCTTGTCATATTTGAATAAAGACTAAAAAGTAAACAAATTGTTTTGCTTTTAAAAATGTGATAAAATCTGAATTTAAAGCAATGAAACAGAATCAGGATCGTGCTGTATACTGAAATGAACAAACAGTGTTATGCGAGCAGCAAGTGGAGTCCTAAGTGGAGCGGCAAGTTGCCTGACTTTGTTAGTCATGACACATAAAGTGAAAACTCTACAGAGTGTGCAATTTTCTCACCAAAAGCACTGCAATTAAGCCGAGAGATGTTAAAGGGATGTAGAGATGGAGAAAAAGAACGAGAGACTGAGTCAGTGAGGGGGAGAAAGAGAATAGCCACTTGCAGTTTATTTTTCATTGCGTGTCCCACAAACCGCCAACACATTGCTATGAAACAAACAAAAACATTCTACTCAGGCACAAAGATTTGCCAGATTAACTTTTCACACCCAGCAGTGGATCAAGAACAATGTAACAGAGGCCACGGCTTGAGCCAAACCATCACACAAGGGACGGACAAAAAGCTGAAATTATACTTCTGGTTTTCACTTACACAAAATCAAAGTAGGGAATATACTCTGTGGCTGGGAAGATCGCAAATATATTTTCTCAAATCCCAATTCAGCAACTCAGTGGTGAGTAGAGCTACAACAGCAACTCATAAAAGATCACTACAGTGAAATTACACAAGATGAAAAATGACAATATATGAATTTTCTATGAGCCCTTAAATGAATATTAGAACGTCTTTCTTTGAGTCTGCTTTTCCTGAGCTGTAAAGGACTCAGTCTCACCTGTAGCTCCAGGTCTTATGAACCTGTAGATGTCAGTATGGTGCTGTGCTGCATTTCTCCTTTTATCTCACCAGAAAGCTGCTCTCACTGTAGATGTAACATACTTTAGTCTAACCTCAAAGTCTACCCGAGGTTCATGTTCTACAAATATTTTCCTTGTAATGCAGATCGCTATGAACATCTTAAAGGATATTTCATTCCATGTTCTGAACTTTGGCTTTAAGCACACTCTCTCACACACGCACTCTGTTTAAAAGTTTAATCTACTTTGTTAGCCTTATCCGTCCCCTGAAAAAACACCTACAACTCACATAAGTTCACACAGAATTCTTTTAATATTACTGAGGGTTTCTTCTTCACAAGGCTCCTTAACATACCTGCTTTGCCCCAGGTTGCTGTGATATAAACTAAAAAACATGGACATATAAGGACATATCTTCACCTACACCTGCTTCCTATTGTAGAAAATATATAGTTAAAAAAAAAAATCAATGGCCGCTTACATGATTGACTAGACCACACAGAGAGCTCAAGGGTGAATTTATTTATTGAAAACAGATGGAGACCTCCGCTACTGAACAAGGCTGACCTACTTATTAACTCTAAGATTAGCTGTGAACATCAACACCAAAATAAAGACCAGATTGGGAAACGGTAAATATAAATTCTCTGAGCCCTAGAATCCTGGTGCATTAAATCCACATGAAAAAAGCTTGACTTAATAATAATTATTATTATTTCTTTCAGTGCTGAGATCCAGAGCATAATGTTGGGACCTATAAACGACCAAAATTGTGGCTTATTGAGGCCGGCGTAAGTTTCAAATGTTTGTGCATAAATGCGCAATTACGCACTGCTGCTGGTACTTTATCAAATCCAAATGTTAATAAATGCATCTGTATTACAACTCAGTGAGGCTCGTGCACACACATGGATTAAATATTTATTTTAACAGGATCTGAACCCAAAAGTCTGGCTTGGCTGTTTGGTCTGCTGTCTTTAATTCTGCGCACAAACTGGAGCGATAACCACAGCGCTCTGATAACAAAACCAGCATTGTTGTTCCCTCCCTCTCGTTCTGTTAGCTCGTGCTGGGAGAAATAACCGTGAAATAGAGGCACTCCTCATTAGTAACACCCCGGAGGGGAACTCCAGTTAATCCAACTCCGCACATGCTGACCAGCAGCGTTAACCATAACAGAACGCTCCACATACCCGCTCCGCCGGTGTCTGATCGCCTGGTTGTCTCTGATGGTCTGGTTGCTGGAGAGGAGGTCTGGATGCTGTCCGTCGATCACTTCTAGATAATTTCTGCTGCTCATTTCCACCTCCTTCGCTTTCTCCTCAAACAGAACCTGGCTGCTCAACTTGTTAAAGACGATGGTGTTCATCTTTGGTCAGACAATCCACCGTTTTTCTCTGACGCGTAAAATATCAGAAGGAGGGAAGGAAATCCACGGAGTTGTCACAGTGTCCCAGTGTCTCTTCTGTGGAACAAGTGTACATATTTTACACAAAGCGTGCTCAGAAATACCTCGGAGGATGACAAGTAAATTTGCGAGGGAAACTATTACAACTTGACCTTTGGCCACAAGGATCACAAAAAACAAAAAACAAAAAACAAAAAAAAACACTTAATAATGCCAGTACACACTTTAAAACATTTCTCTGTCAAATTGAAATTCCAAACCTTATTAAATGTGCTCGCTCATTTATTTACACTTCATTTAAAAAGCTAATCGACTTAAAGCAGATCGTACCTAACAGCGAAGCTTTGACGCATCAGCTGCTTTACAAACAAAACAACAGAAGCACTTGTGCAGACTCATTATGAACAAATATCCATTGATGTGCAAAGGTATGCGTGAGGAAACTGACATCAATAAAACTGTGACTAATGCGTGCAGACAGCAGATCAATTATGAGACCGTGGGTAAATAAATGTTGTGTGACTCGTGCGCATTGATGCAGCACTGCAATAAACTTACTAACTCTTTATCTGATTTTTCTACGTGACAAAATTACTCTCTTCAATTTAATGCACTATATACTTCCACTTTATTTGCAGGAGACAGCAGGGAAGTGGTACTGCAAAATTTGAACTGTAAACACTAAATTTGAGTTTGTAAAATGTGTTCAAGTGGAATTCGCCCCCAAGTATCGTCCTCTGCTCTGTGGTCGCGCGTCAAGAACTCGTGAATGGTTTATTTTGTTTGGTGCTTCCACTCCTCCTCCCTTTTTAAATCTAATACAAACAAACCTACAGCCTTCACAAAAATGTGACATTTTTATTTTTTCCTCCTTTCACCGTCAATTTGTAACTTCGAATACTGAATGTGTCCTGACAAGAGAAGCACCTTTGAGCTTTCATCATTAACCTGGCGCAAATTCCGCGCAGCAACAGCACTGAAATAAAACACCTAAGCGATATTACTACTACTGGTAGTATTACTAGTAATATTTAAGTTCCAACCCGTGTCACGTTTATTGTATTTAGCTTTCTATATGGGGTTACAAGTGAGAATAAAGAGCCATGCAAACTCGGTCCAGTTCATTCAAAGTTGTATACGTGTTTGTCCTCTACATCATCCCTGTCCTGAGTCTCAGTAACGCGGCTCCATTCCTGCTACAGTAAATCACTGTGAGTGCAGTTACCTGTCCCGGGTCCCTCCTGCGTCTCTCTGCTGTGTAGAGCAATAATCCTGTTTCCAGTCACCCATTCCCTGCTCACATGTTCCCCTCCTGAGATCCTGAGCTCAAACCGCACGGACCGCCGTCTCCTCCTCCGCTTTATCGAGTGGCCTGCGCCGCGCTGCCCGGGACTCTGAATATCTCACCCTGCTCATGTTTCCTAGTACACAGCCTGAGACTGCGAACATACTGTTGATGGCTTACGCCTGTTCTGGGGCCGGGGCCAGCAGAGGGGAGGAGAGGGAGGGGAGGCATCACGCTGTAAAAAGTAGGCTGTCTAAATCACGAATCCACGGTGGAGTCTGAAATGTTACTCTGAGTTGTCAGCTTGTGAAAACCTCCTTTGGCTGGTATTTAGTCCTTCTGTTTGGAACATAATACTGCAAAGCAATATTATAAATAGTCATTAATGAAGCCCGAGTAATTAGAATGATAAATTAGTAGACCTGAGTACAGATTCTCTTCAGTCTTTTCCAGAAAATAAGCGCAAAAACTGTGAAAGCAGCGCAAAAAAGCACTACTAAATCCAAATGAGCAGGTTTTATTCCATGTGTCATGTGCTGCTTTGCAAAAAACAATGTAGCACCTGTGTCATATACACATAGTGTCATAGCTGTGCAAAGGATGTGCAAAATGTGGGATTTTTGCTAACATCAGAAAACTCCAAATACTGCATCAAGGTCAGTCATTATGGTTTCTTTTCTTTAGCTCCTGCAAGATGTAGACTGAGTCAAACCCACTGTCTGCTACAGACACTTTACAGTGCAATAAACCTGTTGTGGGTGCTTGTAAAGAGTGTATCATGTTTTATCCCTGCAAGATCACACTTGGGTCCTAAATGGTCCTGTGTCAAGAGATTTTGTCCCCTTCTAGAAACCACTTAGTGCACTTTTGTATACAGCTGGCTATCAGTGTATCAGACCATCATCAAGGTCGTATGTTTTCCTTGTAATGAGAGTTATTCCATCAGATTCAGCACACAAACACAATTCTAAACTATTTTCAGTAACACTGAAGAGAAGAAAGAGAAAAAAAAATCTGACTGTATATAGCCATGCCACTGCTGATTACTCCTGATGCACCCTCTCATTGACTTCCATTATAAACCTGTCACATTATGGGCTCATGAGTCACAGATTCTGAGGTTCTCAGCTGTGTGTTCCTTTGGGGTTTATCCAAGGTAGTTATTCAAAGGACGTGACTAAGCAGCAAGAGCCATTTGAAGGGTTCGAGCCCTGTGTAATTATTGTTTATTTGTGCTTATTTTCATTTAATGGGGGAAGTTAACTTTTACTAACAGCTTGTGCAAACATACCATGAATGGCCCAGTCATGTAATGGCTTTAATTAAGAATAGTTTATTTGCTTGGATTATACACAATATGTATGTTTGACTTCTCACCTCATGTGAACTCATGTTACCTCCCATGACCTTGCCAGTGTTATCTAAACTTGTGGCTCAGCACAGACTTGACTGGGAAAGTTTTGAGGCTTGTAAATGGCATCTCTTTGTTCTTAATCTACCCTCTCCAAAGCCTCTGCTTTTACTGCCTGCACCTCTATTTATGACTCCTGCTTGTCATCCAAGTGTGGGCGTGCAAAACGATTCAACAGGTAGGAGCACAACATTAATCATCATGTCCCACTCTATAAGGATTGGTGGCAGGGACTCTGCAGGCGATCCCTGTACACAGTTCTGTTTCATCTCTGGCTGGAGTTCCTAAACTACACCGGCATCTGTTTTCTTTGTTGTCTATTCTTCGTCATGTGTTTGGGTGTTGCAGTTAAACCATAAACAATTTTTTTGAAACCTGGCACCAGTGACTATATATTTCTAGTCTAGAGATATGGGTTACTGCTGAAAAGCTTTGCAGTATAATCTATTTTTCATGAAGTCTTGTAATGCTGAATGTGACACCTGACTCAGTCTTACTCCACTCACAGTTTAGACATTTCTGGAACACATTACTGCTTTGGATGAAAAATTCAGAAAGAAAAGAATTCACCAGACTTTCACTGTCTAATTTTAGAGGGTCCCCCCTCAATTTTGCCCATCAGTTTGGTCTAGTCGACCCACAAGGGGTAATTACAACTCAGCCTGTAAAAACAGTTGAATAATATTTTGTCTCCCATGGAGCTCAGACAAGCCCCAGAGATGATGTCATAGTGTCACAACAGCTTGTATTGCAGTCTTTCTGGACTTCGACCCATGCATATTAAGGATTAAAGGGCTGATGAAAAAGGAAATAAACACATATACTACAACCCATCAGCTCTATATTGTGAATAAACTCTCACTGTGTGATGGAGGACAAGGACACAGGACAGGGTGCTGGAATTGGTCAACACCTTGGGCTCTTTCACGTGTTTCTTATGTTTTGCATTATTTTTTGCATTGATCTGGTTAAGTAAGTGGTTAAGTAAGTATGCTTTGTTGAATTTGTAAGTTTGCTTCATTACAAAAAAATTAACAGTCACTAATATTTATGGTATTCTCATGGTAATGGAGAGAGAGACAGAATATCAACCAAAAAGTCAAGTCATTGAGTGAAATAAGTATTAGATCTCTTACAACCCAGCCAGAATTCTGGCTTCCAGAGATTGTAATTGAATGTTATTTAATTGACTGATCTCAAATCATTACAAGTATAAAGCATGTGTGTCTAACCTCTCCACTGCCATGGGTAAAACCAAAGAGTTGTCCAAGGACATCAGGGACAAGATTGTAGACTAGAGCAACAAGACTATCAGGAAGAAGCTTGATGAGAGGGTGACAATTTTTGGTTTGATTATTTGGAAATAGAAGAAACAAGAAATGATCATCAATCATACTTCTTCTGGAGCTCCATACAAGATCTTGCCATATGTGGTGAGGATGATCATGAGTAAGGTGGTGAATCATCCCAAGAAGAGAAAGCAGATGAAACCAAAGTTGAGCAGCATCTACTTGTTTGGAGAAAGGGTAATGCTGAGTATGACCCAAAGAACACCATTGCCACAGCAAGGCACAGAGGTGGAAACATTATGCTTTTTGCTAAGGGTAGAGGATATAGGATCTAAATCATCCAAAAAGTACCACCAAGACAACAAAGGCTAAAGAAGAAGTGCATTTAGGCCATGGAGTGGACTTGTCAGTCTCCAGACCTCAATCTGTGTAACGAGTTTTGAGTTGACAAACGTCATCAAAGAAAACTAAAGGATTTAGAGAATTTCTGTAAAGAGGACTGGGTCAAAATTCCTGTGCATGGTCTTGATGACCAACTACAAGAAATGTCTGACAACTTTCCAAACTGATGTTTGTGTTTGTCATGGTCTGCGGTGGGTGGCTGGAATTTCCATAAGGCTCCTGAACTTACCTGGGATCCGCCCCTGAGCAGGGCCAACTTCTCCAGCTCCTGCACACCTGGAGCCTATTGCAGGCAATCAAGCCAGAGGGATTTAAGCCACACGTTGATGTTCATTCACTGCCAGATTGTCATCAACACATGTTGGTAACAGGCCCTTATACTTCAAGTTCTTGCTGTGATCTATCTTGTTAACCAGACTCTCTTGTGCTGCAGTTGCTGTTTTCACCTTGGCTCACGCTCCACCTCCGGACTCAGGATACCAAGCAATCATTTTGAAAATCTCTCTGTGCCTCACCTGCCTGCCCTCCTGCCATCACACTCCATCTGAAGCCCCGGATCTCAGGTCAGCCTTTCCACGCCACTCAACCTCCCCTGGATTCTCATCACCCCCCTCTCAACACCCCATGTCCCCCACTGCAATGTGACTGCTCCCTGCTCAGCTCCACTCGGCATCTCAGGCCTCATTCCCTCGCCCTAGCCACGTTTCCCAGGCCACGCCTCGTCAAACTCCACGTCTTATTGTTTTTTTTCTTTGCTACGTTTTTTTGCACTTAAGCCTAATAAATTGTTACATCATCTGCTGTCTCTGCTCTGGGTTTCTGCACCTGAGTCCTGTTCAGTACAGGCCACTCGGCCCTGTGACAGTGTTTGTATAAAACTAAACCCCTGATGTTCTCTCATAAAATACCAACTCCAGTATATCCATACTGGTTGATAGATTCATGTCAGTATATATCAGATCCCAACATCTGGAGCATTTTCATACAATACCAGAAAGTAACCATTAGTTTACCCTACACTCCATCCAAGACTCATTAATTTAAATGTTGTACGTCAGTGTAATTGTGGGAAACTCTGTTCTTGCATCCAGTGTCTGTATGTTTTATATACCAATGACAGTCTCTCTTGTATTGTTTTATATGACATCGACTGAGTTCATTTGTATGTGGGTTTGGTCTGGCTTGCCAGAGGGGCGTTTGTAGTTAAAGTTTAATACACTTTCGCTCATAACATTTGTTTTCTCCTTAAACTTCCACTTCAGCTCTAATCCCCAAAGTTCCAGAGGGACTCAAATGTGTCTTATGTTTAATTAACAAATGCTGTATTAAAGAAGCTGCAGAAAATTTGATATATGCTCTATATGCCATGGCCTAAAAACTTCCTTTTTAGTGTCCCTCTCTGAGGCAGGGATTGTAAAATTAAAAAGCAGACATTCATTACACGTCATGGATCCAACAGGGAACACCCGGTTTTGCCTTGAGCTACTTCATCATTCAGTGCACATTAAAGGATCTGGCTATGAAAAGTAGCCATTACTTAAAACCAGTGTTAGCTCAATGTCAACACCTTACGCCATTTCAATCCAAATTATTTTTTAAAGCTGCAGCCTCTGCACCCATCATCTGCCCCTCATTTAAGATGATGTTTTCACTCCATGCTCGGGCCTAATTGCCCCATGTAAACCATGTTGCAATTACATAGTATAACTACTTGTAAAGCCAGAAACATATTTGCTCAAAAGTTTGCCAGCTATGGTGGAAAGTGTGACTGAGAAGAAAATTTGCAGGTTGTATAAAATGACCCAATTGCTATTTTCAAAGAGGGGTTTCAGACATTTGGGACACTAATCAGTGAGCTGAAGCGTGTGCTGTCTGTACATGTCCAGTGAAAGCAATCAAGGTCCATTAGCAGTCGCTGGGATTGATCCCTAAAATTACAGTGGGGAATAATTGCAACTTGGAACACCCAGTACTGTTTAACCCTCCTGTCCTGTGTTGCATCTCTAAATATGGCGTTCCAAGAATACACAGCTGGCTACTAAATTGGCACATAGTACTCTACAGGGAGGAGATACCACTTCACTGTCCAGCATGAATGGTGATGATGGATATATCTGTCAAGCTTTCGTTGCAAACCGAACCCTCTGATTTTCATGCACCGTCGATACAAGCTGAATTAACAAATCATGCTTTTTTGCACACTTAAGTCTTGCCAAAAGTCCTCAGTCATGCTGGAATAACAAAGAAGCATACGTGTTTGACTTGTTCATTTATAATGCCAGTGCTGTTAAAACTTCAGTGAAAATTTTTCACTTATTCGTGTGTCATCACCTCTATAATTCTGCTGCTGCTATCTTTGGTTCTCGAGTCTCCAGATATTTTTCTCCGTGAGCAGACAGCTGGAAAGCTCTGAAGTATTTGGGAGTGCTTGGGCAAACTGACAGCAAGAGGTAGACTGGGACAGGGGTTATTTATGCATCAGGGAAAAAGAAAGGGCATTTATTAGTGTCAGAGTTAAAGTTGAACAAACAGGTTTGAGTTTAGAGGTCAAATAGAAGAGGAGGCCACATCAATGAGATGTTGTGACCAACACGCCAAATAAGAAGAATGCACTTTTGAGTATAGGCCTAATTGACCACTTTTACAAATATTACTGTTAATTCAGCGAAGAAATTTAAGCCACCGGTGTCTACTACGGTTTTGTACTTTGTCTTCATGTCTTAAGGTACGCAATCAGTTACAGATTTAAATAGGATGTTCTATAATGCCTTGCTGATGATTTGTTGATTTGGTGCTATTCCCCTCAGTTACATGTCTTCCCCTCAGGTCCAGAGTTGTGATAGTTTGATGAAAAGAGCCTGATGAAAACTCTGGGATAATATAATTTTTGGTGGGGTGCCATACGGAGCTCTCAGGTTGGTTCGCGATCCAGTGAGGGGAAACCTGGCTGGGCTTATGGTTCACAGCTGTGCAGCTGGGAGCACACGCCAATTCATCACTGTCTGCCGTGTGGGGAACTTGGCATTTTTGAGTATCTTTACTATCCTTTGTCTGCAAATAAATATAACTGCCTGTTGGCTATCAGGATCCTCTCCTTTCCAGTTTAGTGTTAACGCAAGAAGAAAGGCTTTAGGTGAGGCAAATACAAAGCTGAAAAGTGCGCTGAGTGTTATCACGTCATATTTCAAAAAAAGAAGGGGGGGGGGAGGGGGGGTTGCATGTTGCAGTTACCCTATGAGGCCAATCAGTGTACTAGAATCCTACGTTTAAACTTTCATCAAATCAGAGCACTGGTCTCTAAGATTTCACAATTTCCTCGATTTCAAGGACAGGTAAGGAAAAGAGCTATGATCTGTTAATGTGGCTGACAGGCATATCCTAGTCCAGGTCCCCCCCTCCCCTTCATCTACCTTTACACTGACTACAACAGACAGATCTGGTGAGTAAAGAGTGTTTCATTAGAAATGCTTAGATGTTAAGTGCCGTAACAGTTCAGGGTGATTGCTGCACGAAGCGTCATCCAGTCTGTTCTTCCTCTCATATTTAGGGGAGAAAAAAGTCAGGGGCTTTAGCAAGAAAAAAGAAAATGTTCCGTTTACTACAGTATAACACAACGATCCTGATCTCTAAAGGCTTGGCCGCAAACAAACAGATCAGTCACATGGAAAAACTAAGCACACCTCTATAATTATCACACTTTCAAATCCATAATGTGATCATCAGTCGTTCCAAACTTGTCCTATTTAAACCTCTGACATCCAGGGCCTGCTGTTCTCTTTGCTACTAAAGTGTTTGGTGTCATCATGCCAAGATCTAAAGAGCCCTCTAAGGCCTTCAGAAAAGAGGTTTTGGATGCCTATGAGTCTGCTAGGGGATTTAAAAAGATCTCCAAATTATTTGAAAAAATAAATCATTCTACTATAAGGAAAATTATCTACAAGTGGTGTAGATTTTAAACAACTGTCAGCTGGTTTAGGACTGGCCATGCCAGGAAAATCCACACTACAGCAGGCTGTTTGACACCAAAAAAAGTCTCCAAGAACCTACAAATTTTATAAGAAGATCTGGAGGTAACTCTTCAAACTGTGGGTGTCAAAATGCATACTTTGTCAGTCACAAAAAGCATGCATGTGATATGTGGAGGGTGTGCCAGGAAAAAGCCTTTGCTGTCCACGAGGAACACTGAAGGGGGACTGCTTTTGTCAAAGGACAGAGTCAAATGTGCTCTAGACACACAAATGAAAGAGTTGTTTGGAAACAGTAACCGAGGATATGTTAGGCGCAGTCTAAATATGGCTTTTCAGGAGACCACCTGTGACGTCTGGAAGAAATCTGTAAGTTTGGGGTTTCTCTTTTTGCCTTAGGAACTGGGGGGCTCAGAGTCATTGATTTAACTATGAATTCCACATAATTCTGAAGAGTACTTGAGGACAAAGTGAGACCACCTGTACAAAAGTTACAAGTCAGCCAGAAATGAACCTTTGAAGAAGATAATAATACAAACTGTACCATATTCACACCTGATGCTAGCTAAATCACTCCCAGTAAAACTAAGCTAGCTATAAAATAAAGATAAAACACACTTTCAGTGAGGAGCTACAATATCAGTAAGATGGTCAAAATAATAATATATTGTCAGCCATGCCTCCAAATTTGTTGCTTCAGGTTTTTGCGACTTTCCTGAGTGAAAATGTACACGCTAAAGTAAATTTGTAGCTTTAGCTTGTCTTGTTTGCAGTGTAGCCCATCTTATCTGAGGAGAATGAAACTGTCATTCTCATCATGAAAGGAACCAACCAGGGACCAAATCACCTGCTCGAAGACCATCAGGCAGAGGTGAATGTGTTTAATGAGTCTTTATTTATTTGTGTTCACATTCAAATCACATACCAAAAATAAAAATGAGATTTTAAACCATGTTTGAACACATTAGCAATGCATTTTCCATTTGTTATTATAGAGCTTTTGCCTGTTATAATTCACCTACTATCTACAAAAGCTGGGGTAAACGTAAGATAAGACATTTTTAGTACAGGCCTTACTTTGCAAGCACATCAGTTAAATTATTTAGTTTATTCACATGTGTGCTATTACCCAAAAAGGACACAGTAACTAAGTAAACTCAGGTTTACTCATTTGAGTAAATCAGAGTTTGAGCACCCTCAAACCCTCAGGCAATTGCTCAAAGTGTGGTTTTCAGATGCTCTTTGAGAGGGGTGATTAGTGTGCTCATTTAAGGAGTAGAGAAAGAAAATATTTGCTTTTTCACATTTATAGGATATATATTTATAGGATATTACGCTATGAGCTCATGAGAGCTCTTTTAAAAGCGTCTTCAAAAAACGCTGAGAAATGCAAATGCATGAGAGGACAGCATGCAACGAACTGTGAGAAGGAAATGGGTGCAGGGAGCAGGCGGTGAGCAAACAGCGAGCTAGCACCACACGCAAGACTCGCTTCAACGGCCTGATGGTGTGAGCGAGCTGCAGTAATATAAAAGCTAATTTAGTGATTGAGAACAGAAGCCGTGTTCACCCCCACAGTCCTTGGCTACCAGAGAGCACAGCCGTCTGTTGGATGGAGCTCTAAGAGGTTGTTGTGCACATGCATGTTTTTGATGGCAGCATCGGCAAGCAAACCACACAACTTCTGCCGCTGCTGTGCAACAGTTTGTGATTTTTATATTAAAAATACACTTTAGACACTGGAGGGGACAGAAAGCCACTTCTAATATTTGGAAGGAATTTTTACTGGTCATTAGTTTCTTTTATGAAATATTGCAGCAGAACGCCTGGGGAGATGTGGGATCTAAAAAAAAACACTTCAAAAGAGCGGTTGCCTTTTAAAACAATTAAGCTCGTATCACAATACATGGCAAACACTCAAAGGACTGCAAAGACCTAAAAATTAAGCGTTATATATTTACAGCCCTGTCCACCGAAAATAAGGACAGAGAAATTTCACAGCTACAGAGAGGATATTTCCACTCATAAGACTCATGTAATGTTCAATAAAGTAGACATCCATCCATCACTCCCACCTATGGGAAACATCTGTTGGAGTGTGTGGAGACAGGGTGAAGGTTAGGTCAATGGTGAGACACAACAGTTGGGATACACGGGTGTGGCAGACAACAGGGCCCACATGCACCCTCAAAACAGGAGCAACAACATAACGGATATCCCTCCTCTATTTCCATCCATTCAGTGTCGCGATGAGAATCATGGGATCTTGAATGGTGACCAGAAAGGCCAGAGTCGGACATAATTGCTGTCCCTGCTGAAGTGTGGGGGCGTAACCTCTCATTTCCCTTGAATAATGTCGCTGTTTTGGACAGCAAGCCAAAGAAAGTGGCAGTTTCTTTCCCACAGGATTTGTGGCTCAACTAATACATTCTGCTGTGGCTTTATGACCGATGAGGCTGAGGGCCAGGCTCCTGAAACTACTGTGCTCCACAAGGTTCAACATCAAGGCCTTCATTCACAAACCAGCCAACCATCCATCTTCTTTGGCCTATCCAGTTCAAGGACATCAGGGGAAACCTATTCTAGCTGCTATGGGATGAGTGGCAGGGTACACCCTGGACAGGTTACCAGTATGTTGCAGGGCTAACACAGAGAGACAGGCAACTTAGGATTGCTAATTAACTGCATGTTTCTGGGGGAGTCCCCAAAGACATGCCACGGAGAACATGAAAACGCCACACAAAATCAGGGTAGATGGTTGAGTCGAACTCAGGACCTTATTGCCAGGAGGCAACTGGTCCAACCACCACACCACCAAGCTGTTTGCAAATCTTCAGAGAATTCAGGAAAACCTTCACAGAAAATAAAGTGTCTGTAACTTCTGTAGTTGGATTGTGAGGTTGACCGTATTGCTACAGTAGAGAGATTCAGACAATCCCTGATGTCTGACATATGCCTGTGAGGGATCCTGTGGAATCACTGGTTAATAGCAGATTTATACAGCAATGTTTGTGCAAGCGGACCAACTTGTTTTTCTAAAAGAAAAAGAGCTGATGGAAACTTAATGAAATAAAACATCCATGTGAGCAGAGTTGCCACTAAGTTGCCGCAAAAGAAGAAAACAGATTTTCCTCTTTGTTTGCTTAAAAAGTGAAATGAGATTCGCTTAAACATTTCTTAAGAATGAGTTTTGACATTTGCTGGTGTTGCTGAAGCCACAAATCTCGCTACATGGAATTAAAGATCCATTAATCACTGAGAATTTATTTGCTCTGACTGCTTTAGAGACAGTGGCTGCCTCCAGCTCCTACTTTTTGTGTTCTTGGGAGGAAGTCGCTTCTTCAGCGTAATAAACTCACTCATCCACTCCTCCTTCATCTGTGCTCTTCCAGTGACCCCCACAAACAGCTGGGAGTACTTAATCTTTAAATGGCAACGACAATTTTCAACCACATATTTTCAGCGTTTTGCTAATTTTTAATTTTTGCACGTGGCTGATATTAATGACGGAAGCCCCGTGAGAACTTGTGGCAGCCCTTTGTGGTTGAGTGCTTTGCATCTAAGCTAACTGGGACCAGGACAGCGGGAGCAGAAGAAACTGAGAAACAAGTGAGAGGCAGCGAGAGGCAGTAGAAGCCAGCAGTCTTTTACTGCAAGACTGTTGAGCCTGACATGGGCTGTTTATAAGAAACAGGAACAGAAAACTGGGGGATCAGACGAAGGAAGGATCTCACTACTACTGCATTGTGGGTAGTAGTAGGGGGGCAGTACTGGATTATTATTATGGAAATAACCTTTAAAATAAACTCAGCAACAAAGGCAGACAAAACAAACAAAAACTACTTTTGGGAAAAAGCTCAGTGTTTTTCACAAAAATCCTTCATTAGATTGTTTTATAGCTGCTGCTGATTTCAGGCCAATGCAACTGCTTTGGTAAAGAGATGATCCTAACTAGCCAAAAATCTACAACATTCTAGTTTTTACTGAGAAAAATAATGAGCTTGTTTATAAAATGTATTTTACTATTTATAATAAAAGCCCTACAAAATCTGAAAATACTGTAAGTAAACAGTGGAAAATTATGATTTAAATCCTGGTACTCTGCTGGTTGCTGAGGTGGAGAAAAAACACTCTATTGTGTTCCTAACTGTTATAAACATTTCTTATCCACTTGTGCTAACAGCACTTGAATTTATGTGTCCAGACTGTTTTAGGGTACTTATCCAGAACATTTCTCAAGATGTCCCGTATTCCACATTGACGCCATACGACCAACAGTGAGTTATTCTGTTTCAGTGCTCTGTTGCAGGTTTTGGTGGTCGGATGTGTTCAGAAGCAAGCAGATGTTGTTTTGACCTCGAGGTCTCTTTTAGTTACTTAGTGGAGAAAAGGTAACTCCAAAGAATTTTACTCTTACATATGTATGAATTTGGAGAAAGAACTAATGTGAGAAAGTCAGATTTATTTTTGTGGAGATGGTCAGAGAGCGAGGAGGGCTTCCAAAAATGGTTGCACGAGCTCCAGATGAGGTGAATGATGTAAGGTAGGAGTTCGGGATCAAAGTTCCCTGCGACAATGGAAACAAGAAGGCAAACAAATACACCCTGATCGATCGAGGTAAAGCGTTTTATTTGAAACCCTTCTTTGAAGAACATATTTAAAAAGACTTACGGTATTGATATTTGTAACAATGTATCTTAAGCACTTTCGTCAACAGTTTCAGTGAACCACAAGACAGAAGATTTCCATGAACATAAACAGTATTAGTACAAAAGTTATAGCAGGGAAGTAACAGTAGACATTCGTACTTAATGAAAGGCAAACTTGCTTTTTTAAAAGATATTCTCTTGTTACAAAACTGGCTGTAAAATAAGCTGAACACTTGCAAAAATAGGGGATGTGCCATTCGAATGTGCTGTGGGTGAAACTGCATACTGCCTTAAGCAGCTTTCAGAAGCAGTAGATGTGGATCATTAAAGTATCATTAGTAGAGACTGAACCTAATGAGCACGTCAGTTCTGTATTATAACAGAACAACAGAACATTTACTTAGTGTTAAACCATAACATAACGTGCCAACAAAGCAGCTTTAATGTGTGTGAAGTGAAAATATTATGAAACAGTAGCGGCCCAAAGGCGTAAGTGACACGATTTCTTCCTCTAATCTAAACAAAGCTAAAATAGCTAAAAAGTTCACGCTATTTGTCATGTTTACCAATATTTCGCAAATGCTAATTTGACTACTGTCAAACTGTATTTTGGGCTTGTTTAGATATTTTCTTTTGTTTCAATTAAACAATTCAAGCTGAATTTAATAACCCTGCTGCTGTGATCAGTTTCTATAAGTGAATAATTCCTGTTGGCCATGCACAGTAGTCAGACGTTGCGCACACAGCTCCTCGTCATCAGAACCAATCATGTTGCTCAGTGTTTGCCTGCTTTAATTGCTGGCCTATCACATAATCCTTCCAGAGGGAAGGAAAAACAAAGAAGATTAACTTTTACAAATAATCCCACCATTATCAATTATTTGTCAGTAATGAAATATAAAGCAAACATATACATATACACGTCACTTAATTAGTTTGATTGGTTGACCATTTCTAGAAATTCGAACTCCTACTCTTGCCAACTCGCGTCCTATAAAAGAGCTCCATTTGAGGCGGGCGTCCACTTTACCTGCAAGACAAGATGTTTGCCACAGAGGTTTGACCTGGGTGGCCTAAACTAAACATTTTGTTTATGCAGTGCTCCACAGAGGTGTGTTTAGCACCCATTTTACAATGTTTGAGAACCACTATAGGGGAGTTAGGGATGAACACAGTGATTCCTAACATTTGTGAAAGGCCAGTTTGAATTGAGAAGGCGGGGTTTTAGATGAGGGAGACATGGGGATGAATGGGTTGACATTTTGGAAGTTGCTGCTTGTGTAGGCAATAAACTGACAGCATCTGCTGTTAAATCAAGTCAAAGTGATGTCTCCATTTTTCCCCACCACATCTTAATGTGTGATACCCATAAAATCCCATTTCCTAAGCAGAGTTTCTCCAAAGTGAATCGAAAGAGTAGAAAAGCATTAAGTCAACCATATCCAGGTGACTATTACATCTTTGGAAAAAATTCCACTGGACTACTACACCTTTGGAAAATATTTAGTGAACTTATACACCTTTGGGAAAACATCTTTGCATCTTTGGAAAAAAGCACACTAAAACATCCAGTGCCTATATAAATAACTTCCTCCTAATGTTTCCGTGTCGACAAGAATCACTGCACACCCCCACTGACCAGAGGGGCCTGCAGAGCGGTGGCTGTGCAACGACTGTCTCCAACTGCACTGGCACGTGTCCCCCTGTGTGCATTCAGTGTGCATGCGTGTATATCCCACTTCCAAACCGTGGCTCAGCAAAGGGGTTACAGCTGCATGCGCACATGCTTCTGCAAAGTTTGTTCACATGAAAGTCGTGCAGGGTAGGCTCGACATTAAAAACCTGAGCATGAACCACAACACTCGACAGCCTTTCCGCCGCTCCAAAGGTCAGATTATATCCGACTATTAGTGGCTTGTATAATGGATCTCGTTAGGTCTTATTGCAGAACAAAGTTTTGAGCTTTCCAGAAATCTCTAAGTTTGGAAGTTTATTTTTTGCTAATATGAAATTGAACATTTAAAATGTTTTCGTATGTTCAAAGAGGTATTATTATGTGGAGCTAAGCAAAAAGGAACAAACTGGATATATGGAATACCACAGAGGGGCATTTCTTTTCTTGTATCTGCAGTAAAATCACTACATTATGTTTGTGGGCAGCTGTGGGGCTGAATCAAAATAAAAGTAAATGGATGGATTCAATGGATGAATCTAAATTTGTACAATGTGTGCTGTGTGGTAAAATTACAATGGTGTACCACTGAGGTTTCCAGTGACACACTTCCAGTTCTTCCACATAGGCTTGTTTATATAGATAACGAACCAATGGCAACATTACATCCCTCGGCTAAGCACTTAAACACTGCCAGCTCCTGAACATAATGAAGCCCCAATGAATACATTGCTTAGAAGTCTGATGCACTTTTAAGGTCCACATATAAAAGCTGTGCTCTCTGGTGGAAAAATGACTTTAACAAACTGTGTAGCAGCAGGCTTAAGTGGTGTGTTTGTTCCCCTCATTTCGCTGCAGCAATGTCACATCCATGTTGACCAGGAGCAGCATGCAACATGATCCAAGAACCAGTCAGTCTTACTCTACAAGCTTCTGGCTAATCTCCACCTGCTCATTGTCTGCCTCTTATTCAAAATTCACTTGAGCAAGCAAAGCTTAATTTTTACAGCACGTTTAATTCCAGATGGAAGCTCAACTTAAAATCAGTTTTTCTCCCAGCTCAAAGCATTAGAAACACCTTCCGACCTTTCTATGTTTTACATGCAAATTTAAGACCGCTCTACACATCAGTGTGGTTTGCAAAGAAGCAGAGACAAGGCATTCCCAGGATTTTCAGGGCAAAGACAAACCGTGAAAGGAAAACACGAAAGATAAAGTGAGCCAGCCTATGGGTACGAGCACGAAAAGGCTGTGAACTTACAGCATATGTCCAGTTAAAATCTGAGAAACTGCTGTTCTTCTTCTACTTATAACCACATTATTTTGTGGAAAAAGTCAAAGAGCAGTCTCATCCGTGTCGAGGAGTGTGTGCAAAACATTTGCCCTCCAGTTTTATGTGATTTTTAAATAGCATCCAAAAGACCTCTAAAAGCAAACATACATCCACATGACGCTCACTAAACAAGTCTGTCCTGTGAGAAGAGAGGATGCCTGAGAGGTGCCAGAGGCAGCGTTTTTGCCAACCTCACGTTACTCAGATTTCACCAAATAAAGTCTCCTGAAGTGCACAGCTAGGATAAGACATCATATCTCTCTTTACTGCCCTTTGTTCTTGCTCGCTCTCTCTCCCAGCTGGGATCTCGAGGAATATAATACTCCACTTGTTAGCTACTCCCTCACTGTGGCAACACGAACACTCGTTCCACACACTGAAAAAAAGGGATTGGCCAGCTCTTGGATTTACATAAGCATCTTGCGTGTATTTAACACAATTGCCTCATGCTTTAAAGTTAAGTGTAACTATATAGTGTAGAAACTACATGATATGCAGAGAGGGTAGATTAAATTGTTCATATCATGTTCAAGTGAAGTAAGTCAATAATATAGCAATGTTAAATCCCGCGACACTGCACGGGATTTCAGTCTCGCACTCTTTGGATCGTGGTTTCAGGAAGGCATCCATCTCAGTCAAGTCGAGCAGCCACCTCTACTTTTTTTGGTATACCAAAAAAAGTAAATTGGGTGGTTGTTACATTAAAAAAGTCTACCTTGTAATTTGAACACAATAATTTCATGTTTCTATGAACGTAATTAAATCATGTAGGATTTGCATAGAATTCAAAAACTTAATTTGTTCCTGTTGAGATGAAATGATACAATCTAGTAAGAGTGGTTAGTTGCTGAACTCATGAAATTCACAAGATCGCACAAGATTTCAAACTGCAGGAAAATCAGTGGAGTTATAAGAGGCAGAGAACTACACACACACCACGTGCATGCTATTGCTATTTATTGTGGATTAACCTTTCAAGGACAAAAACAAAAAAATTCTGCATCAAACACAGGAAATCATAGCTTTCCTGTGTTTCCTAGATTGTTGGCATGGTGGTTAGTGCTGTTGCTTCACAGTAAGAAGGTCCTGGGTTCAAATCCACATTCTGGCTAGTTTGCAGTGGCTTCTCTCTGGGTATTCTGGTTTCCTCCCACAGTTAAAAGTCATGCAGTTATTAGAGTTAGGGTTAACTGGTGATTCTAAATTACCTGTGAATGTAAGTGCACGTGGTTGTTTGCTTCTATGTGAAAGACTGGTGAGCTGTCCAGAGTGTACCCTGCCTCGTAACCTATCACTTCAGGGTTATTTCCCAGCTCTCCTGCAACCCGGAGGATGGTAGTCATTGTAAATCCATTCAATTTTTATGGTAACCAGGATCTAGACTTTGTTGAACATCATGTAATATGAAGACAACATGTAGTATTTAAGTGACCAAGTAGTATTGGGGTAAAAGTTATTGAATAGTGTTGAAATAAAATGACAAAATTGTGAAGGATTAAAATATTCCAAGAGCTCAACTTACTTCATCTGAACATGTTTCAATCGCATTTTAGGAACACAAAATGCACAGGTTTATTGAATATGAAAAAGTTGTGTTGATTTAACTCAGTTGTTTAAGTTTCTGCCAAAGCAAAACATTTGTGTGCAACAAATGTCCACTATTGAATCAAGTAAATCCAACATGGCCTTTTTTTCAGTGCATTTAAAAACTGAACCGCGAGCTTTTTGCACTTCAGAGAGCTCCAGTGAGTCCTGACCTCCAAGAAGGGACCTGTGGACCATGCTCCCCCTCCTGAGGTGAGGTGTGGGAGGAGCAGGCATGCAGTCTGGGAGGGCTGCACATATTGTTGCACGTGTATGCACATTCTGTCACCAATGGAGGTGTCATGGTGTTAAGCGTGCTCTGCTGGATGGTGCCTGGCTGTGGGATCTGAGGTTCAAATTCTCCTGTGCCAGGTCTAGCAGACCTTACAGGTTCACCAGCATCCCCCAACAGGCCATTCCTCCATTTCAGTGTTGCAGACTCCACTGAAGAAGCAAAAAGCACAAACAGGCAGCAATGTTTTGCCGAGGGGAAACGGGTGAGGGAAGTCAAGGTAAATAACACTCCCTGTAGTCTCCAGTGAGCCAGAGACTGTTGAACTGCTTTTTCTGTGTCTCTAGAGAGGAAGGGGAAAAGCAGGGAACCATTCAAATTTTTAACTTTCAGGGCAGATATTTCGAATTCTTAATCCGAAGAACACAAGAAGCGTGGCGGCTTAAGGCACCATTAGGTTGCGTGGATGCCAAAAACATGTTGAGCATCAGAGTAAGGGCCCGTCTCATCTGCTCACAGCACCCACGAAAAGCATGTTTGACACAAACCCAGAAGAAACTGCAGAAGTAAACCTGTGATGTGTGACCTGGATTTATTTGAACCCCCCACCCAAACACCCAAGCTGCACACTTTCACTCAAAAAACTCTTGAGCGTGTAACAGAAAAAAAAAATGAAAACAAACGCTCGCCGTGCCGGGTAAGAAGCGTACTCATGGCAACAAAAGTGCAAACGTTTTTCTCATTTAGATTAGTAAAAGCCTTAAAATACTACATACCAGGACCTGGCAAAGGCTGCGCTTTGGAATACTTTCAGTTGAAAATTACCAATAATTACCAGTCGCATTTTGTAATTTTCATCAATTTACTTCACAAAGCTTTTCTTATGAAAGAGCCTCTTTAGTACAAATAGCTGGCCGAAGCTGTCTACAAGGATTTATGGTTTCAGCAAACAATCCCCAGTCCCATGGAAGCGATGTAAAGCACAGGGTGAAAGCACGCTGATTCTGCGTACAAAATAAAGCACGTCCGTATGAAACTGCGAGAGGGGTCGTCAAATAAACTCATCTCAGTCTAACTTGCGTCTTATGTTAATTGTGAGAGCACCTGAAATATTTTTCTTAAACAAGATCTGATCTGATCCAGCACATTCACCAAAAATAAAAAAAGCTAACATTTAAACTCATTTACTTACAATCTTTAATATTTGGATAGTAAAGTAAATAAATTAGAGAACATTTTTTTGTGTGGTTAAGACAGACTCACTAACAGACAAGGACGGGTCACTAATGTGTTTTCCAGTGTGAAATACATTCTTTTCAGTGCCTAATTTCCCTCATGAATCTTAAGGGACTGGGCCATAGCAGAAGAAACTTTTGCTTATTTGAAACTATACACTGCACATGTTTTTAGAGCTTCTCAAATGCACAGAAAAACTCTTTGAAATACAGTTGCAATAATACAAGAGGCAGACCAGAATTTTACACAGGGCTGTAAATTAAAAACAGAGCCCTGCACCAATAAATCGATAAACCCTCTCCAGCTCAGTCAGAACTATTAGAAATATTATTTTAACACATTCTTGCTAGCAGCTGTCTGTATATCATGAACCACAGCATTGCCGTGCACACTTAGTGCTGGAGATTGACAAGCTCCCTCACTGTAATGTTTCCTCGGGGTCACTCAGGTAAGTATCAGCCTTCCCCGTCCAGACTGGTTAAGACCGTGGTCACACTGAACAATGAGGCTGCCTGTGTTGTGTTTCCATGTCTGAGATTAAGAACAAATGTAATGCTGGTGCAGTTATGTGGCCTTTGGTAATTAAGCTCTTTAAAAGTCCAAAAATACATTATGGAGTAGTGTTGCAACTCTTAACTGGTACATTAATAAGGGCAAACATAGAGACAGATTAAAAAGGGTGGCATTTCTTGAATTTGCACATACATACACCCATTTTCTCACACTAGAATGTCAAATATAGACACACACGCACACTGGGAGCAGAAAAAAAGAGGGCTTGTCCGGTTTTTGTCGCTGCTTTAACTACAAAAGGCATCCAGCTTAATGACTTTTGCAAATTGGACATAACGTGTTCAGAACACCCACTGCTGAGTCCAGCAAACCACTTATGGCTAGTGTGGAACCACATACACTGTAACAGCAAATCAAGCAAAAGCAGACCTTTTAATGAACATGGGAAAAAAATATTTGGCTGCAATAGCATTACCACTAAATATATATATATATACAGTATATATATATATATATATATATATATATATATATATATATATATGGATTTTAAGTCACGTTAATTATGAGGTGCTCACTCATACTCACAGGGAGACTTCTCATGTGAAAGTTGTATATAAAGTTGTTCTGTGAAACATGATTGAATTAGAGAGGAAGCTAACAATGTTTCCCCAATATACTGAACTATGTGTGTATTATCATCTGTGACAAGACATCAGTTACAGTGTAATCTTAATACAGAATCTCTGCATCACTTGCAGAGACAAACATAAACAGTCTTTGGAGCTGAGCATGGAAACAGCCCGACAGGCTCGAATGTTAGACAAAACAATGCTTGTTCCTTTTTGGAAGAGTGCTACACAACTGCCACGATGAGGAAAGCTGGCGGATGTAGGCTGACAGAGGAGAAAAACTTGACCATAAAAAAAACATTGTTCTCTGTTGGTCTTGAACAGCTCTGACCCCACTCTTTGGCCTGAACCGTACTGCTACTGCATTTTACCCTCATGTCCAGGAACAGTCCTTAGCAACAGTTACCCCCAGCTACAGCCCTTTGACTTGCACTGTAATGGCATCTAGGGTCTACGGTAGAAATGGCACTTGGCACACACTGAGCTGTTTGCTTTTCTGAATTCCCATGACGGCTAGAAAGTGGAGTCATGTTTCCGCCGTCGAATAAAAACCCACTTTGTTTCTGCTCCATCGGTCAAAGGCTCTGAAAATAGTCACAGCTTTTCAAAGTTTATTACTCAAGTGTTTTTCACACATCAGTAAAACAAGGGCGGTGGGAGAGCAAAGCACATTTTCCTTGGTGCAATCCTGCTAGATTTATACTAAAAGACACCATATAAACTGCAAGTAATCACTATTTTTGACTCTACCAAAAAAGCATTAATATGGAGGCAGAAATCCAGGTACAACCGCACTGTAACTGTAACTACTCTGTTCTCATTGGTAATGCAGTTATTGGGGTACTTGGACAGTTGACACGGGGACGTGACATACATTAAATCTATGTGTTACAAAGCAACGTGTTACTGTATTTAAATTACATTTTTAGTAATGCAGTAATGTAGCAAGTTACTGTACTGAATTCAGTACTTACATTACAGTTATTACTTCCATCACAAAGGTTCATCAGTTACCTGCATGGTGGGTGAATAGAAAGAATGAAAATCATGAAACAAAGTTGTTTTTTATCCCTGCATACTTGCATTACAATTAGCTGATTTCAAGTTCAAATTGTATTTGTCATATTCAGGTAACAATGGCATACCGCTACTGGCAATGAAATTCTTAAGCTCAGAGTCCTCTCAATATTGCATCTAAAAGAAAACAAAATTGCACATAATTAAAAATTAAAATAAACTTTATAAATAATATAAACTATTTATTTATGTAAAAAAAAAAAAGAGTAGACTAAATAAATACAGATTACTAAGTGTGCCATAGGAGCAAAGTGGTGGAACATAGTCTATAGCACACATGTGGACATTACTTTTATTTTTATTGAACAAAAGGACAAATGTGCAATGGTAAAGTGCACACTCTATCTGGGACAGAAATCACAGCATTATGCTGCCAAGAAAAGCAGCCAGAGCCTCATCTTAAACAGGTACTGAAGGCAGTGATGAGTATGTTTGTGTTTCACTGTGGCTTTAAAGTCTATTTGAGCCTCCACACAAGTTAATTCTGTTCATCTAGAATTAGGGTTTTCACTCATCCAAGGGACTCATCCAAGTGACTTCTTCAGTCACAGGCCAAGGGATTTATCTTGATATGTGGGGCTGGAGCCTCAAGTTTATATTGGGTTTTTTTTTTTTTTTTTTTTTTAATGTTTATTTATAAGATTTTAAGTTCAAAGTTACATAATGGCACACCAGACAAAGGACATAAGATTCAAAAACAATAACATTTAAGCACAGAAAAAAAAAGAAAAAACAGAAACCAAACACAACAAAAAAAACCCAAACAGGAAAACGGGAAAGAAAAGGAAAAAAAATAAAAACAAAATAAATAAATAAAAATACACCAGTTAGCCAGTACAAATCAAAAGTTCAAAAGAAACACCACTGTCCAAAGAAGATGATCTTCTGTGTGAGTTTAGGCAGGGCAACAGAGAGTTCACCAAGACCAGAAGATGTGGGAAACATGTCCAGAAAGGAATCAGGGTCCGGCAGAAGAGCAGTTTCACACAAACACAAAGTGCAGTCAAATGGGTTAAAGTTTATGTTAAATTCCCATTAATATGATTGAGAAAAGGGCCCCAGATTTCGACAAACTTAAAATGGGTGTCAGCCAAACGATAACGAACCTCTTCAATATACAAACAAGCAATCATCTCACGTAGCCAAACCCTGAACAGTGGAGGAGATGGTGATTTCCAGGCTCTAAGAATAAGTCTTTTAGCTACAATCATGCCAAACATTAAGGCTTTCTGAAGAGGACGTCTGAGTGCCAATGAGGTTAGGGAGCAGCCTAGCACTGCAAGTACACCATCCGGCTCTAATTTTAAGTCATAAATCTGGTTATATATATTAAATATCTCTGCCCAGAAACTCCTGAGTGTGGGGCAAGACCAGAAAAGGTGACCAAGGGTTCCATCCATTGCTTTGCATCTGTCATACAAAGACGAAATAGATGGAAAAATGCTGCATAGCTTTGTTTTAGAAAAATGCAAACGATGAATCAAGTTTATATTGTTAACTGGTAATTATGAGACAACGCATTTCAGGTCATTTTATGGAGGAACCAGCGGTTCTTTACTTTTATGAAAAGTAACAAGCAATGTGAAATGGCTTTGCTATGCCACAGCTCCACCTCACCAAATGATGCCCTATTGTTGCTCCACATGCAGCACTGTGCAATGACATCAGCAAGATGGTGACAGAACCTGTTATCAGTATCGAGAGAAATAAGATTCTATTAAATCCCAGAGAGCAATTTTTACAAATTTGGTGCTGTATAAATGAAATGAAATTGAACTGAATTTCCCCGAGGTGTTCTTACTATGTTAGTCAGGCCAGCGATGGGACGACCTTGAAATCAGTGAGGATTGCCAGATTCTCCTCGTCTTTGGCTATTTTGCAGAAATAAATACTAATACTTGCACAGCACCTCATTGTTTGTTGAAATCAGCAATTTAACAATCAGTTGGAATCCACCGATGAGCGAGCGTGCCGTTTCTCCTGCATCCTAGAGTCAAAAAGTCTGTTATTAGCTGCAAACAAACACAGAAGATGATGAAGAGGGGAGCAGTCCAATGAATGAGGAAAGAAGAGATGCAGACTGGGACATTTGAGAAACGCAGACAAAACAAAGCCCGACCCTGTTTCCAGAAAACATCAGGATGCTTTTTAAAATGTAAATAAAAACACAATGCAAGCATTTACAAATCATTTACACAAAGAGAAATGATCAAATGCTGAAACTTAATTCATGAGTTGAGAAACGGGTAACAAGAGAAAACTGGAAAGGTTGTGTAATGTTAAAAAATATCACATCTCAGAAATGATTAGTTAATAAACAATGAGGCCATTGCATGATGATGATGATGATTCAGTGTAAAACAAGTATCCCAAAAGAGGCTGAGTCTTGAGTTAGCATGCAGAAGGACTGTCCTTTCTGTTTCAGACCACCTTGGAAAAACGGTTCAACAACAGAATAACATTTCTCAATATAAAACTAAATCAAGTACACGTATTACAACAGCATGGATCCACTGTAAAAGACTAATTTCGTGCATTGTTATTATTTACATTTTGAACCATATTCCAGCCTTTTTGGAAGTAGAGCTATATTCAGTGTCATTAATCTCACTGGTGGATGCTATGCAATGTATTCGTATTCCAGTTTCCTGTCCTGTGTGTTGGCTTTTGTTGAGCAAGCCAGATGCTCACAACCTTTTCCTTACTCCGGCCCTAATTTGTCATAATGAAAAAGAAACATAGAATTTAAAGCTTAGAGGTGACTTTTAAAACCTTTCCCTCAGTGTGAAACAATGTACACTTCATGGCTTCATGGTTTGAGTTCACGGTACTCTCTTCGACTTGTGGGGTGATGCCTACCAACCAACCAAAAGCTGGTGGGGAGCGCTGAGCGAACCACAGCGGAAGAGCTGGCAGAGACACCGGCTTCAGTTTGGTTTGGCACATCAGACCGCTGTTTAAAATCACAACTCACCATATCGTAAGCCACGGAAGAATACATCAAGGTGCCCAAGTCTGTAATGTTCAGTACTTTGAAAATAGAACCGAATTTTTCTCCAAAGCATACAATTATGGATCGCTGGATGCAACTCAGAAAGTACGCTTAATTTTGAGTCTGTCTTGACATCAATCTACATATCCAGAGCTGATGATGGGATTCTATCAAATTCAGCAATGAAAAATAGGCAGGAGCTGATTTACAGTTTTAGTGCACAGCTACTTTGGAAGAGCTTAATGTACTATTGTGCTCTCCTCTCTTACAGAGAGCTCACAGCTGAGATCAAGCCAGGATGCGGTGTATGGGCCCTGTGATGCTGTGCCAGAGGATGAACCATGTGTGCAGTGCAGACCAGTGAGGGGGGTGCCAGAGCCAGGAGCTGACCCCCCGACGCACAGGAAGCTCTTCCTCAGGAATACTGATGATGGCTGGCCAGGAGTCCTTGCGACAGAGGAAGCTCTCTCAAGCCACCAGCTGCGACAGACTAGCCAGAATCTCTTTCATGGCCTGGACGGGCCCCCAGATTTGAAACCACAGCATTATGAGGCTGCACACGGAAAGGCCTTTCTTGCTATCCTCTCTCTCCCCTCCTCTTACCCAGGATGAAATGAAATAGAAAACACATTATGTGCTGTGCGTGATCTCAAGCTGAGGGGAGTGAGCCAAGCCCAGAATGGCAGCAGCATGCCCTGACCCCATCTCTAGAGCAATCAGACTTCTGTAGCATACATGGCTACTATGTAAAGGAAAAATAAATCAAGCATCTAAATGTGTCTCAGCATCCAAGGCAAATTAATGATACACCCCATTACGTGTGAGTGGGAAGGTTGTATTTCCTTGATTTAAGAACAAAGATAAATGAATGATTCACTTCTAAGTCTTTAGAGTACTTTTATGGTACTAAATCAACTTAAGTTGTAGACCTGTGGACACAGAGCATAGTGTCTGTCTATGTCTGTGTCCTTGGAGGGGCAAAAGTACCGTATGGAGCATCCAGCAGATGCATTTATACCATGGCTCTTTCATAAATCCACTATGGAACTGCTAACTCAAACCACATGGAGTTTTTATCTAAATAACAAATGCACCAAAGCAGCAGTATCAGGTTTCCCATGTCAATGGGTAAAGAGCGCTATTTAGCTCTTCTCATTGCTCCTGTCCCAGGAAAATCACCCAAAAAGCATGTTCATGAATTTCCCTAAAAACTGGCACACTGACATCCAGACAAACATTGTCAAACTTTGTTAGCACTCAACGGTGGGTCTGCAGTCCCCCCTCGCCCTCCACATGGCTGCCATGCGTACACTTCTAGGCCAGAAAAATTCCAACCCACTAGAAAAAGATTTCCCCCCCGAAGACACCTGCCTGGGTCCAGTATGTTTAAACTTAACCAGACTGTTCTACTGACAAGCTGTTTACTTTTAATCACTGCTATAATCTAATAAAACAACTTTAGGTGTGGCTGGAAACAATACAGCTGCTCAGGAGATCAAAGACCAGATGATATGTCACCCAAATTAAGGTTGATTGACGACACTGATTTGTAATAGTAAGCTAAAGACCTCAAACAACAGCATAAAGATGCTCATTATAACTTAAAACAGAGCAATGTTTACCGCTGTGTAGCATCCTCTCTCTTTTTTTATTTCCTACGGGGGGGGGGGGAGGCACCCATTACTGACCTTTTCCCATGTCCCATTCTTGTACAATACAGCAGCTCAACAGCCCTGGGTCTTCTTTGTGACACTAAAGCACCAAATATTTTCAGTTCGTGAAAGCTCTGGAGAGGCCTGGAGAAGCTATGCTATCCGGTCGTTCAGTCTGACGTCACTAGCCGTGTCTGGGCCTAAACTGCTGCAGGTCCATATATCAAATGATCACTGTGGCATTACTGAGAGTTAAAACACTGTCTAAAGTCTTTCATCTTCAATAAAATTATCAGCGTTCTGCTCTACCAGGTGTAACAACTGAGTTTAACATCCAGGCATCCATGAAAACGGAATTTATGACATTTAACGGAGTTAGAAGTTAGCAGGAAGTTAGCTCGCTAGCTTCTATCTAAATACAATATAGCATGTCCTGACTGCAGCAGTTTGGAAACATATTAAAACGTACAGCTTTGCTATCACTTCCAACATAAATGAAGACAGAAAACTAAACAGCAGTGACGTTTGTAGGGTTACTGAAGTTTGGCTAGCTGGTATATAATGATGTGCTACGTCACCGCTAGCGACACAGCTATGTTAGCATAATATAAACAAGCTAACTTTTTTTCCACTGGATAAAAGTTAACGTGAGTGTTCTCGGTGGTCAGGAACAAATGTAATCGCATGGCAGGATGCTGTAAAAGGACCAAACTTCAGCCAGGAGAACAAATGAGATAATCCATCCACAAGGTTAGTCATTCATATACTGCTGCATGGGCTGTGCTGTAGTTACATCGTAAGGTTTTAAAAACTGATCTTAAATAAATGATTAGCGGTAATAAAAGCCGAGGGAGGTCAACGGTGATCACTGACTTTTTTTAGGAGCTTTTTCAGATTAAATAGAAGAAAATACAAAGCATTAAACATAACAACACAAAAGCCATATTAAATGCAGACTACTTTAGGCCCGGAAGTAGGATTCGTCACGTCATCACTTAATAATCGGATTGTAAGAGGTGCATCACGCAGTGGCTACAGCCGTATATTCTATAAGAAACATGTCCTGTTTAAAAATTATTATTCCTGTTCTGTGCATGGTTCTATCTAAACGTATATGAACAACATTCAAAACCATGTAGTGGATTGTGTGCCTCTGGAGCTAGTAGCATGTTAGGAGAAGATTTTCAGCTGGGAAATCAGAAGCCATGCCACAGGATATTACTCAGTCTTTCTCCCCGCCTGCTTCCTAATTCACCAATCCCTTTGTGCCAAGGAAGCTTCTCTGCTTCATATTAGTCCAAGGTTCATGTAAGCCTCTTCTGACACAGCTCTGCCCCTGCTAACCTCCCAGCAGCAGCAGGTTGAAGGAAGGGCTTAGGAGACAAGCTTGATGATATAAGATGGCTTCTGTTTTGTGAGAAGGATAACCCTTCTGAAATGACACGAACACTGCAGAACTCTTTGATTTACAGGATAAATATGTGCTGGTGATGTGCTTCACTTCGCAGGAACAAGACAGAGGCAGAAGGCCAATTAGCTTTAAGTCACGGATAACTATAAGAAATATGCACTTCACTGTACTTCTGCATTCTCAATGCACAAAGAGCCCAAGCAGCACTAGACTGAACATCTGCACTGGGGGTTTTAGGAGCGACCACACACATTCCATCAAGCTGGTCAATGATTCTGAAGAAAGAGAAAGACATGAAAGTGTTGTGAGAAAAGAGGGAATGAAAGAAAAGAATGAACAAGCAAATATAGAAAATCTTAAAAAGTGTTACATTGTGATTTCATTTAGATCTTTCACTAAAGCTAATTTCCTGCTTGAAAGATATATGATAATATCTTTTTAATCATGTTTATTTCTCAGAGCTCCTGCTGTATCAGCCCAGCCAGCACCAGGCTCAATCCAAATACAACCAAACAGGATCAAAGCGTCAATCGATTTCAGCAGTGGCTTTTCATCGCAACTTGCCTTCAGTTTATCTAGGTTTCTTTCCAGGGTCTGAAACCCTTCTACTGTGTGCTCACTCAAATGATTCTCCATGGAAAAAGATCAGTGATGCTAGGGCCAGGTTAACTCACATACATCTATGTGTAGTGTTTCATACATGGATTTATAAATAGAACCCAAGACAAATTTACACTTTACATTGGTGGCTTGTTTTTAAGCCAGAACCAAAAAGAGGAGCACTTTCCAAATCAAACAGAGCCAGAGACAGGTCGTTCTATATTTCATTGAGTCTGAGTGAAGTTTACTTAAGCGTGAGCTGTATTTCATGTAGTATACATGCCTGTTTTCAAAACTGCAGTCAAGGTCTGAGAACTCAAAGAATTACGCCACAGTGCACCCGTTGTCTGGTATAAATAACATGTAACGTGTTCCCCATGTGTGCTTCCACCAACAAGGCCGACATTGAATGCTGTCATAATTACTTAAACACTCCCTAATCACAGTATCTCCGTGACTGGCAACGAGTGAACACTCATCAGGGACGTCCCTTGCGCCATCTGTCTTCCGTTTGCACATAAATCAGTCTAGAGGGATCATAACGTCAGATTTGAGTCGGCTGGGCCTCTTAAATCCGGCCCCAAAACAAAAGTGAAGCGTCATATCGTCCGCCAAAACTGCTCCGTCTTCCCATGAAGCAGGTATGAAATAGATTAGCAATGAAGTTGCAGCCGACAGTGATGGATTAGAGGAGAAGACCACAAACCTTGGAGGCATTAAAACAACGTGTGTTCGCTCTTGTAGCTACACAAGATTCAGGAAGTGTTATGTCATTAACCACACATTGCCTACTGGTTGAGAATGAAAACAAACATGTGAGTATTTCATGGAAAACTTGAAAGTAATCAATGTTTGTTCTGGGTCTTCTGTAGTTATGGATGACCTAAACGACAATGATGATGAGAAAATGATTGTGATGATCAACCAAAGGGGGGTTTAGAGAAAAAGTTTCTTTAGTTGTAATGAAGTCATGTTAACTGACAGGATTGTTGTAGCTAACTGTGTGGTATCATTCATATATCATCGTAATTGTTAGCTAGCCAAACACTGTTTATCACTGGTAATCTGAAAAACAGTGCTAGCTGTGTTGGGTTGAAGCAAGAAATGGCCAAATGTGAGTTATGTTAATTGCTCAGCAAACTGCTGTACACATACACACATGTCTCAAAATAAACTATAGCTGCAGAACATAAAAAGGTGGCTGCAGAAATAAAGAAATGTCTGTTTACAGCTAAGTGTGAAGGCAGAAAGATTCCACGCTTTGGCCTAAATATGATCATCGTGAGAAAACACGGAGAGCGTGATGAACAAATGTAACACATTTTTCCCCATTGTGTGAGACTTACCACAGTAACTGGCTATATTATATCGTGCTGACAATTTTTTTATTGAGCTCCTTGGTTTTTGACTCCAAACAAATGTAATAGGTTCACACAACAGCATTAACAGCCAACTAACAATGGGAATTCTGACATTAGGCTGCATTTGTGTCCACTGCTAATTAAGACGGGTATTGTAGTCCTTAACAGCCTCGTAAAAGCAATGAGGCACAGATGGAAGCTCCGCAAAGCTCGGCGGTATTGAGGGTGAGGTTAAATGAGCAGAGAATAAAGAGTGCTCTGGCCTCTGCTTCACTGTGTTTTCTCACTCATGTAGTCTTGGACAGGGCAGGGTTTAGGTATGTTAGTCTGACCAGCTCAGCTCCTAACAGTGACCGCAGGCCTATAGTAAAACACTAGGAATTAAACCACAACCATATTTAACACAGCAGGTACAATAAACAAAGCTTTTAAAATCTGTCATTAAGCCGGGGATAAAAGGGTAACCTACCTGCATAATTACAAATTTTAAAAACAGGAGATTTCTTGAAGCATCAATGCATGACCAGTTAATGATACCGTGTTTAGATCCTAGACTTGATGTCATTCTTTTGTAAAACCATATGACATCAATGCAAGGTTGGGAATATGTATGTTTGGACCTAATTTAGTAATAACAGTGAGTCAGACACATCACATTTTAAGAGACACCTCATATGAGGCTGTTTGTCTTGTCTGTAAATTATACTGCAAACTTTAAAGATCATGTTAGCTGATTGGATGTACAGAAAGAGACATAGCCTTACAACATAGTATCCTAACCAATCACAAGCAGTGGCTGGTGAGATTGCTCAAAGTGGATGCATAAATCAGTATGTCATGTTTAAAACATGGCATCACCCTTAAGATAAAACCCTTAAGATAAAAAGGAAGACCAGTTCATGTGATGTTATCGAAGTCACGTACTGGGGACCTTGTTTTCTCTGCCAAGAGCCACGTCTTTTTCTCTTTTTCTCCTTTGTGGTTGACAAGCAGCAGCTGTGGTGAAACAGGTCTGATTTGGAGCAGCAATGAGCAGATGGTCAGCTGCAGTGACAAAGAGAAACTGTGATTCTGCAGTGACAGAGCAGCGCTTGACTGTAGGAGGAAGTAAATCAGTTGCAGTATTGGGTAATGCCAGCAGCCAAGATTTGATGAAATGTAATCATGCAAAAAAGCAAACTTAAATATCTTTTAATATGGGTTTCAGGCTTCCTTCGGACCCAATGAGTATTTCTAAAGCTGGGGTACTCCTTCCTCAGACATCTCAAGAGTAAATGGCCAGACATTCTCCTTAACGATTTTCTGATAGGGAGCAGAATTCATGGTTTCACTGAGTATAGCAAGTCATCCATGTCCTGAAGGAGCAAAGCAGGCCCTGACATCACACTATCATCTTCTCTGTTCTGTTGGTTGTTATGAGTTTCTTTGGATGGTGGCATGATGTGTTGTTGTTGTTGGTTTTTTTTAGATTTTTTAGACTACTTCACTTTATTTGACAGGCTTGATTCTTCGATCACCTTCTAATACATTTAATAGTTGCTGAGAAATTTCTAGACCACAGTGTGAAGTGGTTTAACCAACAGGCTAACAACTATCACTATTCCTAGAGCACCAACCTTAGCTTTTCTAATAAAAAGTAAACATAGAGTTAGACCACAAAGTCAAATTAAGCTATTCTCAGTGCCAGCCAGCATCAGCTGACATCTCAGCCAATACTCTTTTAAAACCCCACATAGGGCATGCATGGCTAGGCTTAGTTGCATCTGCAAACCACATTGCAACCCACCTCATCTTTGCTCCATTGTAACTGCCGTTTTTGACTAAATCAACATAAAGAGTTCTCAGCCACACTACGTCCTATATCTTAACTCAGCAGTACAGACGGTTTTCCCACGGTTCCTCACAGTTGTTCCTTGTACATTATTTGCATAACCAAAGCTTTGCTGCGGCTTGGAAACACTTCCTCCCTCTTTTGCTGTGATTTTTCCTGTTTGCCACTGCTATAGAGTGGTAAACTATAGTAAACATTTAAAAGGGATATAATGCGGTTGCAAAAACCTCAACAAACCTCTGATGTACAGTTAAGTTCTACGACTGTTTTTATTCACAGTTACGGTTGCTGGCATCATGGCCTATAAGCTATTGTAGATGGCCAAGGTCATTTGGTTTTGGTCAGGGTCCACTGACAGACAGAGTATTCTCGCAAGTGAAAACACAGCTAATGAACAGAAGAGCTGCCAAAGGTAACTTCAGTGAAATTCACTATAACAAAAACAATGGTTTTCTTGTGCCATTGCTGAAGTGTCTTCTGCACTTGACTACAGTAGAATTGTCTTGTAATCACAGACATAGCTTTTGATAAATGAACAGTAGGCTGTGTCTGTTTCTGTTAACCCAATCCCAGCTGAAGTAATTACGTGATGGCAAGAGCAACATTACACAAAACTGCCCGAAGCGGCTTTTACTGCAAGGACTGGAAGTTTATCTGAAGACGCAGGAACCACAGTGGAGCTTCTGTGGAGCAGATTTTCTTTTTTTAGGATTGATTGTTTGCCTTTTCCTGTTTTCATTCATCTGTTGTAGTCATAACCAAGTGACCAAGTCTAACCAAGTGTAGAAAGATGAAATTGTGCTTTATAGATGTTTTATAGCGTTTTTAGGCAGGCTGAAGTGAAAGTAAGATATTACAGGAATGATGAACTTAGAAAGAGAAAGCTATCTGCTGAGATTGAAATTAACAGATAAATCAATCTATTTTTTTTAAATGTTGTAGAGCATTGGATGACTTAGGTGAGCAGAGAGTGTCTGTGAGGTAAGGAGAAGTATCATTTAGCCAGGCAATTATGGTCTGCTCATCATAGGGCTGGAACAGAGGTAAGATGGAGGTAGTCAGTAATTGGAAGCGAACCCCACAATCTTGACCCCGAGCATTACTGCTCTGGCAAACACAGTCCGCAACTTGGCAGTTGTGACTTTCCATTGCAAAGTTATTCCCTCACCCTTTTGTTGAGGCTTTTTACAGGATTTTTGTGTGTCCATAACACCTCAGTATACAGACTCAAGGAGCCACATCTGGATGCATCCATAAATCTGCACAAAATAATGTTGCAGTGTTTCCAAGCAGGCTTTCTACTAACGTTTTCCTCATACATATAGCTTTGACCCAGGCATCGTGGTACTCCTATGAATAACATGAGGTTATGGCAATGTGGCTTTTTGACAAACGCACTTACATTATGAATTTAATTATATTTCAGGACATCAATCATCTTTCATTTTGATCCATCATTAATCAAGAAAATGGCTAATAAGTGCTGCTCCTTGTCTTGATTGCAAGTCTTCCCTGCCTCATTCTCTACTGTCCAGAGCATGCAAAGCATCAGTCACAGTGTTGTATCCAGGTGTGTGGCAGACGGCATGAGAACCCCATCTCAAGACTCTGGAGACAGATGTGCACTGGAGTGTAGCTTTATTGCTGAGTTACATATGCTTAGAATCCTACACAAACTGGGGCATGACTACGAACAGAACACAGAGAGTGACAGGAAGACCAACAACAATGTGACAAAGAACTAAGTAAACTGAGGGCTTAAATAAACACAATGGGCAATCAGGGAGACACAAGGTAACACAGGTGAACCAAATCAGACTAACGAGAAAGGGAAGTCGAACTGAACATAATGCACACAGTACAAGAGACTGTCACAATAAAACAGGAAGCTGATGGCTCAGGCACAGGAAGACGGGGAAAGAAACACTGAGACGAGACTGACTAAATATCGAGAGCAAGGGACGCAGAGAGCAGAGAGAGAGACAGAGGGTGACATAACACAGACGAGACCAAGACAACCAGGAGGCAAAAGGGAGCTGACTTAATGAAAAAGTAGCTAAGAGTGCTGTTGTTTGCAGTGGGCCACAGGCTCTGTTTCATCTGACTATGAACTTAATGAAAGAAAAGAGAAGAAAACAGACTCTGCCTCTCATTATTGCTGTAACAAAACATATTCCAAAATGATTTTCATTTCAGTACGCCACTCAGCCTCTGATTGATTCTGAAATGAGCAAATGCCCCCAAAACCCTGTTACCATTAACAGCCTTTCCTTTTTGACAGTAATGGCTCTGTCGCTTCATTCCAAGCTTTTGCCTGACCTAGACATTTTAAGTGATTCAAATAAGCCTGAGAGAGTACGAAAAAACAGATCCACTTACAGATTCAAGTGGGCATTAAAAACATTTGCTGTGCATCACGCTGGTTTCCTCCCGAAGAGGTGGCCAATTTCACCTTCATTCATATCCAACTGTGCATGTCATCCAAAAAACAAAATATAACACAGCACACACGGGAACCAAACCACAAAGTGAGAGAACTCTATTCATATTACGGCCTGTTGATACTCTTACTAAGATACCTTTGTGACATGTTAAATTTAGAGTGAGGGCAACCAAAGTGTTTTTTAGTGTTTGTAAATGAAGTGTCACTAAATGTGCTTTACATAAGATTAATGGCATCATTATAATTACTTCTATTATTGTTATTATCAGTAGCGGGATAACTGTTTTACATAGTAACAGTGTGACAAGTCATTAAGTATGGCAGAGAGCCTGTACTGGCAGCAAGTGTATTAAGCTGCCACATTACTCATGGCAGTTAGGATGTTTTATCACCATGCCAAGCTGCAGTTAGCCTGGTTCCCAATTTTAGTTGTTTTTTTAAAGCCTTATTTGTTAAGAAATGACTCAAACATCTTATTTTGTTCCATGAAGAGGGAACTTCTCTCTTTAGCAGTTATGCTTCTATCATTAAGTATAAAGTGTGTGTTAAAGAGATACTGATTTGTCCATCTTGTTCTAAAAGGATAATATTGTCGTAGTTTTGCTTCAAGTGAAGGTATTCACGCTAACTCAGTGTGGCAGCAGACCCTCCAGTTTCAGTTGGGAGGACTTAACCTAGACTTTAAATGCAGGATATCATTGTGTCAGTTATGATATATGAAGTGCAGAAAGCCTTGCGAGTGCTACTGAACCCTTTTTCTTGTTATTTTTAGAATTCCACTGAAATCTGAACTACACATAAGAAAAAAGGGATTTTCACATAGTCTTACCTCTGGAAAAAGACTTCAACTTCGTATAGTACTTTTTTTTTTATCATAGCAATTATTACAACAGACTAGCTTATCAGCTCCTTTGCTAAACTGAAAGGACTTGATTCTGAATTGATTAATGTGGTACCAAGGTGTTAAGTCACTGCTTGCTGTATATTATAGTCCCACACTCACAGTGACTAAGAGAATAAATAAAACTAAATTGTTCTTTTAAGAGAGTACTAGTGGATATGTGTTGAGCTGCCAGGCCATGCTCTGAGGACATTGTTTATTTAAGAGGGAAAATTACTGAGTTAAAAATCATCTGACACTAAAGTGCAAGTCCAAAACCATCGCACAAATGTCATTACTATAGGAACCAGGCTAGATGACACTTAAACAAACCCCTGCCTATCAAGACAAATGATTAAAGGCTCTGTCAGCCTGCATCTACTGACATTAGAAAATCAGAGAAAGTCAGTCTGCGGCTGATTCTTTCAGTATGCCCATTTTTGGTTCATTTCTAAAAGGCCCTAACCAGCACATCACTTATGTCTATAAAATCAGCACGCACGCTTGATCCTTTGTTAGCAGTGGAAAAGACTGAAATCTAAAAGCAAAGACTTACATAAAAGATCAGAGCGGATAGAATCCGTACAAAAACTTTACATTTTATACAAATAATGACTTCAAGGAGAGACAATAGTAAAGGAGAGATATGACAACAGCATGCGAGTGGAAAAAGTGACACAGCTAGTCGTGAATGACTGAAAGCCCCCATAAAAATAACATGTGGTGATGGTATAACATCCCTGATGCACGCAAGTTAGTGTTCTATATCCATCGCTGCTATTGATGTATTCACAGACTGCTGTTAACAACATCTTCCTGGGAAACATAAGATCCAAAAGTAATGGGCACATGTGGATAATGCAATGGTTTACTGCTATCAACCAGCTTTTCCACTGAGGGTCATCAAGTGATTTGTCAAAGTCATACTAATTGTTGTCACTGCTTAGGTTTCCTTGATCATGCCTGAAATCTGAATGTCAGTCCTGTAGCTCTCCTGTAGTTACACAAAAATAAACAGATCACATAACCATGAATGATACCACTGGTCTGAAGTTTTGAACTTTATTGTGACTTTTATTATCATTTTCGCAGCTCAGCTCAAATATATTTGTTAATCTTATATCACTGGTTGTTTTAGTTTCACTGTCTAGACCAGGGGTCAGCAACCCGCGGCTCCGGAGCCGCATGCGGCTCTTTAGTCTTTATTTTGCGGTTCCGGGTGGTTTGGGAAAATAAATTAGAAGTATTTAGCTGAAGTGTAATTTATGTTAGTTCTTTTTTTTAACTTGTAGTTCTAAATTGGAAGATTATTGTGATTTTGAAATGTAAAAATAAAATTATATTTTATTATTTTTTCATCGCTCAAAATAATAATAATAAAAATAAGCGTCACACTTGCGGAAACCGCTATACCCGCCGAAACGCTGTGCATTTATCGAGACTTTCGACCCCAGGTAGGCCAATTATGGATCTTCGGATCCACATTATGTCAGCAGCTGTTCTCCACCATGACCTATGTTAAAACAAACACCGCTCACGCCTCACAGACGACAGCTTACAGTCCTGCGTAAAGATGAAAGCCCCGATTTGCAGACGCTGTGCGCAGAGGTTCAGGAGCATAAATCTTATATCATATCACGACAGACCCGACGATGTTTGCATGAACATGCTTTTCAGCATCTCTTTATTGACCGCTTTTCACACAAGGTCGCTGTACGCATACAGCCGACTGTAGCTTTGCAGCTCACAGCCCGACACACACCAACACAACAGCAGAGAGAGCACAGACTTTAAGGCTGCGAGGCGTGATTGCGGGTGCCGCTTAGATGCGTCCGCCTCCCCTGCAGCAGCGCTGCAGACCACGCCCCGCCACACACATTAACCAGGTAAAATACATATTTAGGCAGAATTTTGCAAATATCTATTTTTTTAGCAGCATTGTGCTTTTTTCCAATTATTTTTTAAAAGTCAGGTCAAAGCTCCAAAAGCCCAAAGGCGATATAAGGGTGGCGGCTCACAACAGTTTTTGTTTGCTACATGGATCATTTTAGTTCAGCTGGGTGTCTTTCCTTTTGTTATATTTCTTTAAGAGTTCAAAATGTGTTAATTACATAAATAAAATGTAATTTTCTCTGTAGCACTTCATGGATTTCATAAGAAACACAGCTTATTTGCTCTGTGGATTCTTTTAAAAAGCAGTTAAACGCTTTTCTTTTCAAACAAGCCTTTTGTTGATCTACGTATTTTAGATTCTTTACATTATTTACATTTGATCTTTTACATTGTGTATAATGTCTATTGATTGTATTGTTTATTTTAATATTTGTGTACAGCGCTTTGTGGCTGCCTGTCTGTGAAAAGCGCTTAATAAATAAACTTTACTTACTTACTTTAGTTGCTCACACAAAGCATAAAGGTAAAAAAAACATTATATACAATGTTATCTTAATTTTAGATATCAAAAAGTATTTGCGGCTCTTTGGGTGTTAAAGGTTGCAGACCCCTGGTCTAGACTGTTAGATGTGTAGCATTTAATAGAAGAAAAGTGTACAAGCATAATGAAATCACAATTGTTTAAACTTTTAAGGTGCCAAAGGGCACCTTATCTGATTGTAATGCGAATACTTGAAACATCCACCACACACTGGGAGCACTTTTCAATTAACTTTACATATAAGCAGAATTAATGAAATAAAAAACAAAGCGGGGATTTCTTGTGAAATAACCTGTCAGACAGGAGTTATTATTTAAAGCCGAGTATTTTAATGTCTGAAAAATGTGTTTCGATGGGGATCAATAAAACTTCATGGAAAGACCGTATCCAACAATCATCGAATCATCGCCTTTTAATACTGCCTGCACTTACTAATTCAAGCAAAGACAGAAATGGAAGATTCCAGATCTGTGCTCCCCTTCCAGCAGTCAGAGCTATTATACACAAACTGCTGACTCGTCCTTCTGATGTACTTGATGTCAGAAGCATGTCCGTCTGACAGACAATTTCACCACTTAATACTTAATCTGAACATTGAGTGTGTTTGTATCTTTATCTTTTCCTTTTCTTTCTTATAAAGTGTCTTATTGTGTGCTCTGTTCAATCATCTCAAAGAAAGTCGATGAACAAAAAAGCAAATGCAATGTCAGATAAAATTCTGTCAAACTACCACTGGAGAACAGAATTTACAGGAGATGCACCAAGTTTTGTTTTCAGAGTAGCGCTTGTTGCTGCACCTGCTGCACTACCCCCAAATCAGCTAATACCAGAGTGATGGCCTAGTCTCTACAGCAAGCCAGGACTATGAAGATTCTTAGCATGTCATCATCCAAGTTAGCTGATTGATGCTATAGTAGTGTTTGCTGATGGTAGGTTCAAACAATGCCCTGCTCCATACAAGTTAATGATAGGCAGGCAAAGAAGCCAAAGTATTGCTTTTAGTGTGGAACTGCTACTGACTGCAAAAGAAAAGCAACTTCTTCTAGGGTAGGTCATGATTACACCTGCACTTTGGTCCAAAGTGAAATTCAGACAGATTTACTTGGGGCACATTGGTTCACATCTAATTTATTGAGCACTTGAGTCGTACAGAGATACTGTTAAATGTTAAAGTCACATATGCAGCTTAGGTCTTTAAATTATTTTTTGATGACACTGCAACTCAGGAGCATAAAGGGATCAGGAACATTAAGCTCTGGGCATATAATCCATGTCATTGAGATCAGCTCATTGTTGGTTCTGGACTTTCAATAAATGTATATGCAATAAAAAACAAAGGGAAATGGTTAGCCTTCTCATTTCCTTTGCAGTATATGTTTTAACACTTTTAATAGATGGTTAATTCAATATAGAATTATATATTGTGCAGAGTATGACTTGACAAATTGTTGTCAATCCTAGGCCCCTCTCACCTCTGATGCATATTCCTGTAGGTTGCCAGTCACTGGAATAAGCATTTTCTGAAGTGGAGACTTGAGCTGGGGTCCCAGCAGAGGAATACCCCCAGCCTTACATATGGTTTGTAATGCTAAAGCCCCACAACAGGCCACCTCTATATCGTCCTCCTGGTTGGGAATCAGGCTGCCTAAATTAGGAAGGCAGTCCAGCAGCTTTACCTGATTGGAGATATAGACACCCCTAAACTTACATGTAGACAGACAGATAAAGCCATGTAAAATCTCTACATAGAAACTCGGTGAGACTGACATAAATTCAGGAACTAAACTGAAACGTTTGCCTGCAAGATTTGGGTAATAATTGATGGTTCCAGATGGAAATAGCAAGTTTTTGGCCCTGATTACAGGTGTAATTAAAGTTCTATTACCACTGGGTCTGAGAGGATGAAAACACCAGAGATGCTAGGAGTGGAAAACTGTCAGGATAGATGTTGATGTTAGGTCTGAAAAGCCCAGTGTGACCATTTATGGCCATCATTCTGTGTTCTAATCCATAGTTCCTGGCCAGCAAGACAGACCAGGCAAAGCTATTACGGACTGCACAGTTCAAAGGTGGTCTTGTAGCATAGCGTGAAATTAATCTGCCTCCGTGAGCAACTTGCACATGAGAACATCCGATTTGGGGCTGAGGAAAATATACAAGGCATGGTGGCTTTAATCAAAGGTCCCTCCGTCAACAAACATGAATGCAGGTTAGAGGATGTAGGAGACATTCTATCTGGTACCCAGCACCCACTTTCTAATTTTAAAAAACTGGATGACCACTATCGGGCATTTACTGTGTGAAAAGGGAAAATAATTCTTTGATTCAAGGAAGCTAAAACAACAACAACATTTTTTACCCTTTGAACTATGTTAATATATGGATTTCATCAGAATAAAACACAAATTTTCACAAACGTTTTCAAATTTTCTGAAGTTAGTACAAAAAAATACTACATCATAAACAAGCTGACCTGTTTTCAAGGAAAATCTGCTACTGTTGGAGATTTTTCATAATTACCAGTACAGAAAAATCAGGCTGAAATCTGCAGTGTTTTTCCTGCTGCATTCCTCACCATGGGATTGTAGAGCTTGAGCCATGTCACACTCTGAACTTACATTTTACTGTGCTTACACTCACCAGTTTATTGATACCACCATATAACCTGACATTTCTTCTTGCTCTGCAGAACTTGGCCACGTTAGCGATGGTCTCGGCAGCTAAGGCCTTCAGTTCCTTGACTGGTGAGTCTAGGATCTTCACTATGCTCTGCACGCCTTTCATGTCAAGAATAACCGATGGATTAGAGATCCGATCTAATCACAAGAACACACATTAATATTAAATATGACTAGTTAAAAATTTTATTTTATGATATTTTATGACTTTTATGACCACCTAAAGACCAGCCTTTAGGTGGTCGTTAGCAGCCAAATACTCATTTACACAATGTTGCAGTACAACCAAGTTGAAAAGCACCAACCCACACATATCATTAGGAATGCTATAGAATAATTGCTACCCCATTTTTTAAACAGCATGCTTTCTACCTTGCACTCATGTTTCTAAAACTAAAACACAAGCTGGCACACATGGCCAGCTCTGTTCATGCCAGCAGGCCGTGCAGGTCCAACTTTGTCATGGCTACTCACTTTGCATTTGTGTTCATCTGTATCCAGCAAGTTAAGGAGGACTTTAAGGCCACCTGTGTCCTGGATAGCCATTTGGCATGACTCCTGCATCAAATTAAAGTCCATCATGGCACAAAGAGTGTCAACAGTGACTATCTGGTCACCATCCTGAAACAATCATTTCAAACACAAATGAATTAAAAAGTAGGAGAGGAGGAAATAACTGAACATTAAGAAAAGCCTCCCTCCATTCCCCCGGACTTCTCCTTCCTCTTACACTCATTGTGTTATTTCTCTTTATAATGCTACTCCTGCTGTTTTGTTTATGCCATGGTCTTGTTCTGTATGTGTTTAGCGTTGTCGTGGTTAACACTGATGGAAAGAAATAATTTGCCAACAAAGAGCACTGTGCTCTGGTTTCATGCAAAAAAGGACAGTATTAACACTGAAACCCTGACACTAATTTTAAGTTAGAATTCAAAAGTTGTGTGTTTTGTCAGTTGCTATATACACACAAATCAATTTAGACCAGTGATTAGCAACTTAGTAACTACAACACTACTCAGTCAACAAGTGGTTTGAGGGAGGAAAGTCTGGTCTTTGATTTAAATTCAAGCCCCTCGACAAATGTGGGAGAGGAAGTGGAACTGATTAGATTTTATTGCCACTTAATTTCAATGTGTACACAAAAAACAGAAAAAAAGAAGAAAGAAACAATACGGACTTAAAATAGTGCATGTGTGGTCAAATGCTGTCATGCGCCGCAGTTGCAGAACCTTAATTTTATTTTATTGTTTTTTCCTTAAATTTAGAGTCCAAATACTTGTTTTTGTTGGTTTTTTCATATACTCTTTACATAAATCCGCATAATGTCCTAGCTGTGGATGGATGATGACAGCATTACAGCACTTGAAATACCAGCGTTACAGTTCTTGCTTTGTGATGGTTAAATGCAGGCAGTGGTGGTGTTTTGTTTGTTTATGACTGTATTTAGTCTGAATTACATGCAGTTATGTAGCAAACTTGGTTCACATACAATGTTTTCCATCATGACATTGAGTGTTCACAGCAAAAAATGCAAAAGTTTTATTCAGCTTTGACATTCATTTCAATTCAACTTTATTTATATATCATCAAATCACATCAACAGTTGCCTCAAGGCGCTTTATATTGTAAGGTAAAGACCCTACAACAATGCAGAGAAAACCCCAGCAGCCAGATGAGCCCGAGTGGGAATAAACAATCCCTTTTAACCAAAAGAAACCTCTGACAGAACCAGGCGCAGGGAGGCTTAGGGTTGGGGGTCAGGCATGTCACTGAAACGTCCAGTCTAAAATATTCTTGCAAGTGAACCATCAAATATTGCTCCCTTTATTGCACTGATTAAAACATGACACTGATAGATTCTCCTATAGTAACTTCAAGGCTGCCTCTATGATTCGAGGCAAACTTTGCACAAACAACTGTGAGACTTCACGAGTTATTTCACGCAAAAACAGGACATGAATCTATCATGTTCTGCTAACAGCTACCCATATATGTAGAAAACAGCCAGCGAGTTTTAAGCAGCTGTTGGAGGGGCTGGCTGATCTGGTCAGGCCTATAGCACGGTCTCAGTGTTTGATCATATCTCGCTCACAAAGCAGTACTCAGCAGGATAACAGGCACATGTGTTCCCCATATCATGACGCGAGCCTAAATGTGAACCATTTGTCCATTAACAGCAGTGGATCTACTGCTTCCTTTGTCTCCTTCACTCTCACTCTTCAAAGGGTTCGGCGGGCGAGTTTCGTACCTTGTAAAAACAACAAAAAAAGCTGTGTTTAGGAGTGAAAGCTGGGAGAAAAACAGATCATGTGCTTTCAGTTTTGGTAGCTTTGGTCTTGAAGTATTGTCGACATTCTTTAAAATACTGACAACATCTGACAATCTTTTATGGAGAAAGATCTTTGACTTTCTCCAAGCGTGATACAGGCAGATGCTCAAGATGGAACAAATTCAACCACCATTCGACCTCAGAACAAGAAATTCAAAGTAGTTCCAGCAAGTTTAATATCTGTTTCATGAGGCCTGGTGAGTGTTTGCATGTTTGGAGGGGGCAAAGACAAGTGAGTCAACAATGTGTAACAACAGCAGTCACGCAAATTCTGCTACATGGTTCACCAGTAGGCTGCAAAGGTCTTTAATATCAAAAGGAAAAGAAGCCATAGGCGAGTTAAGACCCTTTTTTTTTTATCAGAGCACCCCTAAAGATAACTATTAAGAGTATTAACAATAGTTTATTTTAGTATTATTTTCTGGAATTATCTTCAAATGTTAGACTTTCCTAATTTTCCTATTAACGACAGTACAGGATAGATTGATATCATGTTAAAGTCTCTCACACAAAAGGTGTTGGTGTTTTAGCAGCGTCTTTTATCATTAGCCTAATAACTGTCGTTGTTGCTGCAGAAAGAAGATGCTGAGGTAATTTCATGACACACATCAGTGGTCAGTGTTGGGAAGGTTACTTTTAAAATGTATTCCATTACAGAATACAGAATACATGCCCCAAAATGTATTCTGTAACGTATTCCATTACGTTACTCAATGAGAGTAACGTATTCTGAATACTTTGGATTACTTAATATATTATCATGCTGTTTACAACTACGTGAATGTACTATTGCTGTGATTTATTACTGTTACTGAAGGTCCGCGGCTCCGAACCGTAGTAAAGGGACCTCTGGCTAATACGGTGGGTTCTGTGTCGGGCTCGTAGCCGAAAACTAGCTTTACTTTGTTGCCTGGGTCAACTTTGCTAGCGAGAGACAGAGAGAGGTGTTGAAAGGCTGCTTCAAAGGAACTTATTGTTTTTGGAGGAAAACACGAACACGGTGTACAGTCCAGTCTTAATAGCTTACTTACAACTGGGCTCGTCTGGCACTCTTCTTGGCTGCAGTGGTTATTATTATATTTACATGCTTCCAGCTCCCGTTTTTGCTCGATGACAGCTCGTACTTTTCCTTTTTCTCCCTCCCTCGCTCGCTCACAGACACATAACGTGTATGGCAGTCCATTCTCCCTGCAGCACGGACTACACTGCCTATGATGCTACATTCTTTAGAGCTATACCTGTAGCATTCTGCCTATTAGCTTAGCACAACAACAACAACAAGAAGGCGCTCTCTCACCCAGGAAACACGCAGAGAGAGAGAGAGCGTCACCCTGTAACCATGGCAACCGTAACGCTGCCACCTGGAACAACAGAACGTAGCTGTCAAACAAAACCCAAACAGTCCTGACCCGCGACAATATGAAACAGGGAAGTACCGCCGTGTAATCCATTTATTTCAACAAAGTGACTGTATTCTAAATACCACCTTTTTAAACGGTAACTGTAACGGAATACAGTTACTCATATTTTGTATTTTAAATACGTAACGGCGGTACATGTATTCCGTTACTAATAGGCAGAATGCTACAGGTATAGCTCTAAAGAATGTAGCATCATGGGCAGTGTAGACCGTGCTGCAGGGAGAATGGACTGCCATACATGTTATGTGTCTGTGAGCGAGGGAGGGAGAAAAAGGAAAAGTACGAGCTGTCATCGAGCAAAAACGGGAGCTGGAAGCATGTAAATATAATAATAACCACTGCAGCCAAGAAGAGAGCCTGACGAGCCCAGTTGTAAGTAAGCTATTAAGACTCGACTGTACGCTGTGTTCGTGTTTTCCTCCGAAACAATAAGTTCCGTTGGAGCAGCCTTTCAACGCCTCTCTCTGTCTCTCGCTAGCAAAGTTGACCCAGACAACAAAGTAAAGCTAGTTTTCAGCTACGAGCCGATACAGAACCCACCATATTAGCCAGAGGTCCCTTTACTACGGTTCGGAGCCGCGGACCTTCAGTAACAGTAATAATCACAGCAATAGTACATTCATGTAGTTGTAAACAGCATGATAATATATTAAGTAATCCAAAGTATTCAGAATACGTTACTCTCATTGAGTAACGTAACAGAATACGTTACAGAATACATTTTGGGGCATGTATTCTGTATTCTGTAATGGAATACACTTTAAAAGTAACCTTCCCAACACTGCACATCGCTGTGGAGGAATTTTGGTCCACTCTTCTTTGCAGACTTGATTGAATTCAGTCATACTGTAGAGTTTTCAGGCATGAACGACCTGTTTAAGGCTATGCCAAAGCATTTCAATTGGATTCAAGTCTGGATTGGACCACTCCAAAACCTTCAATTTGTGTTTTGAGCCATTCAGAGACAGACTTGCAGGTGTATTGTTGGGTCATTGTTCTGCTGCATAACCCAAATTCTCTTGAGCTTTGAGACACAAACCGATCATCCAACATTTTCCTTCATAATTTTCTGGTAGAGAGGAGAATTCATGGTTCCATCAATAGCGTAAAATTGCACAGGTCCTGAAGCAGCAAAGCAGCCCCAGACTATCATGCTACCACTTCCATGTTTGAATGTTGGTATGATGTAGTTTTTATGAAGTGCTGTTAGTTTTATGCCACATGTCACGGGACATAAACCATTCAAAACGTTCTGTCTGATCAGACCACAGAATATTTTCCCAGAAGTCTCAAGATGTTTTTGTTAAATGTGAGGTGAGCCTTTCAGCTGTTTTGGCTTGGAACATTTTGCCCAGTGTCTTTGTCTTTGCTCAATCATGAATGCCGATCTTGACTGAAACCAGTGATGCCTGAAGTTCTTCACATGCTGTTCTGGGTTTTTTATAACCTCCTTGATGAGTTATCAATGCACTACAATGCATTACAGCAATGTTGTGTGAAATACTTTGTCAGATAGGCCTGGGTCACTTTAAACTTTTTTTCCCCTAATAAATTAAATCTTTATTTAAAAACTGTATTTTGTATTTAGACAGGTTACGTGTTTGTAATATGCACATATGCAAAAAAAGCCAAACAAACCCCCCCCAAAAAAACTCAGAGCAGCAAACACTTTATCAAAGCACGATATCATGTGAATTACTTCTGATAGTATCATTATTGTGAATCCTTTTAGCTGCATTAATCATGGAAAAGAAAGATAAAAGTGCCTTTTTTAGTTTGCACATCTCTTTGGTCAACCTGGCAATGAACTTGCCTTGACATTGACTTGTTTAAAGCCATACAGTGAGGCTAGGGAAAAATCATAAAAAAAGATCATAATACAAATAAATTCATACTACATATACTGTACAGCTTAGTTAATGTATTAAAATACCAGGGACAGATACATCCCAACCACTTTCCTATTAAGCACACTTTGGATTTGTCACCACGTAATTAATAAGCTTCATTAATAATCATACAGAAATAATTGTAATAATAATAATAATAATGTCTGATGAAATTGCAGTCAAAAATGGGTTAAGAAGGGATTAAGCAGTAGAGGATCCAATTGCATTCACAAGCTCCAATGGTGAACTTGATATCAGCCACATAAAGATGCTTTACACATTTTTTCTCTTCCTTTACTGCAGGTGTCTCGGCCTTGAGCTACTAAATAGCTGAAGCCTCCACAGTACTGAATGGAGGTCTTATTCTAGTCTGGTTTCCTCTGGAGCAGCAGACTAGATACTGCAGACACAGACTGCCCTGCCTGAGCCTCTCTCAGTCTATAAATCACAGCACTGAGTATGTGGGAGCTGGGATGGGGTTAACAGTGCTGTCAATGATAGCCTGTTGACCTCAGACATTCAGACATTTTGTGTGTGTGTATGTTTGTGTATGTATGTGTGTGTGTGTGTGTGTGGAGGGCTCAGTGGGATATTTCTCTTTTTGTGTGTGTTCCCTGAACATCCTTTCAGCAGGGGTTAACATGCATATTAAGCATGGTGCTCAAATACATAGGAATGTTTCAGCAATGCTGGATTGGAGACAGGGGGACTTGGGCCACTCACAGTGTTTCATACCAATTATTGTAACACAAAATGATTCAGACTTAGCAGTTTTCATACTTCTGTGCAGTCTACAGCAGACATAGAGAGAGCAAACCCGTCTCTTTCATGGGAAGAGTACTAAAAGGACAGAATGACTGATTACACGTTGTTTCTTGACTCATATTTGATCTCCTGTAATATAAAACCCGATCACTTAATAGGGTTGGCAGTCATAAAATGAGCACAGTACATGTTGGGCAAAGACCCGAGTCTTTGCAACCCAAAGACTCAGGTCTTTGCCCAGTTGAGCTGAACAGTTGCTTGACTCAGGAACCGATGCAATGTTTCTTGTAAAAATAAATCTCCACATTAGACATGCTATAAATGCATTACAAGCACTAAAAGCACAAATGTTTTAACTGAGTGCTGCAGTTATTAAAAGCAGCATCAGGAGCAGATAATTATTCACAGTACAACATAATTAACTCCAAATTCACTGCTGCTGAGAAAATGACATGACATTGGGATTTTGCACACTGGAGATGAATTTCAGTGCAGCCATTAGCAGGACGGCTGTCATTAGAGGAGCACAGGGCAGTAGTGCTGGTAGTACTGGGACTGCCCAGCAGAGGGGGAGAAACCATAATGAGGGCTGAACACAATGGTGTGTTTAAAGCTAAGGAGAAAGTCTGCTCTAACAGTGACACCTTAGAAACTTTAAAAATCTGATGACAAAAAACATTTAGTTAAGAAAAAACGAAAAAGCACATTTTCTTCTTTTAAAATGACAATTATTAAAATCTTTACAGCACAAAGTTTATGTGTTAACTGGTAACATAATTTACATGAGACAAAATATGTTGTACCTGTGAGAGTGTGAAATTAGTTTTGTGTTTAGAAATATGTCTAACATCACTGATAGCAGCTAGTGTATTTGTATTTGTTTAACATTGCTTAGTCCCGATAAGTAAAGCAGCTCTTCTTTTGACTGCATTTTTTCCATAGCCTGTGTGTTTATAATAATTTGTCCTAGCATGCACAGCCTTTATAAGCATAAACACATTAAGATACAGGTAGTTTACAACTAATAAATAAGGAGCGTAAATTAAAGTTTTCATCTATACACACTTACAATCATGTTACCATAGCATAGCCACAGGTCACCGTTATGCAGGTACAAAAACAAACATGTCTGCAAATATTCTTACATAAATATCATTAAAACACAAAACAGAACATCCATGTGTGACTTTATGAACGTGTTAAACATCCTAGAGTACAAATGGCTGTCTATAGTGCGAAGGAGAAGGAGAAAAAAGATCTCCTCCTAAAATAAAACAGATATTTAACTTGGCTCATGGTAACTTTCAGTGTCTGATGGTAATGATATTATAAAATGACGACTAGACAAACCCCATAAATAACCGTGCTGTGTGGCGTCCAGACAGATAGAAAGCTGGGACATGTTGGTTACAGCATTGTTGCACTGTATTGAAGCAGGATTGCACACACAACCCTAAAGCTCGTGCCACAATCCCACTGAAAAGCACAAAATCTAAAAACCAGAGAGTTTTTTGTTTTTCTTTTTTTAAATCTGAATTTCGTATCGTTTACATCTTCTTTTTTTTTTCTTTTTTCTGGAACGGAGCAACAGCCTGCTTTTAGAGTGGGAATTTCCTTCCATTATATTCTGTTTAGCTAAGCTAAAAATATTCACCAGGGCTTGTACTTTATGGCAGTGTTTTCTATAAAAGTTTTACTTGCACTGTGAATGATCTTATTTAGCACCAAGCTATGGGCTTCGGAAGCCAAATCAGCAACATCAGGAAATCCCACACTGTGTAAAAATATGAAATCTAGACTAATGTTACACACTGAAATAACACTCATTTTCTTTCAACTGAAACAGCATTTGAGGTATTTTTACGGCTAAATACCAAAAGACAGGCATGTAGCAAAATATGTTCCTTGAATATCATCGTCTGAATGATGCTGTGCACATAAACAGATAACTGGGCTCACTGAGTGAGGCAGGGTAATTGCTCAAGTAAAGCGGTCAGAGGTATTCACAGCCAGTCTGGGCCATTGTCATTCTGTCCTCTTTTTCTTTTCCTTCCATGTTTTGACACATTAATATTCACCATATGCCTATCAGACCTATCACGAGTGCATTTCACTTTTATGCTTCTGCGGTGTGGGCAAACGATGCATACAGCTGCTGCCGTCAGACAGCTCTTTCCCCCTGTGCACTTGGCTCGCATGTGCAACCAAACAGGCCAGTGTCAGAAACCAGGAATCCACGAGCCGAGTCTACCACTTCAATAAACATCTCCCTGCAAAGCACCGTTTTAAATGGGAGCGACCTACACTTCGTTTCATCTGACATCCCTTTTGTCGCTGAGTGTGCCTTGATGTGATTGAACAAAACAGACAGGTGGAATTATGTGAAAGGAAAATATCCCATTATAAGTTCTGGTGCACATCCATGGCTAAATATTATTTTCCTTGAAATGCAATTGTGGAGAGTTTGTGGAAATTTGTATGCTGATTCAGGTCAACATCAAGATTCTTGTACAGACAGCAGGAAAAGATCTAGTATGTCTGTGGCTCAGTTCAATTCACTGCTTTTTGGATGAAATCCATAAGAGGAAGGAAACACTGTTGTGCAGAGCAGTGTTGGTCAAGTTACTTGAAAAAGGTAATCAGTAACTAATTACGATTACTTCCCCCAAAAAGTAATCCCGTTACTTTACTGATTACTTATTTTCAAAAGTAATTAATTACTTAGTTACTTAGTTACTTTTTTAAAACACGATTTACAACCTGAATAGGTGATAAAGCGATAGATCTTTCAGCCCAATTCTACTTTTTCTGCATAATCCATCATACAAAATGTAATCAAATAGAAAAGTCTCTTTTTAAAACTTGTTTTATTAGTTTTAACCTTTTAACTTTATGCATCAAGCAAAAATTTAATTATATGCAACATTCGCTGACTGGAAGAATTTTGTTTAACATTTAAACTTATTTTCTGCACATTCCAGCACATAAAATAAAATATTTTTTTGTGTTTACACTCACTCTTTCAAATAGATGCAAGTAAAACACAGCAGAAAATAAATAACATCAAAGACTCAGCGGTCCTGTTGCTCTATATTCACCTGTAAAGCAGGAGTGGCGTAGGCGGAGGTGTGCCCTGGTGCAGGTGTGCTGCAGCAGTCAGTGGAAGAATCCACGAGTTTCTCTGTGAGTTAGCGCACTCCCGGTGCTTGCTTGGAAGTTTAGGGGGTTTTATTCGCTGTAAAAAGAAGTTTTCTTCCCACGCACAACGGACACTAATGTTTTTGTCACTTTTTACGGAATCAAACTCAAAATAAGGTCAGTACTTCCACGCTTTAAACGCTGCACACTCATACTCTCTCCCGCACTCGATATATGATCCACTGTTGATCTGCACACAGCTGTTGTCACGCTTACATCACTGTCATGAGACATTCTCGCAAAAAAATCACGGTTTTAGTAACGCAGTAACGCAGCGTTCCTACGGGAAAGTAACGGTAATCTAATTACAGTTTTTGCAATAGTAATCCCTTACTTTACTCGTTACTTGAAAAAAGTAATCAAATTACAGTAACGCGTTATCCATCTCTGGTGCAGAGTGAACTTCTCATACCTTGAGATAGTTGTTGAATACCAGTTGAATACTGGACTTGCCAGTATTCATAGGGCAGGTCTGCGTTAGTCTCTGGATGGCGATATGGCTGCTCCTCTTCCTCTTCACGCTCAGTGGAGCTCTCACTGGAAAGTTCCAGCTTTGGACTAAAGATTACAACACCAAACGTTTGGGACAGACAATAGAGATAAATAGAGGGATGGAATTTAAGATCATGAAATCTCTTGTCTGGTGTTTTAAGCAGGAAATAAAGCTGGTTATCCCACACAAGAAGATCCATTAAAGACCGAAATTCAAGTCTTAACAGAATTTAAGTAGCAGGAAAATAAAATTGGAATCAATATCATGAGGGGAATGGAGCCATTATCATACAGAGTCAACGTTCTTGCTGTATACTGATGCAAACAGAAATGCAGATGGTGTTTTAAAGCTGCATGGGCCACTTGGATGAATGTATCATGAAAATAGGGCACTGTAGAGCAATGAAATCTGGTACACATTCAAATGGGCCCACTGAGAGGCAGTTCCCAGGTACATGCAAATAGCATTTCCAGGGGAGCGTATTATCAGACGGGGCTAGCTGATAGATGGGGTTTTTTTCCACTACACAGTATGATAAACACTGAACACGACCTTCCTGTGGCTGTCAGGCCTACACTGATGTGAGGTGATGAGTGTGACTGAGTGAATGCACCCCGGAGTCTTTATTGCATGTATAGAAAATGATGATCAGCAAAGATTGCTGTCAGTGACTTAATGATTTATTACACTTGCAGTTTGTATACAGACAACATTCAAGCATGGAGATGGCTTATGTGCTGCACCTGTGAAAAGCCAAACAAGGAAAAACCTTTTACTTAGCTTCTTGTTCAGAACTATTTTAGCAGCTGACAGTTTTTAAAGCAGAAGTCACAAATGGTGAAAAACATCCAGTTAATTCAGTTTTCACTGGGGGAGGGGGAGGAGGGGGGGGGTATGAGTATATAACAAACTGTGTCAATATTAAAATAGCAAACCGATGGTTAATAAGTCAAAATTCTTTAACTTAGACCACATGTAATATTAATACATTTAAGTGTAGAATGAAGTTACAATAAAAATTCAGACAAGATTTTAGATTTTTAAAAGAGTCTCATCTCTACCAGTTTGGGCCAAGCTTTAGTGTTTTAACTGACTAGAATGTTTTAATATACAGAGGAGTTCATGACCAACTTAAAGACTGCAAGGTGTCCAGTGGCCACAAAACAAGCCCAAGCCATCATACCTACCACCAGAGTGTTTGATAGTTTGTATGAGGTGTTTGTTCTAATATGCTTTCCTTGTTTTTCTCCAAATGTGGTGCTGTGCTTTATGGCCAAACATTACCTGTTCGATTTTTCTGTCCCAGAAATTTGGCAGTTTGTTCATATGCAGTTTTTGCAAAGTAAACTGTGCTTCCATGTTGTTTTAGAGAGAAATGTCCTTCTCTTGCAGCCTGTTATCTAAGAAATGTTATCTAAGACCTGCAGAGCCAGAGATGTAACTCTTGGGTAGTCACCTGCCGTTGTTGTTGCATCAAGGATGGCAGTCAGTCACGTTGCATTAGACAATTATAAGAGAGCTGTGCTGTTCATGGGTCACTTTATAACTCCATTCGTAATTGTGATTACCCTCAATCAGAAATTACATGTGCTATTCCTTTTTGTTACCATGGCAACAGGTGTACTTACATTTGTTTCATTTTGTTGCCTGTGCTTTCAAAGTAACCTCTGACCTATTTGGTTTTAATTAGACGTACAATCAGATCGTCTACGGTTCTAGTCTAATAAACCCCAGCTGCAGAGCAAAAACGAATCCTGATAGTTTCAGAAAAAAGGACGTTTCTGGTAAGACAGGTGTCCGGGTAAAGAAGATGCAGAAAACTCTGCTTTCATTTTGGTCATGGCTTTTCTGTCTCAGAATGTTCTTCTCCTCTCCAGAACTCTTGTGGCATTTACTTTCCTGTGTTTTACTGTAATGCTATGAAATAAGAGACATTATGGCTGCTTCTATTTTAACAATGGTTAGTTTTCTAACATAATCTTTATTTAACAATTCAAAAAAGAACTCAACAGATATTTTTTTAGCCAGTGAGACACGTTTATCTTGGTTGTATTTTCAAACTAATCTCTAAGCTCTTTGTTTTTAATTAGACATACAATCAGATTCCTTGCACTTCTAACCTCTACTGAGTTTAATGTACCCCAGCTGCAGTGCAAGAAGGAACCTCTATAGGTTCTGACGAAACCGAACTATCTTACCATGTCTGGGAGGACATGTGTGCAGGTGAAGAAGACACAGAGAGATTTGTTTTCATCTTGTTCTTGGCCCCTTGTCCTAGACTCTTTTATCCTCTTCAGAGCTCTTACGGCCTTTATTTTCCTCTGTTTTACTGTAATGATGTGAAATAAGAGTCATTATGCCTGCTTCTATTTTGAAAATGGTTATTTTTCTAACATAATCATTATTTAACAATTCGAGACAGGGCTCAGCAGACTTTTTTTTCCTTTTCTTTTTTTCTTTTTTTTAGCAATTGAGATACTTTTATCTTGAGCCAGTTTCTCCTCAAATGGGTACAGTTATCACAAGGTACAGCTGCAACAGCTCAGCCCTTGCTAGATCTATTTATCAATCAAAGACCATATGTGATAGATCTTTTGGGGATATTTTTTCTCATACTTTTCCCCAAGTTTTGCATCTGTAATTGAGCAGAAAGGGTTTCTATTATATGGAGAATTTATTAACTCTGACTATTGTGTAATGAGGAATATTTGCACTTGCCCTTAAATTTATAAACCATATAACCATCTCTTTATAATGTGTGACTGCTGGCAGATGCACTAAGCACATGTGTTGAAGGCCTGGCATCACAGTCATCTAAAGTTCATCTGCTCTTCAAGAAGAATCTCTGCAATGCAACAGAAATTCAGGACACTTCTTACGTGAGGAATTATCACATACCCACATGTAGACAAGACACTAAGTCCACTCCATCGTGGACATGGTTCATATATCTTCTCGCGGTCTACCCTGTAGAGTGTACGCTGTAGTTTCTCATGCACATTCTTTTCCTGTTGCTCGTAAGACCTCTGGGGTTGGCCTTGTTCCTCTCCATCAACCGATTCCACATGCTGAATCTTTTGTGTTGATAGTTCTTGAACTGCAGAATCCTGCTGGTAAGGGGGAAAGCCAGAAGCTGAAGTGTAAATACCTCTTCCAATTTGCAACTGAATGAGCAAAATATGATTGTGAAGTGCTTTGTAATCTGGCTGTAAATTTGTCAAGTTTATGCTTATTAAAACAAAAATAGCTATTCTGATTAATCTGTTTCGCATTTATTTCACTTTTTATCATGTGGCGTATTTTCCACTTACGCTTTGCAATGATTTGTCTCATTATTGGAAAGTCATCGCATATCTATGTCAGACAAAGAATTGCTCATGCTACTCAGAAGGCGAATACTGGAAAACCCTACATGTGGCAAATAAAAACATGAAATTCACATAAAAGCCCCTCCTCAATCCTATGCAGACTTGAAAAAATCTTTATTTTTTCAATATTATTCTTTATTGAGGTATTGAAATAAAATAAACTCTCATTGCTTTGCACAGAAGAGGTCTCTCTTGGTTAAATGGCTGAACAATGTCAAGAAGTTCATTGTTTCTCGACATTCACCTAAACGCTTACAGCTTGGCTCAGGCTAAGTAACGCCTTTGTGTCACTGTTATTCAGGTAAAGTTTTCAAGGTCTTTATACCAAACTTTACAACCTACACACAAACGCCAGTAAGACACATATGAAAGGTTTGCAGGCATGAGAGTTTTTAATCACAGACACCTGCTTTTGCAGAAGTAGCTCAGTCTGTCATTGGCTGTTAGGAGCTCGAGATTTTTAAAGGCAGGGGAAAAGAATTAAAACGTATTTCTTTGGGTTGTGTTCATGCACAAACTGGAGCCAAGTTGCCTGATCACTTTTCCAAAGACTTGTTTTTCATAAAACACAAAGTGACCTTCTATTGGAAACATAAGTCAATACACCCGACCACAGACCCACATCCTGACTTTATTAGACTAACCAACTTTCTTTAATTCCATTATATGTGAAATGGACAAAGTCCATTTGCTTACACAGAAGGGAACACTCGACATTTCTTAACATGCTGCAGTAAAAAAAATCCTTAAACCAGTACAGGTCCAGAGACAAATGCTAAGCAGGGCTGACGCCTGAAATCTGAAGTTAGAAAAATATTTTTATAGCACGTAACATTACACCATTAGGACTTTTCAAGTTTCTTCATTTGTCGTTTTCATAAAGCTATCGACTACTAAAACCTAAACCCCAAATGTTTACATGTGTTTGGGGCAGATTTGTATCTAATTACTTTATCCATACTGATGGAAAATCAGCAGGGCAACAAATTGTGAAGCCTGTGGCCATAAAACATCTGTCAGTGTCAGAATTCCAGCAGCTGCTGGTGAATGGTTATGGCAGTGAGGCAGTCTGTATTAATTTCAGGATGTGAATAACAAAAACAATTGACAACCCGAGGATTTTGTGTTTTTCAGTAAGCATCTTGTGCATGCATACACGCAGCATGTTCCATTTCCAATCACGCTGTGATGTCAAAATGAATCCGCAACACTGAACAGAGAAGGCTAGTCTGCTTCCTCCCTGCGTTGCAGCCACCAGCTCCACTGGCTGCCGCAGCTCATATGATTGAGGCTGTCCAATCTAATAGAACTGTTAAAAAAGACCTGCTTCCTCATACTGAAAATGAGCAGACATGTTTGGAGATTAGGTGTTGTTATCTTTGGCTATCGTCTTTTGGGTTTGGGCTCCATTCTGCAATCAGGGAACTGAGGCGGAGCAGTGGAAGACTGTGTTCCTGACAGACTCTGCTGTTGCTTTCTCAAATTAAAACTGCAAAGGGCCAGACTGACAAGAAGGACTACAATTATTCACTTCTTGTATGGATGATATAGATTTGATTGATGTCGTCAGCAATAAGTCAAATGGATTTCAATGTGATGCATTTTAGCCGCATCACATGAAAAGGTTAAGCTGAAGTAGAGGCAGAGAGATCTAGACAGAAGTTACAGGACACTGCATGCTGCACATATCAAAGGAGTTAAAGAATCCAAGAGAAAAAAGACCTTGACGGTGATTTGTGCCTCCACACACTCATTCACAGCTATTTATACGGCTGTTGTCCATCATTTTTAGATCGTTCAGACTAAAGGCATCATTCTTCACAGAGCACTCATGAAACATAAAAGCCTGAATATGTGTATATAACTTTCTTTCTTATAGATTTTTTTTTCTTTCACACAGTTCAGCCCCATGCTTCTTATTGGTTTATTGTAGTCATCATAAACCCTATGATGGGTTTCGTAGAACACTTTAGATCTTTACATTGCCTACTGTATGAAAACATACAGACATCACCACTGTGCCACAAATATGAAGAAACTACTTTTAAAGGCAAAGCTATGAAGACTAAAACTATCTAAATTATATTTTGAGTCTTACCTAATACGTGTAGAATTTAACTCATATTTTCATTTCAACACAAAAGAAAGTATGACTGTTCAGAAAAGTGACTGGTACACTGAATATATAGTGCTTCTCTTAAAGGCAAATTGCACTTTAGCCCCCCAAAAAATGACACTTTGACAATCAGCTAAAATAGTGCAGATCCTCGACTGATTAGCAAAGTCTGGTTTTGAGACCTCAGAGAGGAGTCAAGCATTGTCACATCACTGTCTTTGTGACTTCAAAAAACTGAATGTGGCAAACCCTGGTGGGATGTGACAAACTAAGGGACACTGCAGGCTCATGCCATAACCACCCAAATGCACTGTAGTCATATCCAAAAGCAGACCCTGCTTTGTCGTCTATTTGGACTCTAATGATAATTGTAATTTACAAAATGAACATCATATTTTATTCAGTAAGAGGTGAAACTACCAGTTAAGACCATAAATACATCAGGAAAGTGTTTGGTGAGGTCATAAACTGAGAAAGCAAAAGAATGTTTTCCCATAGATCTGCCTCCTGCTGGCTGCTAGAAACAATGCAGCTCTAAGACACTTCCACATTAGATCACTTTAAACTTGTGTTTAAAACTGTGTCCATTTTTGGGATACTGCGCCGATGTAGCCTAGAAATCTACAAACATGAACAGCTCTTTAATGGTAATGGCAATGCAGTGTATCAGAGTAACCATCTGCTTCCAGTGCTAATATTTACAGTTACGATAAGAGCAACAGAGTCTGTTGGAAATTTAAAGAATTTGTCAGGTATTTGTTCTTGAAACAAAGTACTGAAAAAGAGAAGAATTTTGACCTGAATGTGATGCAAGATGAAAACCAAAGAGAATGAAAAAGTGAGCTTAGCTTGATGGGACTTTGTTCCAGTCCAACAAATACATCTTTTCACTGGATAAATAAAAGGCTGAAGGTTCTGATACGCTTCGCCTTCTTTCACCATAGTTTGTGTTTTTCTTCATCTCCTTGTTCTCCTTATTTCCCCTCACAGTTTCACAGCAGATTGTTGCCCTGGGTGTGGTTTTGTCTCTTCCTGTTAAACGGTAGTTCTTTCTCCCCACTATCACCGACTTCTTGTTTATGGGGGATTTTTTGATTGTTGGGCTTTTCTCTCTAGTATTGTAGGCTTTTTGTCATAAATATAATGTACCTTGAAAAGCCTATTGTTAGTTTTATATAAATAATATTGAACAGAATTGTGCTAAACTCAGTTCAGATATTTGAATTATCCATATGAATACCATTAATGTCTGTAAAGTGTTTTGAGGGAATCCGTCCAACAGTCGTTGGGAAATTTAGAAAGAGGTGGCGGACAACAAACATCCACCACATCCGCAGAGCCATGCTGCCAGTGTGTAGTATTTCTATGAAGTAATACTAATATTAGTATTAATAACTGGTAATGACAGTTCGAAGCATGAGATGTAAAGTAAACATCCAAATAAATCCCGACAGTAAAAATTTAAAATTATTCAAAGAAACATTTTGCTTTGTTAAAATGACTTCAGCTTTCATCTCAAATGTAGTTTTTATGTATCACAGTGCTGCAAAACCACACTATAAATACATTTACATGTCAATGCTGTTTGATCTTTGTAAATCCTATTACTCACACTGATCGACTTTTGATTCTTGCTTTGAAAAGCTGTGCAAATACTATTGTTCTTAATTAAACTCATACTTTATTTGGATAAGAATGACAGCCAACAAACAAAAAACTAGACAGTGATGAAATACCTCAAACAGACCTGATATCCATGCAAAGCAGACAGTAAGCAGTAAGTGCTTTTCAAAGGACCTGATGAGCTTGTGATGATGCCACATTTTCCAACAAACATCAGCTCAAGTAAGAAAAAAAATATGTTTTTAAATGATTAACAGATTTTCGAGAGCAGATGGAGTCCATTATTTGTTATGTCGTCAAATTTCTAAAGCAGGAAATAGCACTACTGAATAAATCACACAGATTTCAATGTCTGGAAATGAGCAAGTGTGTGTGTGAGTGTGAAGGGGGTAGGTGGTGGGAGGGATGTGGCTCTGCTGTTTTGATGTTGGAACAGGGAGGAGGTCAGTTCAGAAATTTTTCAACACAGTGACAACCAGACACTAGCTCACTAGCGTGGAAGAGCACAGACGCTGATTACACAATCCGAACTCTGTTTACGAATATGAGTCACACAGCATCAGAAATCAAAGTATTAGAGAGAAGGAGCTCGTTCATAAGACAAAGAGGCGTTTCAGCACCCACACATTTTTGCTTTGAGAGTTATTATTCACAGCTAAAATAAAAAGACAAGCCTTAATGTGTTGATGCTAATTGCTTATATTCCACTCCACCTGGTTGTTTGTGTTCTCAGCAAAGTGTGGAGATCTGCTCTTCAGAAGTGTTACCAGGTCTTTGTAAGTATCACTTGTTCACTCATATCCATACTCCTGCCCCTGCTGTTTTATGCCCTGTGAAAACAAAGTGAAAAACAGCTTCATTAATTCTAAAAACCACAATTTTAATGTGGCCCACATGTCAGCTGGAATAGCTAGAAGCTCCAAGTATCTGAAAGCAGAGGAAGTGTAAAATCATACAAGTTGCTGAATTCGGTTATGACAAAGCTCCTCTTTGAGGTTTCGTTTGCACAGTTGTTCAGTTTCAGGGTGAACTTGTGTGAACCATTTTCAGTAATAGGAGACAAGAAACAGTAATAGGAGTCTTAAAGTTTGTCAGCTAAGTCACTGGTGGACTAAAGTCCTCAAATAGAAAAGAGTGCAAAGCATGAAAGAAGCTCTCTTTACAATAACGGGATAAGAGGGAGTTGCATTGTGGGAGGCCAATAAGTCAATATTTTCACCAGACAGGGTACTGTGCAAGACTCCTGTGTGCAAGAGTCTCCAATTTCTTCATATTTTGCTAGGACATAGGAAATCTATGTAACTTGTGCAAACATACATGGAAGTACATTATTTAAGATGTCTATGCACTCACTTTTATACCTCTCTGCCTCCATAGTGACATCTCTCACCTTCCTAACTTTTCTGAATGTGGTGTGTCGAGCTGCCTACCAATACACAAAACAAAACACAATTACTCAAACATGGCCAGGTATAAGAACTGGACTAAAAATGACCAAAGAAGCAGCCAATGTGCAAAGAAAAACTTTAAAAGGGCTGGAGAAGTACTCCTCAAGGCCACTCTAAACAAACACAAGTCTGACTTCTTGGTAATAATAATGAAAATTAAAAAAAAAACACTTTTGCACATTGATCTGTTTATAACAGATATAGTTCCAGCATCCAAATACAGTGATATGTTTTTTTGTTGTCTTGAGCAATTCAATATATTTTAAAATGTCTTAATTCTGTCTTAATCAGTTCTTACAGATTAGCCTTGTGTGAAGATACAGCATAGCACAGTGCTTCATATCTGATTATAGTTTTGCACTGTGCTTTTTTGCAATATGCTGCCTCTTCCAGCTGGAACAATGTACAGAGGGACTTAAAAATGTCAGAAGAGATTACTGTTGGTGTCAGTTTTTAATGGTGTGGAAAATAGCACTTGTGTTGAATGCATCTGCTTCTTTATTGTCTTTGCTTTGTTCTGGTAGTTTTAGAAACTGCTTATGCATCCCAACTTAATATTGTCTAAGCTCTTTTGCTATGTGTCACACACATTGTTTGTTTGTTGCTATAATAATGTACTTTCTGCAGTCTTGTCTTAAACTCACTAAAATATTTCTGCTTAGATTAAAATTAAATCTAATAATAATAGAGCGTTAAAGTTTGTGGACAATTTCTGTTTAAATACAACCCAATCACAGAATTGTTACTTGACTTCTACAAAGAGTTAAATAGAAGACAACTGAAGAACTGAGACATAGATTTTATAAATGACATTTTTTTAAATCCAGGAAAACAATCCAGTGCTTGCAGAAGGAAAATTAGCGACAAATTTAAAGATAAAATTTGAATTATCAATTGCAATAAATGGGATGACAAACAGGTGTCAGTGATCACCCTGTTTTGATGATGACAGTCTGTGTATGAATGGAAGAAACTGAAGCCCATCTTCTATTGCACAGAAGTGGTTAACAGACCAACGTTATTTAAACAGTGGGGGTTTTGGTAGACTGGGAGGTAAAACTGGAAGCCAGAGTAACTTCTAAATGGCTAAAGATCTCTTTAACTCTGGCCAGTGTCCATGCGTCCATAATCAGGAGAACACTAAACAACAATGGTTTGTATTTCATGACCACAAGAAGAAAGCGACTTCACCCCAATGAGAAAAATGCTGCTTAACTGTAGTTTCTGAAAGGTCACATGGACGAGCCAGAAGACATCTGGAACAATGCAAAGCCAAAATAGATCTTGCTGGTTTAAATGAAAATCATTCTGTTCCATGAAAGGAAAACACTGCACTGCAATGAATGACTTTCACTGTAACTGTGAAATATGGTGGAAGTATCAAAGTTTGGATCTTCTGAATTGCATCAGTGATTTCTAATGGAAAATGTTAAGACAGTTCTCCTTGAATTACACATAAAGAGAAAGTGGGTCAAGCATCTCGGCACTAATCCCATCTTGCCAGAGAATAGTCGAAGAAGGATGAAGATAATGTTTTGTATTTTAAGTATTGATCTTTAACCGACAGAAATGATGTGGAAACACTTCAAGAAGTTGATATAACACCCCCCACCCCGCACCACCACCCACTCAACATCCTGGAGTTACAGCTGCACTTTCATTCCTCCAAGCTGATGTGAAAGACTGACCAACAGTCACATAATTTAAAGGTTTTGTGTTATTTGTGTAATTGGTTTCCTTGCTTTATGGCTTTGTGTGAAAATGTGACTATGTTGTAGGTTTGGATAGAAATATAAAAGATCAAAATGCGGATCACAATGCCTTTAAACCTAGTTTTAGCACATTGTGCCAGCTGTGCTGCAGGTGATGTAGAGGGTCTCACTGGCACAGGGCTCAATCACAAGGTAGCAAATCTCACCCTGCACCTGTCAAGATGGTGCACCACAGCCCCACCCCCACCAAAAATAAATAAATAGATGAATAAAAATAAACAGGAAAATAATTCCTAAAATTGTTTAAGGTATGAAGGGCAGCATGATATCATTTCACAACAGGTTTGTCCCCAAGGAAGGAAGGAAAAGGAAAAGGTGACATCATCACGTGTTTGGTCTGCTAAAGAGGACATACTATTCTAAGGAGAACAGCATGAGCCCAAGGCTGAGCCATGGTTTTACTTGTAATATAAATCATTCACTAAAAAACTAAGCCACGGAGTGACAACATCATCTTTCAAAGCTGGTTTGGAGAGTACTTTTTTTATGGAAGTAGAAGGTGTCACTTTAACCAGAGAACACGGGACATAGACTGCATTTATCACTTGGTGTGTGATAAATGTTGCTGAATGCTTTTATGAGCATGATAAATTCGCTGCAATGAAGCAAATAGCGTGACTGAAAAATGACTTGCAAAACTGGAATCTAACAGATACACCTATATTGCCCATATTCACTTGTTTGCCTTCACATGCATATGACGTTGAGTGACCTCCCATTCTTAATCCATATGGTTTAATATGATATCTGTCCACTCTTTGGAGCAACAACAGATTCAGTTCTTCTGAGAAGGCTTTCCACAAAGCTTAGGAGTTTTTATGAGAATTTTTGTCCATTCTTCAAGAAGTGTATTTGTGAGATCAGACATTGATGGCCTGACTGAGAGTTTATGCTCTAATTTCTTCCAACGGTGTTCTGTCAGATTAAGGTCAGGACTCTGTGCAGGCCAGTCAAGTTCTTCCACACCAAACTCACTCATCCATGTCTTTATGGAGCTTGCTTTGTGCACAGGTACACAGCCATGTTAGAACAGGAATGGACCAACCCCAAACTGTACCCACAAAATTGGGAGCATGAAATTATCCATAATGTTTTGGTATACTGAAGCATAAGAGTTCCTTTTATAATCCTCCCTTCCCCCAAACTGTACACTTGGCACAATTCAGTAAGACAAGTACTGATCTCCCGGTGACCACTGAACCCAGACTTATCTATCAAATTGCCAGTCAAAGAAACTTGATTTGTGCCAGATATCTTCACTGTTCTAGAGTCCAGCAGGGAAGTTCTTTACACCACTGCATCAACATATGCTTGGATGCATCTGTTCAGCCATAGAAACCCATTCCATGTCGCTCTCTACGCACTGTTCTTGAAGTAAATGGAAGACCACATATGGTTTTGGAGGTCTTTAGTGATTGACTCTGCAGAAAGTTGGTGACCTTTGCGCATTATGTGCCTCAGCATTCTCTGACCATACTCTGGGATTTTACATTCCCTGCAACTTCATGGGTGAGTTGTTGTCATTCCCAATTGCTTCCAGTTTGTTATAATACCAATCACAGTTGACTATGCACATATAGCATCCAGTAGCATGCTGGAAAAGACTGAGCAACACATTCTTTCACAAACTGCTTTGCAGAAGCAGTCTGCATGCCTAGGTGCTTTATTCTTACCCTTTGTAAAACGCAGATGGGAAAAAAAATCTGAGGTATTGTCATCACCCCATCAGACCAGTGGTTAGGCTAGGCGGACACCCAATTTTGTGGATGTGATAACTCAAGAATGAAGTTGATACCATAAATGTATCTATTAAAAATCTTGGATGAGTTTGAATCTCAATGATGATGCTAATAGAAGTATAAAAATGTAATGAATTAATATAATGAAAAACTGAATGAAAGCAAAGCTTGGGGAGTGGCTCCAGCAGATCCCAGGAACAACATCTGCGATCTCTCTCCAGAAGAGCGCAGTCCTAGGAACAGCAAAGACACTGCATGGGAACCTCAAGCTCCCAGGCTGCTGGTAGAGGACCCGAGCTTGAAGCATAAAAGACTACACGCAGGGGTGAGAGGGTAATTTATATATTTAAAAACAAAATCACGTTTCACCAAAATCTGTTTACTATTTCGCTATTTGTTATAAAAGTTGTGGATTTTATATGGAGCTTTTTTACACAGTCTGTGTAATAACTGATTACTGAATACAAATAAATATCAAATATTTCTCTAAGAAGGTTTTGAAGGATCTGTTTGTCCACGTTTTGGAACAACAGAAACAGTTTGACCTTGACCCCCAAGTCGTTGGCTAGGCCTTCCTCCTTTCTGTCTACCACACTTACTGCATCAGCACGGGCTTCTCTCTCCAGGCGAGAGGCAAAGCTCCTACCAAGAATCCTAACCACGAGCTCTCTGTTTTCTGACAACACAAGAGGTGAGTTGGATTCATTTTAATCTATCAAAACAGCTGGTCTTGAATTTACTCTGTTTTTTCTTACAAGCTAAGCTAATATTATCTCTCCATAACAAATCCACTGGCAGTGTGAAATAAGTATTACTATATTCATCATGTATCCATCTGTCAAAGAAATATATATTACTTTATCTCCTCTTGGCAGTGGCCCTAAAGTAAATGCATATCTGTAAAGAATTACCAATGGCAGCATAATTGGATGGCTGTACAAAGTAACAAGGAGGACAAACAAATTAAGTCTGTGGGTTATGGAGGAATGCTGGTGGTTGGACTGCTTAGGATGCAAATTCGACTCAAATTTACCTTCTAGACATGCCCGAACCTCCGCCAACTTCTTATCATCTGCCAGATGAAGCAGTTTAGAGAGCTGGCTGAAGCTGCGTACATAAACAGTCGGTGGAGAGAGCTGCGGCAGTGGATGGCCCTCACTATCTCTTTCGTGGGACTGAACATCTGAGTCACTGAGTAGGAAATAAAACAAAACAGAAACTTTAATTGCCTGAAATGCTTAATGGAGATCTGAGTCTTTGTTTTTGTACTTTTCCAGGTTCATACTATGAGACACAAAGGAAACCACACACTTAAAGTAGAGCAGACATTCTGATGAAATACAGTGGAACGTTCTCAATCTTACTGAAGCTGAAAAACAAATTAATTACAGTCCACGTGCAGCTTTGAGTATGTCTAAGGTAAAAACATTTGGACACCATGGTGACAGCAAATCCTGCACAGACACATAATACTGAGAGCCAGCCACCTCATGATTAGACCAACCTGATGTCGTAGTCTGTTTTGAAATCAGATGCCACTAAAGTGGTACTCCACTGGAGTGGCTCCTCAAACACATGTTCAGCTTCCTGTGGGTGTTGGGAACTAAAGTGCTCCACGAAGTGCAGGATTTCTTTCAACAAGGACTCATTCATTGGTGTGAATGCCAGTTTGCCAGTACTAGAGCTGGCCATGGTCCACTGGGCAGCCCTGGTCAATGATATCCCCATCGCTGTGTCTGGGATACTCTAAAACTTAACATTAACAGCATGTGGTTCTTAAAGATTCAGCATGACTCTTCGTTTCTGAGTTTGGAGCCCCATGTGGACCTTCATTAAAAAAAAGGTCAGCTGTTTCATATTCAAACCTTTACTGTCAGTCAGTGATCTTGGACTTTTAATACACACTTTAATTTTCTCCTGCCTCACTTTTCATCAGCATCTCAAAGTCCTCCATAGCTTGTTAGTTCAGGATGAAGCAGCAAGACTGCTAACGGAAATATCCGGCGGTCACATATTAAACCTTGCTTCCCTTCACTGTGAAATTCAGAATCTACTTTAAATTTCTACTATTAGCATAAAAACATGAAGCTCTACATGGACAGGCTTATATAGCAGAGCTTTTAAGACCTCGTGGATGCAGGCAGCCTCTCCGACCAGGGTCTTCTCGCTCTAAACAATTAGTCTGATTAGAAATATATTATATGAACTATATCACTGTCATATCGGGGGCGATCGTGGCTCAAGAGTTGGGAGTTCGCCTTGTAATCGGAAGGTTGCTGGTTCGAGCCCCAGCTTGTGTCCTTGGGCAAGACACTTCACCCGTTGCCTACTGGTGGTGGTCAGAGGGCCCGGTGGCGCCGGCAGCCTCGCCTCTGTCAGTGCGCCCCAGGGTGGCTATGGCTACAATGTAGCTTGCCATCACCAGTGTGTGAATGGGTGGATGACTGGTTGTGTAAAGCGCCTTGGGGTCCTTAGGGACTAGTAAGGCGCTATACAAATACAGGCCATTTACCATTTACCATATTTAAAAGGGAACTGAAGTCTTTACATGTTCAGACTGTGTGCATTTTGGTTCCTTTCAAGCCATCTTTCTCCTGATTGACGTTCCCCTATAAAGGTTTGATCTCTATGTGCATAGTCAACTGTGATTGGTATCATATCAGCTTCATTTAGATATTTAGAAAGCCAAGAGTAGAAAAATGTCCTAACCTTAGTATTTAGTGCAGTTTGAAGTCTGAGCTTTTGCCTTACACACATTGACGTCATTACTTTGCTAGTAAGAATAGACTGGCCATGAGGGCTCATTCAAAACAAATAAAGGCATGTTTTTGTTTTGACACAATTTGCCTCTTTCTTTTTTTTGCACTATACTGGTAAACACGATGGCAAACGAGCTAAGTCAAAACTTACCAAATCCATTCTTTGAAACTAAGGACAGCTTTGCGTATCTATGTGTGTGTGTGTGTGTGTGTGTGTGTGTGTGTGTGTGTGTGTGTACACTAACAGCAGGGGTACTTTACCTGTGTCAAGTCTAAGTTTACAGTTAGACTTACAATTGTGAGAGACTCTAAAATGTCAAGTCAAATGTTGTCACAATAATAAAAAAAACCCCTGTATGCTTTCCTTTTTAGAGTGTCCACATGACCGCATATTTGAGAGCCTATTTCCTCTCTCAGTACTGGTTTGGCACTGCACTGCAGGCAAACACTGGGTAGTGAAAACATTCTATTTGAGAGGATACGCTGTATTTAGGCACAGCAAATAAGTTCACGCAATTCACTCAAAGTTATTAATATGCCTGTCAATGCAGGTATGTGAAGTCTGATAAAATACTGCCTTTGTATGTGTAGACTGACAGTGCCTCTGCTGTTCTTGTCAAAATAAAGCACCCCAGGCATGCCTGGGGTGCTTTATTTGTGATTCATAGATGGGCAATTATCTGTCTTTAGGAACAAATTGTGTCTTCATTGTCAGACAGGTAGCCACCCAGCATGTCTACAGCCTTGGTGCAATGCCTACCTAAATAAAGTGGAATTATTTTTACACCATTGGGGTGAGCTGAATTGAACAAATCACTCTGAGTCTCTCAGGAGAAGAGCCTCGGAGTGCATCGAGAGAGGATTCTCACTGTTGCTGTTGTTGTTGTGGATTTATGATTTGCTGCCCTTCAGGTATCACATTTGGAAATGTTTTTAATTTAGACAGCTTGTACATTAAAAACACTTCCAATGTTGCTTGAGTTAGAGAGTTGGTTCAGGCAATGAAGCTCAGACACCAACTCTGACATTAACCACATGCAACTGTGTGTAAGGCAGTAAGAAGAAAAAAATCTAGTGAAGACGGATGGAAGACTAAAAGAAAACAGTGAAGGAAAAAGCAGGATAAATGAGGGTCTTAATACTCAGGGTCTCATTAACTTGCCTAATTGCTGTTCCTTAAAGGGGATTAAATAAAATGTTCCCCACAGCCTGGGTCTTTTACAAAGTAAAACAAATATACACTGTGCTCAGAAGCACCTGCTCACTCTTAGATCCTCTCAGACTAAAACCTAATACAGCATAATAAACACAACTGCTCTCTGTGCTTTTTCTTTGCAGAGTGAGTTGAGTTACTGATTGGACTGCATGGAAACACACTGACGACACACTAAGAAAGTCAAAGTTGTGTCTGTACACACTGACATCGTGATTGCATCCGCTCACTGTTCGTCCAGCCGCCACAACACTCCATTAACACCCAGATTAAACATACACTAAGGTTGTGCATGCGTAACAAGACTGATGATGTGGAGGTGCGCAGACTCCTTCCTGCTCCTGCTCCTGGTTTGAAAAGAGCTGGAAAAGCGTGCCTCCTGTATTTCTTTCTTTGTTTGTTTTTCAGGCAAGAGCTCTGATGTTTTTACAGGCATCTTGTCAAATCCTGTTGAGCGCAGCTTATAGCTGTGCGGTTAAAGCAGGAAAGGAAAAGGGTGACACTGGTCATTGTAATGAGCACCTGCGAGATGTGTCTCACTAATTCATGTGAGTTTCTGAAATAGAAAACAGTTTAAGGGACTCTGAGAAGAGGCTGTGACCACATCCCCAACTTGTAAAAAGCTCCAGAAGCCTGTCTGTTTTTTCCCATAATCCTCTGTGTTTTTAGGCATGGAGAACAGGGGGCAAGTGCTTTTAAATTGGATTCAGCATGGGTGACTTATGATTGATAGGAAGCTTGAAGACATGTCTTTTTTTTTTTTTCCCCAAGGAACAGTTCATGGCACATATGCACTACTCTATTGAGCAGCCTTGCTCTGGTTATCTTGTTTGAATATGACAGACAATGGTGAGGTCATTTGGTGGCTATAAGAACTGCCTGACTTATTGACTGTTTAAATAGGCACTAGTGCAAGAGGCCAATGGAAAGATGCATTAGCCCCCATTACGTTGTAAAGAACAGTAATAGAAGCAAACAGAGCACTGCCAAAGAAAATTGAACATAATTATGCCTCAGCACACACACAGATTTTACCCGCATTAAACAATCATATTGTGATGTTACAATAGACTGAAATGAAGTATTCAGGCAAAACCAACCAACACAGGCCTGCGATGGGAAGGACTTTAGTTGCCTTCCCATCTGCCCCCTGTGCCCCTAAAATGGTGTTGTCAAGTCCATGCAACCTTGGCAAATTATTGGGAAAAACAACGTTAGAATCCTCAGTGTACAACTTTTAAAAAATTAAATAATATAATCATATGCACAGACAGTGCAGGTTTATCTTGTGCTATTTATAGATGAGAAACAATGCATTTTAGAGTATTTAAAAGTAGAATGGGAGGGAGAGCCTTCCGCTTTCAGGCCCCTCTTCTGTGGAACCAGCTTCCAGTTTGGATTCAGGAGACAGACACTATCTCTACTTTTAAGATTAGGCTTCAAACTTTCCTTTTTGCTAAAGCATATAGTTAGGGCTGGACCAGGTGACCCTGAATCCTCCCTTAGTTATGCTGCAATAGATGTAGGCTGCCGGGGGATTCCCGTGATGCATTGAGTTTTTCCTTTCCAGTCACCTTTCTCACTCACTATGTATTAACAGACCTCTCTGTGTTGAATCATATCTGTTATTAACCTCTGTCTCTCTTCCACAGCATGTCTTTTATCCTGTCTTCCTTCTCTCACTCCAACCAGTCGCAGCAGATGGCCGCCCCTCCCTGAGCCTGGTTCTGCCGGAGGTTTCTTCCTGTTAAAAGGGAGTTTTTCCTTCCCACTGTCGCCAAAGTGCTTGCTCATAGGGGGTCATATGATTGTTGGGTTTTTCTCTGTATCTATGAAGCGCCTTGAGGCGACTTTTGTTGTGATTTGGCGCTATATAAATAAAAATTGAATTGAATAGAAGTTTTGAAAAACCAACTCCTGTTATATTTTTCACAGTGGTTCTCTCAACTGCCTATAGTATAGTAATAGTATAGTTATAATCTGTTTTTTTCCCTTTATTTTCCTTTATTTTATGTTAATTTTGTTTTTTATTGTAGCAGTGCAGCCATATTGCCCAATAAATAAATGGAACCAGTATATTTGCTGACACATCAAATAATTGTAACTCACCAAATATTCAATTAAATTTAATAGGCCCCCTTTGACTGCCCCCTGTCCCTGTGAATTCCCATTTTCATAAATCCAGGAAACGCCCCTAAACCATGTGAGGTAAGCGTTGGAGTCATAACAATCACTACATGAAAATGATCAAAAATCTGTTCCAAACGAATCTCAGCAAACATAATCCGATACTGCTGAGAAATTGTATTTTTTTGAAACTATGTCATTGCTTGAGCTTCTTATGGACATAAACCTGCAATTGTGGCTTCCAAATACTGTGTACAGTATGTATTTCAAGTGGCTATCGCTTAGTGCCAGTGCTTTCTTTGGAATGAACAGACTCTTGTCAAATATAGAAGTAATACAAGATTTATGACCATAGGTTTTATGGGGAAAACCAATGACAAAGTCTACATCTACATGACTTAAAGCATATATTGTTTATTTAGGTTGCAATTCTGCAAGGCGACACTTGGCTCCTCTAGGAATTCATTGAGGGACTTTACTCGAACTTTTATATATTTCCAAAGAGGCTGAATGAGCGTATGCAACCACAAAACATATCTTTGAGAAAATCATATCACCCTGAACAAGAATATTCTCAGACCCACTGACTGGCTGTTGGGTATGTAGTGTTTGCTTTAAATGTGCACGTTGTCATTTAATGTAAAAATAGTAGGACAAATATGAGGCCATGTTAACATCATGGATGTCATGAGCATAGTTTTGTGCTGTGCAAAACAGATCACTAGTACTGTTTGGATTTCAATTTTATAATTATAGAATTTCATACCAATCATTTTCTTATATATATGACCTATATTAAACAGTACTGGACATACTTAATATTTAGTCTTGCACGTTGTAAGCTTGTAAGCATGTTGTGAAATACATATCCATGGTATTTTCTGTGAGCTAGCCATATATGAAGTGTTTCATGCCAAGTAGCTAGGTGAAGCTCCAAGCAAATGCCCTGCAGCAGATTTTGGGTAACCTGGGCGAATACTGCAACCTTATCTGCTCTCACATTTCTCTCATGTTCCTGAAAAGTGAATCAATTTACAATGCATCTGAAAAATATTCACATTTTCCACATTTTGTCCGTCTCATTCGAAATGGGATTAAATTCATTTTCTTTTTTTTTAAACTTTTTATTTTGTACTTTTTCCAATTTTATAGTACATGCAAACAAAAATATGAAAAAGGAACACAAAAGAAACAAACTAAAAGGAATAAAGGACATATAATCTGTGGAAGAGGAAAAAAAAAAACAACGAGGAGAGGTCCCTGCCTTATGGGGCTGAGTGAGTCTTATAGGCTATCCATTTTGTCCACTGTTTTCGGTGTTTGTCAGATTTCAGTCTCAAAGTGTAGGTCATTTTCTCCATTATATATATGTCCTCGATTACATCAGTCCATTCTTCCAATTTTAAAGGGTCACTTTTCAGCCAGTTTTTTGTTATTACCTTTTTGCTTGACAACAACATAATTTTAAACAAGTAATGGTCCTCCTTTCTTACATTTTCCCATATTCCAAAATGCATTACTCGTGCCTCACATGGCACGTCATACCCCAGCACTTTCTTCATTGTTACCGCAATGCTTTCCCAGTAAGGTTTGATATTTTTACACTTCCAAAACACATGAGAATGATTGGCGTCCCAGTCTCCACATAATGTCCAGCATCATTGGGGTGTTTTCAGCTGCTTGCTTTTGATATAAGGAGTAATAAAGAACCTAATCACAATTTTCCTGCCATATTCTCTCCATCGTCTAGAGCTGGTGGAATTATGCTGTGTGAGACATACGGATCGCCAGTCATCCTCTGACAACTCAAGATGTAATTCAGATTCCCACTTTTGTCTGATATATAATGTTTCATTCCTATTCAAATTTTGCAGGCCATTATATAATTTCAATAAAATTTTTGATGGAGGATTTTTATATGCACCTGTTATTATTTCTATTATATGGCTTCCTTCTCTCAAGAACTTCTTCCTAATTTCTGTATTGTAAAAATGTCTTAATTGAAAATACCCAAATAAATCTGATTTATTCAGTCCAAATTGTCTCTGTAGATTCTCGAAGGATTTGAATGTTGTCTATTAATGTGCATATTGCTGTAATTCCTTTATTGACCCGTCTTAAAAATGTACTATCCCATTGTCCACTTTGGAATTTTCGAGAATATGCAGGCCAAATCAGCAATTTACAGTCTTCTATAATTCTATATTTCTTCACTATAATCCACGAGAGTTTAATAGTGAATTCAGTAATGAGATTTGTGTTCGTAGACTGGATAGTTTTTTCTCCCAATCTTGCTTGTGGTTGACATGATGAGCAGTAGTTTATCTTGATATGCTTCCATTTTGAGGTGTAATCCGGTGAACACCAGTAAACAATATATCTCAGCTGGCCTTGAAATTCGGGAGGGCGAGTCCTCCTTTTTCTTTTCTTAATTGGAAGATTTTAAATCTTATTCCTGGCTTTGTCCCTTTCCAAATAAATCTACTAACCAATTTATCCCATCTACCAAATTGTGCATCTGGTATATGGACTGGCAATGAAGTGAATAGATACAGTAGTCGAGGAAGCACATTCATTTTTATTACCTCTATTCTTGAGTTGAGGTCCATAACAAGTGGAGCCCATTTAATCAAATCTTTTTGGATTGTATTACTAATCTTTACATAATTTGCCTCGTATCGTGTACTTATTTCGCTAGTTAGATAGACACCTAAATATTTGATCTTATTTGAGTCCCATTTTGGTTTATATTCGCTTTGAATTGAATCTTTGGGGAAATAATTCAGACAAAGTACTTGAGTCTTTACGATATTTAGTTTATATCCTGAATTTTTGCCAAAATATTTTAATGCTTTAATCAACCCAGGAAAGGTCGTGTCAGGATCCTGTAGGTATATAATTATATCATCAGCAAAGAGACCTATTCGTTGTTCAATTTTAGAAACTAAAACCCCTTTTAAATCTGCACTTTGCCGTATATACTGAGCCAAAGGCTCAATATACAGAGCAAAAAGGGCTGGACTCAGGCAGCAACCCTGCCTGGTTCCTCTGAAGAGCTCAAAACTGTCTGTCAGGTCCCCATTTGTTTTAACTCTAGCCAATGGCCTGTGGTACAAGGATTGTATACACTCGATGAAGATACTGTTAAAGCCCATTCTTTTCAAAACAGCAAAAAGAAATATCCAAGAGACTCTATCAAAGGCCTTTTCAGCATCTAAGCTCACTAAGGCTGTTGGGATTTTCTCTTTATTAACTTCATTAATTATATGCAATGTGCATCATATATTATCTTGTGTCTGTCGCCCCTTAATGAACCCTGTCTGGTCTTCATCCACCAGATCTGGGATCTGGGATTAAATTCATTTTCACATCACAATTCTGCACACAACACCCCATAATAATAATTAAAAATAATAATGTTTTCCAGAAATAAATAATTTTAACTACAGTTAGTACAATCCACATAACCGGCAAACGCAAAACACATTCACCTTCTAGCTGGAAAACTGGCTGTGGTTCTCAAAGATCCAGCGTTGCCCATAGCTCAACTACTCTGTTAAGTAGCACACTATTGGTTGATCAGCAACAGGTGAGTGTGATTGCTCTACAGGTGTCTGGCTCCAAGATGGGAAACACTCTCTGGCTTGATGTTGCAGAGAAACGCGAATGCCGCCACAGACACATACAAACATGTACAGTAGGAAACGAGATGCCAAGAGAGAAGGACATCAAACACAACACAGACATGGCAGGTCGACCGCCAAGGACAAGCGGACTTCTGCTAGTTCATCTGCTTTAAGTTCCAGTGTTTCTGAGCAACTGGACATATAGCCATTCTCCTCTGACATCAGACAACAGCATTTTCTTCAACTGATATTAAGTTAAGTTATATTAAATTATAATCCCAAAACCCTATTCCAGTAAACTAAAACAATTAACATTGAATTATGAGCCTCTCTGCCAGAGTACCACTAATTAGTTTATGTTGTAATTAAGTTGTATAAATTCACAGAAAAAAATGCAGTTAATCAAATGTCCAGATCAGTGGGCTAATTGCAGCTATCTGATTCAGCTAGTTATTAATCTGGTCTCGGCAGTGGTGGCTATGTGTGCTATATACTAATCACTTGGAGATTAAGCTGTCCCAGTCCAAGTTTGTCCGGTTATCTTTGTTGCATGCCTTTTTTCCTCTACCTGGTTTCTGTCTGTCTGCTAAGGTAATAGCCAAAATGATCCAAAAAAGGCCTTTTTTAAATTAAGTTAAAAAAAACAACAACCTGAAAAACGAACAAAAAAACGAATATAATGGTTTTCTTTTGTGTAGTTCATGTGAGGTTATGTTGCCCCCACCTTGACCTGTTCATAAAGTCCTATGAGTAACCTTGAGCTGCCAAAATCCATTTTGTTGGACTGATTGCCTCTTTTTGCCTGCAGGTAGCAGCTGCTTCTACTCTTTTAAAATCTTCAGAACACTTAAATAGAAACACAGATCTTCACTCTTCCTTTCCTACTCCCTTTGCCTCCTTGCTCCTCTGTCCCCCTCACTTCATCTTTTATACTATTAATTATCATTTTCAGACAGCAGTCTAAGAGACCATCATTGTTTGGCATTGCCACACTTGTTAATGCTTGGGGATCTAATCATTATACAATTTGACTTTTGCATTATAGACATCAGAGGACTGTCTGTCCCTCTGCTGTGTTTGAAAGATGGGAAGTTTGAGGTGTTGAAAAAGAGAAAATAGGCTAGGCAAGAGGTAATAAAATGACCGAAGGGTAGAGTGAAGGAGTGGTCAGCTTGTTTTTGGGAAGAAGAACACATTGAGGAAAACTTAGACGTGAACTGAGATGAAGATAGATGTTGAATGGAAAATGTAAACGGAAAAGGTGAGGAGAGGAATAAAAGGAGCGACAACAGACAAAGAGGGCGACTTATTTAACATTGGTCTCCTGTCCTCCCGTCATTAGAGGAGGTGCTGCTTGAGACCTTTATGTTGGTGCGCTTCCAGTGTTGGCGCCGCCAGGCCACGAAAAGAAAAATATGAACTTCTTGTGAACAGATAGAATTTAAAGAAGACTTTGCCTGGAGACAACTCTGTTGTTCATCACATCATTTATTCTGAGCCCAGAATAAATGTTGGCCTTTGTAATTTTCCTTTTAGCTTTTATTTTATTTTTCTGAAACTATCCATCTGATCTAACTTAAAACTTTCAATTCTGACCCCTTAGTACAAATCAGCATCCGTACAGTCTGATCAAAGGGTAGTCTATGGTTTGTTTTTTGTTTGAATACAATTATTTTTAGATGGTGAGCCACTTCTGGATTGTGTGGACTGTATGCTTTGGTTACATTAAAAAGTGAACCAGTGCACTAATGTCGGGTGCGTGCACTTTGATTTAGGTTTTCTTCGATGAAATTGCTGCTGAAAAACATGCCTACCACACGATTTGGTCACCACTGTGGTTCTCAGTAGGATTGATATTGGCAGATCATAAGCATCGACTGTCGTTCCACAGAGATAGTGCTTAGATCTCTGCCCTAATTGTTACGGTTTCAACTTTTCAGATCAAAGAATCCACTTTCATGGCTGCAGCTGCAATGTTAAGCCAGAAAAACCACGCTCAGGGAGGGGCAGGCATTCGCCATGACCAGTTGAGGGAGAGGGGAAAGAGAAAAGAACAGAGAGCGAGAGAGAGAATAAAAGACACACTATGGGAGGAAAAGCCTGAATTTGATAATTACTGTTGATAAAATACAGTGATCTGCAGTGCACTAACGTTTGTGAAGAACAGCTCAGTGCATCACGGGAGGCCCAAGGCAGTCCAAGCCTATTCCAAAATAACAAAGGAGTCCCTTTGCTGTAGTAACATGGACGTAGAAGCAGGTCAGCCTGGGAATGGGGAGAGTCTCAGTGAGCTGACTCTTATCTCTGCAGACCGTGGCGGGAAAGCTGCGTGACAGCGAGGCGGTGGATATGAAGTCCCTTACCAGGGGGTGTACCGACTCCATCAACCAGGGAAAACCTAAGATACATCCATGCAACTGGCAATTCACTTCCTTCTGGTCGTGAAGGGTAGCTCCAACCACTCACTGCATAGTGATTCCACAGTCTGGATTATTTCCTCTAGGAGCTCATCGCAGGGATTGAGTGTCACTGGGTCACTCAACCCCATGGTCAGACTGACACACTGAAGACACAACACTAACCTACATAGTAGGGAAGACACTGACATGGGAGGAACCTAAATAGGGAAACATAGACTCTAACAGAACTAACTGAAGTCTTTCAACATAATAATAACCCAAAACATACGTCACTCCTGGCAAAGAGCTGTCTCCAGACTGAGATGCACAAAGCCCTGAGTTAAATTTCATTGAAAATCTGTGGGGTGAACTGAAGACCAAGGTCCATCAAATCAGGAGGAGCTTGACATTTTGTCGAAGAAGAATGGATTGGGAATGCTCAGGAGACATGTGTGACTCTTGTTGAAAACTGCAACAAATGACTGCAGGCTATCATTCATCAAAAGGGATACACAGTTGGCTATTTCCATCAGGGTGACTCAGTCTGGTTGTTTTTATCTTTTATGATTTTTTTTTTTAATTTATTTTGTGAAATGAGAAACCCTCCAAAATAAAACTAGGATGTTTAGAAACAACGTGTTAAAAATGGGCAAAAACGTTTTAAAAAATGAAGTTGTCATGTCTGGATGTGACGACGCCTGTCCTCATCTTTAATGGGAAATGGCAAAACACTTATTTAACTGTAAAAAGTTGTAATCAAGTATAGATTAAAGAAAGTCTACTTTGTGAGACTTTTGATTCATCTGAGCTCTTGCCAAGGAGTTAAAGATTTTCTTGTTCAAATATTGTCCATTATTTTTTCCTTAAAATGATGGTAGCAGTATGAGTAGAAAAAGTTTCAATATTCCAAGGCTTTTGTACAACATTTTAGTTGGTAATTTCTTGTTAGGTATTGAAGAGACGAAGAGCAGTCTATTTAAGTCTAATACTCTATTGCTATTATACTACAGTACTTATAAGATTGTTAATAGGTATATCTTATTGTAGCATTCTGTATTTCTACTGCTAAAGTGCTCAAAGAAAAGGACCGCTGTATTTAGGAAGTATTCCACTAGCTACTGAGGTTGAAGAATTCTCAAAATAAATATTGCTCTTTACAAGTTGTCATCAAGCCAAGAGAAGGTAGTCAAAGCCAGTGCTGTTCCAGTGCTAACAATGTAGGCTGATCACAAACCTCTGAGGACTAATCAGTCTGTCTGTGGCCTGCGTGTGAGCCCTTCTACACAGACTGGAGAGGGGGTTGAGTTCAGCCTCAAAGGCAGGATACTCTCTGGTGGGAGATCTCTTAGCAGAGTCGTCTGAGTGCCAGGCAGCCAGACTTTGGACCGTGGGCATTTCCTCCTTTCAGATGGATTCAGTTAAAAGGGTGCTTCATTCTCTCAACTTCTGGCTGCTGTAAAACAGCCTCTCTGAAGAATCACTCATTACGGTATGTTGTCCACAGCCAAACCTCAATCACTCCCCAAGCCACTGCAGCACCACTCCCCGCCATCAACACCTGCTAACACATGACACATAGGCTCCAGCTGACTGCTGCAAGGAACTCCCTTCTGGTCTCCCGCCTTTGCCTAACAAGACCCAAAGCATCTTTTTCTGTTCCTGGCGCCTCTACACGTCATTAGATCCACTTTTGATTTGCCGTTCCTTTTTTGACCCCTTGCTATATTTCCATAGACTCACCTTAGAGTTCCGAAAGTCATCACACTGGAGTGTAAAACTAACTATTATTAGTTGCCAAAGGTGAACTGCTTTAGGCTTTGTTTGTCCTAAGACCCCGCCACATGGTTTCTTTCATATGAGTCATGACTGCTTTAACAGTTTAACATGTCATGCGGAACAGACGTTTTTACATTTTTGTCATCTGTCCACTAGATCTAGCCTGCACAAGAATTGGTAGCCCAGTCTCCTGTCTGCTCAACACATAATATACTGGCATCCTCACTGGACCAATGGCTCCTTATTGGAAATTACATCACGTCGTAAAGGGACGTGACCCATTACAAAATCACACAACTTGTCGTTATTTTTCCTTTACAAAAAAGAAAGTCTCTCATCCTATTTTCATTTGGTCCCCTTTTAATTATAATAATAATAATAATAATTAATAATTTGTTTGTTTGTTTGTTTTTTATAAATATTTTTAGAGACAAATGTACATTAGTTTACAATGACAATACAATCTGTTCCCCTCACATATTTGTTAGTTTTTCTTACATGAACAGATACAATAATACACACACACATAGGCACACCCACACACACGCTTATATAAAATTGAGAAAAAACAAACAAACAAACAAAACAAAAACAAAAACTAAGAAGAAACCCAAAACAAAAACAAACAATAAACCCCAAAACACACACAAAAAAAGGGGGGGGGGGGATTATATTAATCAGCTGGTAGAACGTTTAATGACTTGCAATAGTTTACGAAGGGGCCCCAGATACGATAAAATTCTCTGTATTTGTCCTTTGCCACAAGGCCTATCTTTTGCAATTTAAGAAATGACATCACATCTCTAAACCAAAAAGAAACTGAAGGTGGCTTTGAAGATTTCCAAAGGAGTTAGATGCAACGTCTAGCCAAAAGTGATGTAAAGGCTAATATTTTGCACAAAGCCGTGAGTTAAATTTCATTGAAAATCTGTGGGGTGAACTGAAGACCAAGGTCCATCAAATCAGGAGGAGTTTGACATTTTGTCGAAGAAGAATGGATTGGGAATGCTCAGGAGACATGTGTGACTCTTGTTGAAAACTGCAACAAATGACTGCAGGCTATCATTCAGCAAAAGGGATACACAGTTGGCTATTTCCATTAGGGTGATTGAGTCTGGTTGTTTTTATCTTTTATGATTTTTAAAAAAAAAAATTTTATTATTATTTTTTTTTTTTTGTGAAATGAGAAACCCTCCAAAATAAAACTAGGATGTTTAGAAACAACGTGTTAAAAATTGGCAAAAGGTTTTTAAAAAATGAAGTTGTCACCATTTCGAAGTGTGTAGGGTCGGTTAGACCAGTGATGACAAGAAGCCCAAAAACAGCTAGAAAAGGGTCCATGCAGATTTGGGCCCCAAGAGCCTTGGAAAGAATAACTGAATACTGACTCCAGAAGCCATGGAGTCTTGGGCACAGAAAGAACATATGACCTAGGTTACATGGGGTGGCATGACATCTCTCACACTGATCCATCACTTGTGGGTAAATCTCAGAAAGACGAGACTTTGAATAGTAAACCCTGTACAATACCTTGAACTGGATAAGTTGTAACCTGGCACAGGACGTACTATAACGGACATTGGATACTGCTTTCTCCCATTGCTGATCCGAAAAAATTACTCCTAACTCCCGCTCCCAAGCCCTGCTAATTTTAACAACTGAATGGACAGTTAAATCCATAAGTTGTTTATATATTAAAGATATAATTGACTTCTTATTGGGTTTAAGGGATAAGAATTCCTTCCACGGTTTGACATTTGGAAGAAGAGGGTAGGAGGGGAAGAGAGCAGAAGTGCAATGCCGTGCCTGAAAATAACAGAATAGATTGGTAGCCAGAAGATTTGTTTCTGAACAGGTCTAAAAGAGTTAAGAAAGTGCCATCTTTATAGAGATCCTTAAAGGTATTAATACCATGACGCTTCCACTGTACATAGGTACCATCAATGAGGCCAGGAGTAAACAGATGGTTCTGTGTGATGGGCATGTGTACTGACGCAGAGATGTACTTAAAATGACTCCTGAATTGTGACCAAATCCTTAGACTACACTGTACCACGGGGGTTTTTTTGTGAAATGAGAAGGCTTAAGTGGTAGTGGAGAGAACAATAAAGCTTCTAAGGATGAGGAAGTGCACGACAGGCGCTCCAGTTTGCACCACAGCAGTTCTTGAGATTCAAGCCAATGGGTCAATTTGTGAATATGAGAGGACCAATAGTAAAATTAAAAGTTAGGCAAGGCAAGACCACCATCAAACGCCAGTCTCTATAATAATGATTTCCTCACCCTGGGATGTTTCCCTCCCCACAAAAACAATACAACTAGCTGGTCCAACTTTTTGAAAAAAGCTTTAGGTAAAAATATAGGAATACTCTGAAACAGAAATAACAATCGAGGCAAAATGTTCATCTTTACAGCATTGATCTGACCAATTAGTGACAAAGGTAGTGAAGTCCATCTCTGAAAATCTGATTGGATTTGAATGATTATAGGGGGGAAATTGGAAAAGTATAAAGAAGACAAAGTACGAGTCACGTTAACTCCCAAATATTTAAAGCCGGCAGGGCTAAGTCTAAAAGGAATGTCAGATTGTTTAAGTGTAAGACTTAAAGAATTTATGGGGAAACATTCACTTTTAAGATTTATTTTGTAACCTGACAGAGAGACGAACTTGTTTAATAGAGACACAATCGATGGTATACTAGATAAGGGATCAGAAACATATAGAAGCAGGTCATCTGCATACAAAGACAATTTTAAGTCAAGGCCTGACCGGGAAATACCATGAAAATGAGGAAGGGCCTTCAAAGCTATACATAGGGGTTCAATTACAATAGCAAAAAGTAGAGGGGACAGGGGGCAACCCTGTCTCGTGCCACGTGACAATGAGAAGTAGCCAGAGGAAACACCATTTGTATAGACACTGGCTTGGGGTGCCTTGTACAACAGTCGAATCCATGAAATGAATCTGTCCTTGAAACCAAATCTTTGTAAGACCGCAAAGAGAAAGCTCCACTCTACACGATCGAAAGCTTTCTCAGCGTCAAGTGAGATAACTACTTCTGGATTAGTGGTCGAGTGTTGGGAAAGAATGACATTCAAAAGCGTGCGGACATTAAAGAACAGCTGGCGGCCTTTAATAAAGCCATTCTGTTCATCTGAAATAATAGTAGGAAGAACCTTTTCAAGGCGAATTGCTAAAATTTTTGCCAAGACCATAACATCCACATTCAGCAGTGAAATAGGCCTATATGAGGTGCAAGAGGTAGGATCCTTACCCTTCTTTAAGAGAACAGTAATTAGTGCTTGAGACAATGTAGGGGGCAATAGACCACGTTCAAAAGATTCGTTATACACTGAAAGAAGTAGTGGGGCTAACTTGTCTATAAATGTTTTTAAAAAATTTAACTGAAAACCCATCAGGTCCTGGTGCCTTACTATTGTGCATGGTCTTGATTGCATGCACAATTTCATCCAACCTAAAAGGGGCATCTAATTGTTCAGACATAACAGGATCAACATTGTAAGACCGTTAAAAAAAGAATCCACCTCAGAGGTGTCAGCAGCAGATTCAGATTCATATAGGGAGGAATAATACTTCTTAAACACCTCATTTTCTTCCTCTGAATCAGAGACCAAGTTGCCTGCCGCATCTTTAATTTGAGAAATTAATCGAGAAGAGGCCTGACGTTTTAACTGATGGGCCAAAAGCCTTCTGGGCTTATCACCATGTTCATAATAAGTCGCACGCGCACAAAGTAAAAGGCGTTCAGCATCTGCCGTAGAAAGTACCTGATGTACCTGAGAAAAGAAAGAGTACGCTCTGGTAGTAGGGTTAGAAAACCTCCAGGGATCTACAAAACCATTCTGAAACATAAACTCTGAAATAGACTTGGACATAGAGGATTGGGTCAGGGTCCGAGGATTCGAGTGATCTAAGGCAGGATCAATAACACAGTTTAAGTCACCACCCAATATTAAAAGATGAGTATCAAGGGAAGGGAGACTATTTAAAAGTGCATCTGTAAAACCTGGATTATCAAAATTCGGCGCATACACATTGACTAAGAGGACGGCTACATTGTACATGGTGCCTACAACAACCAAATATCTCCCGTTTTTGTCAGCTTTCATCTCAGAGGCTGTAAACTGTACCCTTCTGTTTATTAAGATCGCCACCCCACTGGCTTTTGAATTAAACATTGAATGTATGTCCCACCCATGGGCACCTGAGCCTAAGATGATCCCTATTTTGCAAATGGGTCTCTTGCAAAAACATTACATCACTCGGACGTTTAAGATGCGAGAATATTTTAGATCGTTTAATTGGGCTATTCATACCTTTGACATTCCAAGTTAAAAATCTAATACCACTATTGCCTAAGGACTGACCTGAAGTGCTGATCAATGCAGAAAGATAAAAGAGAAAATACTTATTTCTTCACCCCCAAAGAAAGAACAAGAGGGAAAAACACACTCACACAAACACACAAAGCAAACCCACAACAACAGAAGTACAGCTTCAGAATAAAAATAATAATAACACGTCAAACACACCCACCACCTCCCCCCTGCACAGCAAAAGCCCCCAACCACCAAACGATGGAGACGGCAGTGCACGCTCCCACCCGGAGCAATCTGAACAAAAACGCTCCCGACTACGAAACGAACCGTGTCAAACCAAAGCTCCAACAGAGTCATTTCTCAATAGATTAAAAGGCACAAATACAATAAAAATAACACAATTATATTTTACTATTAGACAGGTAAAACAAAACAAGTGTTTGGCAGAGTAACACACTTAACTTACCACAATGACGTTTGGATTTGGATTATTCACTATTTCAAACAAACAAACAAAATAAACATTGTCCCGCTATGTTTTTATCGCGTGGTTATTGTCTTAATATATTCCTTGGCCTCTTCTGGCGAGACGAAGTCGCACTGCATTCCTTGATAAGTGATTCGTAGCCTTGCCGGATAGAGGATCCCAAATCGGACTCCCTGGATGCCGCGAAGCTGGCGACGGACCTCACTGAAAGCCGCACGGGCCCGCGCTGTCTTAGCGGTGTCGTCGGGGACGTTCACCGGTGTTAGGTTTGGGGGCCAAAGTTCGGTGGGCTCTGTATACAAGCGGCTCCTTCCCAAGCTGAAATTCCTCCATCAACAGCACGGACACATCTGTAGCAGACAGGATGTTCTCCTCTGGCACACCAACAATGTGTATGTTATTGCGGCGAGACCTGGACTCCAAATCCTCGCATTGATTCTCCAATTTGGCCAACTCCTTTGACATCGCATTCACTTTGGCTTGGAGGTGGACAATATTCAATTCAATTCAATTCAATTCAATTTTATTTATATAGCGCCAAATCACAACAAATGTCGCCTCAAGGCGCTTCATAGATACAGAGAAAAGCCCAACAATCATATGACCCCCTATGAGCAAGCACTTTGGCGACAGTGGGAAGGAAAAACTCCCTTTTAACAGGAAGAAACCTCCGGCAGAACCAGGCTCAGGGAGGGGCGGCCATCTGCTGCGACCGGTTGGGGTGAGAGAAGGAAGACAGGATAAAAGACATGCTGTGGAAGAGAGACAGAGATTAATAACAGATACGATTCAATGCAGAGAGGTCTGTTAATACATAGTGAGTGAGAAAGGTGACTGGAAAGGAAAAACTCAATGCATCATGGGAATCCCCCGGCAGCCTACATCTATTGCAGCATAACTAAGGGAGGATTCAGGGTCACCTGGTCCAGCCCTAACTATATGCTTTAGCAAAAAGGAAGGTTTTAAGCCTAATCTTAAAAGTAGAGATAGTGTCTGTCTCCTGAATCCAAACTGGAAGCTGGTTCCATAGAAGAGGGGCCTGAAAACTGAAGGCTCTCCCTCCCATTCTACTTTTAAATACTCTAGGAACAACAAGTAGGCCTGCAGAGCGAGAGCGAAGTGCTCTAATAGGGTGATATGGTACTACAAGGTCATTAAGATAAGATGGGGCCTGATTATTTAAGACCTTGTATGTGAGGAGCAGGATTTTGAATTCAATTCTGGATTTAACAGGAAGCCAATGAAGGGAAGCCAAAACAGGAGAAATATGCTCTCTCTTTCTAGTCCCTGTCAGTACTCTTGCTGCAGCATTTTGGATTAACTGAAGGCTTTTCAGTGAGTTTTTTGGACATCCTGATAATAATGAATTGCAGTAGTCTAGCCTGGAAGTAATAAATGCATGAACTAGTTTTTCAGCGTCACTCTGAGACAGGATATTTCTAATTTTAGAGATGTTGCGCAAATGGAAGAACGCAGTCTTACATATTTGTTTAATATGTGCGTTGAAGGACATATCCTGGTCAAAAATGACTCCAAGGTTCCTCACAGTGTTACTGGAGGCCAAGGTAATGCCATCCAGAGTAAGAATCTGGTTAGATACCATATTTCTAAGCTTTTCAGCGCCGAGTACGATGACCTCAGTTTTATCTGAGTTAAGAAGCAGAAAGTTAGTGGCCATCCAAGTCTTTATGTCTTTAAGACATTCCTACAGTTTAACTAATTGGTGTGTGTTATCTGGCTTCATGGACAGATAGAGCTGGGTGTCATCTGCATAGCAGTGAAAATGTATGCTATGTCTTCTAATGATGCTGCCTAGGGGAAGCATGTATAATGTAAACAGAATTGGTCCTAGCACCGAACCCTGTGGAACTCCATAATTAACCTCAGTGTGTGAAGAGGACTCTCCATTTACATGCACAAATTGGAGTCTATTAGATAGATATGATACAAACCACTGCAGTACAATACCTGTAATACCTACAGCATGTTCTAATCGCTCCAATAGAATATTATGGTCAACAGTATCGAATGCTGCACTAAGGTCAAGAAGGACAAGCACAGAGATGAGTCCACTGTCAGAGGCCATAAGAAGATCATTTGTAACCTTCAATAAAGCTGTTTCTGTGCTGTGATGAACTCTGAAACCTGACTGAAACTCTTCAAATAAACCATTCCTCTGCAGATGATCTGTTAGCTGTTTGACAACTACTCTTTCAAGGATTTTTGATATGAAAGGAAGGTTGGAGATTGGCCTATAATTAGCTAAGACTGCTGGGTCTAGAGATGGCTTTTTGAGTAAAGGTTTAACTGCAGCCACCTTGAAGGCCTGTGGTACATAGCCGATTATTAGAGATAGGTTGATCATATATAAGATCGAAGAATTAATCAATGGCAGGACTTCTTTGAGCAGTTTTGTAGGAATGGGGTCTAAAAGACACGTTGATGGTTTGGAGGAGGACAATATCATCCGTGCATGTAGAGAGAGACTGCTCCATTTCCGTAACTGTGCTTCTGAGGCCAGCAAATTCCTGCCGCATGGACGTTATGTCTCAGGAAAGGTCCGTCTTTAGTGGCTGTATGTCGGACCTGATAGACGTGAGATTCTCCTCAAACGCTGCCGTCAGTTCCTTTTTAAACAGTGCTGAAATTTCTTCACGAAGTTCAGAGAGGAGTTCAGCCTTCGTGAACTTCTCAGTATCGACGAGCGGCGTGTCGGGCGACCCAGGCAGTGGCGAAGTTTTACCACGAGGCAGGGATGCAGTGTTAGCAGCAGGCCGCAAGTTCGGCTGAGAGGTGTTTGCGCTCTTATTAACCTTACACGACATTCTAAACGCAAAAAGCAAAAACAGTCTTCTCTCAGAACTATACAAAACAGTTGATATATTAAAAAAAATGTCAAAATGTGCCTGGAAACACTCGATAATAACTAGACTGGAGCTGCGTTCGGTGCAACCTACGCCATAAACTGGAAGTCCCTTTGTTTGTTTTTTTATCATTTGAGTTCCCACCAAATGATAAAAAAGACCATCAAGCCAGGGCAGTTGCTTGATTAGAAACACACAAAGTAAGCACAAAGGAAGTGTGTGCAGCCATCACGTGCTCTTCTTCATGCCTAACTATCCAAAAACAAGGACGACATAATGTCAAAACATGATGTGTAGAGTGCATGGCCTCGAGGTCAAAGGCTTTGAGAACATGATGAAGGATACATGTGTGATTGTCATGAGTCCATGTTGGGCCTGCACCATGTTGATATAAAGATGCCAAAAGCTTCTGACATGTCCCCATGTTTCCCAGAACAATGTAATAACAACTTGACGTCTGACTGACTGCTACAAGGTCTTTGAGTGCAGCAAGAATTCACACTGGTGAAAAGAAATACGTTTTTTCAATCTCTAGGGGTTCACAAGAAGGCTCGTTACATCTGTGGATATGTTTCAGTACGTGTACCTCTCTTTTCGTAAAGGCACGTGGGGTTTTACAACAAGCAGTATATTAAAACAAACATGTCTACAAAATTCTATGGGAAATCCTAAACTGTCATACTATTAGCTCAAATATTTCCTCTAACACTAACACTATATTGCTAACACCAATATCATGTTAGCAATAAATAAATATTCTGAGAAGGTCAAGCGGACTATTTAAGAGAATGATTACACCCGAATTGGTAGTTATTACATTAGCCATCATCAACTGCTGACAGCTACTGGTTAACATGTGAGCAACTAGCAAGACAAGTCATGCCCTGTGAGCCGAATCATTTACTGCATTATTTTTTAATTTAGTAATAAAAAAGGTCATGATGCTTAAGGTAAACTGAAAATTGATAAACATGCACCAAATAATATTTGTCTTTAGTTAGTGACTTTTGCAAGTAAATAAAAATCTCCTATCAGTTACAAAAAGTTCACGATTCAGCCTGAGGAAGGTTGTTGTTGTTAACAAATTAGATAACTATAAAATGACTGTAAAAGAGTATTCATATGTGTGTTGTGCATGAATTATTGTGCAACATGTCCACATGCACACAACTCTCACAACTGAGGAAAAACTCAATTGGATGTGAAAAACATAAATCCAGTTTTACTTAATGTTTGTCAAACCCAAATCAAGCTACATTCATTGATAAGTCTTCTTCACAAACTATGACTCAGTTTGACTTCTGATCATTTCATTTTCTATCTCCTAGTGGAGTCAGACTGCAGTACCTCATCTACACTGCACGCTACATTTTCTCTTGCTTGACAGCGAGAGATGAGGAAGAGAACGGCGGTGAAATCTTTAGTGGTTCATACATCAGCGTCACCACATGTATCTTCCACTGCATGCAGGAAAGTCAAGTGTGAATAGGTTTTGCAGTCTTACGTCTTCCACTGCCACGGTGTAAAATTTCTTCTTTTGGATCCAGAGAAAGAAAATACAGCAGCAGAGAGCAGCAGACTGTGGGTGGTGAGTGACCCAGTCGCAAACCAGAGGAACCAGATTGAGACCAACATTGTTGCAAATAACAAGAAACCTGAAATGCTCTGAATTCACCTTGAGAGACCAGGTTTGTAAAGTATGTATATAGATTTAATACTATTTGTCCATGTTGTATGGATCAATTTGAGCATGGAGTTGAACAGGAACAAATAGTAACATTTCCACCATGTTGGATATAAATATCCCAATATCCATTTCCATTACCATCTATAAACATATAAACAAACTTGGAATTTTACCTATAATTGTTTGCCTTTGGAAAACTGTATTTGTGGCCTTCATGTAGTTTACAGGCAGTGATCTGTCAGGATATAAGTATTTGTGCCTGTGAAAATTGCTGTGACACAATGGGCAAATAAGCACTTAGCTCCCACCCTAAGATCGAATCACTAAAATGTTTCTACATTGTAACTACATTAATAGGTCACTAGTGATACCATCCATAATGACCCTTATGGACTGGACAATTTGACAATATTGATTGTAAAATGTCAGATGAAGACATCGTTGCCTTTTTCACATGTGACATACAGCTTGTCTGCTTCAGATGTGAGCTCACTAATGAAAATTCTCTTTTAGACTCAGCTGGACAATTGAATGTTGAGTTCTTTAGCAGCCTTTGTTAAAGGTTTTGACTGTCAGGCTCTGATTTTTGTTAAATATTTTAAATAAAAAGCTGTTTGAATCATTATTCCATCACTGTAAACTGAAACATGAAAACCTAAAATATTCCACACAGCTTTCTGTGAACCTGTAACCTCATCTGAGGCGCCTACATGGAACAACACATCTTGGAGGTCCTGAGCTCCATCCCTGTGGTATAGCTGCTGCCACATGGATGTAACTCTAGAAGACTTAGTATTAATGACCAGTGTCCATGGCCTTCTTGTAATCCACTTAGCGTCGTCACACAGGGTCGGCATGGCTACTGCTGCAGGGCTCTCATACCCTAGCTGGACACGGTGCTACATTCCATTTGAGTGGTGTATTGCTGGAAGATGGAGAACCAGTTTTGCTACTTAAATTTATATTTGGTCCTACAAACTTGTTCAAAAGAGGACGCTGCTAGAAACCCAACACAATAATACAGACTACTAAAAGAATTCTTCATTGCAAAAAAAGTGGACACACTTGGAAAGCAGGCAACACTTGTCATGGTCTGGGTGGTTTTCCACAGCATCGGCTCCTCCCCACTGGGTGGAGTCTTTGTTGTTCCTCACCTGATGGCAATCATACCGGCAGTATTTATGACCTGTGCACTCAACTGGTCTTCGCCAGATTATCTGCCAACTTTAGTCAGTTCTCAGCCTCACGTCTGTTCCTTGGTGACTCATCATGTATATTAACCTTATTTCCTCTGTTTTCTCGTCAGCATCTGACCTACCTACCAAGCTCTCCTGGATACAAGTTTGCAGCCACCGGTAATCTCTCCCTTTTTTGGAACTGCCAGTCTCTCCTGCCTGCCTCCCTGCATTGCACGCAGCACCCACCTGGACCTCTCCTGCCTCCCTCCTCCACTCAACCCCCACCTGCAAGCTTTGCCCTGGCCAGCCACAGTTTCCCCTGCCCAGTCCCTGCACCCAGTTATCCCTGCCATCTAGTCGTAGTCATAGTATTTTCTCTCGCCTCAGACGTCTAGTTTATGTTCCTTAATTCTAGTCTGAAATTTCTGTTAGCCTCTGAGCTTTGTAAATAAAGACTCTTTTCGTTACACCGCACCTCTGGCCTCCGTGTTTGAAACTACACTTGAGTCCATCCCATTTCCACGGGCCACTGTGCCATGACAACACTGTGACCAATTTGTAGCAAACACAAGATAGTTCCTGACCCAAAGAGCACTCTAACCTTAAAGATTACATTTCCAAATCAGTGCAATTAAAACTGCTTTAACAGAGGCCAGTAAAAGACTTGGGGGAGGGCCACAGCAAAAGTTTAAGAAAATACAAGTGGACAGCTCTAACATAGACAGTGCCTTGGTCCCTTGACCCTTATATCGCACCACATGTGTAGCAGGAATTCTTCATCTGCAAGAACCCTCATGATGAACTTTTACCCCTTATTCTAATTTTCAAACATGCGCAGACTTAATTTAACCTGCACAGCTCCATCATCAGTGTATACACACACTGCCCTGTGTTAATGAATGGCCGACTGCACAATGACGGAGACATGTTGTTATGATTTCCACACATTCTCACATTTTCATGCCAAAAGAGAATGAAGAGCATCCCCTGTTCACGTCTTACTCTCCACCCCCAGGTTCCTAAAGCACTGTGACTGAGAAATACGTCTAACGGTAGCATGCCCCAAAGACCCTTTGCCCACAGACATGAGGTAATGGTGAGGCTAATTAGGCTGAGGAGACAGTGTTGGCGGAAGCTCCTGGCCTGAAGCACCATTAGTCTAGAATACAGTCTCCCAATGGTCAAGGGCATTTACCTTGGGATGAGGAAAACAGAGCAGCTTCCCAGGCTGGCTGCTATGGTAAAGCCGCGGTGATGGACTGAGTCACCACATGAAAGACTGGGCACAGGGACGATAGTGGAACGAAAGAGAAAAAGGAGACCCAGAGAGAAAGGCTCATTCAGGAAAAAGATGGAGACTCTCAGCGGGACTCCTCTTCCTTCTTACGCACACGGCATTCTTCTGATGCTCATGATGTACAGTTTGTTATGTTACAGAGGCAGGACGTATCTCATTGAGCCGCATTTAGGATATTGGCCTCAACACAGTCATTTTAAGGCAGTAAATCAAAATGATTGCAGCACATATTGTAAAGCGAGGCAGAAAAATTTTGCTTTAACAGTTTCAGAATCTGGGACATTCAAGTGACACATCGCTGGGCTCAGGATGGGATGGGCTTTCTGACTTTTACAATGTTACTCCTCCTTGCACTGGGCATAACCTGCTAAACAGTGGGTTCAGTTAATGCATGGATTTATGGACATGAAAATAAATACATCAAGTACATCAAAAGATTTGTGTGAAATTACTGCAGTGCAACAGAGCAACATTAATCTTACGGATTTAAAGTAAAAGCAGAACTTTGCTTCCTATAAATCCTCAGATTCATTACAAGTTCTGTTTAAATGGAGAATAGAGAGGGAGCAAGTTCATGTGAGAGCTGGAGAAGGCACTGCTTGGCTTTTTACTCACATGGCAGCTCACTTCTCAAGGAATATCAAAGAAAGATGATTAAAGAGGAAGAAGAAGATTTGTTACCATAAATCAGTCAGGGACTACAGGCAGACTTTTATGACTTTTATATGAAGATTTATGAACTCAAATCATTCTTTGCTACTACTTACAGAACTGCACTGCCACTTACCTTTTTATTTCTTCATCATATACATAGACCCGTATGTATATACATAGTATTTTTCAGTATTACATCATCGCTCTTCTAAAGTACCTTGGCATATGTGGCTGTTTCTCCTCCCTTTGTTATCGACTTTCATGGGAAACCTAATCTGTGAACACATGTTTCTGGCCTCCAGAGCTGGAAGTGAATAAAGCACAGCATCTGGGCAGATACAACCCCTCATCACTCTGAAAATGGTGTGGGCTCCTTTAGGGTCATGCTAACTGCATCAAGGAACCAGGAAACAAAACAGTATGTCAGTCACTACCTCTCATGAAGCAGCATCAAGGAGCTCATCGTTTGTTACTGACGAATGTCTCGGGGGTGTGGGGAGCAACTTTCCTCTCTAGGGGAACTGTAGTGCTATCAAAACATAGCTTGTCAGCCTTAAGTCAGGCAGAGTCAAATAAACATTTGGAAAAACCTGCAGCAGATGAGATAGTAGGTAAATAAAGACATGAACTGGAGTATGCCGAGCAAAACCATGACGTGCAACAAGACCTTGGATAAAAGCTAGGTAGCAGCTAGGCTGCTTCAAGTCTGTGACAGTCTCTAGCCTAGAGATGGTTGCTAAAATGATGTAGAGCAGCGGTCCTCAACCCCCGGGCCTCGGACCGGTACCGGTCCGTGAGTCGTTTGGTACCGGGCCGCGAGAGTTGAGGCTCAGGTGTGAAATGTATAGTTTTCAGGGTTTTTATCGGTTTTCAGTGTTATTTTGTTATCGTTTTTATCGTTAACTCGGTTTTCCTGGGTCTTTTCACGTGTGTTATGAATAAATCTTATTTTTTTCAGTACCGGTACTAGTTTTATTTTGTTGTATTTATCCGCGACACCTTAAAGGCCGGTCCGTGAAAATATTGTCCGGCATAAACCGCAAAAAAGGTTGGGGACCGCTGATGTAGAGCACTGGAGCGCTTCATATTACTTCCTTAACACCTCCAGAATATCAAAAGCTATCACAGTTAAGTATTTGTACCCTGGACAACTTGATAGCTTTTGGAGAGAAAAACTTTGCTTATTTGCCCATTCGTTCACTGAGACTGTGTTTAGCCTGGGGAGCATGGAGGGTTAGTGTCATATTACTGTATGTAAAAGCAGCCTTAGAGTAGATATGTTTCTCTGTTATCCTAATTAGGAAGAAGCAGTAAGTGGAAGACATTTAAAAGAAGCAATGTGTGGACTAACTACTTCCTCCCTTTGGCCTTAGTAAGTGCCATTACCTTCTCCTGACCTTCCCACTACCTCCTCCTCCTCCTTCACCTTGCTGTGTCCTTATCCTCCATGACCGTAACAGCCCCCTCCTCTCCTTCTCCTCTGTTCTTTTCTCAAAGTGAGCACTGTGGAAAAGAGGAAACATTAAGGCTAGTGGAACCTGATTTGGATCTGTGAGGGATTTCTTTGGAACATCATCAAGCGGAGGCCTGCTGAATCCTCCAGTGAATTGCTAGCTGAACTTCTCAAGAGCCCCCCTTTACCACCCCCACCGACTCCACCTTTTCACAACCTTGGTTCTCAAAGGTCCAGTCACATCTGAGTTAGTAATTTGGCACACATTGGTGTAAATAGATTACACTTGCCTGGAGTTTTCCTGAATGAAATATGAGTGGATTTTTTCCTGAGACTTATATTCTAGCAAACAAAGACTATAGCTGAAATTTAGCTAAATAAGTCCACTTGATTTTAAAGACATAAAGGGCAATCAGCTCATCCCAGAATTGAAAAGAAAGCAAAATCTGAAGCTACAAGAGTTGTAGCAATGTTGATAATAGAGTCAGACTAAGTGGCTAGCTATGTTGGAAATCAATATCCCAGATGTTAAAGTTATGTTAATCTATGATCGAATCTCCAAAAGTTGATTCTGTTCAGACGAACAGAATCAACTTTTGGAGATTTATTTTCCTGGATGATTGAGAATGCATCAAGACCTATGATCGAATCTTACAAAGTAAAGTGCTAGTTTAAAAATGAGTAAGAGAGGCCTAGAGAGAGTGACTCAAATTAACAATAAACTCCTAATAGTCATAAAATCAGATCCAGCTACTTAAGTTGAAGTCCTGGAAGAGTACTTGGAGTCAGTATTAGCAGCTTTGATCAAGCTTTTTTATGTAAGTAAAACTAAGGACTCCACCCTAATAAAACATAGTTGTGAATATTTTCTTCTACCTGACATCCAAGAGTGTCCAGTTTTGGAACTTCAAATGATAAAGATGCAATGCTGTTGAATGGACATTACAACACCAAATAACACAACTGTGTGTGCTCTGTAAGAAAACTAGACTGGAGTGATCAAAACACTAGATTGAAAAAAGAGATTCTTCTAGTGAAAGAACAGAATAATGTTAAAATCACAATAATTGTATATGAAATGTATTTTATAAAAAAATAAAAAACTACTAGCAGATATTAGAAAATATATTAATTTCTTTTAAATAAAATTACACTTATTGCCCTTTCTCAAAAGTGTACCTGACAGTGTTTTGCTTGGAATAACAGCCATGGAAGATTTTAGATGTACAAAAGTCTAGTAAGACAGAAGGCAAGTATGTTTTTCTTTCTCCTCTTTTCCCTGGTGCTGTGCTCTTTTACAGGCAAACACATGTAAGTTGTCCACAAAGAAGAAATACATAAATCATTGGGTTTCTAATGGTCTAATGTCAGAATGCCACTAAAGGAGGAGTCCTGTTTGGCCAGATTACTGATGTGCTGGCAGGACTGCTGGTGCTACGATGGTCCAAACTTGTTCCACATTCTGGTTTGCACCAAGGAGCTCCAAGTTGTGGCCGTGGATGTGTGACCCAGACTGAGACCCTGATCAATGTCAAAGTCTTAGATTCTGGAAAGAAGCCTGCAGCCACAACCCGATCACATCTGGTCAGACCTGGAGCTTCCAGACCACAGCTGAGGTCTAAATCCAACCTGATCCCAGGCAGAAGCTTATTTTTAGCTCGATGCAGTTCAGGTATGGCAACACAGCAGCCAGGTACTGTTTTATTCCTGATTTACTTCCCAACATCGTCCCTGGCAAATATTTTTTTTAAAAAGATAGAAAACCTGCATATTTTTGTCAAAGCGCTTCCCTTTTCTCCTTTTACAGTCAGTATGTCTCTCAGGAGTGAGTCCAGCTGACTGGAATCCAGTGTGTCTCTGTCTCTACTTTCTTTAGTGCCAACTGCAGCTCGCTGAAGGCAACATCGAGGTCGTCGTTGACTATAACCATCTCAAAGAGATGGCTGTACTGTGTCTCCATTGTCTGGGCCGTGTTCACCATCTCCTGAAAGTCTTCCTCCTGGGAAAAGAGGGAAGAGACAAAATAAATGGAAGTTAAAAACACAAAACAGATAAATGCAGAGACCCTGAAATGAGAATTCCATACAGTCTATCTGCTGCAAAAACAAAACACTTGCCATAGTAAACAAGATGGGGGATAAGTTCACATGCTGTAAACACAATTTGCACAACCTTGAATGCACAATAAACACAAAGCACCAGATATAAACTCTCAAAGACATGGCACCCTCACATGAACCCTGGCACAGACCACGCACTAAAACTTCTCCATACAACTTGACCTCAAGGAATTTTCATTATTTCCTGCATCAAATACACATGGTCATCCAATTCACAAAGAAAATAAAATATCTTAAAAATAAGCTAAGGACAAAACATAACCATCATTTTTACAAAATACAGACATGTAAAACATACATCATTGCCAGTCTGGATTTTATATGCACGATGGGGAAATGAGAGCTTGTGGACAGCACTGAGTCTGGGCTGTATGAACTTCCTGCACAGCTCACCAACTCTACTGGAGTTCACACTGAAGTAAAAGCTGACAAAAATGGACATGGTACAGATTTGGTTTTCAGTCTGCAATTTTTTATTTTTGAAGGCATATGCCTGGAAGTGATAATGATATGGTTCAGAGCTGTGGGTTCAGAACTGGATCTGACTTGATTTGATGTGAACATCAGATTTGACCTTGATGTTAACACCAGCGACTCTTGAATTCATGACCCCAAGCGAAAAATGAAAAATATGAAAAAATACACACTGGATCAAGGGTCAAGTCTTTTATATATATATAATTGGTATGCTGTGTTGTGGCTTTATTCAGAACTGACTGACTTCACTGACCTGTTACTCGAAAATGTCTAAAACAACATGTTAGCAACAACACAGCTCTGAACATTAGCCTCAGACAGGCCAGAATTCAACTTTAGCGCCGGCTACAGCTACAGCTGTCGGACAGCGGATTGTCACCTTGAGGCATCAGGATCAGTCACTGTGTCTCACTTCAGATCCTTTTGTAAGTTCAGCTTCATTACATGGGAAATGTGTGAATTTTGTAGGGGTATCACAAATGATGTTAGCAACTTTTGGCCATTAGCTTGAGTATTTTGCAAATACAACTTGTTAGGACTCCGACCTCAAATCGAATACTAAATTCTTTTATAAGACGACAATTCAAACCACACAGACACACAGGTGTTTATGAAATATCTTCAATTTTCACCATAAAAGATGGATGAATGGAAACGATGGAGAATTATGCAGTAGCCTTACATCCCTCACATTCAATATATTTATCTTACAGGAGCTGCTTGGTCATCAAATCCATGCCATGAAGCTCCCAGTGCACCAATTTCTGCTGATGTTAGTGGCGGAGGAGGTCTGGAACTCTGCAGTCACTTACTCAGCAGAGCATTGGTGAACTTTATGCACTATGCATCTCAACACCCAGAAACCCTGCTCTGTAACTTTTTACAGAGTTGCTGTGGTTCCTAAAGGTTTCCACTTTGCAATAATACCACTTACAGTTGATTGGTGGAGGGAAGAAATTTACAAAAACTGTTATAGTAGCACCCTCTAATTCAGTGGTCTTGGTGGAACCACCTATTCTTTCACAAATTTTCGGAAAGGCAAATTACATGTCTATGTGCATGATTTTACAAACATGTGGAACTGAAAACACTTGGACTGAAAGATTTAGAGGTATAGCCCTATACTTCTGTCCTTGTAGTGTAGTAAAAACGTTATGCCAGTGTGACCTGCTTTAAACCCATGTTCTTCATATTCATACTGTCGTGGTCCTGGGTCATTTTGACCCAGTGTTCTCAGTTTTCCTGTGGTTTTGTATTTTGTTCCTTATGTTCATTGGATTGTTTGGTTTGGTATTTGGATTCCCCCTGTGTCCATGCTTTTATTGTGGTGTTTGTTCTGGTACCATGTTCCCGTCCTTTGTGTTCTGTGTTCTCCTCATCCCCTTGTGTATTCCTCCTTGTTCTCTGCCTCTCTCTCTCTGCCTCTCTCTCTGTGCTCATCTCTGTGTACTGTGTTGTGTTTAAGGTCCACATCTTGGTGTCAGTATTTTCAGTTTTGTGTCCTCCCCGCTCGGTCATGAGTAATTGTCCTCAGCTGTGTTCCCCGTGTGTTCCCACTTCCCTCATTACCTTCTGTGTATTTATGTCAGAGTGTCCCTTTGTTCCGTGTTGCGTCGTTCCTCTAGGTTGTGTGCATTTCCCGTGTCTTCCCAGCACCTCAGCTTTAGTTTCTCCCAGTATAGTTTTGTATGACTTCTTATGTTCCTGTTAATAAAGACCTGCCTTTGAGTTCATCCCTGTGTGTCTAGAGCCGTGCATTTGGGTCCTCTCTTGCCTTCACACAGCCGCCACATGACACATACGATGCTCCAACATCTTTATGAGAAACACCATCCAGGTACTCCTAGTGGTAACCAAGTCGTAGACCATTTGAAACACACCTAATAACTTTGCTCCAACTCAGGTACTCAGGCACTTTCCTGTTATTTTTTTAATCTTTAAAGAAAGCATATTTATGAGCAGTTGGCAACGGCCTGTTTTTTGCTTGTTTATTTTGTTTGTTTTTTTGTTTGTTTTTACCCCACATTAAAAAACTCTTATTTTGGTTGCTAAGAGTAGATACAAGGACTGTTAAGAATCAACACTGCAACAAAAACTACATTAAATGACTTTATTGTAAGGTTGATGGCATGTGACAACTTTAAAAAGCAAACTAAACACTGTAGGTATCAGTATTAAAATCTTTGCTTCCTAACATGGAGTCTTCCACAGAGGTCTTTAAGGGCATGTAGGGTTTTCCAAGTCAATATGCAAATCAGCTATGCAGTGTAAAGAATAAAACCACGTGCTAACTGTGTGGAACAGCAAAATAACATATTTTTATCTGGCTGGGAGTAAATATGGCCTACCAGGGGCTCCTGTATTCATAGATAGAGCTCAGGTATCTCTCTGCGGTAGTCACTTGGAGACGTTTTGGTTTCAGCTGTGTGGGTCCTGGCTGATTCTGCTCTCAGTGCAACAGCACGGCTAAAGTGGCTGCACTGATTTAGCTTTATGTTTTTACTGGGAACACTCAACCTTAGATTTCAGGACAGATATGGGTTTTATAGTGAACCCCTTTGCCAAACAGACAATTATAAATACACAGATGCACATTCATGCTCAAAACCTCTCTCACACACACACAAACGCGCGCCTGCAGGATCAAGCTGAGTGTGCACATGTGATGTGTACACACATAAACACGGGCTCGTAAAAGTTTCAAAATCCTAAATGGCTCCGTTTTTGGAGATGCTTCTTCCAGCCAGCAGTTCCTTCAGAATGTTTCTGGTGGTTTTCCGCTTCATAATGGATTAGCTGCGCAGCTAAATATAAACCCTCAGTCGCTATGACATTCAGCAAAGCCTTGTCTGTTTTTTCTGCATAGATGTCTACCATGTATCTACCTTACAAACACAAACCCACACACTATCCTACACTCTGTTGTCCTTGGTGAGGAAGATGTGATGGTTTTATCATCCCGTGTAGAAGATTTGTGGGCCCGTGGAGCTACGGTAATCTGTACTGAAGCATCCACAGGACTTTCACTGTTGCAGGGAGTCTTACAGATGACCACTGTGTCCAGTGCCAGAAATACAACCCCCTTGACCTGTCCTAAACAAACCTGGGAAACTGTGTGCAGGTTATATGCATTCCTGCCCCTGCCTCCAGGTAAAAAGAGCATTAATCACAGCAGGAAGCTGTTTTAGGGACAGCAAGCTGAGTTTGAGAGATGGAAAGAAAATAGAGACCTTAACAAGAAAAGACTAGTTTGGGAAGAAAGGGGTGAAGAGATAAATAAAATAAGAGTGAACAGAAACTTCAGCGAGGTTATTGTCTGGCACTGAATTCCAGGTCACTCCTCAAAGAGGAGATTGAACTGATGCCTCTTCTGGGGGACCAAACTTGAGAAAAAGCACACCCGGGACTCGTTTATTCACATTAGGTGGCCTAATTTCCACAAGAAGTTATGTAGCATCTTGTGCCTGTTTAAGTACTTTGTAACAGCATAGATAAATTTCATTGCAAAGCAACAAAATACTGAGTCACAGTTTAGGTGAGCGTTCCCTCTGTTTTTGTAGCCTTTATATATTTGTTGCTTTTACCTTACAGGACTATAAATCTTTACGCATTTCAGTGGCATGAAGCAGCACGTGTCAGCCTCAGTATCCTCTTTTACAAGCGACCACGTTCTCTGCTGGACACCTGCTTTGTTGTGCCAATAAAACCCACCTGTCTTTGCGTTTTAAAAAAGTGTCAGAAACCAAAGAGATTTCCTCAAATCACTTTGAAATGCCTGCAGTTCTTTCAGATTGGGTGCCAGTTTCTATGCTAACCACATTACAGCTGGGATTTTGCATTACATCAGATTGTTTTGCTTGTATTCACATCACTCTTCCAGCCAGCTCGACTGAAACAATGAGACGACTGTTCCTCGGCCTTTATCATTAAAGCAGACCTGTCTCTTGCAAAGAAAAATACAGTTGGCGGTGGATCGAAAATGTCTGGGACGACTTGCCCAACAACAGCTTCCCTTCATTTAATAGTAAATATGAGATGGGTTTGGTTCTGTCAGTGTACATGAACATTTACACACAGACTTTGTTTGTTACCTGGTTGAAATACAGCCCGCTGTCACACAGCTTTATAGAAGTATATTTGTATTACATGAGAGAATAACAGAAGCTAATAAAGGGACGTTAAAACTGCAACAGACTGTTCACACCAGATTGCTTCTGACAACTAAAGCTTATTGTTCTCAAGACCCAGCTGGGAAATAAGGAGCGGCCTGAGACAGAATTATGTTTACCTGTGTGAATAATATAAGCTGATGCTGTGTCTGTATCAAGGTTTAACAAGCTGACCTTCAACCATAAATTCGCTGCGTGTTCTAGGTGAAAGTGTATTGTACTCTAGTATTTTCCTCAACACTTATTACCCATAAATGCACTAAATTATGCCTCAATAAGTTGGATCCTGTTGTATTTTGTGTTGATGTGACTTGACTAACAATCAGTACGTCAGTTTTAGCTTTTTATTAGCTTTCAAATTATTTCTACATTCCTAAACAATGACCCCTTTGGCTCAGATGTCTGCTGGCTATACCAGAAGCCCTGAAATATTGGTAGTTGTCTCCAGAGGCTAAGTCATGAGACTGTTCATGAGGTTGCATGTGTGTGACTGGTAGCTCATCATAGTGTCATTGCCAGAGACTGCTTATTTTCAGGTCATTTCAGATCGGGTCTGATTATTACCACGTCTTTCATTTTTCTGGGGTTGTGGTGGGGAAATTAATTCATGCCAGGTCATGATTTCTCCATGGTCCATTCTGGTTTAATTCAAAAGTTGGCAACCTGTTTGCTGTGCCACATATGGGCAGATCCAGTTTCCTATCTTTCCCCGTTGCTGACAGTAATGCATACTGTGCATCTTTGAAGCTTCATTTTCTTTAAAGTGAACCTTCAAAATTTACTTTGTTACAATAAACCATTCATAGCCAGTCCATGGGATTTGTTGCAATGCTTGTTTTTCTGCACCGACAGTAAGTGAAAACCAAGTGTGCCGACAGACTGATAGCCGGAACATTAATGACTGTCACTTTAAGAGATACTGGACATGGATATCATTATAAAATTCTAAGAAATTAAATATTTAGATTGTGTGTCCATCTGCTTCCGCTTATCCTTTTCAGGGTCGTGGGGGGCGCTGGAGCCTATCCCAGCTGTCATAGGGCGAGAGGCGGGGTACACCCTGGACAGGTCGCCAGTCTAACAAACAGAGACAGACAACCATTCGCGCTCACATTCACACCTATGGGCAATTTTGGATTAATCAATTAACCTATCCCCACAAACTGCATGTCTTTGGACCGTGGGAGGAAGCCGGAGTACCCGGAGGGAACCCACGCAAACACGGGGAGAACATGCAAACTTCACACAGAAAGACCCCGGGCTGATGGTGGAACTGAACTGAGGACCTTCTTGCTGTGCGGCAACAGTGCTAACCACCGTGCCACCGTGCTGCCCTGCTTTATATATAGTCTAAGAAAAAAAAACCCAAAAGTTTGATGCTACAGCAGCATAAAGTGTCATACTTCTGCAAGCTCTGGTTCACACCCCCAGTGTTGCCATCAGTCAGTCTCCATCTCCTTATGTTTCTCACCTCCTGTATCCCATCAGGCTGACCCGGGCGTGTTACCCGTGGTGAGTGAGACACGCGAGCAAGAAAACCCCAGGCCGATGCTGCTGGGAAAACCATCATCCACATTCACACCTCCACCCCCCAACCCGTCAACTTCACAGCAGCACCGAACACCAGCTAATTTATTACATGTGTCTTTCTACTGGGCAGGGATAAAGGCATATAAAGAATGACCTCATCTCCCCCTCTCTCTCTTTCTTCCTCTCTCTCTCACACACACACTCACAAGAAGCACACAGACTGCATTCTTCTTATTTTTTTAAATTATCTTATTGCAAATCCATTTGTTTATATAGTATAACACCATCTCATTTCAAGCTGGCTATCACTATGTACGAACGCCAACATCTTCTGTCATCTTCAGATTCAGTGTTCACACTTTTTTGGCCACAGAAACTACATTTAACCTCCACTGCATTCATGTTTGTATCCCTCTTTTCTAATTTAATTATATTCATCTAATCTGAATACCGATTAGAAACAATCCAGTATGAGATAATCAGCTTGAGTACCCGATGACTGTGGTTTCCTGCGATCATCTAAATTAAAGCTGAAGCTATTCTGCTCATTTCCAGTTGCACATTTTTATTCTTGACTCTACCTGAGTAGCTTTGTACAATTCACAGTTCAGTTAGGAGCGATCGTTTAAAACTAAAGATGATTTATTGAGATACAGAATTGAGCAATTTAGTGATTAGGCTCTGATAACCAATCATGACTGCACAGTAAAAATGAACACAGAGGTTTGGATGCGGTTCTGTGTGACACCACAGCAGCAAAGACTACTGTGCTGCAGATAAAGCACCATGTGGTGACAAAATCCCAAAACCAAAAAGGCAGAATTACAGAAGAGCACTGAGATTTAAATGACACAGAATGGAGGCTGATCGGCTTGGAGGAGGACAAGAATAGGATTGTGATTTAAAGATAACAGACTAGTAGCAAAGATCCAGGAAAACATGCAGATGACTGACGAGAAATCTTCCATACTGAATTTACACATAAGCTTTATTTCTAACTTTCTTCTGATTGGCTGGTCCTCACAAAGTTTGAACATTATATGCTTTCTTGGTTTGCCAGCTACCATATGGTACACTCTGGGCAGGTCTTTTTTGTTTGTTTGTTTTCCAGCTTTTTAAAAAAAAATCCATTTTATGTACTGTGCATTTTCATAGTATTTTTTTACAAAAAACAAGCAATATTTCCACAGCCTCCATCCCACGTACACTGTACTTTTAGAGGTGCAATTTTAATTTTAAATATTGAATCTACTGACACTATATAGTTGTTACCTACTCATTCTAGTTTACCTACCCTTATGTATTTGTAGGTAAATATAATTATGATACCATTTCAAATGAAATACAATACAGCTGTTTATACAGCACCAAATCAGAATCAAATCAAAATAACAGTCGACTCAATGTGCTTTATATTGTAAGGTAAAGAGCCTACAATAACACCAAAGACTGTGAAAAGAGGTGAGTGAAGAAGAAACACTCCCCTTGCCCCTTGCAGCATAAACCCATTGCAGGGAGGGTTCAGGGTCACCTGATCCAGCCGTAACTATAAGCTTTATCAAAAAGGAACGTTTTAAGCCTAACCGTAGGAGAAGCGAGGGTGTGTGTCTCCCAAATCCAAATTGGGAGCTGTTTCCCCAGAAGAGGGGCCTGAAAGCATCCCACTACTTTTATATATCTTAGCAACCAAGCCTGCAATTGCATTGCATTTAACTGCAGGGGAATTACGCCCATAGTTATTATTATTTCCAACTGTTATAATTTACATACATTTGTGAATATAGAGTAGCACAGGGCCCTCAGCAGGAATAAAATGTGTATACAAAGTGAATAAGACAGAAACAACCTTGAGTGGAGGTGGGTTGAAAAGCAGCTTGTAAATGTGCAACAATTCTAGGCAGGCTAAAGCAACTTAAATGGTGTGCCCTTTATGAGATTTGTAGAGACATTTTTAGAAATGCATCAGCAGAGCCATCAACTGATGTGGAATTAAGATCAGCTAATCTGCTGATCTGCTGGCATTGCAGCTGAGTTTGACTCCTGTCTGATGTAATGTTATGCTTGATTTGACAACTTTAGGAAGGTTTAACTGTTATAACAGCCCAAATAGAACCGTTGAAACTGAAGAGAAATATTTCTATATCACAGTATCACGTGAGCTGTGATTGAATGAAATGTACAGGACTGCATTTGTTGCTTGTTGGTAGGGCTGCCACGATTAGTCGACTAGTCACGATTACGTCGACTATCAAAATCGTCGACGACTGATTTAATAGTCGACGCCTCGTTTGAAGCTTTGTAAGATCACAAAAGACGCAGGAATAAGTAGTAGGATTTAAGAGTGTAATAACGGACTGAAACAGAAGATGGCAGCACTGCATGTACAAGGATGCCAGCTGCAGTTAAACCCCGAAGAAGAAGAAGAAGAAAAAGAAGCAGCTCTATCCCAGAATTCATAGCGCAGCCCAGCTCAGTTTCCAACAATGGCGGCAGCTAGTTAGTTTTAATATTACTCTTATTATTCTTTCTGGGTCACAAAATAAACGTTTAACATATTTTTAGGCGAGAATGTAGCTGTGTAAACCTCAAATATCTGCTCAGTTTATCAAGACACCACATATTTTCAAAAGCGGAGACGTCTGTTACCCCCTAGCTCGATAGCTAGCCGGGGACAAGGCTCACTAGAGCCGGTGAGAACACCGGACTCCCGGCATATCGTTTTCAAACCCACTTCTGTCTTTCGCAACTCAGGTTAAACATATATAAGTCACTTAGATAACTTAAAAATTTTATTGTTTGGCTTTTTTTTCAGTATTTTATTTGTTCCTGAGTAAATCGGTTTGGCTGAGATTAAAGTTATAGTTTTTACACAGCTGAATAAACGTCAAGCAGACAGCTGATTATCAGAAGTGTGAGATGCACGAGAATATACTCCGGTGTCCTGTTATATTTTAGATAGCAAGGAGTTTATTAAACTTCACCGAAACAATCTGCAAATTTCATTAAAATTTAATAAACTATCATCTTGTCTTTATTTTTAGTTAGCACATACCTTAAACACGTAAAGCTTTAAGCTAATGATAGTTATATAAGAGCAGATGCTGCTGGTGCAGTAAGCTGTACGTCCAATGGATGTATGATCTGATTAGTCGACTAATCGCAAAAATAATCGGTGACTAGTCGACTATCAAAATAATCGTTTGTGGCAGCCTTACTTGTTGGTCTTCAGAGCTGTCATTTGTCCAAAGGCGGCACTTTGAAAACATTTGTTTGAATCAACCAAGCAGCATGATCATGCAGAAGCAGAACAAATCACACAGCACTGGTCAAATGTTGCTTATAAAGTAGTGGCCACATGTTATAAACACATTACTACACAGTAGTCTTTTCCTGTCATTGTCACCATAAGGACTCAAATCACTCTAAACTACACATTTTAATTATAAAAGTCTGACAGGAATTCTGTATGAAAAAACCCTATTCTCTTTGTTGTCTTTGCCCATTATGACTTTGTTTTGCTTTTTTTTTTTAACAGAGTGTAGAAAATGTTTTAAAAATTAAATAGAAAAGTGCGATTTTTTTCCCTCCAATTGACCGTCCACTTGCAAAAGTGATAATGATTGCAATATGGGGTTGTCACATGACCCTTCGCAACAGTGTTTGCTGATTGGTAATGGAGGAGATGTTAAAAATTAAAATCTTTTCTTCTCTTCTATTTTTAAGGAAAACTGTTTGCTGACTACAGCTCTGCAAACAATGAAGAGTGGAGGCTTTTCTCCAGTTCTTTCTCTTGTTCAACATAAAAATCATAAATTTGCGATACATTACTCGTCAACGTATTGACCTGTCCTGAATGAATAAGCAAGATGATGAGGGGAAACAGGAACTAGTAAAACAGACCTTGTTTTAATAATTCTGAGTAGATCTATGATGTAGTATTTTTTTTATTGTTAACTGTTAATTGTGCATGTTTTAAAAGCTAGTGGGGATATATATGTTTTCACATCTGCCTGTCTCTTCTTTGTGGTGACAATTTTCTGAAATAACATCACCAATCTGGTCCCCCCGAGGTAGGAGAGAGGCCAGCTTTGATTAGCGGTGGCGTCAGGGCTCCTCTGGTTCTGGCACAATGATCCGGGCTTCTCACTGTGCTAATATCAGTGGGTCCAAACCCACAACTGATAACAAGACGGATAAAAACCCAATGGAGAGGCAGCAGAGGAACCGCTGGAAGCATAGCTTTCATCAGTCACTCAGTAAGTCAACATGGGAGCAATAACATGCTTTGACACTGCTACTGATCTATGAGTCATGTTTAAGAAATGGCGTCACTATGGAGGTTCATGGCACACACAATATCACAAATGAACGCCAAAAGACAAAAAAACACGGAGCTAAATGTACCCACATGAGCTTTCACAGACTCCTTCCTCCGATTCTGCTCAGGCCTGGGTGGTTTGAGAACGTGCCAAACTAATCTACAGTATGTAATGCCGTATTTGTGCATGTGTGTCATTATCCACTGAGCAAAAACAAACAGAGAAGGTCTGTTGGGGCAGAGACTGGACGATATGGGTCCAAAGCTTTAATTTGACAGGAATCATGCTCAGGGCTTTGTTGGGCCTCCGCATCAGGCTGGCCATTTGTGCAGGCTCTGATTGCCACCATCCAAGTCACATAAGCCAAAGAGGAAATCTTCAAATAGAGGAAATTAGCGGTAATTGCTCCCCTGAAAATGACTTCTTTAGAAGGCCACTTTGGTAACTCAGCAAACAAACCAGCCCTTTAGGTGAGCTGAGGAACAGGGAGATCGGCTTCTGAGATAGGTAGGTGCCAAAATGCCTAAGAGTACAGTACAAGGGTGGTGAAAAAGAATGGGATACAGCGGAAGAGTTTGTGTCACTAACACAAGACTGGACATCCAACAAGCACACTTTGTTCTTTGAGAGGATTGAGCATATCACGTCCAGACTTCTCCTGCAGTAATTCCTTTTGTACGTGCAAGACTTAATGAAAGTGAGAAACAAAAAGAGGGGAGATGGGAAGATTATCAAGCGGGAAAACACATTTTTTGATCATTATTTTGTGGAGGGATTTGGTTCTAATGCAAAACTAACGTCCCTTGGGAGAAACATTAGAATCTTGCCCTAATCTGCTCGTCTGTGTCAGCACTCTCCAGAGATTCATCTAAGAAATAATGATATATAAAAACCCTACAAATCCACCGAGACAGGAGGATTACTCTTTCAACCGCTGACAGATCTGCAGATAGCATTCTTTAGCGAAACTTTGAAAACCAGACGCTTTGGCCAAGCGTGTTTTTATATAATCTTCTGCGCTACCCTTTCAATCAGTAACACCTGTTTGTTCCAGAAAGACCAAAAAGCTTTGCAATGCCAAAAACCTTTCCCGCCTTAATTCTCGAGGATTTCAACTCAACGAACGACTGCATGCAAGCAAACACTTTTCCACCAGATAATCTTCTCCCTTTCACACCAATCAGCCACCGGAGTATTTTTAGCTGGAAACAAGGAGGGAAAAAAAAAGAGAGTGACATGAGAGTAACAACGTGGAAAGAATTTGGAGCTAATAGGACGTATGCTTGCAGTCTGCTCTTGACGAGTGTCGGACAGAATGACTGCCTCTGTGTGACTGATGCCATGTAAAAAAGAACGTTTTATGGTAATTGCCCATGTAAGAAAGTTTTACTCAGCTTCTTTTTTTTTTTTTAAAGGGAAGCTTAAGACTCTAAAAACCTCATACGTGGTTATGGGAAATTTATTTAAGAGCTTACAGTAGCCTGCATTGAAAAGCTCACACCTTGCAGCATTCTGTGCTCTTTGTCAGGCAGGACGTTATATAGATTACCGTAAAGCATGCCAATGGAGGTTTGGCTATATTGAGAGGATGGACGGTTGCCATTTTAAAACAGAACAGGGCTTCCCTTGGGAAAGTTGTTCAAGCTAAACACACGTTGTTGTGGGCCCCGACGCACAGAGTCTCTTTCGCTGCATTGTTTCTGCTGCATGCAATGAGGCATAACGCAAACAAGTTCATCTCGTTCCTCCTCTACTTTGCTGCCTTGTAATTTCAGCGTGGAGTGTCCCACGCATCTACCCCACATCACAGCTCTGTCACTCACCCCTCCGACTCCCTGAAAAACATCGCATGCCTCGACCTACACCGCAACATGGCCTAAATATACAGCCCCCCTTTCCCTTCTTCTCTCTGCATGCTCTGACACTCTGTATGCACTCGCCACCGCAGGCTTCCCTCTGTCATATCTCCTGTATGTGTGCGTTTGCGTGCATAAATGTTTTGTATGTGCACCCTACTGTGCTGCTTTTCTGGTTTTTTTCCCCCTCCAGTTCGTGTGAGACCAGCAGAAAGACATCAATCATTGCCGTGACTATTACAACTTGCATTTCAATTTGTTGGCCGCAAATGTCAAGGCGGGCCGTGGTGTGGCTAGATTCAGGGCGAGCGCCTCGGGGAAGGAGGAAGCAGAGACAGTAGACCTTGGGGCCACTGTCTGGAGATCTGTTACCAGCACAGGACCCGACCCTGTCAACACCAGCTCACACTCGGTTACAGAGACACAGAGACGACGGCGGTCAGGGTGTGTTTGAACAGCGGCAGCAAGCATGGGACCGGTCAGAGTGCAGCTCTCACTGCTGCTCTGCCTCTAGTGGTTAAGAGCACACACTGAGCAGGACTGTTGTTTGCATTAGAACTCAATATCACGTATTTCAAACACAAAGTGTGTCAAACATTGTGATGACTGTGTCATGTAGTTAAGATATGCATAACTACTGTATACTGGTGGCGCTATTATGGCTGGTATTATGTCCAGAGTGAGCATTTGTAATGCCCCTGAGTTAAAACCTCAGGCCTTGAATATTTGTTTAGCTCTTGTTGATGTCAGCAAGCTTGCAGATCCTTCAAAAACCTTTTGCTTTTCTACTCTATCACTAAAAGCGCTTTATGCAACTAGTTCATTCACCCAACCATACAAGCACATTTTCTATTCATGCACATTCACACTCTGATGGATGCATCGGAGGACAACATGGGGTTAGTATGTTGTCCAACGATATTTGGCATGCAGACTGGAGCAGACTGGAATCGAACCACCAACCTTCCAGTTAGTAGCTGACCTGCTCTAACACCTGAGCTACAGCCAGTGGCGGTCCTAGCCTGTTTGGCGCCCTGGGCGAACACTCCGTCTGGCGCCCCAGACCTACACCTTAGTTACAGCTTAGTTAGTTTACAGCATTATGATTGAAATGTGCTCTATTTGGAAGCAGCCGGTCTCCCTCCCCTTTCGATGGGTTGTGTGTGAGACTTTAAATCATCAAACTGTAAATTATAAATTTTAAATTGTTATTGATCCCTTTACTCCTGGTCCTAAAGTGTATATTTATTTTCTTACTCTTCCTATATATATTGTTTGTTTACTTGCATTGCTGTAACTGGAGCCTCGTCTCTCTATATACTGGACTGTATGTAGTAGTGATGGGATTTCCGGCTCTTTTTAGAGATCCGGCTCTTCCGGCTCGGCTCACTAAAAAGAGCCGGCTCTTTCGGCTCCGAACCGGCTCTTCAGGTTGTTTTATTGCTTTAATTATTTAATCATTAACAATAATATAAAATTATGCAGAAAAGGAATTACTAATGTAAAAAAAAGTGGTTTTATTTATATATGTTTATATATGGCCCCTAGAGACAAAGCACGTACAAACTCTAAAGCATATACAAACTCCAAAAAGCACGTACAAACTTCAAAACACATTTCTAGCGTTAACTGAACTTCCAAAGCAGAGCTACCCAGATCACTTAAATTACACAATTGAAAGCATGTGTGTATTGTTTGTGTATTTATAGACAAGCACTCATATTTATTCAAATAATTTTTAAAAAAAGTTCATTTACCTGTTACTACCACACACCAAATCCGGTTGTTGATACTTCCTGGCTTGTGTAGCCACTAGGTAACAAAAGCTCAACACTGCGCCCTAGCATCCTGGAGCACTTCTGTTGTCTTTTGTACGTGATTCTGAGTTTGTACGTGCTTCTGAGTTTTTACGTGTTTTGGAGTTTGTACATGCTTCTGAGTTTTTACGTGTTTTGGAGTTTTTACGTGTTTTGGAGTTTTTACGTGTTTTGGAGTTTGTACATGCTTAGGAGTTTGTACGTGTTTTGGAGTTTGTACGAGCTTTGTCTCTAAGGGCCACCATAAATATACTTTATTTATTCACTCCACATAAAATGTAATAAATAAATCATATAATACAAAAAACAACTATTTACATTTTGAACTTTTAACTATTTAAATTTTCAGCTTTTTCCTTTTAAACAAATTTAACGTGAAACAACACAAAACACTGCAAACCACAACACAATTAAATATAAACTAAAATATTAAAACAAAAAGAAGATGCACATTCTCTGTCATATGGGCCTGCATGATTTCTGAATCCTTTATAATCTGCAACTGAAAATAGTGGATGATTACTATACCTTTCTAATGTGCCGTTGTTGTCCCTCGCTCTCTTTCTCTCTGGCTCGGTTCCTGTGCTACTGCAAGTGTAACTAACGCCCCTCCCCCCTCTGCCCAGCGCAAAGTACAGGCGCGCATGCGGAGTTTAGCGGAAAAAAGGGCGAGAGAGAGGGTGAGAGAAAGGAAAAAAAAAAAAAAAACCCTCACGGCTCCCAATAAGGAGCCGGCTCGCGTCGTTCACTTCAAAGACCCGGCTCTAAGAGCCATTTCGTTCGCGAACGACCCATCACTAGTATGTAGCGGAGATGACAATAAAGTTTACTTTGACTTCAGCAGCGAGCAGGCGCACCGAGGGCTCTCGCGCTCACTTTTCGGGTATAGAATTTCGAAAAAACATCGGTGCAAATTATAAGTCTGTATCATGATGTCTGGTGTTTTCGTGTTTGTTGGTTTGTTTTTATTTTGTTTTATTTTGCGAGTTGGTTATTAGATGCTGCTCCAGCCAGAGACTCCCCCACCGCCCCGCCCTCTCCTCCCTGAGCTGCAAGCAGCAGGCGCACCTCGCAAATGGAGGGCGCACTTACTCCCAGCCAATGGGCGATAGAAAACCGATCGGTGCCTATGCCATTCCCAATATGTGCTGGCATGATGTTGGGGCATGAGGACGAGCAATTTTTTAATTTTTTTTGCCGATGCCCGTGATGCCACCCCAGGCAACCGCCCGTGTCGCCCGTATCAAAAACCGCTACTGGCTACAGCCACCAGAAAGCAAAGGTTTGCCTCAAAGGGAGAGCCACTAAAAGAGGTTAATTTCTGACTGTGGATGAACTGAGGGGCTACACAAAGGCCCAGCATGGAATAAGGATTGAAATGAGCATTATAGGACCTTTTTAAAGAGGCCCATAAAAAGATTCTTAGATATAAAAGTTTTTTGTTCTTAAAGGTTTTCTGTATCTTCAAAATATACTTTTTTTAAGTCACTGAGGAGCACCATATTTTTTATTTTTATTATTAAGTTTCTATGATTATCTAAAACATTAAGAATAATTTTTTGAGAAATGGTGATGAACTAGAATACAATTTCAACAGAAAAAAATTCATAAAAGCTTTCTCCATTGTAATAAAATGGAAATAAGGTATGTTTAAAATAATAGACTTTTTCCTGCATTTGCATAATATTAGAAATTTGTCACATCCTCCAATTCATGCATCCCAGTGACAATGATCCTTTATGTGGAAAAATGTACATTAGTCCACCTGTGGATGTAAACTTTTCTAATTATTATCAGTGATAATTTTCAGTGACTACTAAAAGAATATGTTTGAAATTTATTCAACAGAATGGACGACAAACAGCAAATTAAAACCAACATAAAGTTTAAGGTGTTTGGCCAGAATATGAATATTAATTGTTCATCTCTGCTGTATAAAGTCTGAATGTGTGTTGTGATTGAATTCATCAGTTTTACTTTCTTGTTGGTGTGGATGTCCGTCTCAAAGAGCTGCTTGGACATGAAATGGTTCTTCTTGGCCCGACTGGTGTCTGAGTGAAAGAAGATGAAGATGGAAAGAGAGGGAGTGATTACCTCAAACCCAGACTGTCTGACTCACTGCCGGGGCAGAGACCATCTGAACTGAGCCCCTTATTACCAGCAGTGGAAGTCTGAAACACAGCACAATGGGTCATGCCAACCCTTGTATATATTGTTGTGTAATAACTGTAAATGACACAAGCTGTAGTCCTGCAGCCCCAAACTCAGACACTTAACTGACATTCAGCAGAGCTTTACTGTCTTAATAAATGTGTCTCTTGTAGCGTTGTTCGTGTTAGCCACCAGCACTCAGAGCTGTAGGGTAACCGAGTTGAGGAGCTCTCATTAACATCAGGTCTCTGCATTTACTTGGCCATAAACCATAAAGCCTTGCTGTAAAATGGGTGGTGCGGAGGCACGTGGCAGGAACGTGAGCTGGTGGGTTTGTAAGGGTCAAGGGTTGGTCTTATACTCTGGCTCTTTGCAGAGAAGGTCAGAGGGGAGAGGCTTACACCCGTCAGACACGCTGACCAGCTCCAAAACAAACCATTAAACTTTTATCACCTGCAACCAAAGCTGCCAAGTTGTTCTTTGCTCTCCTCTGAGCTGTTCATGTGTCGACGCTGTACCCCGGTTGTGGACCAGAGTCTTTCCTTTGCATGGTCCAGGCTGATCTACAGGGCTCATGGAAAATTAGAGGTGCGATTCAGGCAGCGTTGCTTGTTTGAGAAATTCAGCTGTGATGGAGAGGATGCTGAAGAAGTCCACGATGGCACACACAGTAGCCTTGTAATAAGATAACATAGTCTTATGGCACAGTGGCAAACAGTCTTCCAGTAGTTGCACCAACACCATCCACTGCGTATTATTTTGGCATCTGTTTAGTGGTGCAGAAAACAATTGCAATACAACAAAAGAATGTGACGCTGATCATTTGCCAATCGTGGAAAATATCTGTAAGCTTGGACCGGAATCAAAATGTTTAACCTCCAGCTCTAACGGCTTATTGCAATGCTCCTTGTGTTTCTTCCACAACTGGTTTGATTTTACAGTGACAAGCAGAGAGACAGAGAGAGAGAGACAAAAAAAACCCCATGGCCACAGGCTGGTGGTCTCCAAAGCTCCGGTTTTCAAATTAACAAAAAGGGGCGACACTTTCAAGCTTAACCCGAAACAACAGCAAGTGTTAAACATATCCATGTGTCCACTGGCAGCAATCAAACATTCAAAAAGAGCGAGACGAGATACTTTCCGATTCTCTTTCCTCTCAATGAGAGCCAGGACCTGTGCCATACGCTTCCTATACGGGTCTGAATCAGACTGTCTGGGCTCTATTAAACAACAGCAGCACAGGTCACATTTGAGAACAATTAACAGGCTGTGTGGAAAAAAAAGGCCACGCCAATGGGATTTTAATACCGGGGACATTTCAAGTGTCAGACTTTGACTGGGACACATCCATTATGCCACACGGCGTGTAACAAACATTGCAATTAATATCAGTGGTCCTCATATTTCCTTAAACTTATGTTGCAGTTTCCCTCCAAGCCCCAGATGGTGATTACGCAATTAATGCTGCCTTTGCCTTGCTTAAAGGTATAAATCAAAAAGATTTATTTGTCCCAACTTGCTGGCTTTGGGACATCCCTAAAAAGAAGAAAAAGCTTCTGGCAAAGTGTAGGGATGGAGTCGTTCACAGAATAGCTGGATGGTGTTCAGAATTGTGGAAAGCTGTTGTTGGGTCCTCAAAAGGAAAAAAGGGAGGAGGCAGTGGAGAAAAAACACAGAAAGAGAGTGAGAAATAAACTGTGAAAGAAAGGAGAGTGGGTAGCTCGGTGCCAGTTGGTGAAGCAGTGGAATGACAGGTCTTCACACAGTTTCCTCCATCATTTGGAGCTTTTCAAGCTGTCTGCGAAAACCCGACAATTACACAGGAGTAGAAGCAGCCGGCCCGGCTTTGACGAGAGCAGCCGTGTTGCCTGAGAGCAGCTCTGGGTGTTAATGCCAAACATCTCCCTCCGTATGTATGTGTTTATGTCTCTGACCTGCATTGCTTAAACACTATAAGCAAACCAAAGTGGAACAAGTAAACGAAACATCTTTCACCTAAAGTGATTATTGTGATTTGTAGCTGGGTGCCCTGGGGTGCTTTTACCGCACTTACATTTCTCCGAAAATGTGTTTCCAATGTGTTTGTTTCAGAGGAAAGACGTATAGAGAGAGACTTCGTGGACATAAATGGATTCAGAGGAGACGAGGAGACAAATAATCTATATATTGTTCACTTACCTTTTTTTGGTTTTTGAGCAACTCGATGTTTATAGGAAGAACTGCTGCAAATCACATTATTTATACAGATAGCTCAGTTACCGCCAGACCAAGACAACAAAGTCATAAAGCTTAGTAATAAAAGCTTTTTGTTCAATATTTATGGACAGAAATGTTTCATATAATGAGATTAATGTACAAAGATTTTTATTTGACTCTCATCCTCAATTTACAGAGAAGAAGAAAGAAAGATAATAACTTTAGATTTTGGCACAAAAATGTTCTAATGTTTCTTTAAGTTGAAACAAAGGGTAAAGAGACACATTTCATGGTCAGCATGTTACCACTGTAACCAGCAGGGTGCCCCTCCACGGTTGTTTGCAATTGGCCCGCAGGCCATGCAGCTCATTTGTAAACCTGTGCAAGAGCCAAACAGTGTCTTTATTCCACTTCAAATCTATTTGCCAGTAAATGGCAGATCAAAAACTGGTCTGGTAAAAGGTTTATGGTGGACGGGATGTATAAAACACACTTTCACACATAAGACAGAGATAAGAACAAAGAAATATGCAGAGAGTGAGAAATGGAATCTACTCTTTAGCTCAAGTTGACGTGCTTCAGTCAAAAGAGTGAAGTGAACTTATGTGGAATATTCACACTGATGTGCTGGGGGTTTTCTTGAGATCACTCAAGAAGACACCTGTGTGTCCCACACACAAACATACTTTTATTACAATTCTTTTCTAAATGCAATTTTTTTTAAAAATCATAAATTGATGCCTGTTAAAAGTGAAAAAATCAATTTAAAAGAAAATCTAAATAAAAGCAGTTATCACCACAAGTACACATTATTAAACATTTTAGCACAAACATTCACAAGAACTTAAGAGTCAGTTCATGATTTTGATTTTGTGGGTCGAGTCACGGCGGAAAGCACATTCTTAGTCTTAAGTCAAAATTTCAAACACTATCAAATCAAATCAAAATTTATTTGATTTTAAAGATTTATATAGCACATATTAAAACAACAGTGTTGATTTGTTTCAAAGAAACAAATCCTGTAAGATTACATAGTTGGTGTTAACTGCCAAAATGTCTGGTGTGTAAAAGCTTTAACTGGTTAACTCTAATGATTAACATTTTACAGCTTTTTTTATACTTAAATATTTTTACTATTTTATAAATATTTTATTACTTAAATATCCAGAGTTTGACTTTAATCTCACATTCAATTACAGCACAATAAGAATGAGCCTTTGAGCAAAGATAATTGATTTGATGCAATAAATTAATCATAGTTCATTTTTAATCAGCTTCCAATGCAGGCTGAATGCAGAGTGAAGGTAATAAAAGCTTTATGCTGTACTATCCCAGGTCACCTGGAGTTTCCATCACATCCCTGCTGAGGCAGTGAGTGGGAGTGGAGGGGGCAGTAGGTTCAACATAGGAGATGACCAAATTCAAGGTCAAGCAAACTCAGCGTATGTATTTTTATTTTCATTCTAAAGACCAGAAGTATATATTAACAGTCTTTTGAAACCACTCTTAAATGGGTTTAACTTGGGGAAAGCTACCCCAGCCCCTTTTTTTACACTCTGTCTCTGAAAGTCATTTTCCAGTGTTTTGCTTGTTACTAGGGTGCTACGATGTCCCAATTTAATATGACTGGCATCACTCTCCTCAACAAACTAGACAAGAAATACATTTTTGGAGTTACAAGTGTATGGCTGTGGGTTTACCACAGCTCTGCAGCCTGTGGACAGCCAGAGACGGTGCTTGATCTGGGCTTGAGATTCCTTGCATGCCTGACGTTCTGGGCAGACACTACAATCGCATCAGACCCTATTGGAAATTCATTTCCCCAGGCAAATGTGTTTAGCAGGCAGCTCCTCTAAAAAGAAACGGACAATGAGTTCACTCAGCGATGCGGATTAGGTGGAAAGAGAGGGAGGAAAAAGAAATGTTGGAAAAGACAAGCTCTCGGGAGAAAGGGTGCTCCTGTTTCCTCTTGTGCTGTCTGTGCTACATTTTATCTGGTGTGAAGCGGGAAGGTTTTAGGTCAATCCACAACCTGATAAATAGGTGTGGACGACAAGGCTCTTTTATGCATCGTCTCCAAACACTGACAGCCTTCACATATAGACAAATTCACACTCCACGCTTCCCCTGTGCTTCAGCACCCACTAACACATGGTTTTGAGCCCTGTTGTGCGCCTGCTGTAAGTGATAAAAGCTGTTTCCTCAGTGTTTCCTCCTTACTGTGAATTCAAACTGGACAGAAAAAAAAATACAAGGGACAGAAACATATGCCTACTTTCTTTATGGTGCAAAGCATTCGCTGGTGTCTCGCATAAACAAGCACATGACCAAGAGGAGACAGCAATCAATCTTAGCAGGGGAGAGAAAGTTTTTCAGGGAGGGAGCCTGAAAACTGTGAGCTCGGGAGATTTATGAAAATGAGGAAGTGGAGTTCATTTTGAATTTGTTTCAGACGCACAGGAGGAATGCGGCGCTGCTGTTTGAACAAGACTGAGGACCGATGTTGTTGTAGGTGCTGAAGGTGGCAGAGCATGGTAATAGAGGGCCTTTTATGAGCCCTATCACACGGGCGCAGACAGTCTGCCCAGCAGGACTCAAACCTCCGTGCAGGCTTGTTTGCCATAATCTGGGTGGAGCAAGCACAGGGGACCAACACAGTCACACATTCTACCCTTGGTATGACCAAAGGCTACATTCATAAAACCATTTTCACCTTGTACATCGCTCCCTTGCTCACCACTTGCAATATCAATGATGCATGGAAGCAGACCGTCTTCAGAATACCTCGGATTGAAGTTTTTTCCAGCTGTACCACTGCCTGCCAAGGGGCCCAACAGTCTCACCGGGTCTTTTACAAGCTGAAGCAGTGCCCTGTGGTCCTGTTCCATGGCCTGAACTCTTTGTGCATTGTTTGCTTTTAACAATGCCCCAATACAACAGCAACATTATAAATCAGAGCTCTACAGTAAAAAAATAAATAAAAATAAAATAAAACATACCTTGTTTTAATTCTCTGGACTAAGGTGCAGTATTTACATTGTGTTTGTGTTTTCTTTCCCTCCATCTGTCTCGCTGTGTCCTTGCAGATTACAGTGCCAGTAAAAGTGTCAGAATACATTACCACACTCATTAGAGAAGCTGCCTTTAGTACCGTGAGCTTAATAACTTCCAGGCCAAACAGGGAGCCCATCTCTGACGTTTGTGCAGAAAGGCCGAGGACAGGCCCGAGGAGGCCCACCTCCAGGCCCCCGAGCCTCGACCCAGCCTGCCTGACATCAAGGGTCAGCAACATTACCACACTGGCTTTACTACGTCCACATTTTAAGTATGACAGTGGTGCAATTTGCAAACCACACATCATTTACAATGCAGATTTTCAACAGGGAAAAGTCTTAATATAGAGTTCCAATTTTATATATTTGGATACCACATAAACACCAGTGCATTTGGCATATGTTAGAGCTCAACCCCAGACTGAAAACTTTCAATTCATCAACATCTTACTGTACGCTCAGCGTGTCAAGTTACAGGGAAACGTGGAAATCAACACAACATTTTGTCAGGTTAAATAATCAAATTTCTTTCAAAACCGTCAGTGGTTTGCTCAAACTATGCGTCCAGTATTTAAAATATATATTTTCATTGGCTGTCTTGTTTGAAATGTACAAAAGCCCAGATAAGCATCTTGATTTGTCTTTGAGACAAATCTCAGACTTAAGTAGCAGAGGTGACTAGCAGGTCATTCATTAGTGGGCACTGTGTACATTTGCATTCACAGTAATGAAGGAATGCCTGCAGGCATTCTTGAAAACTTTAAGAGAAAGGCTTGATATAAAAATAATATGGGGCGAAGGTGCTGTCCTGGAGAGCGGAAAAAGTGCAGCGTAGAAGCCAAGTCAGGCGTCGAGGGCTGTGTCCTGTCTGCAATTCTTACAATAATGCAGACTGTACTTTAACAGAAGTACTACACTGACCTTTTGCTAACCCTTTTGCCTTAAAAACACTGGTTATTTTCAGTTTCCCCACATATTTTGATTGTCTTTGATATAAATTTGAGAAAACCAGTCTTTTTTAAAAAAAAGTGTACGGAACAGATTAAGCATTTTGTTTCCCTGTTCTACTCTGTCCATTAAGTGTTAACTAAGTAACTCTTAACAGTTTTCTTTCCCTCTAAATAACTGAACACCTAAGAAAAGAGCACATAAGACTTTTAACTATAAACTAGACAAATGAACAGATATCTATTTACCTGTTACTAATTTAGACTTGATATAACCGTTTAATCTCAATGATTCAACTACACAAAGTTCATTGGCAATTGACTCGATCACTGGTCTGGCCTATTTCATTTTCTCTTCATGCTGGAAATGTAAAATAAACCCTCTGTGCATTATCATAGCAACCAGGCAGTAACCATGTGGACCAGCTGTCAAAACCAAGCATATAGTGACATTTAGTTAGCAAATAGAGTTTTTTGTTGCAATCAACACAAGCGCTACGTGATAACTATCTTTCATTTCTTCTTTTATCTTACTAATGATCATATATTCATAGTTTATCTATGTGTATGTGTCTGTATGTACCCCACCTCATTAACAAGTGGGCTAATCTGAAAAAAAGATTGATTGCACTTATCACAATTCTTTGGATTTTCTTTTATAATATGTAATTTGCAAGTGTGAATCTCATGTTATGTTCCACTTTTGCGTTTATTTCACACGTCATGTTCAATGTAAGAGGAATTCTGAAGTAAGTTGGATGAATTGGTAGAGTCCGTCACTTGGAGGGGAGAGTGTTAATTGCAGGGGACTTCAGTGGACATGTAGTCCAGAAGTGATGAGGAAATGTTGTGCAAGTATGGTGTTAAGGATTTTGCAAAAAAAACAAGGAAATAGCTGTGATGAACATGTTCTTGACAGAGGAGGATGTGACAGGATGAGATGGCAGCAGATGATCTGCTTTGGAAATCCCTAAAGGCAGTGTTGCCAACTTAGCGACTTTGTCGCTATATTTAGCGAGTTTTCAGACCCCCTAGCGACTTTTTTTCTAAAAAAGAAGTGAAAGCGCGTATCGCTTTTACTCTCAACAAGCAGCGGGTGCTGTAACGCAGTCAGTTCTTCTTTTACTCTTGTGCTGTTTTGTGGATCACAAGGTTTAAAACTACTTATAAACACACACACACACACACAAAGTAACTCCACCAGAGTGCCTATTTCGGGTCTTTTGCCGGTCCAAGCCCGGATTAAGGAGCAGGGTTGGAATTGTGACATTAAAAAAAACAATAATTGCTAAAAGAAATTTAATTTGTAGTTCTAAATAAACTCTAAATGCATTTAGGACGTTTTTTACTCACTTTATGTATAATATAATATAATTAGGTGATGACGTCATTTAGCGACTTCTAGCGACTTTTAGGACAACCAATAGCGATTTTCCTTACTGAGGAGTTGGCAACACTGCCTAAAGGGAGTAGAGACCATGTAACTGACCAGTCTCTGGGACTGTGTGACTGTTACCTAAGCTGGGAAAAAGACATCTGTTTGTTCCAAATCAGAGAAAGAAAAAAACTGCAAACAGCACTAGAAACTGTATGCTAGTTTGTTTAAAGACAAAACAAAACTATACAATCCACTTTATTTGATAAAACAAGGAACAGACGCTATTGTTAGAAAGTGATTTTCTCAAATATTAAACATACATGTTGAACTTGTGCTGAAGAGTACAGTCTTGCCACTGAACAGAAAGAGGCAACAGCAGTTTGAGAGGAAAAGCTTTGGGGTGAACATTTTTGTAATGCGAAAAAATCAAGTGACCCTAGGGAGAGGAAGAAGAAGAGAGGCAGGCTGAGAAACATAAAGCAGATCTCGCCTTGGCCCTCTGCTTCGTAATGTGTGAAATTGTCCAAAGGATGTCCTCCAAATTATGGAGGTTAATTGAAAATATTTACATTAGCGTGACAGGTGGGAGAGGTTCAGCATCCTCTGTGTAAGGCTGTGACATGCTGACAGGAAACTGGCTAATTAGCAGCACGCCTGATAAAGTCCATGCTCTGTGTGGCGCCTTTAAGTGAACCAAGGCCCGGTCAATCAAGCTGGAAGCACAACTCTGGAAAGAGCGTGTGTAGCAAAGAAAAGAGTTGACCTCGCTGCCAGAGGTTTTCATTTCTATATTAACCTCATGAAAAAAAAATGCAGCTGGAATAGAAGGCCTAAAATGAGAAACTGAAGACCTGAACACATGTTAGAGCTCGCATTCCTTGTGCATCTCTTACCTTGATGAATGGAAATATCATGGCAATCACACTGAAAATTTAAAAAATGTTTTGTTCCATCTGTCTGGGACATTCCTGTCATTTTTTGTTACAAGTAGACTTAAAAAAAAGGGAAAATGTGGAAAAACCTAGAACTCCCTGATTGCACAGGTTGGTCCTGAGGAAGACTGGAGTTTTTACTGTTGCACCTGGCTTAGGATATTGTTCCACCATTCGCTGGCAACATTCGTCTCCCAACCGCAAATACAAAATGAGAAACCTTGGCACGTTAAAAAGCACTTTGGAGGGCTTTGCAACACCAACTCCTCCAGGCAAGTGTTAACAATTCCATCGGCTCAAAAAAATTGAAGGGACATTGAGTGCGAGGAGCAGTAAATTAAAGCACAGAGTGTGAGTGGTTAATAAGAAGTCTGCTCAGTCGATTTTACTCAGTGCTAAAAGTCTAAATTAAAGAGGATGGCTACAGGCGAGAACCAATTTCTGGCTTGAGGGTCACAGGGGGCCGAGACTGGGCCACCTTCGGCTTCTGGTGCAACAACATCACGTCACAGTCGTTTCTGTCATCTCTTTGTGACACTGAGCTGGGAGGTGAGGATTTTCATTAAATTCTATGGCCTTTGTGATGCCAAGTCTAACAGCAACAGCGTGTGAGGTAAGCACTGACATTGAGTTTAAGAACTGTTGCATTTTCGGAACGGGACGACCTCCTCATACAGGGGCACAAGTTATATATACCAAGTTATAAATATATATATATCACCCTTCTTAGGCTACGTCCACACGTACCCGGGTATTTTTGAAAACGCAGATTTTTCTATGCGTTTGCACCTTTCGTCCACACGTAAACGGCGTTTTTGGTCACTGAAAACGGAGATCTTTAAAAACTCCGGCCAGGGTGAAGATTTTCTAAAACTCAGTTTTTGCATTTACGTGTGGACGAGAAAAACGGAGAAAACGCAGCGTCAAAGGTGTGCGCATTTTTTGACGTCACACCGTGCACCACGTTATTGTTTCGGTGAAATGAATTTCTACAATACTGTTACTGTTAATTGTACTCTCTGCAGTGTTTAAATGCTTACATATACACACACAGTTACTGTCCCTCCACTAGTGATGGGTCGTTCGCGAACGAAATGGCTCTTAGAGCCGGCTCTTTGAAGTGAACGACGCGAGCCGGCTCCTTATTGGGAGCCGTGAGTTTTTTTTTTTCTTTCTCTCACCCTCTCTCTCGCCCTTTTTTCCGCTTAACTCCGCATGCGCGGCCTGTACTTTGCGCTGGGCAGAGGGGGGGAGGGGCGTTAGTTACACTCGCAGTAGCACAGGAGCAGAGCCAGAGAGAAAGAGAGTGAGGGACAACAACGTCACATTAGAAAGGTATAGTAATCATCCACTATTTTCAGTTGCAGATGATAAAGGATTCAGAAATCATGCAGGCCCGTATGACAGAGAATGTGCATCTTCTTTTTGTTTTAATATTTTAATTTATATTTAATTGTGTTGTGGTTTGCAGTGTTTTGTGTTGTTTCACGTTAAATTTGTTTAAAAGGAAAAAGCTGAAAATTTAAATAGTTAAAAGTTTAAAATGTAAATAGTTGTTTTTTGTATTATATGATGTATTTATTACATTTTATGTGGAGTGAATAAATAAAGTATATTTATGGTGGACCTTAGAGACAAAGCACGTACAAACTCCAAAACACGTACAAACTCCTAAGTATGTACAAACTCCAAAATGCGTAAAAAATCCAAAACACGTAAAAACTCAGAAGCGCGTACAAACTCCAAAACACGTAAAAACTCAGAAGCACGTACAAACTCCAAAACACGTAAAAACTCAGAAGCATGTACAAACTCCAAAACATGTAAAAACTCAGAAGCACGTACAAACTCCAAAACACGTAAAAACTCAGAAGCATGTACAAACTCCAAAACATGTAAAAACTCAGAAGCACGTACAAACTCCAAAACACGTACAAATGACAACAGAAGTGCTCCAGGTTTCTAGGGTGCAGTGTTGAGGTTTTGTTACCTAGTGGCTACACAAGCCAGGAAGTATTAACAACCGGATTTGGTGTGTGGTAGTAACAGGTAAATTAACTTTTTTTGTTAAATTATTTGAATAAATATGAGTGCTTGTCTATAACTACACAAACAATACACACATGTTTTCAATTGTGTAATTTAAGTGATCTGGGTAGCTCTGTTTTGGAAGTTCAGTAAACGCTAGAAATGTGTTTTGGAGTTTGTACGTGCATTTTGGAGTTTGTATATGCTTTAGAGTTTGTACGTGCTTTGTCTCTAGGGGCCATATATAAACATATATAAATAAAACCACTTTTTTTACATTAGTAATTCCTTTTCTGCATAATTTTATATTATTGTTAATGATTAAATAATTAAAGCAACAAAACAACCTGAAGAGCCGGTTCGGAGCCGAAAGAGCCGGCTCTTTTTAGTGAGCCGAGCCGAAAGAGCCGGATCTCTAAAAAGAGCCGGAAATCCCATCACTACCCTCCACACATACAACTCGGTTCTGCTTCTATGCCCCAGCTTTGTTTACTTTTTCCCACCGAGGCTTCTAGACTTCTGATTGGCCAACATTTCTGCACGGTTAGGAATATATCGCCACCTGCTGCTTTGGCATGTTCCTAGCAGCGTTTTCCTTCATTTCTGCCTTTACGTGTGGATGGGATTATTTTTTAAAACGAAAACGGAAAATCTCCGTTTTCAAAAATACCCGTGTACGTGTGGACGTAGCCTTAGACTCATACATGCATTTGTCAGCTTCTCCTGAACCCTACTGGAAACAAACAAACAGAGAAAACAGGAACAATACAAAAGAAGAGAATTCTCTGTCAATAGCGTGTCTATGAGCTGTGTAAAATCCAACACAACCATATGTACACGTACACATACTGTGCACTTCAATTTATAGTTGTTTCAGGGTCCTGGCAAACACCTCCACACAGTTAAGTGTCCAAGACCTCATACTGCACAGTGCAGCTCGGTTTTATGACAGCTATCTTTGCTGTAGGTGAAAGAAGTACAGCGAAACGCTCAGCCAAACAGTTTCCCTGGATATCACACTCAAACACTTTACTCACATTTTCCCCTGATGACATGTAGCAGATTTTAATTCTGCTAATGTGCATAGACATATCTCTTGGAGGCCATGTTAAGGGCTTGGTTTTTACAGTTGCTGTGTACAAAACATTACTGCTTTCAATCAACGCAGGCAAGAGTCACCCTTAGATTTATGTGGGATCTTCTGCCTTCTAAAGATTTCTGTAACTAAAAAAAAAAGAAGAAAAAAAGGCTTTTCTTTAGCTATAATTCTATTCAACAGAATGTGAATTTACTGTGAATCAAGTCTTTTATTTCCATATTTTTTAAAACTGCAATTCTGTTTGTGTACCCGGCTTTTGTATTTGTTATTTTGAGCTCTTTGTTTGGCTGCAAAGGAACAGTTGCCCCATGTGTGCAGACTGCTTTACAACAACTGTCATCTCTGATTTGTTGTTGGTTAACCGTGTCCTCTAACTTGTGTCACGAAGACTTCTTAACACACCGATCCAAAAACTTGATCTGATTTTCTACGACAGTATCAAAACGAGGCATTTACCCCTAATTTGAGAACTATGGTTTCATATTTATCACAAGATGTCATTTGGAGCAAAAGAGGAAGTCTCCTAAAGCCAGGACATCAAATGTCTTAGCTGCGCTTGTTGCCATTCATTGTTACTATTTCAGATTTTAATCAGTATTCGTTGAACTCAAAGATATGATGCAATATGCTGGAGTGAAATTAAGCCAGCATGAAAATTATGGACTGAAAGAGGAATTGGGAGTTGAGACAGCTCCTGAAACCCACCTCCTTAATACTTTCCACAACATTCTCAAACCACTGTGGGGCTGTGCAGACAAGTAGCGAATACAAAGAGTCTGCATTTTTCTCTCAGTTTGTTCTTTTCCAAACAGCTCCTTAATAAGAGATGGAGCTGCGGACCTACGCTGAGTTACAAATGAAACACGCTGTAAGTCACCGAAACAGAATAAAAGTGTTTTTGCATAAGTGTGTGTATATGTAGGAGTGTGCATATTGTGTTACACTGAACATCTAGGGCAGACTTTGTTCCACTGTGGGCAAGATGTGGCTTATGCAGTCACTGCCATTTCTTCTGTGGTTAATCTAGTCATTCAGCACCATCAGACCACCACCCTCCTACCCGGGGAATATTACCCTCTGCCACACAGTGGAAAACATACACCGCTCATCTGCATTTCTCCTGTAAAGACATCAAACTGAAACTAATATCCACAAGGTTGACATCATTACAATAAACACCAGGAGTTTAGTGTTAGTGATATACTATTGAAAGCAAGTAGAAAGTTCTAGCACAAAAACTCACGCTGGACAATCATTTGGGATTGTATATACACACTACTGGCTAATTAGGATTTAAGTAATACTCTAAAATAATGAATTCTGTCTGTCAAGCTTCCTTGTCGTTGGCTCAGGCAAGGCAAGGAAGCTGCTGCTACTTTTCAACAGGGTAAGCAGGTGTACAGAGTTTAGCCATCTCTCACCAATCTAGCGCTACTCAGATTTACTGATAAAAAAGATATTTTAGCTCCCTCTCTTAGGTTTGAGTCTTATCTATGTATTAGACTTTGAATTTGTTCGTGCAAATGGAGAATCTTCATTACACACCACGGTTAAGTATCTGTGTTGGGACCATTTACATTATACATGCTTCACTTCACAGATGCCATCGCATGTATTTTCCTTGCTATGCAGTTGATACACAGCTTTTTCTGTCTGTGAAGCCAAATGACACACACCAGCAAGTTAAAAATGGTAAAATGGTCTGTATTTGTATAGCGCAGGGGTCGGCAACCTGCGGCTCTTTAGTCCTTATACTACGGCTCCCGGTGGTTTGAGAAAATAAATTAGAAGTATTTAGCTGAAGTGTATTTTATTTGTGTTTAGTTCTTTTTTTAACTTGTAGTTCTAAATTGGAAGATTATTGTGATTTTGAAATATAAAAATAAAATTATATCTTATTATTTTTTCATCGCTCAAAATAAGCGTCACACTCGCGGAAGCCGGTATACCCGCCAAAACGCCGTGCATTTATGGAGACTTTCGACCCCAGGTAGGCCAGTTATGGATCTTCGGATCCACATTATGTCAGCAGCTGTTCTCCACCGTGAACTATGTTAAAACAAACACCGCTCACGCCTCACAGATGGCAGCTTACAGTCCTGCGTAAAGATGAAAGCCCCGATCTGCAGACGCTGTGCGCAGCGGTCGGGACCATAAGTCTTATTGTAAACATATCACGGCAGACCCGACGATGTTTGCATGAACATGCTTTTCAGCATCTCTTTACTGACCACTTTTCACACACAGTTGCTGTACGCATACAGCCGGCTGTAGCTTTTCAGCTCACAGCCCGACAACACAACAGCAGAGAGAGCACAGACTTTAAGGTGGCGAGGCGTGATTGCGGGCGCCGCTCAGGTGCGTCCGACTCCCCTGCAGCGGCGCTGCAGACCACGCCCCACCACACACATTAACCAGGTAAAATACATATTTAGGCAGAATTTTGTAAATATCTATTTTTTTTAGCAGCATTGTGCTTTTTTTCCAATTACTTTTTAAAAGTCAGGTCAAGGCTCCAAAAGCCCAAAGGCGATATAAGGGTGACGGTTCACAACAGTTTTTGTTTGCTACATGGATCATTTTAGTTCAGGTTGGTGTCTTTCCTTTTGTTATATTTCTTTAAGAGTTCAAAATGTGTTAATTACATAAATAAAATGTAATTTTCTCTGTAGCACTTCATGGATTTCATAAGAAACACAGCTAATTTGCTCTGTGGATTCTTTTAAAAAGCAGTTCAAAACTTTTCTGTTCAAACAAGCCTTTTGTTGATCTACGTATTTTATATTCTTTACATTATTTACATTTGATCTTTACATTGTGTATAATGTCTATTGATTGTATTGTTTATTTTAATATTTGTGTACAGCGCTTTGTGGCTGCCTGTCTGTGAAAAGCGCTTAATAAATAAACTTTACTTACTTTAGTTGTTCACACAAAGCATAAAAGTAAAAAACAATATATACAGTGTTATCTTCATTTCAGATTCCAAAAACTATTTGCGGCTCCCAGTGTTTTCTTTTGCGTGGAAACCGGGTCCAAGTGGCTCTTTGGGTGTAAAAGGTTGCAGAACCCTGGTATAGCGCTTTACTAGTCCCTAAGGACCCCAAAGCGCTTTACACATCCAGTCATCCACCCATTCACACACTGTTAAACTACAAGAAAATCAAGGTAATTGTACTCGACCCTAAAAATCTGAGAAATATGGTGTCTAACCAGATACTTATTCTGGATGGCATTACTTTGGCTTTCAGTATCACTGTGGGGGATCTTGGAGTGACCAGAATATGTCCTTCAGTGTGCATACTAAACAAAATGTAGGACTGACTTCTTGCACTTTCACAATATCTCTAAAATTAGGAACATTCTCTCTCAGACTGATGCTGAAAAACTAATTCATGCATTTATGACTTCTAGGCTGGATTATTGTATTACAGAGTTGCTCTAAAAGCTCCCTGAGAAGCATTCATCTGATACAGAATGCTGCACTAAGAGCACTGTCAAGGACTAGAAAGAGACACCACATTTCTCCCATATTAGTTTCTCTTCATCTCGCCTGACATTTTGTTTAAATTGAGTTTTTCCTTCCCATTGCTTGCTCAAGGAAACATCTGATTGCTGGGGTTTCTCTGCTTTTGCAGAGTTTTTACCTTATGATATAAAGCATTTTGAGGAGACCATTGTTGTAATTTCCCACTGTATATATAAAACTGAATTGAAGACAACTAAAGTCAGACCAACTTTGTTCTGATTGGCTGCTGCTCACAAACAGAAGGTGGGTGGAGTGCAGTCTCTCCTCCCTCTTGCACTCACTGACATACTCTCTAATTACAAACCAACAACAACTATCCTGTCTTCCTTAAAAATGGAGACAGTATTACAAAGAGAGGATGGAAATGAATGTGCTCCACATTTTGGAACAAGTCAGGTTAAATGAAGCTTGCTCATTTGTTATGGAAAGCCTCATAAGATGATCCAAACATGATCGAGTTACTAAGAGGAAAGGAATTCATGACACAATTGGCACAAAGTTCTGATACCTCTTTTAATGGTTTGACAGGTCAAATCAAATATGTTGTTATGTTTTGGATTTTGAAAGATTGAGAGCTTAGAAGTGATAGTGTCCTTGTGTGTTTTTCTGCAAAAGAGCATTGAATGTCTTGGGGTATGGAGTTAAAGTTTCCTTGCTTAAGTTCCATACACACGCACCTTCTAATGGTGTGCACCAGCCCATGACTGGGTAAATTGCCAGAACTGCAACTGAAAACTTGTATAAACACACATATAAATGTATTATTTTCTTTCAGTCTTTCTCTTTTCAGACACACACACACATGCACACAAAAGCACTTTGATTCAAAGCCCTTTCAGCAAAATAGAAGCACAAAAAAGTGAAGGAAACAAGATGAGCATATTTAACACAGTATAAACACAAGCTGGGACGACGCACACTTGCACACAGATACATACACACAGTTCCTTGGATGCCGCCTACAGTCCTTCAAGCCCATTTTCCAGTGTGATAATGTCTTACAGCCACGTAGGAAATTTAGCGTGCATGTAAAGAAAGCACCCGGAGGCTTCAGCAAGCAGTGATTACAAACTGCCCACTCGGACATCAACATCCTGTGAATGGCTACGACCCCGCAACTATAAAAGGTAAATGACTGCAACAGTAACAAAAGATAAGTACAGTAAAGTAAGACGAATGTTCATAAAAAAAATAACAGATGACTGAAAAAGACTTACGGCAAACATCTGCCATCGGGTATCTGAAAGAGGAGAACCCTGAGAACGATACAATAATACATCAGGTCTTCCAGGCGTCACGCGTAGGCGATCAGCAAGATGACAAAACTATGAAGAATAAAAAGGGATATTTTGCCTCCAATCAAACTTGGTTTTGTGTAAAGTGAGAGACAGAAAAAGTGTGAAGCAGAGAGGAATGTCTCATCATGAAACCACCTGTTTCAGTGTCCTTTAAGGTGAATGGCCTAATTATAGGAGACTGTGCTGACAACTTCAGTGCCATCCTGGCTCTGCCAGCATGGGCCCTCTGTCTTCAGGACTAACAGAGACAATATCTACAGAATTAGCTAGGCACGGCAGCTGGGGATTAAGTGTGTTTTATGCTCTCGGCTATATGCCACGCGCTGCGGTTTAGTGTTTGTGGGTACCAAATGTGGGAAGCATTACCAGCTCTGTCTGCATTATTATGTGTCCCTATTACTGGCCTGATCAGAGGGGATTCAGGAGGATGCATGGTAGTCATCTAGGCATGGGAGTGATGCTTTCCACACTGTCAGCCATTATTTTTCCAACAACAAAGATAGGAAGTAACAAAGTGCAAATACTCTGTTATTGTACTTAAGTAGAATTTTCAGGTATCTGTACTTTACTTGAGTAGTTATTTTTTCTGACAACTTTTTACTTTTGCTCCCTCCTTTTTTAAACAAATATCTGTACTTTCTTCTTCCTATAGAGGAGCGGTCCCCAACCCCTCAGTTGGTCCCTGAGGCTCAGGTGTGAAATGTATAGTTTTCAGGGTTTTTATCGGTTTTCAGCGTTATTTTGTTGTCGTTTTTATCGTTTACTCGGTTTTCCTTGGTCTTTTCACGTGTGTTATGAATAAATCTTCTTTTTTTCGGTACCGGTACTAGTTTTATTTTGTTGTATTTATCCGCGGCACCTTAAAGGCCGGTCCATGAAAATATTGTCGGGTATAAACCGGTCCGTGGCGCAAAAAAGGTTGGGGACCGCTGCTATAGAAGACGAGTGAGCATTGATGTGTAACATGGTGCGGCAAGTGATTTCAAATGCAGGGTTTCTAAAAACGTCAGCAAACACAAAAACTGTTTGCGTGCGGTTTGTCTCACAGTGTGTTGCTAGCTAAAGGTCCAGCTGCTGTATTTCACAGGGATAGAAGAAAGAGAGCTAAGTTATCTCAGAGATGGAGAAAGACAGGACAGGAGAGGAGAGGAGAGGGAGAAGAGAGGTTAGATTTAAAGGTAAGGCTGCTCAGTGGGGTTTGATAAACTGAAAATCTAAAGCTTACATGTAAGTCCTCGTGTTTTTAAATCAAATATGTCAAACATGTCTGTACATGTGATGTTTTTTTTCTATATTGTGAAACATTCTGCAAAACAAACTGAGGTAGACTAACTGTGTTATTAAAAGGCTGCATGAAAATCCTCTGCGGGTTAGTGCAGGATAAATAGGTTTGATTGGTGTACTGTGATGGAGCACAGCCATTAAGCACATTAAGAAAATCTACTGCAGCTCTCAATAAAAGTTATTGTGAGCTGTGATTTTTTTTCCCCCACACTGAGCCATTACAACCATTACAACCTGCCGAACCCCACATTCATCTCTTTTCTACTGTCTAGAGGCAAAGTAAATGTAGGCAACAGAAAATAGATATATTTTTTTACAATTTGCCTTCTTCTTCTCTGCTCATGTCCTACCTAACTGATTCAAGCTGAATACATTTATTACAATTAAAGTTTAGACTGAAAAAAGTTTGTATTCCCATCTACTGATATTATTTTATTATTATATAAATATAGCACAAGGCTGAGTTAGCTTTGCCAAAAACAGGGGATAGAAACTTCCTCCAAAGAGCAACTTTTTATTTTCTTATTTTGAGTACATTTCAAAGCGGGTAACTTTTACTTTTACTTGAGTAAAGAAGCTGAATCAGTACTTCAACTTTTACTGAAGTATTTGTCAACACTATCATCTGTACTTCTACTTAAGTACAAAATGTTTTCACTTTTGTCACCTCTGCCCAACAGTGTCTACAGGGAAGAGGAGTGGTACTGCTCATGACAAACATACAACAGCCTGGAGACAGAAGAAGTGCTCAGTTCAACTTATCAGTTTGCTTTGCTTCCATAAGGTAAGCATGCTAGACTATCTTGAAAAAGCATACGCAGATTTCGGTAGATTTACATTAAGATCAATTGTTAAAATACAGTTGCTTGATGTGGGCGGCCAACTAAGGATGATCATTAAACTAGTTTAAGATCTCTAAATTTCCAACAGCACTCTATGGTATGCTAATATGGTACCTACTAGGGCTGCACGATTAATCGTTAGAAAATCGCGATCTCAATTCATACTTATGTGCGATCTCATTTCCAAATGACAATGATTAAAAAAAAATTAAAAAAAAAAGACGACGATTGTACCGCATTTTGATCCGGGACGTAATCTGCATGAAAACAAGCGCTCACTCTTCCTGCTCAACAAATGACAAGGGCGGAGCCTTATACCACGTGATACAGAAGCTGGCTGCTAAAATTAGCAGGGAAAAAACAACGGAGAGCACGTCAGGGATGACGAGAAAGTGACTGGAGAAAATCCGTCCCGGTCAACCACCCAAACATCAATAATAACCTTATACAGCGCTTCCCTATACACGTCGAACTCCCGCAGGCACAAAGAAATTACGGAGGCTGTTACTTATCACCTGACCAAAGATATAGCTCCCATCAACACTGTGCAAAACGAGGGATTTAGGAAAATGATCAACACCCTAGACAAACGCTACGCAGTGCCGTACCGCAACTATTTTTCTATTGTTGCACTACCTGCTCTATACACGCAGTGTCGAGCAACGGTGGCGACAGAATTTCAAGCAGTACAACATTTTGCGGAAACGACAAAATGTGAGACATTTGTTGTTTTTATGTTTATTTATTGTTTTTATGTTCAGTCTCAACTGTTACAAAGTTGATTTGCAGTTAATAAGCGCTATAAATATTTATATTGGAAAAGAAAATCGTGAGAGAATCGTGATCTCAATTCTAAGCAAAAAAATCTTCTCATTTTATGCAAAATCGTGCAGCCCTAGTACCTGCACATTCGGTTTATGTGCTACTCCTTTAACAGTTAGAATGAAGAGACTCAAAGTGAGAATTCTGTTGGCATGACATTTAAAATATGTAGCAATCCATGGTGCTCAAGTCATTAACGGTGTTATCTGGGGAAAACACATTCTGCAAGGTTTCCATAGCCCTTGCACTAAGCATCTAAAAAGTAGTAACCAGCCCAAGTATTACAGACTTGTATGGTGGAATACTGTTGAAAACTTTTGGCTGCAAGAGATCCATTTGTGCTGAACGGTATTTGTTTTTCCCCTCCATCTAATCCCATAGCTCTTTGGGTACAGGAATCTCCTATCTACGAATGATGCTTGATACCTTATGTGTTCAAAAATAATAATAAAACACAAAGCCCACTCACACATGCACATCAACACACACACACACAAGCATTTCTGCTTTAACTGAGGACCTTGAAGCTGCTATCAACAAGCCAAAAGGGACCTTTGAGTTCCAAAAGTTCTGAGACTTAATGCCTGCTTTCCTGTTTGTCTCATCAGTCTAATGTTCAGACGGAAAAGATGCCATACAACAAAGCCTAGGGGAAACAAAATCCCATGTCTCTTTTCCGACTCTTTGGACGGGCGGAATGGTTGGGTTGTTAAGAATGATAAAAGCACGGCTGTCTGGCCAGTGCATATACCTGCTATGATTGTATCCAAATGTTGGCCATTCATTAAATTGCATATCATTTAATTCTTATGAAGTGAGGCTGCTCTGCATTTGGACACAAACTGTAGGAAAAAATCACTAATTCCAATGTACTGGCTCCTACCCACCCACAACAATTGAACCTGCACCCTGATGAACTCATCTCATTTTGATTTTTTTTTAGTTTATAACACTTCTCAATTTTTTCCATAGCTTTCATAATTTGATTGTGAGGTACTGATGGATATCCCAGCCCCAGTCTGTTCGCCGTGTCTGATTCGAGGGATTCTAGGGACACTTCCCAACTATGCAATGTGAAATATGACTGTACCTACTTATCCATACTACAGAGGACAGAATTTAAATGTCAAAAGTTGTCTTTAAAACCCTCAGTGACTATAATAGCCTCTTAACAATGCTTACTAAAAAGATTTCATTCTCAAGTTCGCTGGCTGTAAAATCAGGAATCTGTTCATCCTAAAGTAGTGCTCAAGAATTTCTCTGGCAATGGACCTTACAGACGTTGCATCATTGAGAGGCATGGAGAGAAAACAAACCAAAAACTAAGGACAACAACTGCCGCCCCCTCCCACTCCTTTATTTCCCCATGCAACCTCAGCAGCATTGCAAAAGCATCTGTAAGTTCTAAGATTTCAAACTTTTAGGGACAGGCCAACTTTAAATCATACAACCACATCCAACAGGCTGAAAAGCCATGCAGCAAGTACTCTCCTAGAAAAGATGTTATTATAACTCACTATTTTTTACTTCTTCTCCTGAGGTTCTCTCATTTCATTTAAACCTCGTTCTGGGCTGCTGGACTCAAGAAATGCTGCTAACCCTACAGTCCTGGATGTTGTTTGGGTACTTAGGAGGAAGAGGAGAGGGTTAGGTCACTGACCTCATGGAGTAGGCAGGGTGACAGAGAGGGCACGCCTCAAGGGGACAGAAAAGAGTTGGTAAAAAAATGCAATAATGTCTGGCAGAGTTTGGCTTTGGGAGTGACCCTGGTTGAGCTTGGCAGACATGGCTCAAACTTAGTATTTAAACTTGCGTGTGCTCTGGATATCCTGTGAAATCTGGAGTCTAAATGTTGTAATGTGCAAGGAGAGTTCTCAGGCCAGTTCACCTCTTGACCTCATCTGCATATAGACAAAATTAGATATAAAGAGAAGGAAAGACAAAGTAGAGAGAAATGACTAGATAGATTTGCACATGAGCCAGCTCGGATGGTCTGTGGTCCTCTAGAAGGACGATACCTTATGATTTGTAAGAAAAATGACAGTGGTAATAAAAACACGATGGGAAACATTTTCTGTATGGGACAGGGAATTGGAAGCAGCTCTCTGGAACGGGTTGCAGAACTAAAGTGGGCCATGGTAATTGTCATTACGTCTGACTGGAACCACATCAACAAGACCGACCTTCATCTGGACCTCCACAATGCAGCGAAGCACACAAACCTTTCTTTTAAGGCAACTCCAACCAGAACCTCTCAAAGAAGTCCTCAGACCCACAGCAGAGGCAGAACAGGATAACTACATACTGCAAATCCATGACATGATCTGCCAGTGCACTCATGCTGTCAGCATGGGAGCACAAATAGCACAGCATAGTGAGAAAGTACAAAACTACACTTTATGTTTTTATGACAGAGTCCAAGTGAATTATAACGCTCTGAGAGTTAGAAGAACAGGTCAAAGATTTTTTTAATGGTTACTCTTTCTTTGTTCAGCATTTATAGACCTAATAGTTCTTAGAAGATGATATATGAAAGATTCATGGAGAATAAACAAAACTCTAGTACTTGGCCACTGTCCTGATTTTTAATGTAACAGTGAAATGACCACATTTGGAGGGAAGAGAAGGCAAGAAGACAAAAGAAGACAATCTCTCACCTAGGTGAAATCCACCACTATAATCAGCATCCTCTGGTGATGAAAAGAAACAAAGGAGCCAAAAGAGAACCACAACATCAAGTTAAAGAGAATAGTCAGAAATGAGCTGCGGCCCTCTAAATATGATAAAGGGAAAAGGGAAAAACACACAGGTGCTGTTAAGAAGAGAGTGGTCAGAGTGGTTTGGGATAAATTTTGGTTGAGTTACATTTTATATGCCCAGAATGACAGCCCGCATGTAGAGGTAAATTCAAGGACAGGTTACATATAACCTCCATCTAGTGAGCAGCTAAAGTATGTTGACCACAATAAACAAAATACTCTCTTTTTCTTTACAGAACTAACAATGTTGAAAAATGTTGATGATCCCAGCTAACTGGCTGAGCCCCGTTTAGCCTTACAGGCCACTACATTCTTGGCTGTGGTGTTGGACGATTCTTGGAGACAGTGAATCAGTTTGTGCTGTGACTGAGTCCAACAAATATTACTTGTGACGGGATGATTCTCAAAGATGATGTCCACATTTATGAAAATGAGTCGAGGAAAGATGAGGCTTTGTAAAATGTTAAAGTCAATAAAATCTATGAGAAATCATTGACTGTGACAACTGATGTTACTCTTAAATGGTGAATAGCTTTAATGGGTCAATTGGGGAGATGAAGTAAGAGGTGGACCTCATTACACACAAATAGCATGAAGGGGAACCAATCACAGATGGTTTGGTTAGTAAAGTCCTACTCGGTGGAGGATGTCAGAAAAGTAGTACCTTCAATCTCTTCAGCTTTGAGTGCACTTTCTATTTTCTTCTATTTAGATAGAAAATATGGATATCCATTGTTACCAAGTGATAACAGTCTGAGGTACATGTGTGTGATGCAGTCACTTTGTCTTTTGTAAATTTAAGGTACCTTCTGAATTCACTCCAGATGTTCATTTGTTCCCTGCAAACAGCTAGAAGAAGAAGATTAGAAAAAGGCAGCAGCGGCAGGGTTGGCTGTGAACATTTGGAGGCATTTATAAATGCTTCCTCCCCTCACAATGCCCCCATTTTGGCCAAACAAGGTTAAATGAAAACATACATAACACCATCTACCACAGTATGAAGCTCACCTTACATCATTGCGTTCATTTTCCAGAGTGCACCACATCTCTGGGAGCTGTTACGTCATGGCCAGAATTAATGACTAACCAAAACAGCAGTCAGGACTTATCAGTGCAAGGTTGTTTCAGGCTAGACGCATCAGGCACGAGAGCGGCAACTGTTCTGAAGTGTGTCTACCTTTATCTGACATCTTGTTTCAAATGTTAGTGGTCACGTCAGTTTTCCCACTGATGTTGCCCTCTTCCTGCTCTAATGTGACATTTTAAGTTGAACCAGCACCTAAACCACATTTTGAGGGGGATGAGAAGTAATTGCAGAGGGGGAGGACAGGGGGGAACTTGAAAGAGGAAACAGCAGGGACAATATGAGAATGATAAAGATATCTAAAATTCTTCCCAGTGCTGCCTTTATTACACTTTGGAAGGCTTTCATCTGGTGCCTATCTGCCACAGGAATGGTTTGCATTGCCTAATGGCCTTGTGGCCTTGTACAGCAGCATTCCTAGTTTAATGAAACACCATGCGATAACACTGCAGAATGTGAATCGGCACGGCATAGACTATCTGAAAATGTTTAATGGTGAAAGAAAAACCTTGTATTTTGCTTTTCACTCAAGTGGTTATAAAAACATCTTAAGAGCAGAACTGATGAGCTGAAGTCATGATCTGATGTGATGGCCAGGCCTGCAGCGATAGTGAAAGCCAAGGCTATCATTTAGTGAACACAGAGAGCCTTGGGTGCCCATCTTGCAGCCACAAACTCGCAGACATTCTTAGTATGCAGTCAACCAGTCTACCACCAGTCACCTAACCAGCTTTACTGGGTACTGCACTTTCCACCATGTTGAAAAGCTATAGCACATGTTGCTTATATGCTAAAGCTTCACTGCAGTAAATGGCAGAAGAGGTGAGATGGGGATATTGCTGGATAAGAGGAAAACAATAAAGGTAAGTGAATGTGCTGTTTATTAAAGGATAAATCAGGTTTGATGACATGATGGCAACCGAGCTCGAAGGTTCAGACAATCAGACACGCTGTAAACAAGAGTTTAGCCAGATTAAATAAACAAATTTATTTGAAAGTAAACCCAAAAAGAGAGCATGTGGGCACCACTGCTGTAAGTATGATTGGTCCAAGTTTATCAAGAATTCAATCTGTGAGCTGTTAGGGATGTTTACATTGGACAATTCAGGTAATAACTTTACTGTTCGTCTTCATTTTCTGTTCCAAATAAATCCAGCGGTGATGCTGAGTAGTTGGATTTTGCAGTTGGAGTCAATCACGGACAATTGCTGAATAACAGGCTGCCATCAAAACCATCCTTGTTATAACCCTCATCATCATCACCCCAAGAGTATAAGTGATTATCCAAATTGCAAGTCAGGCAGCCAAGTGACAATACCAGTTCACATAAACTTGTCTTTTATCTTTGCTATCTGCATTATACCCAGCACAGCCAAACATCCAGCAATACTGCACAGCTTTTAAAAAATCAATCAGCTATCTCTTTAGCGATAAGAGAACTCAAAATAATGTCTCCCATTCAGTGCTGTGTAAATGACTCAGAATCATGAGCTGATGTCACCCTTGCGGCCAGCCAGCACGCAGATGGCCTTCTCCTTGAACAAATCGGATTCTGTCACGTTCTCTCTTTTCTCACTTTATCTCTTTAGGTTTCAACAAAAGTGAGACCAGTGGGATTTTCCAGATGACAGAAAATGGGAGCTTGATAATGCATCTTTGGCCATGAAGTATAGAGCTGATTACTCAAAGACAGGATAAAGAAGTGAAAGAGAGACAAAGTGGATCTGGGCAGCATTATACAGCTGATCTTAGATATCCCAAAATGTTGAAAGTAAGTCGGCACTCAGACACTGACAACGAACCAAAACTCTGGGTGTTTTAATGCAAAAGGAAAAGAATAACAGTTTGATCTATAAAACTTCAATGGTGGTCTCCACTGGGTTGTTTGGCCCTCAACTTTGAGAATAACATGGATACTCCTGCACCCATAGTGCTTCTAAATCTACTCCCCTGTCTGTAAGCATTTAAGCTGAAAAATGAAATGAACGGAAAAATTGAACACAGGTCCAGGTTCAGGGCCACTTAAGACCAATCTCGAGCGCCATTTTGAAAAGGTTCAGCTGCTCACTGGAGAGAGAGGGAGCAAGATAAAGAGAAATAGTGCTATAACGTATGGAGAGAGACATAGAAAGACCCCAAGGTGAGCACTAAGCACGTCCACGTGTTTAGCAGACTGAAAACCAAACTAATCAGTCAGCGGAGAGGTTTGCATGTCAGACACACCAACACACATGCTGTAAGAAAGTCCAGAGTCCTGTCAGGATGTTCAGAGGAAGAGATGGTGGGAGGAGAGCCAAGTACTGATGGTAGGTGGCTAAGTAAAAAAAAAGGAAGGAGGCAGGTATGCAAGGTTAAGTAAAATTGGTGTTCTAACAGGAAGCTGGTAAATAACTGGTTTAAACAGTGCAACTTTAAACATCAGTTTCATAACCAAAGAATACATCAATGAAAGCAGTGAGCAGAACAGCAAGGAAAGAGATTATTTATATCTTGCAAATGTCGAGCGTAAATGGACACGGTTAAGCAACGCTCGCCACAATCCTTTGCCAAGACCAATATTGTTCCAGCCGATGGAGCTTCTGGGCTGGAAAGAGAGAGAGAGGGAAAAGGACCCCCTCTTCAATCACCACCTCTGTCCTCCGCTCAATAACAGTGGGGTCTCCACGGTACCCTTCAATTAGGTTGTAGTTTATGGCCCCAGGGCCAAGCCGGGCCGGCCCTGCACTGGCTCCTGAGCCAAGCTTTGTCTCCCTCCATCTCTCTTGACCCAGCCACCACAGCTCCACAGGGCCACATCTGCTACTGAATGTGACCCATCAACAGCTTCTCTCTCTATCCATTATACTTTATAGCATTTTTTGTTGAGTTTCCTCAAAATGTATTTTCTCTTTTGAAAGGTTATTCATTAATGTTCATGTGAATTTCTGGGAGAAAAGAGAAAGAACTGTTATCATTCCCCAGTTATTTGTCGAAGCCTCAACAGAATTGCTACTACTGCTGTACATATAACTAATTCTTGCAGCATGCAGAACATTGGGAAAAAAATATTGCTACAACTCAAAAAGACTTATCCTCCCCTGGTAGGGGCTGCAGCAGAGTACATTTTACACCTGCCCTCTGTGCATATAGGCAAGGGGGCTACAAATCCCATAACTCATGAGAGGAACTGGACCATTAAAATGAAATAGTAAGGGAACAGTGCAGCACTGTCTGTCTAAAACTTTTTAGCAGGATATTTTTGGCTATCCACCACCATGTATGCCAGTATGTGGTTGAACATAACCAGGAAATGACAACATCTATAATTCACCCGTAGGCTTGAATCAGAGGTAAAAGAGCCTAAGTTTAGAGGTGGTCAGTGTTGTTCTGTTGGTTATTTCAGAGCTTTATATTGGAAGAGTCACATTACATTAAGAGCTCACCGCCATGCTGGAGGAAACAAGTAGTCAAATGGACATGTCCGTCTCAAAGTGGTAATCTACAGTGAAAACTATGGCCAATAAGAACTAGGTTTTAGTTCAATGGGGTCATTGTGAGACCAAAGTAGGCTTCCAAAGCCAAGTACAAGTGTAGTGTATCTTACTGAGGTTTTGTATATTTGGAAAAGGCAGAATAAAAGGAAGGAGACAAGTAACATATTGCAGAACAGAACCAATATACTTTCATTAGGATTAAATATATGGTTACATGGTTGGAACAGAAACTGACTGAAGGCAGGGAGACAATGAGAGGAGAGGAATGATTATTTAGAAGATATAAAAAAGAGATGGCAGGGCTAGGAAGTTTGACTAAACGAGAAAGTGCAAAAACATTAACTGCTGGGAAGTAGTATGGATGATGACGTAGCCACCCACTCATTTATGAATTCACATTGTAAAGCCACAGTCTCACCATTTTGGCCATCACCAGTGCAAGTTTTTGAAATTTTATGGCAGGTGAGTCAGTGGCTCTAACTTTAAAACTGAAGGGGACTGTATGCTCTGACGATCATGACTTGTAAATCGATTCATCATAAGGTGGAGTCCCTACAATAATACAAAGAGGAAGTGTTATTTAGGAGATAAAATAGGCCTTCTGTAAAACTTGTTATTTCTCCATTTTCACTCTAATCAGACCACAGTTTACAAAATGGTCAGCATGTTGTACTTATCATACTAAATGCTTAATGAAAAAAAAGACCGTAATGGACATGTCCTAATTCAAGAGTGTCATTTTCCTCTAAACTATATATCCAAATTCTCTTTACAATCACAGGAGTCACTCCTTACTGGAAATTAGGGAATATAAATCAGGTATAAGGTAATTCTGATCAGTTATTGCTTTGGTAAGGAAGCTATGCTAGGAACAATCATAATAATAATAATGGATTGGATTTATATAGCGCTTTTCAAGGCACCCAAAGCGCTTTACAATGGCGGTAGGGTAAAGTGTCTTGCCCAAGGACACAACGACCAGGACAGAGAGCCCGGGGATCGAACCAGCGACCTTCCGGTTACAGATACGCTTCCCAACCCCCTGAGCCACGGTCGCCCACGTACATTTCATCTCTTTATGTTGCAGGAGGAGGACGTAAAATTAAGTAAATTGAGTAAAGCAACTGGAAGACCTGAGTGTGTTGGGTGGTTGGTCAACAGGTTCTGCAAAATTTCCAATGGATATTAGCACCATGCATTTGTCCTCCACCCTACGGGCAGGCACACACAGTTAGTTTCTCACATGTAGTCAGGTTGCCAGTTTGCCAGCAGTCTGTTGGTACACTCGAGCTCACAGTATACAAATCAAATTGCTGTTTGGCAGCTGTTTGTAAATTGTAACTTATGTCTTTGTCATTTAGAGACTGCATGTCAGGGAATGTCTTTACAGAGTTTTTCAGTTAAAAAAAAAGTCCTGCAAATGATTGTGGCATAAAAAGCAGATGGGGCTTGTGGGTGGGCGTCTTTCAGAGCTAAGGCTGCAACTAAACTGCCATCTCCAAACTACTTCTGGCTACAGTTCTCTGGTGATTGGCATGAATTAGGTTGGTGGAAACAATCAAGTCACCTAATAGCACAGCATGTTTGTTTGTCAGCAATAACAGCCTTTTTTTGTTTTGTTATTTGATTCGACTGCTTTTTTGCTCGTTGAGTGCTGTCATTATTCCATATTGCTGACCATAACAGGCACAAGCAAATACGCAGTCTATGGAAAATTGGGACCATTATCTGCAATTTAATTCAGCTGGTCTGTATAAACCTGACTCTAAGGTATACTCTCAGACACCATTTATCTGAACTTTATGACATCTGGCTGATTGATTCAAAGTTATGCTGTAAAACATTTGAGACTTGTTCTAAACTTAAAATCAGCTTCTATAGGCCATCCTTTTTTTTTTTTCTGCCGCAGTTTTTGTTCAGCATGGCTTAACTTCTGTCTTTATTATGAAGCAATCAACAATCTTTGATTTATTGGGGTAATTTAGCTATAATCCCCCCATTTCCTGGTTTCTTACCTTCCTGCACATTATAGCACATTTCTGCTAAAAACATTCTCTCTAACGTTGCTGCACCAACAGACCACGGTTAGGGTTAAGGTAATTATACAGGGTATATTAATGTGCTCCGCAGAGCAGCTCTATCACAACTGTAGGTCTAGTATTAGACAATTAATCAGTCATTGGGTTCTTTGAGATGGTAAGCTTGCTGGCTTTTGAAAAGAGAGTGTGAAGAGAGAGGTTTTCCAGAGAGCAAACTTTCTCCTACCTCACATTAAAGCTCCTGCATGTCTTAGACAATATCAACACACAACGAGACTGTAGGGGACCAAGGGAAGAGAGTCTAGCCAGAAATTCAGAGTGAAATATAGAGCAGGCAGGAAGGAAAATGAAAACGAAGGTAAATCTAAAATACATCTCCTGATGACCAGTGTGAACCACACAACTACACAAAAGGCTCCAGCAGTGGAATCAAAGCAGAAGGACAAGTCTGTTTCAGAAATGAACTCCACAAACTGTCCTAATGAGCATTTCTCATTTTTGCCATCCCTTCTCATCATCCCATCCACCTGTTAAAGAGAACTCTCTTGTTGTGGTGTGTTAGTCACTAACACAGCACACAGCAAATAATATATGCTTACATGGTCCTCGGGGATGAGGGTGTGCAAGTCTCCTGAAAGCAAAAAGATGGATAAAGAAAGAAGAAAAAAGAAAGAACAGAAAAAAGAAAACCATCAGTTTTCATGGTCACTCTGGGAATAATAAACACTGTGCTATGCTACAGAAACCCTGCTCTACAATATCCTTCATTTCTATTCTGTCAGCTGAGACTGGTGAAACCAAAGATTGAGGAGGTGAAGAACAGAACATCTTTCTATTGACAAAAGTAGATTAATAAACCTGAATATAAAATTCAGGTTTACTTTTCAGCCTTCCTCTTTCTGCCCAAGCCTCCTGAGTTCTGTGTTGCTCTGATGTGTGTTTTCCATCCACTTGCAGTTTAATGTGGATTGGTACCAGCACTATCATTTTCTGTTATTACTCACTTTGGACCAGAAAATGTGTGGAAACCCAGACTACTTTGGCAGAGTGAAGCAAGAATACATGGATTAAAGAGAGAGAGAAAGGAGATGGAACATCTATGACAGTGACAGCACTGAAGCCAATAAGGTCAGCCTTGTAAACAGGCAGGTGTTTCTCACCTCTCCTGGAACTGTTTGGATGGTATTAAGCCAGCACGAGGATTTGTGTCGCCCTCGTGTTTGGCCTGCCACCAGGTTGCATCATCTTGGCTCATGATCTGTAGGATGCAACCCTTCTTGAAGGCCAAACCAGCTTCCTTACATGGGATAGCCAAAGATGCCAAAGCCTCTAAACATTCATCATGAGGGAAAGACAAGAAAACAAAGAGGTGGATTGAAGACACAACAGGAACAAGTTCACAGTAAATTAAGTTTCCATTCTAAAACATTGTCAAAGCCAATAAATCTATACATAGAAAAAGTTGTTTTCTCTTTTCTAAACTTAATTTTCTTGGGCACTGAGTGTGTATACCTCATCAACACAAAGCAAGGTGGACCACATAGCGGAACAATTTCTACAACTTTCCCTGTTGTGGCCAGCTAGCGCCAACCTAAAGCGCCTCACTGTGTCTTCTGTCTAAATTAAGTGTTGTCATAATGTGTTATCGGTCCTCAGACACCTCAATACATGTGGAAACAGAGAAGGAAAGTGTGTGTACTCATGTGAGAGAGAAAATGAGGAAGGGAGGGAGAGATTAAATTTGTTGGTGTCCTGTTGATTTAAAGAGTGCTTTGTCCTATGTAGAGAAATTATGTTTTGTTTGGGTCATAACAGCCGCTTTGGCTGCTAAACTCTCCAGCAGCACACAATCATACATCTTAAGATGTCCTGATTTTCTTCTCTTGGCTTGTTTTATTTTGGCCGGCATATGTTCAGACACTTAGCTGCCCCTTGATACATTTACACAACCTGATGTAAGAGCACAGGCTATTTGAATGAAGGAGTGGCTGATTATCTGGCAGTAACATCTCATTATTCAGACAAATTCCTTAAACATCCAGACAAATTTCAACCATTACATAATGACAACGGAAGTAAGTGGACCACCCTGTCTTCTCCATCTCTGTTACACATACAGAATGGGCTATTATGGATAATGATCAATAGCCTTTGACCCTTGGACCTGGAGAGCAGATCCAGATTGTCTACAGCTGATAGATGAATATGTGAGAAATGGTGCTTCAACACCACAGTATGTAAGAAGGATGGCATGCTGGGTGATGTGACAGCTAAGCCATCCTCAAAATGGATTGCTAAAAGCCCATGTCTACATGACAGATGATAATCTTGCGCTATGATGTATGTAGCTGTGCATCAAATAGTTTTTTTTTTTTTTTAATTGAATGTAACTTGGATCTTTTGAAAAACATTGAGGGAAAAGGGATAAAATTGCTTTTCTGATGCAGTTCTGGTATAAAGACAATAGTCTTTATACCAGAACTGCATCCTTAGTAGTAAGGTTGGGTAGTGAGTCCTGGTTTGTTCTGACAAGAGAGCATGTTTAAGCCAAAGTTTTACTCTTTTTGGGGTTCATAGCAAATATATGTTTATAATACTCAAAGTAAGGTAGAGCATATATGCTCTGTTTACATTGTACAGAGAGCCTGGCTACTCATTTATCCCTTTAGTACCCTTCTACATCTCATGTAGAAGGGTCTCATCTCTTCCTGCTTCAGTATCACACTGAAGCAGGAAGTTCTTGTTTATGACATTGATGAAAAGGATGTTTACTAATTGGTCTGATGTATAATCTGATGTAATTAGCAACAGTTGCCTCAAGGAACTTTATACTGTAAGGTAGACCCTACAATGATAGACTCAACAATCATATGACCCTCTGTGAGCAAGCACTTTGGTGACAGGGAGAAGGAAAAACTCCCTTATAACAGGAAGAAGCCACAGAACCAGGCTTAGGGAGGGGCAGCCATCTGCCGTGACTGGTTGGGGTGAGAGAAGGAAAACAGGACAAAAGACATGCGCAGAGAGAGCGAACGCCAAGTGACATCACCACCCAAAGGAGAGGAATATAACTGTTGGGCAGACTAGCGAAGATAAACAGCCCATGGCCTCAGTAAGGTGGTTGTGGATTCCATAGAGTGGAGTGGATGAGCTCGGAAAATTAGGAAGGAATGGGCGGGAGAAGAAATCAAAAGAAATTTTGCACGATGAAAGACCTTAATAGATGAATGAGGGGAACCCTTGATCATGTCGCAATGTGGATCAACTCTGAACCAAAGCTCTGACAGTGACGCATTCTGGGATTTTAAGACTTGAGGTAATGGCTTGACGGCTCGTAAAAGCTTACGTGAGCTTGTCTTGCAGTAGTAGAAGGAGAGGGGGTGCCTAGCTGATTGATTTACCAACGATTACAACTGTGCCGATTTCTGAAACAAACAGAAGGGTTTTCTGCTGCATCTCGCAAGAGGAGGGAACAAAGCAGAGAACTGGGATCCTGGTGTGAGGAATGTTTACTGATGTGTTTGCAAATTATTGATATGGAGACGAAGACTGGCAACATGGTCCAAGGAATGTGCACAGTTACATTTTGTGAAAGATGGTTAGATGCAGGGAAATTGACACTGGGGAAAGCTTGCTGCTACATTTGTGAAAGAGGGATAGAGGGAAGAGAAACTGGCATCCCAGTGCCAGAAAATTTTGCTACTACAAATTGCAGAGGAGGGATAGTAGAGCAATAAACTGGCAACCCGGAGCTGATAGGTTGGGATTTTTATTTTATTTTATTTTTTTTGGGGGGGGGGGCTGCAAATGATTGATGGCAGAAGCTCCCAGTCCAGTGCTGGAACAGTGAGTTGTGTATTTTACAAAGGAAGGTTAGGGAAGAGAGAACCTGTCATCCTGGTGCAAAAAGCTCTTCTTCTGCATTTTCAAATGAGGGATAGAGACAGAGAACCATTCCTTCCCTCGTCCTGGAGGGAGAAGGGGTCACTGCTGCTTTTGCGATGACAAATGCAGACAAAGTGGCAAGTTGTTGTTAGAAAAGCTTGCTGCTGCTTTTGCGAATGAGAAACGAGAACCTGGAATCCCGGTGCCAAAGCTTGCTGCAGCATTTGTAAAAGACCTGGTCCATTTTCTTTCCCATCTATGCGGAGAAAGTGGCAATTTGGTGGTAGGAAGCTTGCTGCTGCATTTTTTGAATGATGGATATAGAAAGAACCTGGCATACCATTGCTAGAATGGTTCACTGCTGCTTTTTGCATCAATAGATGCAGAGAAATTGGCAACTCGGTGGTAAAAAAGCTTGCTGCTGCTTTTGTGAAAAAGGGATAAAGAAAAATCCTGGCATCACAGTGCCAGAAGAGAAACTGGCAACTACCAAACTTGCTTCTGCAGTTGCAGAAGGAGGGATAGAAACATCCAAGCTGGCATCCCATGCCTAGCAGAGATAAACGGCTATGGAGGAGCAGCAGAGCATGGAACTAGCGACTGATTTCCAGCTGTGCGTTAAATGGTATTAGGAGGCAGGTGCACCGAAATGAGCTTGTCCCTGCTACCTGGCGCTGACGGGTGGGTGGGTAGCCATGCAGTAGCTTTTGCTGTTGGAGGTGCGTGGGGACAGCATGGCTTCTGGGTCCGGCGCTAACATCTGTCGGCTTTTCAACTAACTGGCCCGGCCTGTGGGCTTAATTCAGAGCAACGTGAGTGGAGCTGTGAGCTTTGCTGGTAGGTATTCATGCTGAATTTCATGGAGGTGGCAAGTGGACGGAGTAACTTCTTAACTTGATTTAGCGGAGAAATGAATGGATGGATCGACGTAGCAGACCATTGTTGGCTGGTGAGAAAAGTGCTAGGAAGTTCCCCGGGATTGCCAGCGGCATTCAGTCTCTCTGAAACGCCACCATGGCGTTCAGTTTCCCGGAGGGAAACCAATGACACAGAGCTGTAATGTTCTTCGTCTTATATGCTGACGGATGAGAGGGCGATATTAAGTAAATGGAAGGGTGAGTAAAATTATGTTGTTGTAAAATAAGCTGTGTTAAAGACGTTCTTGGAAGGTGTTCACACGAGAACGGATGAAAACTAGGAGGGACCGTGTTTGCAGGAAAACAAAAACGAACATTTATAGATAAGAACCAGAAGGAGCGTTTTTGGAGGTAAAATTCTGATCACCAAATAAAAGCAACCCAACCTTGCCTACAAAGAGCGGTGCTAGGTTTCAAATGTCACATGATGTTACTGAAAACCTCAGATCCTCATTTTCACACTAAGATATTTCTATTCTTCAACACACCCTGAGCCTTCAACATGAGATTTTTGCTGTGATGTAAAAAAGAACACAATACAGCAGAACTGCAGAGTGTCAAAATAGGCTTGGACCAGAAAATAGAATTATGAAAGGGTCTAAATCAATTAACAAGTAGACAAACCTAAAAATTGAGAAAAGATAGGGCCTACCTGTGGTCTCTTTCTTGGCACCTCTCCCTTTGCACCATGGACAACTTTAAAGGTAATGACTCTTTGTGACTGGGCCTAGAAGTTACATTAACTTTAGGGGAGGGATGGTGGGAATGGCATTGATTGATTTTTCAACAAAGGAAGGATTAGTGTTAGAATGGTCGGAAGAAACAGAGATTATGGAGTGGTGCTTTAAAGAAAGTGTTGAGAGCTCCAGAGGCTTTTGTGTCTGAGAAGGCCTTCAGCAATTGAGAGTCCAGGCTCTTGACAGAGCTCATTTAAGGACTGTGGCAAAAGCTGCTTGGAGGAACTACACAGCAACGGCCTCATCCAGGAAGGTCGTCTGGCTCATTGCATGTGGTCTGTTGGCCAGGACAGACTTGTAAAGAAAGGCCAGTGTTTGGTTTTCAGCACAGCGATGGGAGGCCCTGGGTCCTGGATGAGTTAAGGAAGGTTTCTGCCATCACAAACAAGGACTGCTATTTTCACCGAGGGAGTGGAGCTGAAACACGCTCAAAGTTTTTGGACAGTCTCACAAACGTCCACAGAAAGATGAGACTTACCAGAATATGAATGATTTCCTCCAGTTATTGTCATCCGCAGGGATTCCACTGACCTTCTTCAATTCATCCCAAACATGAATCAAGCCTGCCACACATAAACACACATGTTAAAAATCTGCAGTCATTCTGGTATTCCATTATTTTAATGCCCTTTTGTAAGTGAACTACCAAATTAAGTCAATTTGAAGCTTGAGGATGTGTACAGTGCAGCTGATTAATGATTATTATTTCATTTGAAATTGGAAAAGAAACTGAATGTTACGGTCGACATGTGGAAATCTGCCTTTTGCTTGACTGCAGCCGAGTTGAAACACAGACTGGACACAATGAGTACACAATCAAACCGAAAATACAGACATAAAGCAGAGATTCACAGTATACTTTCTATTCATGTTCATTTTTACATAGCAGTTCGACACAGTCTCAAGTGATGAACAGTGCTAAATGTGCTAAATTCACACAGCAAATTCAAAAGTGTTAAATGTTTTGGTGTTAGTAGTCTTAGAGTTAATTTTACTCTAAGTAGAGTCACATGCTTTTAATGTAACTCTGAGGTGTAAAATGATAGTAGTTAAAATCGAGTGTTAAAAATGAGTGTTTCTATTTCAAATCTGGAGGTGTTACAATGGAAACATTAACTCTTGACCTCTTAACTCTGAACTCCTAGAGGGGCTATGACACTAATAGAGTAAATTCACAGACTCCGCCCCCAGCACGGCTCCGATCGAAGCTGAAGTGAAGCCGTTTCAGAACATTTTGCTCTACATATTTGAGTTGTTTGCCATGCTTGGTAAGTCATTTTTTCAAAGATTGTTTCAATTATTATTATTAGCTTTTACTTCTGTGGCTCTTTGGAGTTGAGACAAAGCTGTGTGAAAGGCATTAGCCATGTTGCTCGCTGATAGCACCGCTCGCTGTTTTAGCTAGCTGAAAGGTATTGTTTTCGGCAAATACCACAGCCTTGAAAAAAAGTTTGCATGTGAATTTTCGGTTAAATCTTTTGGTCAAATACACCTAAAACAATGTCTAGAATGTGAAATGTTGGTATAATGGTGCTACTTGAAGCCTGAAAACGATCTCCCATAAAAAACGAGCAAACAGCAGTAGCAGATGTCCTGACTGGGTTCTACGTTAGCATTTAGATCCCTCCAGAGTTTTGTGCACACGGTTTAGGTAAAAATGAAAAAGGTTGAGGTTTTACATTTAGTTCAGTACTACCTGTTGCCTGTGTCCTTATCTTTTGGGAAAATACTTTACACAAGTAATGTCTCAAAAAGGATTCCCTTTTTTTTTTTTTTTTTTTTTTTCACTGTGCTGCAATTGATTTGTGCCATTAATTAGTGTCAACTAATTTTTATTCAATCTCCACATAGGATATGCTTGTGAAGATGGAATATGGGGGAGAGCAGAAGTGCGTTGAAGTTCCACAAAGTGATGAATGAAGGACATGCATATTGTATTTTGTATTTATTGAAATAAGTGATGAGAATGCTGTTATTTGCATTTACCAGCTCACCTATGTCAGACCTTTTGATAAACGAAATTCTAATGAAAGTGAGAACATGTACACTGTTACATCTTTCAGAAAATGTTTTGAAATTGTGGTGCACGGTTCAGAATAAATGTTTTTCAAAAACCATTGCGTCTTTTTAGTAAATGTTTATTTCCAAAAGAAATTTCTAGAAGTTCAGAACAGTAAAATTCCCGCTTTTTAGAATTAATTAGAAGATAACTCTTACATAGTTAAACTAAAATACTCTTTGAGAGTTAATATATAAACTCTTAACACCAAGTGTTAAATTATCAACTCCAGAGAGATTTGGTGTTTAACACTAAATCAGAGTTAACATACCAACTCTCCAAAAAGAGTTAAATTAACACTCTCTGGTGTGGACCCATATAGACACTTTAAAAGTGTTGAAATCAAATCTGACAGTGTTAATTTGGACATGCTGGATTTGCTGTGCAGGCTCACAGGTAATTTATTTATCAGCTCATGGATAAAACTGGCACGTCTGATTCCACACACATACTCAAATGTTTTGACAGACTCAAATCTACAAGCACACAGACAAACATATACAAGAGAAAGAAAGAGGGCTGGAACAAACCACTTCTGTTGGCCACCTCTTCCCTAATGATCTGGGCCACAATGATGGCTCATGTGTGCTGTAATCATTCCTGTTCCAAAAAAACTCTGTGCATGGGAAAATAATGATTACAGACCTGTAGCGCTAACATCAATTATGGTAGAGAAATTATGGAGTGAAGTACATCTTTTTGACCATTGCCAATTTGCATATAAGGCTAGGAGGAGCATAATCCTTATGCATTTTTGCATTTATTACTTCCAGGCTGGACTACTGCAATTCATTATTATCAGGATGTCCAAAAAACTCACTGAAAAGCCTTCAGCTAATCCAAAATGCTGCAGCAAGAGTACTGACAGGGACTAGAAAGAGAGAGCATATTTCTCCTGTTTTGGCTTCCCTTCATTGGCTTCCTGTTAAATCCAGAATTGAATTCAAAATCCTGCTCCTCACATACAAGGTCTTAAATAATCAGGCCCCATCGTATCTTAATGACCTTGTAGTACCATATCACCCTATTAGAGCACTTCGCTCCCGCTCTGCAGGCCTACTTGTTGTTCCTAGAGTATTTAAAAGTAGAATGGGAGGGAGAGCCTTCAGTTTTCAGGCCCCTCTTCTGTGGAACCAGCTTCCAGTTTGGATTCAGGAGACAGACACTATCTCTACTTTTAAGATTAGGCTTAAAACTTTCCTTTTTGCTAAAGCATATAGTTAGGGCTGGACCAGGTGACCCTGAATCCTCCCTTAGTTATGCTGCAATAGATGTAGGCTGCCGGGGGATTCCCATGATGCATTGAGTTTTTCCTTTCCAGTCACCTTTCTCACTCACTATGTATTAACAGACCTCTCTGTATTGAATCATATCTGTTATTAATCTCTGTCTCTCTTCCACAGCATGTCTTTATCCTGTTTTCCTTCTCTCACCCCAACCGGTCGCAGCAGATGGCCCCGCCCCTCCATGAGCCTGGTTCTGCGGGAGGTTTCTTCCTGTTAAAAGGGAGTTTTTCCTTCCCACTGTCGCCAAAGTGCTTGCTCATAGGGGGTCATATGATTGTTGGGCTTTTCTCTGTATCTATGAAGCGCCTTGAGGTGACATTTGTTGTGATTTGGCGCTATATAAATAAAATTGAATTGAATTGAATTGAATTATGCACTGTTAAATATCATGAAGGCCAATTTCTATATAATTAGATGGTACTTGGCCTTTTTAATTAAAATACAGCCCTCAGTCAATATTTTAAGTTAAATATGGACAAATTTTCTTTAGAGCCATTATAATTTAAATTACTGCATGGTGAGAGGCGAAGTTATGAATGAGTGTCTGTATATGTACTATCTTATATAAGGTATTTATTCCTTTTTCCCAAGGGGGACAATAAAGAATAATCTAATCCAGGGGTCGGCAACCTTTCTGATGATGAGTGCCATCTAAAATTTCCTCAGGAGTATATGATTGCATTAGCAATAAATTTAATAACGCTCTATATGAACAGTTACAAACTATATAGAACAACTTTATATAATTATATTTGTTTGCAGATGTTGGCAGCTATCAGCGAATAGTTATCAGCTATTTTGAAATAAAAAAAAAAAGAGACACTTTTTTATCAATAACTAGAACTCCATAACAACAAATGAACTGTACAACAGAAAATGCAAATGCTATTTATGGTCTCCTCACAACAATGATAAGAAAAATAAACTGGGCCAATATGGCATGTTTGTTAATACACATGTTAATGTGACCTCTGGTCTCCCACTCAGAGACACAGGTCTACAAGTGTCCAGCATTCAGACGGCTACCTGAGGACACTCTTCGTGTGAGAGAAAATCTGCTCACACAGATATGTAGAGCCAAATACTGTCAATAAGGCCTCTGCAATGTTTTAAAGACAGTTAACCTTGTCAGGCAGTGATGTCCAGCAGGTGAAAATGCAAGCTCCATGAACACGCACAGCTGTGGATTCCAGCTGCGTTCGTAGTTCTACAAACTCTACAGAGTCGAGCTTTTCAGTTCAGTCAGCTGCATTTCAATGTCCTCTGTGTCCAACCAGTTAATGCGAAACAAAAGCTTTTTGATTTGTTTAGAAAAGAAAACATTGGTCCAAAGTCCCGAAAATGCATTCTGTCTCGAGTCTACGGATGTATCCGTGTATTTCCGTGGTGCTGATGCTGCGCTGAGCGGACAGCTCCTGAAGCTTTTGAAGTGTCGGAATGTGGAAAGCTAGCAACGTCCCTCTCACCAGTAGGTTAAGTTATTTTTAGCCAATTACAAGCTGAATCTGGTAGTTGGGGTTGTTAGCTAAGATACCGTCATTAAAAAGCGGCACAACTATGCGAGCTAATTTGCGATGTGCACCGCTGGCCCAGCCATTAATTTTTAATGCAACTTCTTAGATTAATTCACTGAGTGTCGTGCCCAGGGCTGGACTGCGACAAAAAATCGGCCCGGGTATTTTGACTAGAGAGCGGCCCACCAGGTATTACAGTAAAAGCCATAAAGCCTTTGAATGAAAACAAACACTGTTGTGACAGTGATGTTCAGTCTTTTTGGTATATGTATGATTTCTATACGTTGTACGTCAGATAAAAACTTTGGTTGTAAGATTCAGATAATGATTTACTAAAAGCTTGACATTTTAAATGAGAATAAGAAAGAAAAGTATTTCTTTGTGCCACCCTTTTCCCTGTTAATGGCCCCCTGGCGAAACGTTGCTAGACCCGCCCCTGCACAGTTACCAGCTGTCAGCTATGTAGAAAAGGATCCTGGTGTAATTCATCTCTCAGAAACAGTTCATAACTTCCCTTCAACTCATTCATGTGACCTAAAAGGTAAACATTTTCTCCATCACCTGTTCAACTCTGATGATTCAGTAAGGACATCTCCTGGTTTTATCTTCATGTTTCCCTCTCACCACATATCCAAACCGACATCATGACCAGCAGCTTTTACTGCTGTGGCTCCAGCAAACATCAGCTGATAGTAGAAAGAAATATTAAATAAATTCTAACAACAGCTGATCAAGCTTAAACGTGCTGCTGTTGTTTAGCGCGACATCCGCTGGTTTCCTCTTTCTGGCGCAAAGTGGGCGATAAACAAACAAGAGAGAAAAGACGATCAGCTGATCATTGATCAGTTTCATGATTGAAGTAGCAACAGGAGAGGGAGGGGGAGAGAATGAGAGAAGAAGAAGCATATGACAGCGTAAAGACAGAATAACTCCAGCTTTTTGTCTTTTTTTTATTCTAGCTGAAGTCCGGAACAAATCACGTTCCTTTTCACCTCAATATGAACCACGTAATATTTTCTCTGAATACGGGACGATTCCATTTTTTACGGGACGGTTGGCAACTCTACTAACTAACCTTATGAATAAAATAAAGTTCACTATCAGTAACATTATAGCACCCACCCAGCTGTATATAAACTCCATCATGCTAGCTTGTACGCAGTACGAGTTATTGTAACTGACTGTAAAAAGTCAGCATAACGAAAATAAACTCCACCTAAACTTGGTTTATATCTGACCCAGATAGACTGCAGGTCATAACTGAAGTTCAGTTCACCTGACACTCGGACCGGCGCCCACCTCGGGTCTCTCCTCCTCCTGCCTCCCCTTTCCCTCATCCACCCGCTGGCCTCTGTGGAAGCTCCACCATAGCCACCACCAAACAACTGAGTTATTTTTACACATCGGCCAGCATCTGGCCAATCCACAACCTTTCATACCGTTACAAAAAAAAAAACCATCGGCCCATAAAAACGAAAAATCGCATTGGCCAATCCCGCGTGCCCACGGTTGCCGACCCCTGATCTAATCTAATCTAATCTTATCATCATGCCTTACTATCGCTCCCTACAAACGAATAAGAGTTATTTAAAATGAGTTAAATGTTACAATTTTTAAAAGTTTGTCTCATTAACTATGTCTCATTAATACAAATGTATGTTTTTCAGTTCTATTCTATTCTATTTTATGTATTTTATGTCTATTGTGGTACAGGGAATAGAATTAGGTTACTATCACATATTTTCTACACGATAATGGAACTGTCCTTCTCTCATCTTTACATTTTAAATGCATGTGCACTTAGCTGATGAGAAAACAAAGGTGCAGTAGGCCAGGAAAACCAAACCAAACCTTGATATTAAAACCTTGAATGACAACCAATTTCTCAGGTTAGAACATAATACTATTAGTAATATTAAGATGAAACGTAGACAATGATACAATGAAGAAGAGGGGAGAAGCTACAAGGTAGAGGAGCCACAGCACACCCACAAATGCCTTCCTGGCCTGCATTTATGAGCTTGGTGCTTAGCCAAAACAATACACAGGGAAGAGTATATAGTTTCATCTTCCTTATTTGAAATGACAGTGTTCAGCGGTGATGCATTTACCAGTAAACCCAAAATGCCTTTTTTCCCCAGTACAATAAAACAATAGGCTCAGTGGGTGCCAACCTGTCACGACCCTCCCACAAACATCATTCAGACACCATCCTGGCTGGGATTTAGGATGGAATAAGATAGCAAACTGCAACCCATTGTGTGCCGTGCTTGGACCTGACGACCTGAACCAGACGGAGGATGTGTCGTCTAGTCAACACATAGTTTGTCGTGGCTGCAACTCATCCTTCCACCCTTTCTTAGCTGTTTTTCCCATCATCCACAAAGACTGTTTTTATTTCTGGTAAAAATGAAATAAGGTTGGAGCTTTTCTTGCCTCATCCAGCTGCTTTGCTTTATTTCAACTGTCCTAACCCACTGCTGCCTGGGTCAATGACTAGACTGGAGCTCGCCACACCACTCAGGATTGTGTCATTCCTTTGACACATCCAAAGTAGTTTGAACTACTACCATCAATTTAGCTATTTAAAAGGCTCCTCAAAGACCAGAAGAGCCTCTGTTTTGTGCCACTTCAGTGATCATTAGCATGTCATCTTGGTTGTTTTTATAACCTTTCCATACTTAATGGTTTTTGTCTTAGATAATGGTTTTCTCAAGGCCTTTGCTGTGCATTTAGAGATGGAAATTGAGAACAACTGCAGAGAGTTGCAAAAAGTAATAGAATAATTGGCTAATTAAAGACACCTGAGAGTGTTCAGTAGGAGAGAAATCAGCAGGGCAGGTCATTGAGAAGGGATGGCACTGTCAGAACTTGGTGTCAGGGTCACATTGCAGTGTGACCCTGACACACTGAAGTCTGACTTAAAGCAGCTGTATATGATGCAATGGTCTCCAGAGAGATAGAGAAGCCCTTTGGAGTTAGTGTCTGAAAGAATAGCGCTCTACAGAGAGACTATGACAGACAACAGGGTGAAATGGGGAGTCTGCAGGAAATCTCACAAGAGTACTCAGACATGTGGTCATAAACTTTCTTTCACTACATTTTCATTTGGACTCACTTTTTTTGAGCTGGCAGATGACCAGTGGCGTGATGGATGTTTTTATTATATCCCTTGGGGTGGCTGTTGGCTGGTGGCAGTCTTAAGGCTAACTATCTGTATAGAAGGAGTCCTCAACTCAGAGGATATAATGACAATAGGTCATCTGCAGGCTATGAATATGTGCATATAGGTTTAGTGTAGCTATATATTATGTTTTGACACATGTGACTTCAATCATGTGTTGAAACCCTGTTGCCATTTACAAAGACCACTTTTACAACTTGTATTTGTAAGTGCGAATGTCGATTATAGAACATTTAGAATGAAAATATGGAATAAATGGGACTTTAAACCTTTAAACCCACATGTTTGAGACAATTTTATACATCCACACCACCCTTCTCTATGTGCTCTCCCAGTTACATTGGAAGTCGGATAGACATGAAGATATTGTATATATTTGATAGTGTCAGCCCGTGACCAATCCTGGACATCTATACAACATTAAAACTAGGTTCACAATTTGGATTTCCAAATATGACGTTCAACATTTGAATTTAGAGCAGGGTCATTTTTTTGGATGTCATGTGGATGACTGTGAAGGGTGCAGGAAATTAACATGATTAACACATGTAAGTTTTTTTTATTTACAGATCTCAACATTACTGTTATCAAGACTATTTATTATTGTGTTAGCCTGCGGATTTGTTCAGTACACATGCGTTATTTTTGTTTTTATGTAACATTTTCCTGTTTTTTGAAGTGGTTTATTTATTCCAAATAATCAATGTATTTGTTTGTAACCAGGTTAAAACTGTAATTTATTAAAATGTGTTGAAATGTTAAAAAAAATGTTAAAATGTAAAATAATAATGGTTAAAGTATTTAGAAATATTTTGGAATTCCTTTTAAAAAGAGTAAAATGTGTTCAATCCTGTTTTATTGTGAAGAGCTTTGTAAGAGGAAGGGAATGAGGCTGTGATTGAACCGAAAGAAGTTGCGACAGAAAGTGCGTGAAATTTGGGCAAGTGTGGTAAACAGTCTTTGTTGATGTCCCCAGTTTCTCGAACTGCGTGTAAGAAACTGGGGAGATTTGTGCTTGAAATCCATCGTGCAGCTGCTCACTTTTGTCAAGGGCCATCTTGGAGATGTCTGCTGATCACTCTGCATTCCTTCACACGTTACTGTTTCTGTACATGAAACATGCCCTCCACCTTATGGAAACATGGGACTACAGACCCTATAGAAGCATTATAAAAACCATGTCTAAAACGAGTCTAAGTTTGCCACAACATTTGGACTATAAATAGCCCGTACACGGAGGTCCTATAGACGTCAATGCTAGACACTCGGTAGACACTAAAAAACCTTTGTTGGAAATTAATTCCAAGTAATGTATAAGGTAAAATTACACAATAGATGCAAAGATCTGGTTGAATTTAAGTACATTGTCTTTAAGTATGATTATTCATGTGAAAATTAATCCATCCATCCATCGGTTTTCTTCTGCTTATCCTGGACTGGGTAATGGGGGCAGGAGCCTGGGCAGAGAAACCCAGATGTCTCTGTCCCTAACCACCTCTGCTAGCTTATCTGGGGGAACTGAAAGACGTTCTCAGACAAGCCAAGAGATATAATCTCTCCAGCATGTCCTGGGTCTTCCCACTCCCCTCTTCCCTCACTTGTGAAAAAGTGTATACCCAAGATACTTAAAGTCCTCAACTTGGGGCAGCAGCTCTTCCCTCACCCGAAATGGGCACTCCACCCTTTTCCATCTGAGGACCACAACCTCAACTTTTTAGGTTCCAATTCTCATACCGACCGCTTCACACTCAACTGCAAACCACTTCATTGTGAGCTGGAGGCCACCACCTGGTGAAGCCAACTGGAGCATATCATCAGAAAAAAGTAAAGATGAGATTTTGTGGCCACAAAGACAATGCCTTCTGCCATCTGTCTGTGCCTAGAAATTCTGTGTATAAAGATTGTAAACAGAATCAGTGAGAAAGGGCAGCTCTGGTGGAGTCCAACACTCACTGGAAGTGAATTTGGGAGTAACCGAGCTTGCTGGCAATGCAGACCAAGGGTTCCCTTCGGTTGTATAGGGACTGAATGGCTTTTAACAACGTGCTAGTCAAACCCATACACCAACAGTACCCTCCACAGCATATCCTGAGGAACACAATCGAATGCCTTCTCTAGGTCCACTAAACACATGCGACTGGATCACATGCAGACTGGATGGGCAAAGTCCTACTCCCTTTTAAATATCCTTCAGAGGCCAAAGAGCTGGTCTAGCATTTAACAGCCAGGAAACAAATATGTATTGTTACCCCTGAATGTGGGATTCGACTAATGGATGACAGCATAGACTTCCCAGGGAGGTTCAGGAGTGTGATTGAATTTTGTTGGAGCAAATCCATCACTGAACCTGTAAACTAGGGCGTATTGGTGGCACGTGAACATATGGACATCTTTATATTCAAACATGGTGATCATTATGGACATACTGTGAATTGTGCAGTCCAAAACTTGCTTTTATTCTCAAATCATTTTCCATTAAACTTTTTTCTTCCATAATAATTGAGCAGGCTGGCTAGAAAAGCTATGGTCCTCTTCACATTTTTAGGTGTATTCCAAACGGTACACTTTTCCCCAACTAGGAGAAAGTTGGGAAAATGTATATTTTAAGAATTTTTAAGACATATGAGCCTTGTGTTACTAAAAAAACATTTTTACACATAAGAAACTATTCAGACTAATGCAATGCTTTATTGAGGTTTGCAAAGTGCGTGTCAGCTCCTAACACCCAGTATAACACCTTTGACAACATATGTTCAAAGAGGCATTAAAGATTGTCTCCGCAGAAGCATAATGCCACTTCAAGATGGAAAACAAAAGAGCAAGACAAAAATTAAAAGCAGAAAGGAAAAGCAAAGTCCTGTCTCAGGATAAAAGCAAACAGGTGTGATGATAGCTGGGTCCACTTCACATCAGTGGCAGCACTCTGGCCCTTATTATCTTAACCACAAAGTGCTGTAATAATCAACAGCACCCTGCATATTCATGTTTTTCTTTCTAGGTTCCCAAGTTCTTGTAAGCATTTTTTTCACAACCCTTGATGCACACTACCTTCTCCCCTCCTCCTCGTTATAGTCTACAGTCAGACTTCATTATCTCAATCCTCCAGGGGTATATCAGCCTCTCCTGGAGGTCTGACGAATGCTTTGGAAGCGCTGAGAGGCGCTGATCTAACAAAAAGGGCAAATCCAACCTCCTAAACTCAGCATCACCTTCCCCGTGCCACAATACCCTATATGGGTGCAATCGTCAGAATCCAGCCATGAGAAGTCACTATTAAGGACTGCCTGCTCTGTTAAATAAATACATAAACATGTAGTTTAGGTGCTAAACAAGCTGCATGATTTGTGTGTGTGGTGGGCAATACTTCAAAAAGAAATAGTAAAGACCAGTAAGCACCAAGATGGGCTTCCTGGTATAGCAGCTAAATATCAACATGGACTTTTGGCGAGGTTTACACTGACCCTTCAACACCTACAGGCACATGGAAGCCATTTCAGACTTTTTCTTGTGCATAAAAACAGTGCAGGAACTCAGAGAGAAAAAGTCTACGTCTGTCAAAGCATATACACGCATGAGCGGCAGGATGTGTAGGTGTGTAGTATGTATGCAAGCGTGTCTGTGTGTGCTTCTGAAAGAGTAGAGCCATGGATTACAACCAGAGGTCAGCCCAAAGAGGCCCAAGAGAAATCTCGAAAGATGGGATGATTGATGCTGGACAGTCACTAAGTCTGATGAATAGGCCATGCTATGTTAGCAATTAAAGACAAAGTGCTACTTAACCATCAAGTGGTGCAGCCTGCTCTATGAATGGAAAAAGATGGAAACTTATGATGTCACAGGACGGGTTCTCTCTTCCTGTTGTCAACTATTACTGTAACCAGTCTCTGTAGAAATTAAATGTTTGAGAAAAAAGCAGCAGCAGAGAAATTCACCATCAAAAATAAATACAAGAGGGGCGTCATCTTGGCCCGAGGTAAGGCTTCAAGTTGTGCTCGATTAGTCACCAGTAAGGTGATCCTCTGCTAACTTGATCAACTCCATATGCAGCTAGGTCTTTATCTCCATTTCTAACACTTAAATGAATCTGATTGTTATTGTTGGGCTGGTCCAAATGCAACAGCTTAGTCTCTGTTGTGTGATGAAGAGAAGTGGAGTGACGCTTGTCCATATCAAGCTATCCCCCCTTGCAGTGCATGCACTGGAGCGCACATGCTCACATGGCAGCCACATTAATTATGTGATGACAAATGGCTCACACCTCATTCAGTGCAGACAAAAAAAGAGAGAATAGGGACTGAAATTTGGATCCCCTCATGTATGAGAGTGTGCGTTTATTAGAGGGAATGGAATGGAGATGAGATTGTCCAGTGAGCTGTCAGCACGCAGTAATGCCACAAAACTTTCAGCAGATAAGAAAAGTAAGACAAGCTGAATGTTGGATTTCTCATCACGTTCGGTTAGCTCGTATTTGGCCACGTAGGTTCACTGGCCAACTGAGTATTTATGTGGCAGTTAGAGTGCCCCCTGGCTGATGGAGTGGATGGATGGCTGGATGACATGATGGAAGCTGGCTAGCTTGTACTCTGGTTGCACAGATGACGAGAGAGTTGGCTAGTTGTCTTGGCACAGCTCATCATACGTCTCGGGGTCTGGGGCAGGCTATGTGTGGCCTGTCTGGTGAGTCCCACAGTGGAACAGATGGATGCTCGAATCTCTCTACCTTCGCCACGGCCACAACTAAAGCCACTCCACTATCCCTAACCCGCCAGGGAAAACAAGCAGAGCGATCCATTTCAAACACACTGCCCTCACACCGTAACGACCACTCAAAACATCGCCCTCTGAACCGAGCCGAACGCCGTGGCATTTGACAAACACTATTTCTCCCTCTAAATTGAGATTGACAAGGGAAAACAAACAGACAGAGACGCCGACGTGCTTTGACATGATGTCACTTAACAGCAAAAGTGTAACGGCGACAATAAACTCCCGCTGACCACTGTGTTGACTGCTCTGTTTAGATGTATAAATACGAGTGTAGTGGAAACACATGCTGGAGATCTTCGCACCAGATGTCGACCATGGAAAAAGCAAATACAAAGTGGGAATGGGCCTCCTGGACATTAAAATACAATTACCTCCAATCATATCTGGTGTTGGAGTGTGTCATTTCATCTTACCTCACTGACATGGCATAGAGCCCCACGTACATAACACGCATGACCGTTCCACACGCTGAGCCCAGCATATTTATGAGTTCTTACATACTTTCTTGAAGGCCGCTGCTCAGAAGGAGTAAACTCATGTAAGATTAGTATATTTGGTCAAGATCAGAAAATCCATTTAGTGTTATGGCCACCTATAAAGATTAATATAGCACTGTAACGAATTAGCAAGAGTCCAGATGTAAATCGACATTATTGCTGCAAAAATGAATAAAAAAGAAGTCGGAGAGCAGTGAAAGGGGCTTGAGATTTTATGTCAAATGATTTTTCTAGGTGATGCAATAGAGCTGCTGCGATCCCCTTTGGGTGACCTGTTTCATGACTTTCCACCTGTTCTATTAAATCACTTACAAATGCAACTAATAAAAGCTACTCCTCCCAAAGTACCCTTCCTCCTTCATTCCCAGACTCCCTCTCAGCACTTAAGTAGGCTCTGGTTTCCTTTTTTATTTCCTTAACCTCAGTCCTTACCTACCAGCTATAATTAACAAGTATACTGAAAAAAGGCAAATTGCGGGACCTTATTATGATAATTACAGAAAGCAGGAGGGGTAGAGAGTAATGTAATGCAGAGGTCTCTCCAACAAGACAGCTCACCATCATTTGTCTTCCTACAGCCCCTCTTTCCTTTCCTCCATTCCCTCTTTAAACTTTAATGTTAAAGCAAGTTGCCCAGTTGCTGTGAAAACACATTTAACTGCCCACCTCTGAACTTCAGACAGGTGCCTGTGAATTTGTGTGCATGAATCTGGGTATGAATGTGTGGTTATCTCACCAAGAGTGTGTGTTTGTTTCCATACTGTTTGCATGAATCACCGTGCTGACACTATGGTGATTCATATAGACCAAGTGGAATTGCCGTCTCCTTGCAATAAGCTGGACAGTGCCAGATATTTAGTCATTATGTACTGTATGCGTGTGTGTGAAAGTACCTACAAAGAGACAGTTGTGTCAGAAGCGGTCTATCTCTGCTCTGGCATTGTTTAGTCTTTTCCCTGTCGTTATCCCCTGTAAAAGAAAACAGCACTTTCACATGCCGCTTCTCATTTGGGATGGGAATTAGGGCCGCTGAGGAGCAGCAGGCCCGATGGGCAACAATGCCCACATTCAGCCTCTGAGCTCTCTGAGTTCTCTGGCTCTCAGACACAGAGCGGAAAACAGTAAGAGCGCTGGGTTGTGTGTCCACATTTATGATTACACATGTTGGGAGGAAGACGTTTTATTTAGGTGGGCTGTGAGATTAGGATCTGGGAATGCCTCAGATGTGGCTTTGGAAGTCGTATGTGTTTTCACATTCACAACTCAACAGGCTGCAGGGGCAGTCTAATAGCCACTTGACTGAGTGTTGTACAAGTACACACATTTGAACAAACATAAGAGGATTTTCCATGACTGCTTTAAACTACTTTGCAATTCTTTGTACTGATTTTATTGGACAGGACAAAAATACACGTCTGACTATATTAGCCTCTAGTTTTCTGGACAGAGTTCCCACAAATTTACATTTCTATTATAATGATGTAAAGTTGCAAGACTAGTTTATATCCACAGACACACTAGTTGATGCACAAACATATAATGCATGCACACTTTACATTACAACCTGAAATAATACTAATACTTCTTGCAGTGTGCGAGCTTGCATATGCAAACAGATAATAGTACAATCATACAAAAAATCAGCACAAAGAGCCTTCGCATTAGCACATGTCAACCTACAGAAAAAATCAAGCAAGTAGACAGGAAAAATAGCCCGAGTAGGCAGCTTAACATAGGCCTCACCACAGACACACACCACGACACAGTGAAATACTCCATCTTCCTTTGCAGCACCCCAAGACACTGGCTCAATCCATCAAGTGAAAGATGTATTGCTTTTAAAGCACATGGGTTTATCTGTAAAACACTAACATGTGTGCTGTCTGCATGAATCTCATTAGCTTCTCCATTCATTCTCAGCCAGCGTCATTACTTGCTCACCATTTTGATGTAAACAGACAACAGGAAAGTCATTTTCATTAAATATATACATCTATCTAGTCTCTTCATTCAATAACGGTCTCAGTTAAGAACTTCTAACCAGGATTTGCAGTTTCACTCACACTATATTCACTGTGGAAACCTGCAATTGTGTACATTCACACCAGTGCAAATTAAACGTGAATACCGTTCAGGCTCAGTTGAGGCAGACATTGGCTGTCTGGATCAGTGTGTTCATGAAGACTTCCAGACAAATGGAATCAGAGGAGCCATGATCCAACCGTCCTAATTGTGTCAGAGAGAAGAGTAGGCCTGTCTGCCACAGATGAGAAAAGCATGGCATGTCAAGTTGCCAACAGCTCATTCCAGTGAACGTCATTCATGGAAAACCAACTACGTCATGAACTGAATCGATCACAAGACCTTCCTGTCTTAATGCAACAATCAGCTACCTTATTAAGCAAAGACAATCCACAGACATCAATCATGTAATGTGAGCATTTAAAATAATAATGCCCTCTACATTAATTTGTGCAGCAGTTACTATGAAGAATAACCAGTACTATTTGTGGGTCTGTAATGAGAAGTCCAGCAGATCCACTGGTATTCAATTACTGGTGTGGCCAGGCTCGCTAGTGGTATGTCTGTATTGATTGGTTCTAGCTGATGCCAGGCAGAACATTATGTAGACTGGCATTGCCAACTGGATGGCATGGACTCTAAGTCTACTGTTTCCACTAAACTGCACCCAATGACATCTAATCGTAATGGGAAAAGCAATCCTGTGAGAGCAACAACACAAAGCAGACAGAGAAAAAAGGAAGAAGAGAAGGAAGAGAGTGATAGAGCCTGACATCGGTCCTGTCACATTCCTGGCAGAGAGGATTTTATAGCTGCTAATGATGCCTAACAACCTGGAATGGAAGATTTAAAGGAGAATGGGATGGAGGGAGTGCTAATTTTGCCCCAGTGCTGACAAAACAGGAAAGGTCCTTAAAATCCTTAAAATCTATACTTCTGACCTGAAGGTAAATACAGCATAGATAGGAACTCCAAAACACCTCAATAGGTTTAGATTAACTTAAATAAAAAGGGTTTTACAAAATGTTGAAACACACAAGAATGACTGAAAAAAGTGGCCCTGATAGTAAAACCAGATGAAAAACATGAACCCAACTCTGGAACAAGAAAAAAACAGCGATGGAGTGCTAGTAGGAGTATAACTAAAGATGAACTTAGTGGGTGAAGTAAATGAATGTTCTTCCAACAGCAATGAGAGCCGGCACCGACTGAGTGGCACTAAGCGAGCCAGCACGTGATGTAAAAAAACCAAGGCGAGCACAGCGGGGCAAATGTGGCGAGCATGTCCAAGTCTGCTATTCACATCTGCATCACACAGCTTCCAGTCTATCCAAATGAGAGGAGCAGAGGCGACCACAGCAGGCTTGTCAACCTCTAATGTTCTCACATCATAGTGATGGTCACCCTAAGCAGCAGTGGTGTGCCCTTCTGTGGGCGTTTTGGATTTTCCAGGATGCTTTGGGGTGACACTGTGACTCCTCCACAACAAGGAAATGTCAGTCAGTTAGTTTTTTAACCAACAATTTAAACAATGGGGAATATGAAGATGATTAAAATACCAGAAGAGATACCAGAATAACAAAATACTGGAAAAACAAAAATAAAATAAAATGTCTTGAACAGTAACACACTGAGTATGTCGGTGAAGGTTCTCAGTCATCCAGGTCATCGTAGTCAAAGGAGCTTGCAAAGAAAAGCGTCTGGACTTCTTTAAGTTACTTGAAGACGTTTCACCTCTCATCCGAGAAGCTTCTTCAGTTCTAAGGTCAAATGGTGGAGAGTCCCAGATATCGTCCCAGATGTCGTAAACCACCGCCTCTGTTCAAAGATGGTCGCTCACAGTGGACATAGATGGCTTCTTTCACTCCTCTTTCAAACCATCTGTCCTCTCTGTCCAAAATGTGAACATTGGCATCCTCGAAAGAGTGACCTTTATCCTTAAAATGCAGATGGACAGCTGAGTCTTGTCCCGTGGAGGTGGCTCAGGACAAGACTCAGCTGTCCATCTGCATCTTAAGGATAAAGGTCACTCTTTCGAGGATGCCAAGGTGGTGGTTTACGACACCAACTCTCTGCCATCTATAATCCAGTTTTGAGTTCCCTCCTCAGACGCCTTAATGCCCACTCACATCCTGGCCCATCTGACCTCAGGAGTTCGTATGATAAGGTGGGGCCAGGTTTCACAATGAGCTCACCAGAAACTCTGGCTGATTGGGACCCACACCCAGTTTCACACCTTGGCTCAGGCGATTAGAGGATCATCAGGGGGTCCTTTTGTCCCTCTGTGGGGGGACACTCCCACTAGGTTTATCTGGGACTCTCCACCATTTGACCTTAGAACTGAAGAAGCTTCTCGGATGAGAGGTGAAACGTCTTCAAGTAACTTAAAGAAGTCCAGACGCTTTTCTTTGCAAGCTCCTTTGACTACGATGACCTGGATGACTGAGAACCTTCACCGACATACTCAGTGTGTTACTGTTCAAGACATTTTATTTTATTTTTGTTTTTCCAGTATTTTGTTATTCTGGTATCTCTTCTGGTATTTTAATCTTCTTCATATTCCCCATTGTTTAAATTGTTGGTTAAAAAACTAACTGAGTGACATTTCCTTGTTGTGGAGGAGTCACAGTGTCACCCCAAAGCATCCAGTATCTGAGCATTTGTGCAAATAACGATCAGCACTCTAAGTCTAAGGCCATGGCTCTCAGCTGGAAATAACAGCGTCCATCTATTCTGGGTGGGGAATTAATAGGGAATGGAAGACTGACATACTGACTGACACGGCATGTGCGATGTTTTAATGGCCTGTGTTCCTACCCTCATTTATGGCCACAAACTATGGTTAGCAGGTAAAAAATAGGACAAGAGTAGCAAAAATGGACGGTCTGAAGGTGTCTGAGCTAAAAGTGAAGCGCTCAGTCTTTCAGGAGGAACTAAGAGTCAAGCTGGTGCTGCACCCCTAGATAGAAACGTCCTAGCGGAAGTGTTTTTGCCTAAACCAGGGGAGGGGTAGTGCCTAATGGCTGGCTTGGAATGACCGGTTTCCCTCTGGAAGAGCTGGAGACATTGACAACTCTGCTTATAGTGCTGTCTCTAGATAAGCAGTAGGAAATGGATGGATGGAAATATCTTCTTTTGACAATAATGGTCTTGACAGAAATATTTGCTTTCTAACAGTTAAGGTAATGTTTTAGGCCTCTCAAACTCAAAACTGATGGACCTGTCTGATTTTTGGGAGGGGGGGCTAAGAGACAAAAATTGTGTAACACCAGTGCATTCTACATTTCCTCCAACTTTTGTCTACAGCTTTCCTATTACTCAGTCTGCACTCGAGCCCTTTATCGCTGCAGGCAAACTTCCCAAGTATATCAGCTACACTGCCGCGTACTCGACTCTGATGCAACCCTTCCAACGCTCCAATTTATACCCCCACCTAAACAGCCCTGAAACTTTATCCAAAATAACACATTCTTTCAATAAAAAGACACAGTTGAGCTGATGTATCTGTATGTGCGCACATGTTTATGCTGTACTCCAAACCCAATTATTTCACTGGCCCGAAATATGAGCTGATAAATCAGCCCACTTGGGACAGCAGCAGGAGAGCAGGGAGTATAACACAAAGAGAGGGACGACTTTTTACAGTTTCTCTAAAATGTGTCATGAAGTCACGATCCAAGAAAGGATAGCAATTAATCAGAGCTACTGAATACAATCCACTCCACTAATCACAATTAACTTAATGAATGACTCATGAGTACAAGAGGCCTTCGTGCTAACTACACTGTAGTCCCTGCGTCATCCAGAGCTATACAATGAGAAACGGGAAGAAAGAGGCAAAATGTGACAGAGAAAATAAAAGAGAGCAAAATAAGGAGGGATGTAATGGAAATTAGATATAGTACAACCCTGTTGTTATGATGTCAAGTTTCAGACTGATTATGTGAAATTGCAAGTTAAAGGGCAACATCTAAATCAATTTGGTGTAGCGGTGAATTGCAGACCCAGAACAATTAGAGGTTTTTTGTTTTTTCCTGTCTTTTATTGGATGCCGGAATGGCTTTGACTTCTCCATGAATATCTATGCGACTGGCTGCTTCCTTAATGTAAGATCTAACTGGTCATTCGGGCCAGATCCACTTCAAAGACATAGCAAATGAGAGTCCAGAGGTAGTTGGGTAAATGCACTCACAAGCAGACTAGCTTTTGGGTGCCAAAATGTCTAGTAGATGATAATGTACTTCTGTCCTTTAAGTTTACTACAGTATTTTACTTGCTTTGTGAACTGTTTGAGTAATACACGTTTTACTTTCACATTTAGATGAAAGTCATGACCAAAAGTGTGTGGATCCCTGTTCTTGCTCAATATTGAAGCCAAAATAGAGTGTGTTCAGGTTTCCTTTGACTTTGCACCCATAGTAGGTTCCAAACACAAGCCATAACATGTGCCATTTCTGGGACGTCTCACAGCCACAAAAGCCATCCTTCAGTATTCATTGTTTTCTTTCATGCATCCACGGAATAAACCGTGCCCTGCACTATAATCCTACTGTTGTCCACACCATGGTCAGTCCTAAATTATAAGCATGGGAGATTATGGGCAGCAGCTGTTCCCTGTGGGTCCTTTGGGCACCACTGTGTTGCAACTTCAGACTTAAACTTGTTTCCCATTACTGCAGTGTGTACCATGTTACTATATTCCTTTAGTTTTATTTTCTCACTGCTGTGGAATTAGTTGCAACCACAATATAAATGGCTGACACTATTACCTGAAAAAAATAAATGCATTTTTATGCAATGTGGTTGGGAGTTTGTATCAGATAAAAACACCGTATAATGAATTGATTTCCTGCTATAAACCCAAAAAGTGTAGTCTGTTTTGTTTTTGAGTCTGTAGGGAATAAACTAAATTAAATATACTGGTAGGAAATTGAGCCACCGCTGCAACAATATTGTGGCAATACAGTCGAATGATCAAATATAAAGGGCCACAATGAATTTATAAAAGTAACCTTGTACTGACCTCTTAGAAAAACACTAGGGGCACAGCACCTTTTTACTTCAGACACAGCAACCAGTGTCTAACCTATAAACTAACCATTATATGACTGCAAAATATACTCTGCATAATTAACACCTTCAGTATTGTGCAATAATACACAACATCACACATTATTAAATGTGTGTTTCAGATATTTTAAGGTACCAAATCAGTTAAAGTAAAAACATCAAGACGTGTAATGGAATAACACCCCCTAGATGATTGAGCTGACCAGGGCGGGTGTAAATCACTTCATGGTTTCGGGGAATGCGATCCAACAACGGGCTCGGGAGAGGCCAGAGCAGGAAGCATCCACGACAATGTGTGTTGTGAGAGGGAAAAAGCGAGAATTCCTCCAAGCCACATTATTACATTCAGCAGCTCCAGAGAACATGCAACAGGCAGGAACCCAAAAATGGCTTAGGTGTGTTCTCCTTCCCCCAGGGTGTGGTGAGAGGAGCGCGCCGGAATGGAGCCAAGATGGCGGTCAGGGTGAAAACCACAAAGTGAAAATAGAGGCTGCCGGGGCCAGGACATGTCCGACACAGATCAAAGATGGGCAGGGCCTCAGAACATAATAAAGTGCTGAGAGGACAGAAGGAGGTTTTTCAAAAGCCATCAAGGACTTTTGTAGTGGAGTGTTTATGTGCTGGCGGACACTGAGATAAAAAGAAAATAACTTCAAAACAAAAGAACAATCAACATAATCATGGAAAAAAATGAGTTCAGATAATCCAACGAAAACCAACTAGCTTTGGTGGCGTTACAGAAGCCCATTCCCAAATGTGCCAGACTGGCTGACAAGGCATGAGGAATGCTAGGAATGGCAGTCATCAGGCGATACAGACACCGAGGATGTCGAGGGGTGGAGCGAAAATGAGAAAGTCAGCCAACATGTCCGAGTGCATTTGGGGCCTGAGGCGGAGAGAGATGGGTGGTTGTTTATGTTTGAGACAATGTCTAAAGAGCTTGGACATGTGAGACTTGTCACAGTCAGAGAGCAACACTGACCAGGGCAGAAGAGGAAGCCGATCGCAGACACCAAGCCTAGACTGACTCAAAATACTCATGCCCAAGAGCAGGGTAATTGTGGTCCGTTTTGGTGTGCTTACAACTTCAAGGTTGTGGGCTGGATTCCCACAAAAAGCATGTATGGTATTGGCTTGACTTGTTGTGTGGATTTAATTAAGAGAGGTTGCTGGAAATACACGAATAAGCAAACAAAGCCTAGATAACATAATTTGAAGAGAAATATATGCACCCACTGTTTATTTAATACCTTTAATGAAAGCTGACAGTAGAAGAAAGGCAGAAAGCAACAAGCAGATCAGAGCAGGGACGTTGCAGCCCATTGTGGGTGCTTTTACCTCTACAATATTTTATTATAAGCTGCTAACGTCAGTAAAAGCATACGGAACATTTAAAAACTGCTAAAAACTCTAAAATGCAAATCAAATACATAGTGTCTGAAGATGACTGACAAAGTGACTTATCAGTGGCTCCTTGTTCTTGACCAATTTTATAATTTTCACAGAATCTTAATAGTTCTGGGTCATACTTCTTTTGGGCATCTGCATCGCGGACAGACAGAGAAAATAGGATTTATGGGAGGAAACACATAACAGGGAAGGGTTATCTGTCAAGCCACGAAGGCCTCAACTTTACCCCAGTCCACTTAGCTAAATAAAGTATGGCCATGCATGCTATTAAGAGTCCGATCTATCACTTCCTTTTTTATGCAGGACAGAAAAACTGCAGACTGCAGGGAGGATGGTTATGAATTGGGTTGTCTCCCTCATGTGCTGGGTGATGGATTTGAAAGCATTCAAGGCCAGAGCTTGTAGATGAACAAGCGTTAATTGCCATTAGGCCCGTGCTCTCCCTCCATACATCTCTCTGATTAAAGGCAACCCAGGCTCGCCCTGCACCATTGCTCAGCAAGAGCTGCAAATGGAAGGGAGGGGGGGCAATGTGACCACCACAAAATCCACGCTTTGCAGGGTAAGGTGGTGAAGACTCAAAAGCGATGTTCTCCACTGTTCAGCGGCAGGCTCAAAGTAATGAAGTTCTCAGCTGCCTTAGATATTTCACACTTTCACGAGCAGACATAAAAAGAGACGGGACGCAGACGAGAATGATGCCATTGAGACATTCATTTTTCAAAGTATTTAACAACCGCGTGTCCGGACCAAGATGCAGCTGGACGCGTGCTGCTTTTTCCGTGGTTTAGGAGGGGAGAAAAAAGTGAGAAAAACATCTTCCAACCAAAGTGCCAGACAAAAGTAGAGGGGTGGAGAGCAAGAGAAACAGGGAAGAAAGAGAAGGATATGGTGAGAAGAGAAGCAGTGTGTTTTATGACATGGGAGCATGCTGCAGTACAGCATTCAAGATGTTGCTAACTGGGAGCAGATGAGAGGAGGAGACACAACTGGAGCTATGTGTCCAGGATCCGTGGACAGACAAGCTCCCCAGAATGCCGTCTGTATCCTGTAAACTTCACTGAATCCTTGAAGAATCATTTTTGTTCGTTGTTTGTAGTTGGATATTATTAACACCAGGAGAACTGGATTTGAAGGTCCTGACCACTAACCACTGAAGTCTAATGATCTCTTTACTCAGAGCTTAAAGTCTTCTAAAAATTAGCATTCATATATCACAAATATATGCTCGGAAATACAGAAAAAAACCTTATAAACTAGCTTTCAAGATGTTCAAACTTATTTATAGGACATAAAAAATAGAATAATAACATAATTCCAATATGTTGTAGATAAAGCCTTTTAGATAAACTCTTGGTGTGCCAACCACCTGTTTAATCATGTTTCTTTGGCTTAGCTGTGATTCTCTTGGCTTAGAATAAGTCTTTGGAATGCAAAGCAATAATAAACATAATTGGCCTGTTGTAAAGTAAATGTAATGTATGTGTTACCTTATTATCCATCAACATAAGTATTGCTTTTGATTAAAACCATCATTATTAACAAAATATGTAAAGAAAATCCGTTTTACAGGCTGTTTTGCTCTGGCTGAAACATCTATGCAGGAAAATCCTGTATAATCAATAGAAGCAATCCAAAAGTTGGAAAGTTCAAGGGAGGGTGAACTTGTTACTACTGTCACAACAACAACTCAAATGTTACTACTCAGTCAAACTAACAAAGCTTCAATTAGCTATTAGCATGGCTCAACTTGCTGCTGGTTACTAAATGTTCATATACAACAGCATTATACCTCCCTGCAGTGGTCAAATTCTTCAGTCTGATAAAAACGTGAGCTTTTCTCAGCAATGTGAAACAATTGTTTTGCATTTCCTCATGACACCCTATGTGGAGGGACTGAGAGGTCAGAGCATAGAAGTTTGAAACTTGTACGTGTGAATCCTCCCATAACCCTATAGTGATAATTCCCAGAAACATTTTTCCAACTCTAAACTAACCCAGTGGAGACCAGATGATTAAACACTGACTCATATTCCAAGAGGAGAACATATTTAATTCTATGATTTCTCCTTTCATTCTCGTCTCTCCTCCCTGAAATGCTTTCTCTCTAAATCCTCTTGTCTAGACTCCTTTCAAATGCCATTAATCCTTTCTATATGCTTGTTTGCTCATCTTCAGTTTATCTTTCATGCATTCCCCTCCCCCACAAAATATTCATTCTGTTCATTTCTCAGAACAGGGCTAACAATGTGTTCCTGGTTTTTGTCTGCTTTGTACATAAATATACATATTGCATTATATTGTATGTCTGGGTTTGCTGTCATTATGGTATTGAAATATTCTCTTGGAACGCTAAAACACAAAACTGTTTGCAGATGAGAACAATAAAGCAAAAGGGATGGAAATGGGATCCCAAACCTGTGCTTGATAATAAACATGAGGTTAGTCTCAGCGTATCTAGACATGGAATGAGAGTTTGCCTTTACAGTTTATTCAAATATTTGATGAGATCAGTAATGTTACATATACATAAGTAGATATAAATAAATGAGACTTAATAACACAGTGAAGCAGTGCAATGTTCACAGCTGAATAAAATATCATATTTATAGATGAAAGCGTCTAACTTTGAGGCCACCATCTTTTGTTTTTCTTTATTACCCTTTTTTTTTTTTTTTTTTTTTTTTTTTTTTACCAGAAAACCAGTTTAATTTGGAGCTGTATCAACTTCACTGAGCTTTCCCAAAACATCCTGTGGTAAAAGCCAGCCTGCAGGGTGACAGCAAATCTGGGGAAAGGTTTTAGTTTGAGGCTGGACACGTGTAGGGTTGCGGCTCTCTTTATGGTGTTGGACTGTCAGTCACAGCACCTGATCCAGGACGAAAAAACATAAGGGTCAGCCAGGCGTCTATCACTCTCTCAGCAGGGTACGACAGCCATGTGCAGCAGTAGTCCCCAGAATCAATAAATATCTGTTTTGACAGTTGATTGAGCACTTTTTTGGATGCTGTTTACATTCCATTTCCATTGGTATTTGAATGTCATTATCCAATTTCAACCTGCACAGATAAATCAAACTCGTACACAATTTGAACCTTAAGGAAAAAAAAAAACAAATCCAGTTCATAAATTGTGGTATCACTACTTTCGTAAACATTATCGAGTACCACAGAACAACAATGTGGTTCCTCCACTAATCTGCTGATTGTTGTTTTCTTAGAACTCTATCCACTAGGCCTAATGTACTGCCCTTTAACTGTCTTCTCGTCGATTGCCACTTCCCTAAATCTGGTATTGCTCCACATTGCCACATCCTCCCCTAAGGCTGTGCCTAACAACCCGTAACAGAGCCACAGCTAATTCCTTGTAAAAACTTTCTGGGAAGTAGCAAAAACAGCTGTATGCTAATAGATAGCATATGGTACATGCCCTGTATGGTGACCATTGACATGGAGTACAGCTACACAGGTACAAATGTTTCTCTCACTTACACACATGCACACACGTCTCTGCATGGAGGCTTCCTCACTTGGTTGATATGAGTCAGTGGGTCTTGTTATGCCTCAGTGTTGGTGGATTAGCCATCTAATCAAATCTAGAGTTATGCCCTTGGAAAGTTCCTGGAGCTGAAGAGGAAAGGAGAAGGGTGGGGAGAAGGAAAGAAAGATGAAGGGAAGCAAAACCATCCTTGTTTTCCAGGCATCCCTGTCTTTCTCAGTTCATGTTTGTATTCATTAGGCATAATAGGGATCCTAGAAAAACAGATCACTGATCTTGACTAAATAAACCTGCCCATACATTCCTGGCACCGGCCTCTCATTAAAGCCCCAGCTCTGTCCGCAGCCCGCCTCGTTTTTAAGCTACAGGATATGGATTGGTGCAAGGTAACTGTTTTTCTCTAAGCAGGGAGGCACCCTGCCGTTAGGCTCTGCCTCGGAGGCACTGCTGTAGGCCAACTGGGATACACACATCCTCACTGAGCCTTGAACTTTAGCATGTGCCCATTTGAGTCAAACCCATTCTACTAAAATGCATACACAACCCCAAGTCCACACACGATGGCGGAAACAGCAAGTCGTGATAATTGGCACTTTCATCACTGTCAATATTAGTCTTGCTGGGGGGGGGGCTAATATAGGTGAAAGTTGTTTTCGCATGTGCAAATCATAAAAAGACAAAATTTGAGGCAGAGAGGGAAAGAGAATGAAAGAAAGAGAGTGGGGAGTGTTAAAGAGCCTGATTTATATCCCCATCCTAGAAATGCATCATTTCAGCTATAATTAAGAGTGATACAGTTACAATCGCACAGAGACGCCATTCAAAGGCAGCAGCCATCTGCTTATGTTTTACACCCACATCCCTGTGATTTACACTGAGGCTGGCTGATACAGTATCAAGTGCCCAGGAAGACAGATGGATAAGAAAGAGAGTAAAGCTTAAATGACCTTTTAGTTAATACTCACAAAATCTGCCTTCATGCCTTGGAGTATGTAACAGTCCCTCCCTCTAAACAAAGATGCCTAAGGTAATTTATTGTTGACCCAGTGCCATCAAAATGGCAGGAGTGTGTAGCTTGGCACTGATAAACTTGTACCAAAACACAAGAGTAAAGGTTTGTGAACACATGCAAATGCTGATAGCTCAACATGTATGGGACAGTAGTTACAGGGAGTCCCTGAGGGCTTCTGACACCTTTTTCCCCTGGTATTTGCAGTGCCAAAAGGTACGCCGACATAAAAAATAATACTCTGCTGGTGGTTTCTTTGTATAAACTGCTTGAACTTCTTGAATCTCACTTTAAAAGGTAGCATGTTTCCACTTGTAGCATCATAGAGCAATACCTCCATAAACAGGTTCTTTTATGTGTTGGATGTCTTCTAAGAAGTGTTTCAGTGGTGTCTCGCAGCCAGGAAATCTTTAAAAATGGTTGGTTGTCATCCTAGTTCAGAGATAAAATGCCACTCCTCCCCAGGTTGTCTCCTTTGGCTCGTGCTGCTAAACTGTCTGCCAAAATGCACTGGCCAGCAATGGAGGAAGCAGTAGCAGAATATTTTCCATTGTTTGGTGGGGAATTGTTTGGCTGACCCCGTTCTGCACTGGAGCTGAAGGCAGCTCGACAGTGTTTGGAGGTGGTGGGAGAAAAGAATGACAGCAAGTGAGCAGAGAAAATAAATAGACAGAGTGGAAACAAGTAAATACTTATAGGGCTCTTCCTGAATAGATAAAGCTAGAGCTGGAGATTTGCCACTGCAGAGGTGCCACTGTTTCTCTCTTGAAACAAAAAGCCACAGCAGGTAGTCCGAACATCACAATAGATGTTTGAAGCTATCATGTTTTTGTTATTGCCCATCTTGCAATTTTCTGATGTGAGCAGGAAATCTTATCTTATTGGGTTTTGTTTAAAAAGAACTCAACCAGGCTGAAAAGCACCATGCTATCCCCTCTGGCTAAATGTTTCAAGTTCGGTCCACCAGTACACACATCCAGCAATGTCACCATATAATATTAGATCAGTCATTAATACCCCGAGGCTATAATTGTGTACACATCTACGCATCCGCTGGGTTTTATTTCTCTTTGGAAACTCCCCCTCGTAAACTACCTGAATACAGATTCTACTGTTTATATACGGTCTATGCTGCCAATCCATACAGATAATGGCTCAGCTGATACCAAACTTGTCTGTCTCATATACAGTGCAGTCAGATTCATGCCATCAAATCTTGGTGACTGCAATGGAGTATTAAGCCACAGTAAGAAAAAAAATCCATCTTCCATCCATCTTCTTCCGCATTATCCAGGGCCGGGTCGCGGGGGCAGCAGCCTAAGCAGAGAAGCCCAGACCTCCCTCTCCCCAGCCACCTCCTTTAGCTTATCCGGGAGAACACCAAGGCGTTTGCAGGCCAGCCGAGAGATATAATCTCTCCAGGGTCTCTCTCCTGGGTCTACCCCGGGGCCTCCTCCTGATGGGACATGCCCGGAACACCTCACCCAGGAGGCGCCCAGGAGGCATCCTTGTCAGATGCCCGAACCACCTCTGCTGGCTCCGTTTGATGTGGAGGAGGAGCGGCTCTACTCTGAGCCCCTCCCAGATGGCTGAACTTCTCACCCTATCTCTAAGGGAGAGGCCAGCCACCCTTCAGAGGAAGCTCATTTCCGCCACTTGTATCCGCGATCTCGTTCTTTCGGTCACTACCCACAGCTCGTGGCCATAGGTGAGGGTAGGGATGTAGATCGACCAGTAAATTGAGAGCTTCGCTTTTATACTCAGCTCTCTCTTTACCACGACGGACCGGTGCAGCGTCCTCATCACTGCGGCCGCAGCACCAATCTGTCTGTTGATCTCCGGCTCCCTTCTCCCATCACTCACAAACAAGACCCCGAGATACTTGAACTCATCCACTTGGGGCAGGAACTCATCCCCGACCCGGAGTGGGCACTCCACCCTTTTCCGGCTGAGAACCATGGCCTCAGATTTGGAGGTGCTGATACTCATTTCCACTGCTTCACACTCGGCTGCGAACCGTTCGAGTGTGAGCTGGAGGCCATCACCCGATGAAGCCAACAGAACCACATCATCCGCGAAAAGCAGAAATGAGATTCTGAGGCCACCAAAGCAAAAGCCCTTTGCTTTGGTGGAACCAGTCGCTCCAGGAGACTGGTTCTAGATATAGTCGAGGTGAGCCCGACTATATCTAGCCAGTACCTCCCAACCTCACGCACTAACTCAGGCTCCTTCCCCACCAGAGAGGTGACATTCCATGTCCCAATTGCCAGTCTTGGTAGCCGGGGATCAGTCTGCTAGGGCCTCCGCTTCTGGCCGCTGCCCGGCACACAATGCACCCGACCCCTACGGCGCGTCCTGCAGGTGGTGGACCTGCGGGAGGATGGGCCCATGTCCCCTTTTCAGGCTGTGACCATCAGGGCCCCATGGACTAAGGCCCGGCCACCAGACGCTCGCCCTCAGGCACCCTCCCTGGGCCTGGCTCCAGAGCGGGGCCCCGGTAACCCTATCCCAGACAGGGTAAACTGTTCCCTCGATGTTTTCCTCATAAGGGTCTTCTGAATCGCTCTTTGTCTGGTCCCTCACCCAGGACCAGTTTGCCATGGGAGACCCTACCAGCAAAAGCTGATGCAAAAGCCCTCAGACAACATAGCCCCTGGAGTTGTCATTTAATTTCAGTAGTTGTTCAGAGTTACGTTCTAAAGTATGTGATAGGTGAAATCTGCGAAGTAGCCAACTTTATTTTTTACAATTATTATAGATGTTTTAAGGCTGTAAAACCCCTCACTACACACTTTTCTCAGACAGGCACGAACATTTCACACTTTTCTCTCTTGTTTGAACACTCTCAAAGTTCAAACCTTTGTAGAAAAATAAGTCCAGTATTATAGAATGAAACCAAAGGCACCCGTGGATGCCTTTGACGATGCAAAACGTTTCCGTGACATCGTTGTGTTTGTTGGGGAGAAAACTTACAAACTTACAGTATAGCCCTTTATGTAAATTTGACAATCTGAACGCATTCTGTACTGTACAGGAGACACGGCATGAGATTGATTGGTCTACAGCCAATCAGGACGCAAAACACTATGCGCTGTTTAAAAAAAAGCATGCAAAATTACATGGAAAAATATCCACGAAATGCTGAGGCCACGAAAGGTGAACCGTGTTATAGAGAAGGACCACTGTACTTACTCTAAAATAAAAAGCTTTTTTTTTTCTTTCCGAAATAAGTCCATTTTGGTTTTCTCCAAAAACTAAGGTTGGAATAAGAACTTAGGGTTTGGACTGTGATTGATGATGACGTTTTAGTCTTAACTAATGAGCAAATGTTATTAGTGGCCATCACAAAAATGACCCACTAGCCATCCAAAAGGTTGCAGATGGCTGGACAATTGCACCCATTGTATGTGCAATGTGAAAATCATAATGATTTTCAGTCAGATAGATATATAAAAAATATCAACTTCCATTGGTCACATAAACTGAAAGGACACGCTGGTATCTGATGGTTAAAAAACTATGAAAACCTTGTGTGAGTACACCTGGTCCCTTCTCCAGTCTTCTCCTTTCCTCATCTTGTCAGATGAGGTCGCCAAGCTCTTTGAGCAATGACTTTCACAAGCACCTTGTTTTGATGGATTGACCTTTTCCCATGACAAATACCTTCACTGTAAGCATAATTAAAATAAAAAACCACAGAATTTCTGACACAAGCATGCTTCATGGCGAGACCACTAATGCTTGGCCAATGCACTTCATTTTGGGGTTGACAAAGACAAAGATGTCCACGTGTAGGAAAGTAGGAGAGCAAAGTAATGATAAATTCTAACTATTTGCCTCTGAAATCGGGGCTGTGTGTCCACAATATGTATGTGTGTGTGTTGACTGGTGATGAACAACATGTGTGTCTGTACCTCTAGCACCTGTCAGTTCATATGCTCCAAACTTGTGTCTTTGAACAGATTAATGTAGTTGTTCTTAATGTCGTTACTTAATGTGTTTGGAGAATTTAGGAAATGAATCATAATTACCAGCTCAGACATTGAAAAATCCATGTTTGGGAACCACCATCTCTTGAATCCCTGCTGTTTGACACTGATAGGTATTGAATATTTGCATGTACTGTAAGTGTGTGTGTGTGTGCTATGTTGGGGGAGAACTAGAGAGCTGTTGTTTCTGGCAGAGCCCAAACAAGCATGACGACAGCGGATTAAAAACGGAGCCTGTCCAACTCTGCTTCTATCCTGCCGTCGTGAAGGCAGCTCTGTCTGGCTGAGACACCTGGAGGCCCTGATGGATGGCCCCAGTTATGCATTAGAAAATAAAAATGTGTAAATTTATTTTGTAGCTGTCTGCATCTGGCTAACGAGGTCAGCAACGGCAGCCAAGAAAACGAGACAAGGCCTGGATCTAACAGGCGTGTTATTTTGTGTACAGCACGATGATTGTAACGCTTTAATGTGGCTGCTGTGCAAACAGCAGAGATCCAGAGCCAGAATTGCCAAATGCTTTGCTGTTTTTTGGATGGAATAATACAATCCTCCACAAAGAGAATATGTGGTTTTAGTTTGTTAAAATCTGCTCAGTACAAAATAAGCAAATCCAGCCATGAAGAACAGAAGCAAAACTCACCTTTACATGTGGGTTTGCCAGCAGTTTAAGAAGCTCTTTGACATCCTGACTGGCTGATTTGCCTTCCAGCTCATCAGACACCTGAAAAAAGTCAAGGACACAATGTTCACACAAATGTGCTCAGACCATTAAGCATGCTTCTCTTTTTCAGGAGTGCATGTAAAGGGGTGAGAACATGTGAGAAGACAATCTTTGCTTAACTTTGGAAAATATCCCAACCCGATTCTCTCAAAATCATTTGGAGTTCAAATGATTCTAAATCACCTTTTATGAATCAGGAGAGGAAGGTTTGATCAAACATCAGATTATACCCTCTGAAAGTAAAAGTTTTCTAAAAAAGTACAGCTTGATGCTCAAGAGTACTGCCTGTGCTAGTAGTTTTAGGTGTAACAGACAGGAAAGGTTATGTTGTCTTAAATTAGGTACATCACAGTGGGAGTTCTAGGCCACACTTTGTCATGTGGCCTAGAACCCCCACCTACTGGCACCTGCCATTTGATAAATCTTCTATTGTACCAGATCATTTTTCAACGAGAATCTCAAGAACTAAAGAAAACAGTCGGTTAAACCTGGAAACAATGGGAGCTCTGAGAGCTTCACTGATCACTGGGCCTGAGCTGAACTACATTATGATGAATGAGTGGTAGCTCTGAGACAAGTGACTCTGCTTCTTAAGCCCAGGCCACGCTCCTCCATCTGTGCTCTGATTTATGGAAGATCCTCCTGGACGTGGTTGGAGTGTGGAAAGGAGCAGCAAGCCGTCCCACACAAAGATCTGTCTGTGCTGAACTGGGATCAGGAGCGACTAAACAAAGAGAGCTGGGAGCAGTCACAGACAGAGGTTTATGCATATGAGTGTAGGCTGAAGGGAAAGTTAGCAGTTATGCCTTAATGACACATATGCACAAACATATTTCTTCTCTTGAGTGTGGTGAGATAACATTAAATAGCACTGCTTTGTGTGCTTTGCTTTCACTTTAGCTAATTCAAGAAGCAATATTTGAAGAATGGAAATACAGAGCTGAAGTGATTAGTCATCAAATTAGTCATCAGCTACTTTAATGAAGTACCGTATTTTTCGTACCATAAGGCGCACCTGATTATAAGGCGCACTGTCAATGAACAGGTCTGTTTTCATACATAAGGTGCACCGGATATTATTATAAGGCGCATTAAGCAAAACAAAACAGTCAGATAAGTCAAACTTTACTCAACTCATTCTTCTTGCTTCCTCCACTTCGGTACCATCGATTCATTGATGATGAATTCTCTCGCAGCCGCTCTATTCCCGTGTTGTTGCAGTATATTAATGAATAACCTGGTATTGTGGATGGATTATCTCAGTTGTTCTCCTGATTGACGTTTGGTCCGTTTACAGCATCCTGCGTTGCGATTGCATTTGTCTCTAACCATCAGGAACCTTCACGTTAACTTTTATCGTGTGTGAAAAAGTTAGCGTTCATCCTCCAGCTTTATGTGTTTATGTTATGCTAACATAGCTGTGTCAGTAGCGATCACGTAGCAAATCATTAGGGGTGTCCAAATTCAGAGACTGCATCCTCCTGAGGACGCCTTCGCGGTCTACGTGGGCCAGGTCCTCTGAAGACCGGGGAGGCCAGAAGTGAGCAGATGTTAAATTGGAAGTTACTCAAAAATTACTTTTTTTGTTTTTGTTTTTTATTTTAATTGAAATCCTATATTATCTGATGAATTATTGGAAACATGTTTATCGAAAACAATGAAACAGCAGCATACTGGAATTTTGAATTATAAAAATTACAGTAAACAGTACCTTATTAATCAACATTCAGCAGTTAAATACACTTGTGTTTTCTTCCTCCAATAGACAAAACATTATTTGAAAAGTTTGTCCTGAAATGGTTACACAACTTACCAAGAATGTGTTCCTCCTGTGCTTTCACACTTCTGTCCAATTTCTCTAAAACGGCTCGATCTGGGAGACGTGATTGTCTTCCTTCATTTGAAACCGACTCTTTTGCTGTGGGATGAACTGCTGACCAACTAATTCTTCATCCTTTCTTACTTGTGATAGGCTGTAATCCTTGTACAAATGAAGGGCTTAGAATTAATTAACAAAAGCTGGGTCACCTGTAAGGATTATTTTCATTAGCTTTCATGGCTTAATTTACTTCCATTACTACAGGAAAGCTGGAAGTTAATCAACCTTTTAGTTCCTGAAAATACCTTGGGTAGTTTACCTCTTGAGTTGGTGCCATATAAAGTTTTTTGACTTCAATAAAAGCTCAAGGATGTAACGTACTCTACGTAATATTACATTTCATTCATACAATTCATTTTGTATATGTCCTGTAAAGCACTGCTTCTACTTCTGCCTCATCTATATCCTAAATATCTGTTTATTTAGGATACAGGGTCCCTTCTCTCTTTCCCTGTGTGAGGTTTCTCTCTGGTTGTCCTCACCAGTTTTCCACTAAAAGCTTAGAAACTTGGAAGCTTCCAGTTTGGATTCAGGAGACAGACACTATCTCTACTTTTAAGATTAGGCTTAAAACTCTCCTTTTTGCTAAAGCATATAGTTAGGGCTGGACCAGGTGACCCTGAATCCTCCCTTAGTTATGCTGCAATAGATGTAGGCTGCCGGGGGATTCCCATGATGCATTGAGTTTTTCCTTTCCAGTCACCTTTCTCACTCACTATGTGTTAATAGACCTCTCTGCATTGAATCATATCTGTTTTTAACCTCTGTCTCTCTTCCACAGCATGTCTTTATCCTGTCTTCCTTCTCTCACCCCAACCGGTCGCAGCAGATGGCCCCGCCCCTCCCTGAGCCTGGTTCTGCCAGAGGTTTCTTCCTGTTAAAAGGGAGTTTTTCCTTCCCACTGTCGCCAAAGTGCTTGCTCATAGGGGGTCATATGATTGTTGGGTTTTTCTCTGTATCTATGAAGCGCCTTGAGGCGACTTTTGTTGTGATTTGGCGCTATATAAATAAAATTGAATTGAATTGAATTGAAATTTTAGGTGTAATTTAAAAAATAAGTGTGAATTTGTGATGTTTGTTGACCATGACAATGTTAGGTTAAATAACTATAACTAACTAGGCTTTACCAGACATATAAGGAAAACTGTTACCCAAGAGTAAATGAAATCAACTTAATGGCTGGCTGCTCCAAGTTTATTGAGAGTTTCGCCATGGAGCAGTAACAAAGTGTTGCTCACATTGCTCATTTTGGTGTCTATGCTGTCATCACATACAGATAAACTGAACATGGACATCTCCCAAAAAAATCAGTAACTCCTTCATGTGTGGCGTTCTGTGAGATGATGATAGAGTTTGGAAAAACCCAGAGTTTGTCTGATTAAAGATCCCTGCAGTGTGGGTATAAGGAAACAGAGGTGAGGCAGAGGTAAATGCAGGGGTCTGAAGGTTAGGCTGGGGTTTGGGAGGATGCTATGTCCCTCTGACTATAGCAAAATGTGCTAAGGAGGCATTGGGGTCTTTTCATTATTTCCATTAGTTCTGATCCACCCTCAAGGGTCCAAAAGATGTCAAGAATTAATAGCCACAGTGGTCAAGGTTACTCTTGCGATAATTCACTCAACCCTGCATCATTTCACTTTATCAAATGTTCAAAATATTTAACAAAAAGAAAGAAAGAAAGAAAGAAAGAAAGAAAGAAAGAAAGAAAGAAAGAAAGAAAGAAAGAAAGAAAGAAAGAAAGAAAGAAAGAAAGAAAGATCTCAATAGAATAAAGGAGACTAAAAGTAAGATATGGGACTGAAGGAGAGAAGAAAACCTAGATAGATGGGGTGATACATACCATATACTCCACATTGTTTCAAGTGAAGGAGGCATAAAAAGTCAGAAACCTGTACATTTCCAGTTCTCCTAATAAGATGTCCCATAACTCAGCATGAAGAGCAGATTGGGCATGTTTGACAACACATTCCTCGGTCTACCTTTACACTCCCCTGATGGAATCACATTTTCCAACCCTCAGACCTTCACAGGGAGCAAGGCAGGGGGCAAACAATAATACTGGTCTCCTCTGAGACTGTGTGCACTTCATTTGTTAAATATCAAAGCAGATACTGCGGTATTTAGATATGTTTGATCCCAACAACTCTCCCATTACCTACAATGGCTAAAGGTTTATTACTTTAATATATATCTGCCAAGGTAGGTAGGTCTTCCAGGTATCTTGTATTAAAATTTATTAAAACTGCTAACCTTTTAATATTGAATGCCAGGCTGCGTCATTCATTTCCTATGATGAATAAAATGCACATTGGCTGTATTTATTCAGCAACTGATCAATAATATACTGGTTGACTGCAATCAGCGTTTAACATGAAGTCCTTCCAATGCACCATTTTGATTCGATTTTACAGTCATGCACTGAGATGTTTTCCTATTATTATATTTTATGGGTTTCAATAAACATTTTAAAGTCTCATGCTCTAAATACTGGCTTTCACACTCCTAGAAAAATAAAATTAAAAAGGAAAATATTAATATGTAATTCTTTCTCATGCAAATAATCAAATTTAAAGAGACTCTACATAGGAATAAAAAGGTTTGTAATGACGTGTTCGATACAAATTTACTATTAGTGAGGGCATTCTAAAAATATGCTTAGTATGTCACCGTAGCTAAATAGAACTCTGTAAGGTTTTGTATTTTAATCAGCAATAGTGATCATAGAATACTGATCCAATCTTCTGCAGGATCAGTAGGTCCTGGCATTCATGTCTATCTACACTATACTGCCAAATGTATTTGCTCATCTACCATATGAGCTTGAGTGACATCCCGTTCTAAAGCCATAGTGTTTAATACAATGTTGCCCACCCAACCCAATTTGCAACAATATATCAACTCTTCTTTGAAGGCTTTCCACGAGGTTTAGGGGTGTGTTTATCATAATTTTTGACCATTATTCCAGAAGCAGATTTGTGAGGTCAGAAACTGATGTTGAACAGGAAGGTCTTACTCACAGTCTCTGCTCTAATTCATCCCAAGTGTGTTGTATTCGTGGTGAGGTCTGGACTCCGTACAGGCCAGTCCAGTTCTTCCACACCAAACTCTCTCATCCATGTCTTAATGGACCTTTTTTTGTGCACTGGTGTACAGTCATGTTCCAACATGACAACATGTTCCCATAAATTTGGTAGCATGAAATTGTCCAAAATGTATTAAGCATTAATAATTCCTTTTACAGGAACTAATGTGCAAAACACAACTTCTGGAAACAGCGCCATGCATAACCCTCCCTTCAACAAGCATTACACTTGGCACAGTGGAGCGGAGACAAGTACCGTTCTCCTGGCAACCTCAGAAACCAGACCCAAAAGCCTGGTTCATCACTTCAGAGAACACATCTCCACTGCTCCAGAGTAAAGTGGTTGCATGTTTTATACCACCGCATCTAATGCTTTGCATTGCACTTGGTGATATATGGCTTGGATTCAGCTGTTTAGCCATGGAAACCCATTCCACTAAGCTCATAGAAACTCATCTCCAACTAGACCTCGTTGCAACGTTCAGCATTCGTAGACCACAATATCTTACTACATAAATTAAAAGACGCCATAGGTAAATATATTTTGCTGCAGTGGTTTGAGTCTAGATGCCATTTCTTTCATGAGTCCTCTTCACACACAAAGTTTAATTAAGGAGTTCTACAGGGCTCTGTGCTGGGACCAGTTCTATTTACATTACACATGCTTTCCTTAGGCAGTATTAGAAAGCATACATTTTCACTGCTATGCAGATGATACCCAGTTTTATTTACTCATGACACTTTTTCAGTGGGAGAAACATTTCATCACTCATCCAAGTGGCTTCTTCAGTCTCAGCTAACTGCAAGTTTCCCCAACCTGATCAGTGACCACTGGTCATTGGTCTTTGATCACAACAGATAGGTGCTCCTCTCTGAGCCTGGTTGTGATGGTGTTTTCTTCTTATTAAAAGGGAGTTTTTCCTTCCTGCTATTGCCTGATTGGAGTTTTCACTCTAGGGTCTCTGCCTTACAGTATAAACTACCATCAGGTGACTATTGTTATTATTTGCTGCTATCTAAATAAAACTGAAGTGGTTTGAATTTGAATTGAGTGGATTAAGTTGAATGTGGATTTTCGTTTTGGTGCATATCATAAACCTTGTGGCAGACACTGCTGTTTTTATTATTTTGGGGGGAGAGCTTTTTCTGGCTTTTTTTTTTTTTTGATAGGGTACAGAAAAGAGTGACAGAAAAACAGAGGGAGAGAGAGCGTAAGAAATACAGGCAAAGGGCCACAGATTGGATTAGAACCCAGGCCGGCCGCTGTCAGCCATACAGCATATGGTTGCCTGCTCATTCCAATGAGCTAAACCGACACCTGACACTGCTGTTTGTAAAATTACCTTCAAACCCAGTTTACAATCCAATCAAGCATCTGCAGAATGCACCGCAACAAGTTCACTCGATGGACCCACATGGATCTGCTTCCAACATCCCTGTGGGAGACACCGTAGGACAATTCCAGCAATCCCATGTGTACACCCCAGGAGTCAGAGCTGGTTTTCAACATGAGGGGAATCTGCAATACTGAACATGCAGTTTTAGTAAAGGAAGAAAAGGTGAAAAAGCGATTAGATAGTTGGTCTCACAATATATTTAACTTTAGATATTATTGATTATTTTAATAATTATTTTTCTAAAATGTCAGAAAATATATGATCACTTCACACAGCTTCCTGATATTCAAGTTATTCCCCAGACAACAGTATAAACTGTTTGACTGTTTGATAATCTTTTCAGCTATGCATAATTATTATTGTTATTATCATTAATTATCTCAATAATCAATTCAATAATGATATCAGAGTGTTGACTGCTTTTTATCTGTCTGAATGAACAGTACAATCAGGTCACAGGCAGGTAGATTAATACTACAAAGAGCTTTTCATTCCTTCATTATTTATGTGTTGACAGTGTAAATATTACCTTGTCAACCTGTAAAAAAAGACCCTAGAATAATGGGTCTAGGGTCTGGTGATCATACAACATTAATTGCGGTTGTTCTCAAAGTGTGTTTTCACATTTGCATACTATACCTACCTAACGCTTCACAGTAAAAACTGACATGAAAGCCACTTGACACTGATGAACCCTTTCTCTGTTTGTATTTTTCCTATCTGACGCTGCAGGAATAAAATGCAGACCAATGCTCTCTGATGGCACCAAGTGGTCTGTCCAAGTAACAGCAGAGTTTGTATGAAGATGTTTGGAAGTCAGCCAGAAGAGGAAAAGGATTCTCCAAAAGGGCGAAGGATACAAGTCAGCCATAACAACCGTACAGTTCTAGATCAGTGGCCATCACTTGAACTATGCGTTGCCATTCAACGTACTGCTGATGTGTGTCTAGCTTTCATATTTGATAGTCTGATTGAATTGACAGATTGGAACATATATGTGCGAGGCTAATTTGCCCTTGTTGATTAAAGTAGTGTGATTTTTTTTTTATTCCATTATAAGGCAAGAGTACCTCTATGTCAGTTTTGATGAGGGCTTGAGAAAGACCGTGTGTGGAGCTGTGATTGTGTCTGTGCATACTCATGGAAGAGTGTGTGCAGTCACCAGCTGACGTGTCTTTATATGTATGTAATACAGTACTCTTCCCAGAGCCAAGTATTGATCATGTTTCAGGCGAGATTGGCCATGCTGGTTTCACTGGAGCGGTGGCAGTCACCTGCTGGGAGTTCTAGACAGTGCGGCCGGGGCCAGACGAGGGTTGAAGTGTCATTTTATGTTAGTCAATAAATTAAGCCTCCATTAACCGAAACCCAAGCCTGAGATGAATTTCATCTAACTGTAGATCTCTCCACTTGCACTTGAGTCCATAGCCACCACTTCAATAGCGTTCATTTGGAGCGGTGACACGAGTGAAAAACAATCTGCTTTCAAAATATACCACAATGCTCTGGGTTGAGCCGAGGAAGGGAGACTCGGGACTGCGGTGTGCTCTGAGATGCTTTGATACACCTTCTCTGAGCTTTACACTGATATCTGATAATCCCTGGGAGACGCTTTGCGGGGCATTTACCAGGAAGCATAAATTTGAAAGTCTGTAATTTGACAAAAAGAATGAGAAAGAAAATCTGTAAGGAAGATGTTGAGATGATGAGAGCTGGGGGTCTCTTCAACCATCTGTGGACTCTTGCCACAGCCTGGGGAGACAGAGGCAAGACTTAGGAAAGAGAAACATAAGTGATCCTTCTCTTCTGTTTTTAGGTTCTTGAATGCGCTGGAATTCTTGTTCTGGTGTTATCTGGTTAGCCATGTCCTTTGCCAGTACTAACAGCAGGGTAGAACAAACATGCAGAAGGAAAAGGAGCTATAAAATGTATTTTTGAGAATATTACACATTCAGACTCAACCATCCTGGTTCAGTTAAGGGTCTGGGGCGGTTTGGGACTTCTGTCTTCTCGACTCGTGTGTGTGAACTCTAAGGATGGAACGTTCTGACTCCTCCCATGATACTTGTAGCCTGTAAAGGTCAGGAAAACCGCTCTGGACCACATGATGGCCTTCCTCTCGTGACAGACTAAGGACACTTTGGGCTCTGCCCTCCTCGATCTTTTCCCCAACCAACTGCAAGAGTTTCAGCCCCCTTTCTCTCGTCTTTCCTTTGACTCAGTACTAATTAAGATGATGTATGGCTGCGGGTTCTTTAGAAGGGGTGGAATAGATGGAGGCACTTTGATTACAATAAACAGAGCTTGGGATATCAAACAAAACCACACACTAGTAAAAGTGCTTTTCCTCCTCTCGGCTCACCAGCCTGACTCTGGGGTTTACACAGGTGTGTGTGTGTGTGTGGGTGGGTGTGCATGCGTGCATGCATGTGTGTGTGCGTGAGAGAGAGAGAGAGAGAGAGAGGAGGAAACTTATGTTCACATATGGTGTTGAATAAATATTGCAGATGAACAATACAGTAACAAATGTCAAGACATTTGGTTAATAAATCAAGCTAAATATCTTTTGCAGCTTCACAAGAGCTGCAAGTCCAGTGGAAGAAAGGCCTCATCAGTGCTGCTGCTGGTACTGTTATTATTCATTTACTGACAGAAGTGACTCCTAACAGGCTAACTAATGAAGAGAGGCCGTATCCAATAGGTGACACTTCCTCTAGCTGGAGTTCATGTTCTTTCTGACTCGCGCTTACTCGCTCCATCTTAGTTTGCCTGCTGAAATAATCTGTCATAGCACACCCATCAATCCTCAGATTGCCTGTGACTGAGTCCTTCTATCCGGTCTGTGCCCAAAGAAAATGATCAGTCTGTCTTCGAAGAGCTGGATTTCCGATTTGGTGGTGTATGACTAGACATTTGGGCAGCAAAGGCGGTCGTGAGGGTAGGCGGTGAGTCCAGAGTAGGCAGAGGCTAGTGTTTGTATAACAGTGACCAAGTCTAGAAAACTAAGAGGTAAAAGAGGATAAACAGTCTGAAGCTACTTTACATTATAATGTACAATGTGTATTTATGACTGTTTAATGCTGGACTTATCTTGAATAAAGATTGGCTAATTGGTACAATTGTCTGAGGGAAGGTTTAACTACAGACACTGTTTTCCAGAGGGATCTCAGTTTGTTATGTTATGACTGACAACCCAACACAAAAGAAAGCTTTGTATTGAAAATGAATGCGAGAAAGATTGTGGCCCAAAAATTCGCAATTTGTTCATCGCAAATGCTTGTACTTTTGGTCAGTCTGGTGAAGCAATTTATGAAGATACTTTATGTTGCTTTAATCGATTCATTTGCCTCCCAGCCAATAAAAAGATCAATCAGTTTAAACAAGTTTTTTAAAACACTTACATCACGTGCCAGAGGTGCAGCTCCTTCCAGGACGGGGGCGGGCTTGCTCTCTTCATAGTGCTGCAGCCGTTCGTGGATCTGAAAGGACAGATTGTATTCATTATTAAGGCTGAGATAGTAGTGAGCACATGTGGAAGAAACCGTGTGCACGTCTCCAAACACACGTGTAAGAAAACATGTACAACCTTCATCAGCACCATTTTATACATACATAGAGTTCATCAAACCAGCAATCATGTCCTTAAATACCAACAGCACACACAAAGATCTTTCACTCCCTCGATCCACTAAGTATTTCAGTTAGCTTAGCCACTGTACAAACAATCCAGTTTTCCACCATGCATTCGATATGTCCCAGTGGCCCCGTGATGATTCCAAATCATTTCAACAGTCTGGTGAAATTGGCTAAACATTTCCTTATCAGCCTCAGCGCTGTGACTGCACAGTGTTGAGACAGAGCTGCGTCTCTGGAGAGTTGCTAAAATGGAAAGTAAGCCTGACTCGTGCGCTCACTTTCACTCATTTATATACGCAAAACCACTTCATCATATGTGGAGCAGAGATGGAATAATTTATAAACACACAAAGCACACGTTCACGCACACAACGTCAAAGGCACAGTTGCACACTTGTGGCTACGCACACACAGACTCACAAAAAACACTACAGATATCCCATTTGTGATTTAAAAGCAGCTGCGCAGGAATGCGTTGACAGCCTACAGGCTGCTGTCAGGTCCCATCAAGGAACAGACAGGGACAGCTTTCCTCCCAGCAGCCACTCCTGCGTCTCTCCTTCCTCAGGCCCAGCATGGTGAAGGGGATCTGGGCCACAGGTCTGACTGATAGCTGGGCCCCGAGCCTGGAGCTTCCAGCTGGATGTCCTAGAAAGCATTCCAGGAGGAAGGTGGAACAGAGGAGCCTCTGGCTGAGGAGAGAGTGACAGAGACGCTCTGGGCCACTTCTATATCTAAAGGGCCAAATCCACACATGCGGGAGTGCACACACACACACACACACACAAACACACACACACACAGATGGAGCAGTGACAACGTGTGACAGAAAATCACTCAGCAGGACAGAAAAAGACAAGTAAAGCAGTTTGTTTGCTGTCACACTGAACAGCTACAGATGCTTTGTGCAATTAAAACATCTGTTTTAGGAATGTTAGACATAGTTTTTACTCCTCGCAACACAAGTGATTATGTTTTAAAGCTAGATGGTAGCAGTACTGTAAATACGGAGGAAAGCAAGTCAGAGTCAGCTGAATGTTCTGACACAATCACAGGACGCTATTTGTCCTCAATGTTTTGGCCCTGGCAGAAGCTCTGATTAGCAACAACATGAGCAGCGTGTGTAGATGAGTTGATTTGAGTCTCTTCAAGCTGTCATCTGGCTTCGATAATCACCAGGGACCAGCACCAAAATCCAAAACATGATGTCATTCAAAAACATTACCCAAACACCAAATGTCACCCATCAAAATGCACTTTTATAACTTTCCAGTGAAGAAAACGCGACGCAACGACGTGTGAAATGTCTTTTCATCGTCTCTCCCCATCAAGATTCCAGTTTGAATCTTGGACTTAAACAGCTACAGCCATTTCAGCTGGACTTATCCACCCAGTCTGCCGAGATAAATCACAGCCTGTTAGGACTCTGTCTTGGCCAGCACAACAGTCATGTTTCAAGGTCAGCTTAGAAGTTCAAATCCTGCATAAAGCCGTTATTACTCGGCAATAAAACACAGTGCATTAGGCGTGTCGTGGAGGTAATCTGTTGAATGTTGCAGGGAGGGAGACGGTTGCTTTCGTACTTATTTTCTTACTTTTGTAAGAAAAAGCCTTGACTTGAAGACATAAGAACAAAACAGCTGAGACATGAAGTTAGACAAATGGTTGAAGAAAGGGCAAGCAATATACCAGAGGGACTTGAAATAGTGTGGTGATAATAAGAAAGATAAAACATAACTAAACTAGACCTCAGTGTTTGAGTGGTGCTGAGTTAAACTGCTGTCATAATGTTCCATGTTTTGTGCCATCAAGTGTAAGACTGCCACTCAAGGGCCAGTCTTAAAAATGTTTATCCTCATCTGTTTAACCTGAAGTCCCAATAACTCCACCCTCGTTCAGGATCCTCTGTCTGTTCTTCTGCAGTAGAAGGCCGTAAAAGGAAAGGCAGGCAGCTCAGGTTACTTCATCTGTCCTCATCATCTTTGTAAGAAAACAGATGAAATGAATGAGTGAGTCTGCCAGTGTCTTCGGCGCTTCCAACATACCACAATCCTTGTGACATCTGCTTAGGTAGTTGTTGCTCCGCCACCTCAACTTACTTACTTAGTGTGGAATTTCTCCTCTACTCGGTGAGTAAATGCAAGATTCAAATGCTTTTATTTACAGTTCAGGACACTTTCCAAGAGCCTGTCCATGACGCAGTAATGTCTTTTAAAGTCATTACTCGGATTTTTGCATAGCGCATTCTCTGTACCCGTGGTGAGGCAGCAGTGATGCTGGCAAATAGGAAAAGTGGCCTGTTGGAATTTCAAAAAAAGAAAAAAATATGGAAAAAAAAATAAAAATAGTGAGGGACAGTATGCCAGAGCAAAGGAGGGCTTAACTGAAACCAGAGCACAATCCAGGACATACAGTCCTATCTAAGCCTTGAGCTCTAAATCTTCTGTTTTTATAAATGAAATACAATTTCTATATTAAATAGGGAAAATGAGTCAAAAGGAAAATGCTCAGAATGCCTTAAGAAATAAGCAGAGATTGACCAACAAACGCCTTCATTCAGAATTTTTTTTAAAAATGCTACAGAAGGATTAGTGTGTCCTGTCCCGGTGAGGCCTCGGGTAAGTTGTGTTTGCTTCCACAAATGCACATCATCCTTTAAATACACATAATATGAAAAAATGAGGAAACAGACTAACAGAGGTAACTGATATCAAAAAATGACAACAAGGATGAAACAAAGACATAACATCTGTCTTCAGACAAGAGCCACTGCTGTGGCTCAGTGTCTGGGTGGCATGCTTTGGAGACCTTTCAAGTACCTGAAGTCACGAAATCTAGTATTTCAAACTCTAAATTCTTTCCTGATCACAGTGCACGCAACAGCTGGAAGAACGATGACTAATTCTGGCCCCAATTGTCGATGTGGAGATATAGTGGAGGAAAAAGGCATGTATTATGAACACTAATCCAGAGACTTTACAGCAAGTAAATTCTGGCAAAAAAAAATGGGGCTTGCAAGAGACCAAACACTTGATAGATGGAGAGGTGCGCTGATGGAAGGAGAAAGAGAGGTCTGGAGATCACAGGGCTGGATAGTGTTTCCCTGCAAGGAGGCTCAAGGCCTCTGGTTAATGTCCACTGCCCAGAATACATCATATCAGACCTGTTAAAGCTGACAGTCGTTCTCCCACTCCTGTTTCTATATATCTACCCACCAGAGTGGATCCAGTATCAAACCTCCATTAATCCACCCAGGTCTAAACTCTCGGTCAGATCCAGAACACCTTGTCAAGGCACCCTGGCCTGGTCTACTGGACCAAGTTAGGGAGGCAGGAGGTGGAGGCAGCGAGTGGAGGATCATAGACAGACTGGAACAGCTGTGAGGTGATATGTTTGCTTAAGAAGAAAAGGGGGAAAATTGAAATTTGCTTTTTCTCCTGTCACAGTGGGTCAGATTACAGAATTTTGGCTTTTGCCCCAGCATAATGGCATCAGGTCCTAAATGCTGTGAACAGTCTTGCAGATGACACTACCATTCTCTGTCTTTTGAGAGTGAAACAGTATTCTAGTAGACCGACTAGTCTTGCTAAATTATGTTTAAGCAGATGAAAAGCACTTTCAACCTGGTATCAGTGAGAAGATATAAAAATGTTACAGCATGAGGCAGCACTGTGATTAGTACTTAAAGCCATTCAAAAATACCTCCTTCTCAGGACACTTTTCTGTGGTGGCTGATCTACTAAATCTTTTTTGTGTGTGTGCTTCTGTTCCATCCTTAAATTAAGGAGACCATGCTGGTCTGGTGTGGAGACCAGGTGTGTTTATTAATGAAGCCTGTACAGGACAGAGAGGGACTAAAGGAAGAGGACAGGAGGAGGCAGCTTGAAGGAAGAGAAGGCTCAACTCTGTGCTCGAGTCAGGGCTCGTGAGAACACGGCACATAACAGCAAAACCTGCGCCACCACCACCGACAAAAGTGGTTGACAATGCATTATGATGGTTACTGGGTGACGGGCCCTTGCCCAGCCCTGTGAGTAGGGATGGGTACCGGTATCCGGTGCCATGATGGCACCGGTTCTGACATAAACGGTAGTAACCAGACCAAAAAGCAGCGCACATTTCGGTGCTTTATTTCGGTGCTTTTTTTTCCTGAGCTGTGATACACTTTCTTCTTCCTTACATTTGTTTTGGCGGTTGGCAAACAACTGAAAGGTGCATTACCGCCACCAACTGGTATGGAATGATACACTTTAGATTCTAGCCAATCATTTTATGTTTCTGAGGATAGTAGGCGGGTCCAGGTACGTATGTTCTTTTAGAGCAGAGCTACAGATTAAAAATGCCCAAAGCAAAGCGGTCAAAGTCTGGCTGTACTTCACAGCAAAATATGCAAACTCAGCAGCCTGCAACAAGTGCTTTAAGCTTATACTGTGATACTGTCAAAGGAAGTAACACCTCAAATCCGATGAAACACCTGGTGATGCATAGCGGGGGGGTTTTAAAGCCGAGAAATGCGCCGTATTTGATAGCTTGCTGCGAGACCTCACACCGTGCACATCTACTGCGGGTGTGGTGCCTGTTTTCGGACCCGGAGTTTGCAACATCCCCCAAAAACCCGAAGAGGAGAGTCCTGGCCCCCAGCCCTGCCAGTGTAGCAGAAATGATGACGGATGATGATGCAGCAGCAGCCGTTCTTCTCTGCGTGAGTAGCTTAATGTTGTTCGTGTGTAATTTACGCTGAGTAGGCTAACCACGTTATTACATTAATGCAAGTAAGGTGAACTTGCAAACACCGTCGTAGTTACATGCAGCTGTCTTCTTGTTTGATGGCAGATACTCCCTTCACCCTGGCCAAAAAGGCTAAAATGACCAAAGAAAAAGTGGAAAACAGTTAAACATGAGAGGTTTTTGGACAAAGTTTGTGTTTTTTCCATTGATTAAGAACTGCTTCCAGCCCAGAGTGATACCATATATGCCCCATAGCTGCAGAAAAGGCTAACATTGTTATCTTTTTACAAAAAAACAGCTGAACATGAGAGGTTTTTGGTGGTGTTTTCCATTCTTTAAGCACCGGTTTGAGCACCGTTTAATCACCGGCACCGTTTCAAAAGTACCGGTTTGGCACCGGTATCGGATAAAACCTAAACGATACCCATCCCAACCTGTGAGTAACCTGTTTGCTTCCTCTTCTGATGTAACAACTAGCCTTAGGCAGCAGGAGGTCCAAAGGACGTGCAGGATTGGTAGTGGCTGTACCATCTGGATTCTGTAAAACAGAGTACTGCCCACATGTTGTCCTTTTCTGAGAGTTGCTGATGAAGCAGCCTGGAAGTGGTGCTGGGAGCAAGCCACTGGAGTCGCGGAAGGACTGGTGGTCAGCTGAGGGCTTCCCTGTTCAAAAAAAAAAAGAGAGAGTTTCCAGAGTATACAGGACCTGATGAATTGAATGATTTAGGTGATAGTTGGTGCTAGTGTGAGAGGTTGGAAGACTACTGTTATACCCCCTAGGCAGTACCAAAAGACTACATACAGCTGTTATTCATAAGCTGATTTCATACTACAAGAGTTGACAGCAAAAAAGGGTTCACAAATGAAAGCAAAAGGGTATACAGTTAATACTTCATATTAGTTGACATATGCATAAAAACAACATAAATAGGTGTGAAAATTGTTAAAAAGTTATTGTTTTTCATGTTGCATTAATGCTTGTGTCATTTTACTCAAGAGAACTACGTTCGGTACATTACTAATCGGCTAGTAAGCCATTTCTAGGATCGATTGGTAGTGGCTCCATAGCGGTCATTGGTTTTGAGCCTGAGTTGCGTACCATATAATGCCCATTAAGCTAACGGCAGGAGATAAAAACATATCTATTGTCAACCATTTTGTAAGGAAACATGTTCAAATACAAATAGTAAGAACTTTATTATTATTCTGGTGTATTAATTAGCTCTTTCTTCCACTGTGTGACATTGAGCAGCACAGGGACTTTTAGTTTTTATTGTTTTTGAAATGCCCTGGGCTTTTTTTTAATTGTAAATAAATGATTTGCTTTTTACTCCTTGGCTACCACCCCCTTTTATTTTTTAGCTGCTCTCCACCCAGTGGAAAAGGACCTCCCTCTTCCGTCCCCTTTTCCCTCTTCTTTGCATTTTCCTGTGCCTTTTTTCTTTTATTGGGTTTCATTTTTAAGGATAATGTTTAACTGTTTATACTATTTATATAATTCTATAATTTGTATATCCATGTACAATTAATCTTGATGAACTCACTGGAAAGTGGTCTGGGCCCAAGTTTGTTTCTCTTTCGCTGTGGGCTATTCTCCAGGCAGTGAGGTCTGGAGAATGTGACAGCTAATTAAGAAGTGGCCAGAGATCCGGTGGATGGATGAGAGATCAGAGGTGGACAAAGGCACACTCATGTACATACAGAGAACATCTTGAGAAACACCTAAAATGCTGCACATTTTCTGTCAGTTTTTCAACGTCTGAATTTGCAGCCTACAAAAACATTACCCGCAAAAAAACAAAGGGAAGTGGTATATATTAATCAAGCAAGTCCTGTGACATACTATAGCCACTATTGGATAAGGAAGCATGAATGATTGAGGGCATTAAGCCAGGACAAATGCATCTGACTTACTAAATCAGACTGATTTGAGTACAAGAGAGGCAGTCAATTCAACATCTAAATTTGCACAGAATATCTTTAAAAGCTCCAGGTGAGCCCCTGATATCTTCAGGCAGTTCTTGGGCCAGGAGGGAACCATAAATACACTATATGGCACCATGAACCTCATTTTCCATATTTTGTGTCTTGCTCCTTCGCTCCATGTCCTATTAAGATTGGCTTTGTATCATGTAGACCTTCTGGTTTCACTTTGAGGCATTTTTTTCCAAAGTAATACAAATTTGAGGTCAACCAAAGTGACCTGGAATAATGGCTGTGGGATCACTCCAGAGATTTTCCTTGATTACCAATACAGACATTTGAATGATAGAATAGGGACTGGTGGACCTGTAGATTTCTTCTTGTTTTAATTGTCCCTCCAGTGTGCAAGACATGGTTCAAAAAGTTTTTCAGTAGTCAACAGCATACTGTGACCTGCCTGCTGCAATATGGAGTTTCCTTCTTCCCTCCCTTGTCCCTATCATAACCTTGCATTTGGCTTCATCTATCATCATTTAGCCCCTTTTGGCTCATTTCAGAGGTACTTGTTTGTGAACAACGTGCTTGATCCGGTAACTCTGGGCTGCAGTCGACCACTGAACTTTAATGAAAATGTTTGGAAGGTAGCCTAAATACAAAGTAAGACGGTGCAAGGAAGGGGATATATTTTGGATTCAAGTGAGGCTTTCAAACTATAAATAAGCACCTGGCTCGTGTCATGAGAATATTTTCTAGCAACAAATGGCAGGTTGATTTTTTGAACAATCACAACCACGCCAAAACCAAACTTTTAAATGAGAGCATTTCAAAACTGCAACATGATATAGGTTTCTGGTTTACCTTCCTCAGTTAGTCACGATACGCCAGATTTTATTCATACGATTTATACAATTAACTTCCTCTAATTCATTATTTATTTATTTTTTTAGGATTGATATGTTTATTGATTAGCATTCAAATATCTCAGTGAAGACAGAACAAAGATTTACCACAAAGCAAGAAAGCATGAGACAAGGCTAATAAAAGGTATTGGCTGAAGCATTTGCTTATTACGCCAACCCTTTTAACAAAAGATCTTTTAGCATGCAGCTCCTGTACACAGGGCTCGAAGCAAATAATAAAATTCAATTCAATTCAATTTCATTTATATAGCGCCAAATCACAACAAATGTCGCCTCAAGGCGCTTCATAGATACAGAGAGAAAAGCCCAACAATCATATGACCCCCTATGAGCAAGCACTTTGGCGACAGTGGGAAGGAAAAACTCCCTTTTAACAGGAAGAAACCTCCGGCAGAACCCGGCTCAGGGAGGGGCGGGGCCATCTGCTGCGACCGGTTGGGGTGAGAGAAGGCAAACAAAGCAAAAACAAAACAAACAAACAAACAAACAAGAAAAAACACCACCACCTTAGTAAGTAACTACATCAAAGCAAAAGAATCAAGAGGTTTTCTGTTTTTTTTTTGTTTTTTTTTTTTTTTGCTCTTTTCATTCTTGATATATATATTTTTCTAATACTCTATTTTTAAACATATTTTTAAACAAGGAAAATGAACTACACCTTTTTAAATCACTGTCATAACTATTCCACAGGTTAACTCCTCTAACAGAAACACATCTCTGCTTTATATTTGTCCTTATCTTGTTTTTTTTAAAGAAATCTGTTCCCCTTAAGTCATATTGACTCTCTCTGACTTTGAACAGCTTCTGAGTACTGGGGCAAAGCAAGTTATTTTGTGCTTTATACATTATCTGTGCCATTTTATATTCAACTAAATCATAAAATTTCAGGGTATTCAGATTAATAAACAAAATGTTAGTTGGTTCTATATAGTTTGATTGGTTTATAATTCTTATAGCTCTTTTTTGCAACTTGAAAATAGGAAGAGTGTTCGTTTTATATGCATTACCCCATATCTCCAGACAGTAAGTCATATATGGAAGCAACAGAGTACAATAGAGTGTGTATAATGATTTTTTGTTCAGGACATGCTTTGTTTTATAGAGAATAGCAATGGTTTTTGACATTTTTGTTTTCACATGGTTTATATGAGACTTCCAACTCAGCTTATCATCAATTATCACTCCAAGAAATTTATTTTCATCACATAGCCTGCTCAACTCATAAAATAGTAATAAAATCACATGGTGGTGCTTCTTACCATGTGTGCCATTACTCTTGAATGGAGAGTAGAGTACTAAAATGAAGTGGTGTGTCAACCTTCATTCCTATGTTGCACAACTTTCTGTATTATCAAGAACTGTGAGCCCATGCTAGTTTTTCTCTGACAGAACCATCCTGCTCATTAAACAGCACACCATTCCACTTAATTGCTTACCTAGAGGCTGCAAGCTGCTCTTCAACAGATCGTTTATTGTCTTACTGGTTTTGTCAGTAGTTGTATGGACATTGCAGAGTGAGCCACAAAACTTGGAAGGCTCCAGAGCTTAATCCAGTTATTGCTTCTTCCTGGTATTCACTGCATTCAGTTGAAAATTAGCTCATTCATCAAAAGTAGATGAAACTTTCCACTTTGCATGTCATTAAAGGCTCACAGCGTTATGGTGCAAGGGCGAAGCCTATTAGCAACTAACAACAGCAACATTTATGGGACATGACCAGCCACAAAATGAGGAATCCCAAAGTCTGCCTTCAGGTCTGCTGACAGAATCTTGGTCTTCAGGGAGATGCAGGTGGAAATTAAATATTGTATAATATTTCCTGTGGCATTTCAGCTGGAACTTGGCAGTAGAACAGTGAGTGTAGTGAAATTTATAGAAAGCGCTCCTTGAGTAACCCCCTTTAATTAAAGAGTCTGACTGTCTGCAGCGTTTTAGTTCTGCTAGCTACACACCCAAGCGCTCACATTTCATGTCAATTCTGATGCTGCACCGATGAAAAGTGCAAAATGAGGCTAACTTGCCAGATCCAAGCACCACTGAAAGATGATATCGGACAATATTTCTTTCATCTCTGTAACATAATCGGATTAGGATGGATGTGAGACGTCCTGACCATCTGGTGAGCACAGGTGAGTGAGACAGAAAGAGCATATATCTGGTTTAAGTCTTCATGTTGCTCTGAATCCTCTATTTCTTTCTTGTCTCTCTCTCTCCATCTGTGACACCTCCTCCTCTGGACCGTCTCTCTCCTTCCAGACAGAGTGACCAACAACTGGCTGTAATTACACAGGTGAGGCATGAGCGTTTCCATATGAGCGACCTGGGTTAGGAAGCCTGTCAGATTAACGTGATGTGTGTGTGTTTTCTCTCTGCTGTTTAGCCTTTCCTTGGTATCCCCTCTACAACCTTACACAAGCTCAAAATAAAGGTGGAATCTGTGGAGATTTGGTGGCCGAGCTTTAGGAAGAGGACAATTAAGGTTTTATTAATGGTGTGTCCATGATGTTAGCCACGTACACCTGAATGCTGCATCCGGTTTCTGAGTAAGACGAGATGGTTGTTTGGTACTTCTGTGCATTTTAAAGTCTGCCTGTCTGTCCATTTGGCTCACTAGATGACAGGCTGGCTTACATCTTAGTATCAAGAAGAAAGTAGAGGAAACGTATAGTTTTGCTTGTCTGAAGCAGGACGGTTTTCACTTTTGGCTTTGTGCTAACAATAAGAGACACTAGAGTTGCTCAGTTTCTACTGAACAAAAGGGAAGAATAAGAAAGCTGGGAAGGGGCAGAATCTGGAAAGAACTCTTTGTGGTTTCTTGATGCAATACTGATGTATTTGATCTTTTTATGGTTGTGATGCCAAGACTTGACCACAATGTATTGTAGTTGGTATATTTATTCTGCTACAGTAGTAGTAGTAAATTGAACCACATTAGCTTAGACTTTGATTGGTACTTAGTGAATTGAATTGACATAGGCCCCAAAGTGAGAGTCACTCAGTATGTTGCTGGCACCTGAACACAGTGGTGTTTAAATTTCATAATGTCCTTTAGTGATTTCGTTTTACCTTCTTTCAAGAAGGTCACGGTACTCCCAGTATTTGCCTTCTTGCTTTTGAAAGAGTTGGTAATGCAGACATCTTGCTCCTGTATATACACCTATCCATCACTACTCATTTAAGAACAACTAAGTAAAGTAAGTTTCTCCAGCTCCACCTGGAGGATCCCAAGTTGTACTCCTAAGGAAAATACAAGATGCTTGAATTATTTTAAACAGCCCTTTGCAGTAAAAGAATCACTACTACTTCCTTGCGTGGTGGTCAGAGGGCCCGGTGGCGCCTGTGTCCAGCAGCCTCGCCTCTGTCAGTGCGCCCCAGGGCAGCTGTGGCTACAATGTAGCTTGCCATCGCCTGTGTGTGTGAATGGGTGAATGACTGAATGTAGTGTAAAGCGCTTTGGGGTCCTTAGGGACTAGAAAAGCGCTATACAAATGCAGGCCATTTACCATTTACTTAAAGCTTTCTCCCTAAAGGTAAACCTAAAACCAGGGGAATAGAAAATTAATTTTGGTTGTATCTACAGTCAGATTATTTCCGCCCTTGGTACGTAAATGCTCAGCTCCTTCTTCACCACAAGGTTGTTTCGTGCAAACACTGAGCTGATCTTCCACCTCAATGTTTCTGCATTTCTCTTTTTGCACAATCAAAATTGTTGGAGAAACAGCAAATCCAGATGAAAACTCTTCTAGTAATTTAAGCTTTTCAGTAAAAGGTGGGTAACAGCCTGTGAGGGCATGGAACTCTTGTGTGAATAGGACTGACACATCCTTCCCTTTGGGTTCCTCTTGACAGATTAGCTAAGGATAATCAGGAGTGGTTAGTGGGTTAGGTGAAGTATGAGCTCCACCCTTATGCCTGGCTAAATATCACAGAAACATAATGCCACCTTCATTAGCATCAGTCTATCTGCCCCACACTATGTGCTGTTTTCTTTGGGGCCAGGGAGAAAGAGCCTGAACATGCACAGGCCCCGCCCATCATCATCCGTGGTCAAGACACCTTATTCTTTGGCCATCCATAACAATTCAGGAATCAAATGAAACCCTTCTGGTTTCCTCAAGTCCCGACATCAGGGCTTTACTTGAGCGCCTGAGGTATGCCATAATTCAGACATTTTTACATGCTCACACTGGTGGGTTACAACCCTGGATTCTGAACAAACATGCTTATTTAGTAAAGATGTATTTAAAGAAAGGATTGAAAATTATGTTGATTTTTCTTTCTCAATTGTCTCTGTGACATAATGATTCTGGCTAGAAAGAAGATAGACCATCAAAGGAGGAAATTTAACATGCCAGCACATGAAAACACGTATTCTTTCAAAATGGAGACCATAATATACAAAGGATACAGCCAAATGTAGCTGTAACAATTAGAGAGGTAACTGAGCAATGAAGCATTTTCAGTTAAATATATCCATCAGAGACAAAGGTGAAGTGGGTTCGAATTTCCCGTAGGAACCCACCCGAGGGATTAATAAAGTTTCATCTAATCTAATCTAATCTAATCTAATCTAATCTAATCTAATCTAATCTAATCTAATCTAATCTATATTTACTTAATAACACAGGCTGGAAAGCTGATTTAAAGCACAACAAAATCCATCTGCAGCGTAAAAAAAAGTTGTTCCTTATTCAATAGCAAAAACCAGAGAAAGAAATCAGCTGCAGATTTTAGAGAAACCCAAGTGATGATGAGATTATAGCAGACAGAATGTGTTACATTCATGACTTCAGTCTGTCTGTTCCATATAAAGATGTCAAGTGTGCTCATCTTCTTCCCAATCTCTCCAGCTATCTACTTTAATAGGCAGTAACCAAACCACAGGCCCCTTCCCGCTGGGAGAGGAAGGAATCAGAAGATCTAGGCGGGTAAACGGGGCAACAGGCTCCATAATGTAGGAATGAGACTGCAAAGAAGGAAGGAGGGTGAATAAATCTGGCTTAAACAGAGGAGGAATTGTAACTGGTTCATGTGATCTTGAGAGGTAGACTAATGGTGGGGAAGAAAGTGGACGGAAACTATCCCTCCATCCATCCGAAAAACCTTACAGGATGTATATTGTAACAAAAAAAGGCACAATCTGTATATGCATGAATACATACACAGATGCACAAGCAACAAAAACACATTAAGCCCTATACTAGTCCCTTTAAGAAGGACGTGTCCTAGAAAAAACAAGTATAAAAAGAAACCCACACTTTAAATTAAATTATTACAAGATAGCTAACAGACAATGATGTCATTGTTCTGCTTGTTACTGGAAACAAAAAGAAACATAAAGGCAATAAAGTCCTTGATATATCCCCAGCTTTTCCTGTTGTTCTCCCTGATTTGAAAAAACACTGAACAGGCAACTAAGAGTCCCACTTCTTTTTGATCAGTTGAAAAGTTCAATATGAATCTTATTCTTTTTTATTAAAACAGATGGCACCTATGCCTCACGAGGGTTTCCGTGCACACATCTTTGCTGTCTGTAAACACTCAATTTTCTGCAGTAAAGCAGATGTGTGTTTGCTGAACAAAAAGAAAGCGTACTCAATATAAATTGTCTATATCGCTTTTCTAATGAGTGGGTTGTCAGTCTTTTTATAAAAGTGCAATTCGACTGCTCTGAACTCTTTCAACAACTGAATGTGAAGTGAAATGAACAGGCTTGGCTTTAGACCAAATGATGCCATACGTGCACAAGGATAACACTTTTTTTTTGCATTAATCCAGGTCTATGTGAGCCATGCACAGGTCATCACTATTGCATGTGTAAGTTTGTTGGTTACAGTGTGGAACAAGAGGCCCGTGGCTAAATCTGAATCCTCTCAGAACAGCGGATGCTGAAATCCACGAGGCCTTTCAGGGTTTTACTCACCCAGCTTATAAAAAGAATGAAGATTTCAAATTCAATTTAAAGAGAACCAGACTGGGGAGCTGATGGTTTCAAGATTAAGCAGGGGGGAGGTGAAGCACTCAAGACGGAGAGAGCACAAAACCAGTGAGTGAGTGGGGTTACATCCAAACACAACACAGTCTTGGAGCACAGCTGATGGAGAGTGGCAGCAGATACTTGTTTGCTGCTCACTTCTGGTCCTCAGCGTGGCTGTGATCCACCAAACTAGGTGATGCATTAAAGGTCAGGCTCATACTGTATGCAGTCAAGCTGCATCAAAGCCCCCTTCACTGATTCTCCAGAAAAGGCCCCCCAGTTTCAAACTCCACAAACACAACCACACGGTGCTTGAAAGCCTTTGAAGTAACACTGATCACGTGAAGAAGTTCTAAACATATCCACAGCAGAGCCACTGAAACGTCAAAACAAAGACAAGTGGCTTGGCTACCTCTCTGAGAGTGTCTTTCATCAGAGGGCAACAGAGAGAAAGGAGAGAAAGAAAAAACCACCACAGACAGAAGCAGAGTAAGTCAGAGCTGAAAATGACTGATTGATGGTTGACGTTGACTGCTGGACGAGCGACTGACTGAACTGGGTTCTGACCGGGTTAGAGTCAGTGTGTGCTGGCAGCTCTGGACGTTTTGTGGGAGAGCTGATGTCATGCTCTCCGTTTGCTGCTGCTGCTGTTGTTGGGCACCCAGACAGACAGACGGTCATCTGCCACTCTGAACTCCCTGCTTTCCATTTGGAGCTGATTAGAGCTTTGAGTGTCTGAGATCTTTAAGTGGACATACAGCACAGGATACATCAATATGATATCCTGCCCTTTTCTCTAATCCCCAACACGATTCCTGTGCAGTGTTAGCGCCTCATACCCCACCGTTTCTCTGGTGAAGAAAATGGTACAACAAAAGGGGGGCCAAGGGAACTTTTACACACAACACATGTGCACACATGTCATTAGACTAAACCCTGTGGTTTTACTGTATCGTGGTGTATGATATTATCCCTGGTATGGGACCATGCAGTGCCTAGTTCTGGCATCCTCATCATCAGAAAGTTTGCTTTGTAGCTAACAAAAGCTGTCTGAGGGCAGCTGGTCCTCTCAATCATTTACAACTTGGAACTCCCTACAGAACATCTCACATAATATATTCAAAAAAGGGTTTAAAGAGACATGGGATGAGGTGATGGGTGTACGAAGGGCAGAGGAAGGGGGGGAAGAGATATGGTAATGTCATTAGTACTGGCAGTTCTGAGATATTTGGTTGGGGGGAGGGAAAGAGCAAGAGTCCCAAAGAATTTTTTTTCTCCCAGGTGTGAAGTCTCCCCTCCTGTCCTCGCTCTCGGTGACTGAACGCTTTATTCCTATTGACAACAGTTTCCTTCTTGTCCCTGCTGAGAAAACCTCAACAGCTTGTGTGATGCTAGTGCCAATGGGACATGATGGGAAACACATCAACTCCATTAGCAGGTCAGAAAAAAATGGACAAAGAGATAAGAGGAAAAGCTGCTACTGTACTTGTCTTATGTGATCATTGTGTCAGCCTGAACCCTGTGACCACCAATTTCAAATAACAACAACAGAAAGAGCAGTAGAGGAGCCATGAGCTAAACAAGGACTCTACAAAACTGAAATTAAATATAAGTATGTATGGGTGGACAAGCAAGGAGGAAGAAAGAGAGAGGGGCAGGGGAACGAGCCAAGGAAACAACCACAGACTTGGTCAAATCACTGTGTGTGTGGACACTATAAAAAGTCAAGAGAGAGATAAATCTTGGGCCAGATGCATGAGCATATGAACGGATCATGTATATGCAAACAGTGTCTCGCACAGACGGTGAGAATCAAAATAAGAGAAGATGAAAGAAGAAGACTGAGCCAACTTTTCACCACTAAAGGGAGGACTGACTTGCTTCTTGTACAGCTCTTCTGGCCTCATTTCATTTGTTTTGGCCCGACGGCTCTTGACCCTGTCGTGCAGCAGCGGCGTGTAGTGGGCCTGGCAGTGTCTAGTAGTGGACCACGAGGTTCTGTTGTGGCCAGCGCTGGACCTGCCCAACCCCGAGGTCCCCAAGTCCAGCAGGATGACCGAAATGATCTTCAGAGAAATCGGAGAAGCCAGTGTCTCCAAAGTGCTCCGTACGGAGGAAGTAACCACTCTGCCTGCCAAACAGCACTTCCCCTCTCACGCCCACACCTCCACAGCGGTCACAGAAAATAACAGTGTTTTTCACAGATCTCCTTTATGTTAAACACACACAAAAAAACCAGACAATGAAATGCATTAAACATGATACACATCAAATTGCCAGTCACATAGGTCAACAACCTCAGGGGTTTTGCAAGAGCAGTGCATGATGAGGAAATTACAGGGACTAAACTACCACTACAAAGTTAGTAAAATATGACTCTTGCAATGACATTGTAACTTCAGCACTCTTTGCTTACACACACCACAGTAGGGGCATGTGGATTGCTGGGAGACAAATTTATCAGTCTGTGTGGAACTTCATGTGTGGACTGCACAGCATGGATGCTGAGCCCGTTTCCCTCCTTGAACTGATGTACATAAAGAAAGACAAACTGTCTGCATGTCTGCTGAAAATGAACTTGTTCGAATACAGGAAATGAACGCTGGGTTTTGACTCGGTTTCCTGCAACTGCACTTTCTCCCAGGTGCCGAATGAGTTATTGACCCCCCTCGTATATCTTTCAAGGAAAATAGAGAGCACAACGTTCGTGAGGTTCACCAGACTTGTGGGGGAATAGCGTTGTGACAACATGTGGGAGCTTTTTCAGCAGATCAGTATTTCAAATATTGCCTTGTGAACATGTCTGAGGGCCATCGTTACAGGGGAAAAAATGGTGGCAGACACACACGAGGCTGTGAAGAAGCAGCTGCAGACTGTGTCGACTAATCCACTCAAGGCTTGATTTACCTTCCTATTCTCCAGGTGACAGGAGAGAGGAAAGACGGACTCAAGCATAGCAAAAAAAAGACCAGCAGAGAGTAAAGAAAAGTGGAATTACCTCCTCCCTGTGGTGTGCTTTCAAATGTACAAGGTGCAGTTTACGGTCTCTATTTTGAATTTAATAAAGGTTTTATCAAACTCACAGTAGCTGATTTTGAAAACTTTACTGACAAAGCAGCAGAACTGAGGGTAAATGATGCTTCAAATAGACATTCTGCTGCTCAAACCTGGGCGTTCTTGTAGTTTTGATGAGATGAGATGAGATGAGATGAGATGAGATGAGATGAGATGAGATGAGATGAGATGAGATGAGATGAGATGAGATGAGATGAGATGGCCTTTATTTGTCAGTTGCAGTTGCCCACAACCGAGATGACAGACCTTGCCAACCGTACATACAACACACAAACATCACATTGGGGAGACAGGTCAGGCTAGGTAGCAAGGGGAAAAAACATTGAAATGTGTAACACAAAAGGATAATACAGGAATGCACAGATATAAACACACCATAGCACAATAAAACACAGACAAGCAACATGGGAGAGTATTCCAGTGTGTACAGCTGATCTGGGACCGCTGCAATCTTCGATCCGGTGTCCACATCGGATGGGAGGAGGCGTTGGATCCGGGGTAGGGAGGGTGATAGCGAGGGCGTATCAGTGTACGTGTTTCGTGCGTGTGCATGTGTGTGTGTGTATCCTGTGTTCAGCTGAGAGAAAGTGTCACCACGCCCGGTTAAGCGTCAGTCAACAGGGTGATTACCAGCATAAAGCTGAGGCCTGAACAGGAAAAATTCACCCATGAAATAAAGTTATTCCAAAATCAATCATTTATTCTTTAACATATTAAGGGGTAGGGATAGCTCAGTAGGTAGAGTGGTGGCCCCACGATCGCAAGGTCGGGGGTTTGATTCTCCTGAACAGCTACCCTGAGGTGTCCCTGAGCAAGGTACCCTCCCCGGGTGCCCAATGGCTGCCCACTGCTTCACTGAGTGAATGAGTTAAATGCATAGAGGAATTTCCGGACGGGGATCAATAAAGTACACTTTCTTTCTTAAAGCCAGATTCATTTATTATTTATTATCATCATTTATTCTTTAACACATTAAAGCCAGATAGCTTTTCTGGCAGCATAAGAGAACCTGCAAAAGGTTACATTTCTAACCTGGCACAGACATGTTCACATTAGTTTTAAATGTCAGTGGTTTGACTTTCCTTTTGAATAGTGGTAACAGTTGGTACAAGTGGTAGTGCTTCATGTTATTATTTTAGTTCTAATTTACAGATCCTAAACCAGAAATAAAGCGGCTGTTATTTATTTATTTGTTTTTATTCGTGAATACAACAAAATGAGAACATTTATTTAGTTTTCACTAATACGCAAAAACTTGCTGAGAGCTGCCACTGGTCTGCAGACCACACCGTGAGAACCCAGAGATTAGAACTTCTACTTACCAGACAGTGTAACAATGTTTATTCATGAAAATAACTACCTGACCAGCAAAATCTCAAGCTGTTTGTATTTGACTCCAAGGGAACACTGAAGAAATTCCCGAACTATATTCATTTCATAATCAGTGTGGGATAAACAGACAGACAGACTGAAAGCATCACGCCTCCAGCCATGGCTGTTGTATTAGCCAAAGTCTGAAAATCATCTGAAGCGAGAATCATTGAAGGAGCACAACATCTGAGATACAAATTGATATAAATAACCTGATTAAAGTGTCCATGCAGGCAGACGAAGATTAATCACATTCAAAACAAAGATGGGTTTCTGCAACAGGAAGAGATAAGAATTACAATGATGATGAGGATTCCTGTACTTAGTTTTCATCCAAAGGGAGAAACTCTAGACAGACAGTAGGTGGGAGGATACATATAAACTGAATCCAGTGTCAAACAAAAGCAGAAGTGTTTAGCTGTCCTTGTTCACAGCCAACAGACAGAATCTGTCATCAGCCCTCTGTCCCCAGGCAGCTTTTGCTCTGTGGGAGGAGGAAAGAAAAGGAGGAGCAGCAATTCCTGCAATGATCAAGTGGCCATGTGGCATCACCTATGAGACAAAAGTAGTACAAAATACAATAGTTAAGCAGCCCTGAAATTTAACAGCAGGAGCCTGCACTACTCGCAGGCCTACAAGCCTCCCATTACCAGAACTAATCAGCACATCATTCTCCACATTACAAAGGTGAGGGAAAGAGCCCCGCCATATCATCGTCAGAGATATTTATGGTTTCTGAACGAGTCCATAATTTCAAAGAGAAAAAAATATAGTGGTTTTTGCAAGATATTAATTAGTGTTCCTCAGCATGGAAAAATCACTCAATCAAGCGTCTTCAAATCACATATTGACCATTTCACTACAGTGGGCTGAACTCTAGATTTAGGTCTTTTTATGGTTTACAAACAATTCGTGGCTCTCGCTGAGATCATGCTTGACTCTGCGGGAGGAAAAAATCAAGGTTGCAGGAACTTATCAAAGTTATATTTCCGAGACAGGACAGACCAGACTTTTCCAAAAACATTTATTTTCTTTCATCTCATGCAGTGAACGCCTAACCCATCCATGCTTCATCACACCTTTAAGCTTAAACGGGCTGTCAAGCATGTGGAAGACAGAGCTCGGGACAAAAGGACAACTCTAATCAACGTAACTGATTGCATACAGTCTGCAGGATCCATTAACCACGTGAAGAGTTCGTAGTATTTTCAGCTACGACAGTTTTAACAGTCACACTAAAGTTAAGATGAAGATTGAGTAGAATGATCTAGCAAAATGGCTAGAATGAAATATCTTAGAGGGAACCTGGCATCTTGTCCAAGTCTGAGTGGTTAAACTGCCTTCCTATCACACTTTCCAAAAATCACCGAATGATGTATAGGGTAAGGAAAGACATAGAGGCATGGAGAAGAATACTTAGGCAGACAGAAAACGTGGCGACAGACTCGTAGCTAAAGAGGGATAGATAAAATGTGGAGGCGGGAGAGTATCGTGGCAGTACAGTGTTTGTTGGATACGGTGATAGAAGGTCCTAAAGTCTGTGGAAAGGCTCAATTTGGCAGTGGTCATCCAGAGCTCCTCTTTCCCCAGATGGAGATGAAAGGCTGCTGTTTGGCCCAGCCTGAGCCGGCTAAGCTTAGATGCTCTGTAACATGGTAGAGAAAACACAGAATCCACAACAAGCAAGCCAGATCCAAATGACCTGCCACCTCCGCTTACCGTGGCAATGGAACAGCAGCACATTTTCTGGCACACGCCTGCATGTTCTGTCCAAAGCCGTGACCAGCTCCTGATTTCATGCTTCCAGAGACACGAGTCAGACAGGCCAGGAGCCCCTGAAATGCTTCATTTCGTTCTTTCATTAATAGCAGCACGTAAAAATTCATCCTTTAAATTTACTTTCTAAATCTTTTTCTCTGTCTCAGAGTGCAGGCTATTACTCAGCATCCCATGGCCTGGTTGTCAAACAGAGCACATGGTCTGTAAAGCTGTTTTCAGGTTCTTTGTAATGCAAGTGAGCATGTCCTGCCCGCCAGTAACCAATTTAGTACCCTGTGTGCTTTGGAAGGGAACAGCCAAGGATCTCGTCCTACCTCAACAAAAAGAGAAAGAATTCTTCGTATTCAAACAAATAAAAGTCATCATTCTTCTCTCTGAGTTGCGCTTGCTCATTTTCTTCCTTTTACATCTGCTTCCTCTGACAGTGTTTTTATTTTTTCTTGGTAAAATGATGTGGAAATTTTAGTTCTGATGTAACTGGAAAAAGGGAGCTCTTCCAGTGACAACAAATCCTTGTGTTTCGGTACTGTATCACTGCGGCACCAAGCCGGCTACTGGCCATCAACCACGACAAATGGCTGGAACCTCTCAGAGGATCCCTCACCCTGCTCAGCACAGGCAAAGTCCTCCCCCAAGCCTCCCTAATGTCTCCCACAAGTTAAACCGACTAAGGACCAGATGCTCAGGATTCCTGACATAAGGATGGAAAAATTTACTTTTAAGTTTGACTTTTCTTTTCTGTGATTCTTATCATATCACTCATAATGTTTGAATTTTACATATGCATTCGTTCTACACAAAGAGTATATGGAAACAATAACGCAGTGAGCTCACAGAGGGCTTCACTGCAACAGTGTCTGCGTTTCATTACTCAGCGTCATTACCCAGGCATCACCTTCTCCAACATGGGGATGTTCAAGAACAGAGAGAATAAGATGATTGGAATCACTCATTGTTGCAACCACACAAACATGCAGCCAAAGAGTTATTAGGGTATCTGGTAAAAGCATTGTCCCATCGAAAGATTTCCATGTGCAGACTCTTAATGTGTGTCGCCCACCTCCTCCACAGCTGTGGATGGCTGACCCACCCTTACCTTTAAATGCTCTGCGGGGGCCGTAAACCTTGATAGAACACGCAGGTACAGCTTGGAATAACATTGTTAACTTTAATAAGGTTAATAAAAGGGCAACAGGCTCTTAAGAAGTGCCTCCTCCAAAGTGTGTGTGCAAGTCTTTGGGCTGGCCTCAGATGTGTGTTTAAAGGGGCATCATGCAGTGATGGTAATGGCACATGGAGGTTTACTTGTCAGCAAGCTTGTGGCTAAGCAGCACTATTGGGATTTCAAACAAACCCGAGAGATTTACTCAAACTTATGACTGTCTCATTCAATCAGTTAAACCGAATCAATAAGGGCAAAGCTGGCCACAATTTTTTGTATGTAATTCAATCAAAAACCAACATTTATTTATTTATTGTTGAAAGATGAGTGAATTAAAATTAACTGTATTATAAAAAATTTGCCAAACATAAAAAGAAATGGCACCCTCACTGACTGGGAAAATGTTTTTCAGTGTAACTTTGATTTAAAAAATTACAGATTACTGATTACAAATGACTCAAATCTGGAATTACATTTTTCAGACAGAACATAAAGTTGAAAGTGAATAACACTATGCAAGTTACATTGACTATATCTATACAGTGTTTATTAGATCACCACCCTAAGGAAGGTTTATGTTACAGCTGTCCTAAAACAGTATTGGTAATTACCACAAACATTCATTAAATATTATTTATGTTTCTGGGGGGTTTTATGAAACAAAGGCCATAATTTTGTTGTTTTTATGAAGGATACAAAGTGTAGTGCAATCCTAAGTTCCCACCAGTGGACACTTCCTTCCAAGTAAGATGGCATTGCCTCCCCTTTTCAGATCTGCCAAAACGAGATAGGAGAACACGCTACCTGTTGTCCATTTTATCCTCTACACTTTTTTTCATTTCTTTTTTCCGGTTACTAAGTAATACTAGTAATTTCCTCACATTCCTGAACAGAACACAGTAAATATGTAACTTTTAGTTTTTAAAAAGTTAGTTTTATAACACAATAATAAATAAATTATTAAAATTTACCATTTATACCACAATAACAAGAGACCTTGCATTACAGACATCTGAAACATGTAAAATTAGAGATAGCAATGCATCGCCCACTTCTGTCTCAGGCAGATTTGAAGATTTAAGTCTAGTTGTTCATCCTGATGTCAAGTCAAGAGTATCACCTACAACAGATCGCTCCACCAGAAAACTGCAATCACGCTGCTCCAGAAGCAGAGAGGAAATGGGGCTACATGGAGCAAACACCCACTCTCACTCCAGGAGGCTCGCTGACCTCTGAATGGCAATAACCAGACACTGTGTCTCTCAGGATCTTTGACCAGAGAGCAGACAGAAAGATCCAGCACTGTTATTACTGTACTGCACACCAAAAAAGTCTTTATGCTGGAGGGATTGTTTATGAGCCTGGTGACATTAAATTCCCATTTTTAAAATGACACAACTTTGCTAATGTTGGCTGAAAAATTACCAAATTTGCTTTGTCAAAATTTAGGTTCAGTTAAAATATTTCTGGAGAGGTGAGTCTGTTATTGAGGTTGGACGGACATCCTGCGATGCTATGATAGACAGAATAAAACACCCACATAGTGTAAAAATGTGAATCTTAACTTCTCAGCTAATGAGAGATAAATAGTCTGCAGCACAGCAGACAGAGGATTAGCTGGCTCTGTGCGTCTGAAAAATCCCTGAGTGGGAGCTGAAATAAACCGAGGAGAGCCGAGCCAAACTGAGCGGAGGCGTAACAGTTATCTCTCCCCGACTGAGCGTACGTCCAAACTCCATCACAGCTGAACAGGAGGAGAAAACAGCAGCTGTCTGGCACACAGAAAAGACCTGGAGAGCAGCTGCATAGCTTTGTTAAGGGGGGTGGTTACAGTGTTCAGGTTAAAAATCAGAGCTTTGACTCGGTGGCTGAACGTCCACGTGAAGAAGACTTTGCACAATTAAACGCTCATTTTGAATGGGACCTTTTATGTTCTTCCCTAGTTTATCTTTATCTTTTATATGGTCTTTGATACATCTTTGAGCACAAATCCACCTGCTGTTCAAATCTTCTGTTTGTAAGGGGCAACCAATCAGACGTAAGCTGGCAAAGGTAGATGTTGGTTTTAAAGGGTGGGGCAGCATAAATGGCCGCTATTATATAAATAAGGATTATTTTGTGTTGTGACTCATGCGAGGCAGTCTCACTGAGTCCAAGAATAAAAATATGGAGAGTCTTGGCTGCAGAGGTAGGATGTGTGCTAATGGGTGTACGTGGCACCCATTAGCAGCACGTAAACATTGCATTACAGCACCTGAAAGCACTGGGGCAGCAGCAAATGCTCCATCATAAATTACCTTCCACAAAATCCAAAAAGTCGACTGTTACCTAATCACCAGGACAACCTCTGCAGCACTCCCCTCAGTCCCAATTTAAGGGCAGCTTTCTAACATTTTATTGTTTTTCAAGTTTATTTTCTCACTATTTGGTTTCATTTATTGGACTTTTATTTCATACAGAGGGCTGCTGTTTATTTGGGCTGAGACGGGGAAAAAGAAAAGAGAGAGAGGGATGGGATGATCTTACATGTGCCCTCCATTTGTCTGCCCATGTGTTTGCTCTCCCAATAGTCCGATAATGAGCATTTTTAATAAAATCTACACACGCAGAGATTCTTAAACATTCTCCCACCCAAATGTGGTGATGAAATAGGAGATCTGCCACTAAAGAATAGTTTCTCTAGTGATAATATTTTTCTCACTGTGTTAAAGCCTGAGCACAGTACTTCATCTTCAGGGAGTGTGTGTGGTGAGGCTAAAGAAGGGAAGCTAATGTGCTGGCATAAGCTGTAACAACTGTAATTACTGGCAGCTGCCACATGTGAAGGAGGTATTGCTTGTCTGTATGAGCTGTATGCTTGTCTGTTGAAGTCCTGATCAGAGACTGTAATCTGATTACTTTTTTCAAGTAACTAGTAATACAGGTAGAAAGTAACGGTAATTAGATTACCGTTACTTTCCCGTAGGAACGCTGCGTTACTGCATTACTAAAACCGTGATTTTTTGGCGAGAATGTCTCATGACAGTGACGTAAACGAGTGCGATGTTCGTGACAACAGCTGTGTGCAGAGCAACAATGGATAATATATCGAGTGCAGGAGAGAGTATGAACATGCAGCGTTTAAAGCGTGGAAGTCCTAACCTTACTTTGAGTTTGATTCCATAAAAAGTAACAAAAACATTAGTGTCCGTTGTGCGTGGGAAGAAGACTTCTTTTTACAGCGAAAAAACCCCTAAACTTCCGAGCAAGCACTGAGTGTGCAACGACGTAATGGGAAATTCACAGAGAAACTCGCGGATTCTTCCACTGACCGCTGCGGCACACCTGCACCAGGGTAAACCTCTGCCTACCCCGCTCCTGCTTTACAGGTGAAAATAGAGCAAAAGGACCGCTAGTCTTTGACTTTATTTATTTTCTGCTGTGTTTTACTTGTATCTATTTGAAAGACTGAGTGTAAACACAAAAATATATATTTTATGTGCTGGAATGTGCAGAAAATAGGTTTAAATATTAAACAAATTTCTTCCAGTCAGAGAATGTTGCATATAATTAAATTTTTGCTTGATGCATAAAGTTAAAAGATTAAAACGAATAAAACAAGTTTTAAAAAGAGACTTTTCCATTTGATTACATTTTGTATGATGATTATGCAGAAAAAGTAGAATTGGGCTGAAAGATCTATCACTTTATCACCTATTCAGGTTGTAAATCCTGTTTTTAAAAAGTAACTAAGTAACTAAGTAATTAAGTAATTAATTACTTTTGAAAAAGTAATCAGTAAAGTAATGGGATTACTTTTGGGGGGAAGTATTCAGTAATTAGTTATTGATTACTTTTTTCAAGTAACTTGACCAACACTAGTCCTGATACCATAATGCTTGAGCAGGTATCGACTGTATCAGCTATATAGGTGGGGAAGGATTGAGCTGAATGCGTTTGCTATTCAAATCAGAGCCATCAGGATTTTTTTGTCACATCCTCAAACTGCTGGACTGCAAGACTGCTCACTCTGCTACAAAGTGTTTAATGAAGAGCGTGAACATTTGTCAGCTATGTGATTGGTGTTTTGCTGATCAATTTGACATGTTTTGAGATTCAGCATTGAAGCAGAGTGATAGCTGAAGGTACAGACTGATGGCATTGGATGGAAAATCTCAAACAACACTATTAGGACTCTCTGTTATTTGTCACCATTACCTGTCAGTCTCGTAAGCCAGAGCTGGCAGATGTCTATCATATAACACTGTAGATATGCTTGGTTGTGTGCTGTAACAAAAAAAATACCAATCAGAATGCAAACCTTTCTAATGTAATGTATCTGAAAGTTACAGTTTACAAAGATTAAATTTTTAGAAGTTACTTTATTGTAAGTCATTAACTTTTATATGAACAACTACTTGGCTTTTTGGAAAACAGTCTTAAAGTTAGATCCAAATGTTGGACTCTAAAAAAAGCGTTTACAGGTTTATTTACAACAACAGAATTCTCAACAATCTCTCCAGCTTGTCCACACCCAGACATCTGCACAGAAGAGGTAAATACCAAACACAGGAGGCAACCACAGAGTAAACACACCGAGCATGAGGAGCTTAACCACTAATGTACTAACTAATGTAGTTAGCTCAACGACCAGGGGTGAACTAGATATATAAATAGCAGCAGGTGAGTGATTGCAGACAGGTGAGCTCAACCACCTCTGAGCCAGAAGGTGAGAAATGAGGAAAAGTCTTGTCCCTGAAACAGAAGAACTGAGGTTACTTAATCATATACAAACACATACACACACACCCACAAAGAAAATAACAAGATCTCTCTGATAAAAAAAAAAAAGACTCTGCCAGTCTGCAGTGGAAATCTCTGACTATTACATTGTCCAGGATGGCAAATCACCGAACCCATGAGCATTCATTAAGTCCATATCCCTCCCGGTCAACCAGATATTGGAAACAACTTTGATGCTGCCTAATATTCAGAACCCTCCTGACCTTGTAGGCTGGCTCTCCGTCAATGGCCCAGGTGGCAGGAATGGGGTTGGAAAGAGGGCACAACAGGCTGGATCAAACGGTTTTCAGCTTGGACGCATGGAAGACATGGACTCTTACAAAGCTGACAGACACAAGGGTTAATTCAGGCATCGACGAATATAATTAATTAAATTAATATAATTAATTTTAAACAACAGTCACCTTAAGGCAGTTTATATTGTAATGTAAAGAGCCTACAGTAATAGAGAGGACAAAAAGATAGTTTCTTTTATTTGATCTGTGACTGAATATTTTTCATGGATAACCCGACTTTCTGACCTGGGAAAAAATGTTGCCCCCCTTCCTGATTTCCTATTTCTTTGTGTGTTTGTCACACTTAAATGTTTCAGATCATCAAACAAATGGAAATATTATACAAAGGTTACATGAGTAAACACAAAATGTAGTTTCTAAATGAAGGTGTTTTTTATTAAGAGGTAAAAAAAAAAAAATCCAAACCTACATGGGTGAAAAAGCGATTGCCCTCTAAACCTAATAACTGGTTGGACTACTCTGAGCAGCAGCAGTTAAGCATTTCTGATAACTGTCAATGAGTCTTTAACAGCACTGTGGAGGAATTTTGGCCCACTCATCTTTGCAAAATTGAGGTAATTTGGCCACATCACACTACCACCACCATATTTTACTGTTGGTGTAAGGTGTAATGTTCCTTTTTTGAAATGGCACATACACCTTCCAAAAAGTTACATTTGTCTTATCAGTCCACAGAGTATTTTCCCAAATGTTTTGGGGATCATCAAGATGTTTTTTTGGCAAATGTGAGACGAGGCTTTCTTTTTGGTTAGCAGTGGTTTTCTCTTTGAATTGCTCCCATATGTAGCCTGCTCTCAATGAGTAGCCATGCCCAGTTCAAGCTGTTGTTGGCAGTATATAAATAAAAATGAAGTGAATTGAAGGAGATTAGTGAGAGACAAAGGGATTTTGTTTCTGAAGTTTCTGATGAAGCACCAGTAGAAGTGGTGAAGCTTCTTCTGGGAGGCCAAAAGGAGCTACCAGATTTTCAAGTGGCCAAAGTAATGATTGAAGGTGTTTTTCCATTTGTCCCCTTCTTTTATGTGGGTGGTACATATTCTGTAGGTTAATTTTGGAGAAGATGGTGACTCCCTGCAACAGTTAAATTACAGAGAACAAGAGAGCCAGAGGATATTTAGTCTTGACAGGTATGTTCTTCAAACTGCTGAAACTGATGCATGCAAAGAGTGTCTCGTCCTTCTTCTTCACAGTGAAGCTGATGGCAAGACACGAGGCAGAAGATGTTATCTCCAGCTAAGAGATCAATTATATATTTTTCCTTTGCTTCGCATTCAGGCTTCATCAAGCTGTATAGGTGGCTGGTTGGAAAAGGTGCACTTGATAGTAAATCTATTGCACAGTCATAGTGGAGACATAGAGGAAGATAAAGAGTCACCTCTTCAAGATCATGATACTCAACAGGCACTGTGGACAAATCTGAGGGTGTCGAAGTGGGAGAGCCAGGGTTCACTGGAGGCGAGGGAAACTTAAGGTGGCTCTAATGACAGAAGACGCTTTATCCCAAAATACTATTTCAATAATGAAATGAATTCTGAACCAGTGCTGACCAAAAACCAGGGGTGTGTTAGGAGTGTTGAATAAGTACAGACCGTTTTGCTGTATGTGATTACCCCAGAGAATGAGAGAGACTGGTAACTTTGTTTGAGTGAAAGCAGTTAACAAACACAATTTAAAGCTAAAACCTGTAGGGACTCTGGTGTGTGTTTCACAGGTATTCCTAATTCTTTAGCCAGTGTTAAATCCAAAAAACTCTGTTCTGCTCCATGCATGCTTGGAGGGAATGAGAGATCAAGTTAACAGCACTGGAAAATTATTATTCTTGGTAGGGAGAAGTTACTGTTCAGTTTTACTGAAGGGCTCTGTTTATATTGTGGTCAGAGAGGACAGTTCATTGATTCATGGCTCCAGCGACCAAAAGACACTCACCCGCTGGGCTGCTTCTTTACGTCTCTGATGTTGAGAGATGAGCTCTGCCGAGTTCCATCGATTGTTTCAGAATTCACAGACTCACGTCCTCCTCTGCTAAGTTCTTCCAGGGCAACTTAACTGGAAGTGGGAACTGTTTTGTGCAGGAGTTGAAGTCTTTCATTTGCTGTTGCTCACAAATGTGGTTTTGCATTCTCTCTATCTGCTAATTCACTTCTCAGGTAGTCACTTAAACCATATAGAAAGGTGCTTCGGAGTGCCTTTTCTTCCCAACCACCTTCCTCTGCCACAGTTCTCCTACCCTGCCACAGACTGAAGAGCCTATGAGTGACTGCATCAGGGTTGGATCTCTTATACAATACACTTTTAAATTTAGCCAGACAGTGAACATATGAAAGATTTCAATGTGCTTTGAGCAGTCTTAGAACTATCTGAGGAATAGGTTTGACTATGTAGTTTAAAGACCAGAAAGCACTGGGTCAGGAAGCCTGCATATCTCTAACTAACCGGAGAAGACTTCTGGTGTTAGCAGAGCTCTGTCCAGAAGCTCTAATGGTGACAGCAGTGGTGTCATCGGCAGCCGGTGGCATCCTCAGCAGCAGTGGTGATGTTGGCAACAGACGAGTTGCAGGCTGAGAGTGAGGCTGTGACTGAGAGGAAGGAGAAAGTAGAGAGTTGGCAGCTGACTGAGATTGTGAGCATAGGACACGCAATTTGGTAACTTACTGGTATAGAACATCCTGTTAGCCAGCAGTGTGGTGTAACACCTGATCATGCTCACCCAGCAGTGCTCCTTGAATTGCGAGTCCACTGGTTTACTACAACAAAGATTTTTTTTACAACAAAGACGTTCTCTGGTTTTGAGCAAAGGCTTTGCTTTGTATTGCCCAAGGCCAGGTAAACAAATAACTCCACAGATTTTCCTCTCCACATTTCTCTTCCAACAATCTCTCCAGCTTGTCCACACCAGGACATCTGCACAGAAGAGAGAAAGCCAAATACCAAACACAGGAGGCAAACACAGAGAAACACTGAGCATGAGGAGGCAGGTTAAATTTATGCAGTTAGTTCAACAACCAGTTTTTTATCTGCTCACTTTCATTTGCTTCCTCTTTCATTTTAAAATTTAGTTCCTCTTGTGGTGTTTACTTTACTTCCCATCTTTGTCCCCATTACCCCAACCTTGTCATTATTGTCTTGTATGAGTTCTCCTGGGCCTTGTTATCCTTCTCCTTGTGAATTTACCAGGGTTTTTCTCCCTCATATTTCTGTCTCCTACCTGTTTTCTCACATTGGCTCCTTGTTTACTTGGATTCTTCAGCGGTTTTTTGGTAGGCTGCTTCATCTTTCAGGTCTTTTTGTTGTTTTTACAAAAAGTCAGCAGCTTTGGTAGATACTCAACGGACGTTTTCAACAGTCTCTCCACCATCATAGTAAAATCACCCAGTATGGGAACGTCTGCTGGAAAATGTATCCTTCCAATGCTAGGAAACTCTGATGGTGTAATACTTTGCTAAGTGTGCAACACATCACACACAGTTATCTAATGCCACACCTCAGCATGACACACACCTTCCTCCACATGCGCCGTGTTCGTTCACAATAGTTTATCTCAGTATCTCAACTCTTGCATGCTTGAACTCAAACTCACCACAATAAACTTTGCAGTTTCATAATTTTTGTGCTTTAATTGCGGTGATTTTGGAAGTGGTGTTACACTGTTCGCTCACATGCTTTACAGATGAGTTAATTACTTCAACATTTACACAGCAGTTTTTAACAGAGCAAGTTTTAGTTCCATGCACACTGAATTAGTGTCTAAGTCGAACTAAACTGTAACCAGGCTCACAACATTTAACTACACCTAGGTATGGTGCAATAACCCTCGTCAAAAACAACTGGACAAATTGCCCAAATCGTTTGAACACACAATTATTTTTCAGCATCACACTGAGACAAGATATTTCTCATTTTAGAAATATTACACAAAGACAAATCAGTCCCACATTTTTGTTAATATGCACACTGAATGGCATATCCTTTTTTAACCCTGGTGTTCGGGTCTGCGAGACTCATGCCATTTAGAGGCCGCTGCCCCTTTAGGCAGTATATACCATCAAAACCTGCAAAATATGGTATAAAGATATTTACACTTGATTATAACTGATTTTTTTATAACATTTTATTTAAAAAAACAAAAAGCACATTAATTCATAAATGTGATCGAACAAAGGTAAAGGGAAAAAAATAACCATGTTTTGTGTTCACATGGTTCGTAATTGGGATGAAGTAAACATCTGTTGAGTAATTTTACATAAAATTGTTTGATAGTGTTAATTGGAAATCCAAAACTCTAGCAGGTCCACCAGACCCATGAACACTGGCTGAGTAACAAAAATACGAACGCCACACAAGGGTTAAAAAAAATGACTTAAAGATTTCCCACAGTGTTACTGGGGGGCATGATAATGCCATACAGAGTAAATATAAGGCTAAATATCAAGAACAATAACCTCAGATATATATGAATTTAAAAGCAGGAGGTTAGAAGTTATCCAGGCATTTCTGTTATTCTCTTCTCAATATAACTGCACACTCTCTATATGCTCATGTAAAGCTGAGGAGCACGAGCCAAAGAAATTTCATTACGGATATATGTGGCTACACTTTATCTGTACATGACAATAAAACTTGAAACTTGAAACTTCTGTCTTTAAAACATGGCTATAGTGTCATCTGGCTTAATGGGGGGACAAAGCGTGATATCATCTGCATAGCAGATGCTTTCTAATAATACTTCCTCGGGGTAGCGTTAATAGATATAGATTGGTCATATTTCATATTTCCAGGCCAAATTTAGGTATTGTAAATAGTAAGATTCCAAGATAAGAACAAATAAAATGGTTTTGAGTGTAGAAAGGACAAACAAAAATTCTGACCTAACCACACAAACTACTGTCTTTGGACTGTGCGAGGAGCTGAGAGAGAACCCACACAAACACAGGGAGAACATGGAAACTGTGGATTTTAACCTTCTTTACACGATCATTGTGTGAAAAACTATAATAATATGAAACTTCTATAATCAAATCTATTAGTCAAAACCAATAATTTAAGGCAAAACAAAGATCTTTAAAAAAAAAACTGATCACTTTCACATACAGATTTGAGATATCCTTGAATGTTCAAAACAGATTTATTATGTCACTGGAAAAGCCTTTAAAACCAGAAAATGACAGATGTTAGAGAGAAAAAAATTCAATACTATATTGCCTGTCACTGATCTCCAAGCTGGAAGTACATAATATATTGAAATAGATTCAGTCACACTGGAACATATAATAAGAGGGAATTAGTGGAATCTTCTACGAAAGCATTCGCAGGAGGAGGAGACTTTAATCAGTGGAGAAATTTACTTTTACAGCAGCAGTCATTACTTTATATTTTTTAACATTTTGCTTCCTTATTACATTTCAAAGCTGTCTCAAGTCATAACTGATCTACAAATGAGTTTCAGTGAAATGTTTGCTTTTTCTTGTACACTATGAATTCTACAGATTTTTCCATCACCCTCACAGAACTTCAGCTCCTAAATCAACAGCTTTATTATGATACCAGGAGTAATACTACCAGTATTCTGTGAAAACGTTGGTAGAACGTCGGTTACTCCCTATGCCAGGCTAACCACAAGCATTTATGACTTCTCCCAACCTGTAACACAACATTCATCCATAATGCTCATTTGGTTTCACCTGCACACACAACTTCACGGGACCATGAAGGGGGAGAAGCAGAGGAGATGGGCCGGAGGAATCTTTACGTGTTTTATTTGGAAACCTGAACCTTTGCCGGTAATTGCCCAAAATGACTATAATCGTAATTGACGGTCTGGCTTTCTACTTTGCCTCTACAAATTTCCAGAACAACGGGACCTTCAGTTACTCTGTTAAAAGTCTGGACACAGAAACACACACGCTCTTTATCCATCAGCATAAGACTTAATGTCTCTCCTCCTTTTGTCCTCATGCTGTTCGGAGCTTGTCGGGTCAAGACCTCTGTGTGTGCGTGCACAGTGATGTAGCCGCCCATTAAGCCGGTCTGAGAGGAGGAAAGCGTTCCTGAGGGGAGAGGTGGTGATTTCTGCCAGCTGTCTCTGTGATGACAAGTCTGACATGTTCCTCATTCTGACATCACACACACGCACTCCTCACAACTGGAAGGCGAGAGCACGGTGTATGTATTTTAACATCGTTTTGCTCTATGTTGTTAAACTGTAAATTCACAGCAGTATGCTTTTCATTGAGCTGGGCACAAAATGGAGCGAAAATAGATTTTGGTTTATTTTCCAACCGCAGTTTTACATGGTCCACTCGAGTCAAGAAAAAGTACCCTGAGGCACACGAATGGTAATTCTTTTCTACCTTGAAATTAAATTTGGGCTCCCCTTAAAGTGGTGGGCGCACCAACAGGCTATACTGACATTTAAATAAAGATGTATTCATTTTTCAGCTGAGGTCAGACTTGCAGTCATACTCTTCTATTTGGATGCTGTGGAGCCACATAATAGCATGAATCAAATAAGTCCTTTAGCAATTTCTTCTAAAAGATAGATATTAGTAGTGTTGCTGACTGTGTTCCTCGCCTGAGAGTCCGTTACCTGGCTCATGGCCGGCTCCGGTGGCAGGCATGTCTCCTGCCGGCTGCTTCCTGGTTCTCCTCAGACTGTGGAAAATGGCAGCGGGGTGTCAGAGTTAAGGAGCTCCTCAGAAGGAATCTCCACGCTGAATCTGAGGATGGGCTTTATGCCATAGAGCCCTGCAAGAGAACAAGAATTTTGAGCCTACTTGTGGCAGAACAGATGTATATGTCTGAGTATGTGTTTAGGGATTACACTGGCATCTGTAACCATGGATATAAATATATATATTATAAAACATATATTTGTCTCTGTAGGTGAGCCAGTGCATGACTCACTCTGTGTGCATTGACAGCGCGTTCATAGTTTTCTTGAGGTGTTTACAACCCAACACTTTTTTCATAAGCTGCTGTACATCCTGCTTCATACATGATCAAACAACACCTTGCCCAGCATCCATGCATCTGAACACACACACACACACACACAGCTATGCCAGAGTTTGTTCAGCATCCAGCAGAAATGATGGAAACTTTATCTGCTGAGGGGAAAATAAGCAAGCAAATACAACAAACGTGTGAAATATCTAACAGGCGTGGAAAAACAACGCTTCATAAATAATGGCAATAGACCAAACAGCCAGATAGAGCAGGAAGAAAGGGATGTAGAGCAGCGGTCCCCAACCTTTTTTGCGCCACGGACCGGTTTATGCCTGACAATATTTTCACGGATTGGCTTTTAAGGTGTCGCGGATAAATACAACAAAATAAAACTAGTACCGGTACCGAAAAAAAGAAGATTTATTCATAACGCACGTGAAAAGACCCAGGAAAACCGAGTTAACGATAAAAACAATAACAAAATAACGCTGAAAACCGATAAAAACCCTGAAAACTATACATTTCACAACTGAGTCTCAACTCTCGCGGCCCGGTACCAAACGACTCACGGACCGGTACCGGTCCGAGGCCCGGGGGTTTGGGACCGCTGATGTAGAGGATAAATAAAAATGAATGTGGCTCACTGAAATCTTCCACTGCAGCAGATGAACCTCCTGAATCACAACACAAGGAAAACACATAGTTAATGTGAACCAATTTGGACAATGCAAAGCATATTCTGTTCATTTCCAGCTCCATACCTTTATTCCTGAATTCTAGTGAAGTCCTTTTCTACGATTCATGGTTCAAACTACTTTTTTTATCCTTCTCTTCATCATCTGTATGGGTTCTTCCCCAAAGTTTTAAGCCAGTTTTTTTCTGACTGAGCCCTCATATTTTTAAACAAACATCCTGTGACTAGTTTGCTACTCTGTTAAAAAAGATCCTAATCAGCTAGTCTAAAGGACAGAAAATACTGAGATATTAGGTAAAACGGGCACACTAAATAGAAAAGTTAAACATTCGCCAACTAAACATTTCATTTCATTTTAAGAGCTGCATGAAACCATTAATCACATTCCTCATTAATCAAATCATGATTAAGTGATGCTGAAATGTGCAGCACTTTGCACCGTGTATATGTTGCAGGCACATAGTTTCAGATTAATATTATATTTCAAAGTTCTCCCTAAATTCAGCAGACCCAAAAGACCCCTAGAAATCTGTGCAAGGTCCCCAAGTCCAGCTAGTTTTTTTGTATCCGGCACAAACGGTTTAACTGAAAAAATAGAGAATGGAAAATAATTCGGCTCTTTACAGCACGCAGCCTAATCATCAGCTATATGTCAGCTCCCGTGTGCTGTGGCCCAGTCAAACTGTAGTTCCTTTGGGTACTTTTAACATTTCACTTTACTGGAAGAAAATGCTATAATTAAACTCAAGTGGTGACATAAGCTACATTATGTGTGTCTCTCATGTTGATAAGTGTTGGCTCCTTGGGAACACTGAGTCACAGTGTGTAGTATTTGACTCAGAACCACTTGACCAATGATGGGGAAAACCAAGACACCTGCGGCACTCCGGCTCACTGGTTCACTCAATGGCTAGGTGGTGTAAGCCACACACACATGAAGTCTGAAAAGAATTCTTCAAACTGTTAACCAGAACTTTATTATACAAACATTTCTGTAAATTAATTTCCTCTGCCCCTGCTGACAGATGTGTACAAACACATGGAGAGGTTGAGCCTCAAACCTGCCAAGACATCAAGCCCACATAGAAAATATCACCACGCCTGTCTGACATACTGCGACGTGAACTCGCCTCAGGGCCTAGCAGACCCCAGGTGGACCCTTGTGGAAAAAGCATCCAGACAATACAGTCCAGTATCAGAAAAAGGGAAATTTTTCTTCTGGATTAAGACGTACAAAATATGGTGCATCCATCAAAGACCACTTAAGAAACGATCGATTTTCCAATGTGAGGAGATCTGGGAGATGAATTCAAAATCCTGCTACTATGTCACCGCAGATTTGACAGTCGTTTGCATGAGCTTTCAAAATGGTTAGGGACTATCGAAAAAACCTGAGGAAATCTGAGTTAACTTCTGTTAAACCCTTTGTTTATTTCAATAAAACAGGTTAAGAGGATCAGCAGAGACGAGCAAAGGCACCACAAGCCGTGACCACAAAATCTCTCCAGCAGGCCAATTTTGAACAGGGGGACTAAATGCCAAGAGCACTGACCCATGCTAAATCAGTTCAGTGTTTCAAAAGACAGGACTATGGCACGGTTTTGTCATAACCTTTGTGATTGGAATGACAGACTTTATGAAAAACAAGGGATGGAGAAATGGCTGTGGTGGGATTGGGGGGGGGGGGGGGGGGGGGGGGCAGATTTACTGTATGCTATGTTGTAAAAGGGGAATGACCACATTGTCCCTGATCTGAGGAAGGATTCATCTTTCCATTCATGGAGTTTTCTGAAGGCCAAGGATCATGTCGCAGGCCTGGAACACCTGGGAATGTTTACAAGCCCCAAAAGGATCATAATAGACAAATTTTAAGATTAGAAAAAAACAACATTCTCAACTGTTAGAGTCTGTTCAGAAGTGACACCTTACCGTTTGGACAACGGTCAAGCTCTGCTTAATTGCAATCAGTTGTTCCATCGTATGTCCCTGTAAAACTTGATATCTTCACATGGTTCTGCCACCATCTAGTGGGAACTATTGCAACTGCAGGGACTGTTCGGCCTGAAAACCCAACCTGAAGGACCTTTCCTCAACAAAACACCTGTATGTATGCAAGTCAGAAGATCTAGTCTGCACGTGTTTTGTCGTGTTCAGTGTGTGAAACCTGAGGTTCAACAGATATTTAAAGAGAAAACATCTCTGGATGATGGATGGATGAGTGGAAAGATGGAAAGGTGTACAGACTGTTTTTCTTCTTCTCTTTTCAAAAACAATCCTTTCTGCTGGGCCTGCGGGGAGAATCGGTGGAACAATCTGAATCTCAGCTGGATGTTGATGAAGTTAGAGAGAGAAACAGTCAGGAGGTGAATGACTTACAGAGAAAAACACTCGAGTGCCTGAAACTTCTCACTGCCTATCAAGAAATGTAAAGTCTGTTTCAAGTTTAAAACTTGAAGACAGTTTTATTATTTAATCTTTAGCTTCTTCTCCTCTTTCTTGAGCAGACGGGACATTGGAAGATCACTGCGCAAAGCAAATGGCCAAAAGACATCAAGAACTTCATCAGGTAAAGAAACAGGAGAAAAACGTGTCATCCTCTGAATCGTTTCTCAGGGTTCAACTGGGTGAAATGCTGTCTCCATCTGGGCCTGACAGGAAGAGCAACGAGAGGACACAAGAGAGGTCAACTTTGCCACTGAAGGTCAGCGCCATTGAATCCTCCCCAGGCACACACTGGGATGTTGGATTTTCTGTCTGTCCTGTTCTTCCCACATCCAGTAACAGCAAGACCAGCTCCTGGCACTGGATTTTACTGGGCCACCATGAATGACACTCGTCTCCACTGCGTAATTGATGACCATCCAAAACCAGCCCTGTCACACCTGCTCTGGTTACAGCTCAAAGGAGCAGTTAGCTCCAAAGTTATCCAGCAGCTCCAGTGTCTGCTGATCAGCTTCAGGGTTTATCTACACTGGTCCATATATGACAGAAAATCTATTCAGCAGCCTGTGCAACACATGCTCCTTTTACCAACACCGTTCTGTCAGTTTCAGCATTGTTTTGCCTTAGGCCTAAATGATCTTTGGTCAGATGATGAAGATCACCTTTTATTTTCCACTGTGCTGGTGCTTTTGACTTCATGAATCCCTCTGATCTTAAGAAAAACAATTAAAAAGAACTTTACTCTCACAGTTTTTAAACTCAAATTACAATTTCACAAGCACTGCTGCAACTTCCAATCCTACATCAGTGATCCCAGCTCTAACTCATAATCCCATAATTTGTTCAATCAACTATTGACAATCAGAAATTGTATTTTTTGCCACTTGTCACTTTAAACTTCACATGTCACCCTAATGAGGCTGGGATTGGCTCCAGGCCTCCTGTGGCACCTAATTATATAAGTGGAAGGTGGATGGATGGACGGATGGATGGACGGATGGATGATTTGCCCTTCTCCAAAACACAAGGTTAGGGTTAGCACCTGTGATGCATCTCACATGGTTTACGGTAAGACTTGGGTCTGTCTTTTTGTTTTCCTCCTCCAACATCAAAATAAATCTTCTGTTTCTTGCAAAATAGTGGACCATGCATTGATAGGAAGAAAAATATTTTTCAGAATGTTCCTCCCAAAAGGCCTGATCTGACTAGAAAATAGACAAATAATACTCCATCTGTGAAACTGCCTAGTTCCTAGTGAAAAACTCACTTTGATTGTGTCACATTTGTAGTGCAACGGAAAAAAATTAAGATAGATTTTTCAGCCCAAAGCACATCCAGCACCAGAAAGGAGAATCACAATTTAGTCAGTAATTTAAAACAGATTTTAGGACTAATTCCAAATGGGGTTAAACCCTCCTGCCTCTACTATCTCCACATCGTTGGCAGCTAAAGATAACTGTGAACCAAAGCAGCCTTTTTAATGTCTTTTCCCTCTTTTCTTAATCGTTCTGGTTTATCCAATTATGGAGGTGTGCAAAAGGGAACTGCGTGAATATATATATATTCACGCAGTTCCCTTTTGCACACCTCTATAATTGGAGGTGTGCAAATATATATATATATATATATATATATATATATATATATATATATATAAACAAACAAAACAGCAATGCATTCCCTCTAACTCCAACTATCATCTAAATCCACTCTACGAGTCCTGTCTTTGCATCTTAATCCATTCCCCACCACAGCATAGTTCCGCACTCTTGCAGCATCCAAGGCCACAGACTTGCTGAGGTATTAAATTTGCAGACAGTAATCAACAGCTGCATGCTGAAGGGTACTATGTTGTTTTTGCTTGCTCTTGTGTGTTCCCATAAAGGTCAGTTATGGTAGTAGACAGCACACAATCTTCAAGTCCACAAAAAGAGATTTCCAAACATTAGTCCTGTGATGATGTTTAAAAAGAGGGAGGTTCTGCTACAGACACTGAAGATGAGAGATTTACAAGCTCATGGGTTTAAAACGAGGAATAAAGCTGTGCTTTTTATGGAAAACTGTGTTTTTTTAACTTGAAGCCCCATTGGCGAGCTTCGGTTTGGGGTGTTGGTATCGGGGCAACTGTGAAGAAAGAAATCAATTTGTATTTCAGCTACTCTACATCATACTGACTTGAAGCAACCACAATGTGCAAAGTCAGACAGACAGAAGTAGATAGAGTTACAGGCGATGCACACAAGCATACATGACACACTTGTAAGAGCATAATTGCAGCTTAACCAGCTGTGGTAAAGGCGAACATTCATTTACACACAGTGGAACTCCATTTCAATGAGCTGTGCATAATTGCAGTGTATTAAAGCGTGGTCTTTGGGAATTTTTATCCACATGACATTCTGAAATGGAAAGAAAGAAATTGAGAAATCCTTCTGATGGCAGCTCTCTGCCGTTTTCTGGTTCTTCTGTGGAAAAACACATTGTTGAATAATGTCTTTCTCCTGCCTCGCGACCCTGCCAAAGTGTCACCACGTCCATTCCTATTAAGCATGAGGCGCGTGGCGTTGGCGGGACAGGGTTGAGTTTTCTGGAGTGTGCCATGCGTCTTCTGCTTAATAGCCGTTAGCTTTATGAGGGATCGGGGCTGCTTAAAATAAGACTTGGCGGTACCTGGCACGGTTTGTGTTCCTGCAATGACTGACTGCTATGAAGGAGGAGAGGAGCAGTAATAACAATGCAATGAGCAATAGGAAGAAGTCCATGCATGCATATAAACAGCGTATGGAAACAGATAAGCAAATGTGGAATATCAATGTAAACCAAGATGTAGAAGAGCTCATATCAACAAGGGCAGCATCCTTGTGAGCTCTCATCTCTCGGGCTCAGGTGCGATTTTTTTGACAGCTCAGACAGAATCAGCACTCAGCCATGTGTTCCTCATGATTCTCTAGTTTTTCCGCATAAAATACTTCTGCTTATGTATATGTACACACATGAACACATACATGCTATACAGATATAAATCTGTGTTTAGGTCAACCTGTCCTTACAGAGTGCTTAGATATATGAAATCATTCTGTCCTTACTTAGTTCACGCCAAGAAAGTGTCTACTGTATTTTTTATTTCCTATAGAAAACTACAGTAAATATCTGGTAGGTTTTGAACTTTGCACCAGATCCTCACACTTCCCATGTTAATAAAAGCTCATAGTAACAGGGTTATCGTATCAATCAGTATGAACTGTACGAATAATGATAGAAAGTGACAAAAGTCACTTTGTCTACACAAAAATCATTTGACCACAGAAATAGATTTGAGTAAGCCAACCAGCCAAAAATCTACAGGAATACAGGATGATACCCACCCGCCAGTAGAGGTGGGAATCACCATACATCCCACACTACGATATTATCACAATACTTAACGCACGATACGATATTATTGCAATTTTTAAAAATATTTTGCGATATTCAGATTCTGTACATAAAGGTAAACTTTATCAATATTCATTTTATCTAATAACAAAGTCTCACACTCAGTCTTTCTTTCATTTCAGTTTTATTGTTGACAAACTGAACGGTTTGTATTACAGTCTAGTCCAACTTAACTGAATCAACCATCTGGTACAATTATAGCTATTCTGAACTATGCAATTTATGAAAACTATGCAGCCCATTCAGCAACTGAAGAATTTGAAAGTAAATTAAAACAAAATATAATTTTACATTAAATAAAAAAAGTTTTAAACTTAATTAAAATAAAACATGTCTTAAATTAAAATAAGTAAACTGTCATGTTTATTGCTGCCAAAAAAAAGTTAAACACATTTGGACAGTGAAGGAATGTCAGGATTCTTGCTCAGAAAAAGGAGCTGTATCGATACATTATTAGCAAACAAAATATCACGATACTACACAGTATCAATTTTTTCCCCCACCCCTATCCGCCAGGTGTGTCAGCTCACCTGAACAGACCTGGAAATCAAGTTTCTGCCTAAGGATTGACTGTGCTTCACTCTCTTTTACTTTAGACGAGATCGGAGGTGCTCAGGGTGGTATGGCTATAAGTTAAATAGGGGTGGCTGTAGCTCAGGAGGTAGAGCAGGTCATCTACTGCTCGGGAGGTTAGTGGTTCGATCCCTGGCTCCTCCCGTCTTTATGCCGCGTATCCTTGGGCAAGTTGCTTTCTGATGCATGAATATTAGTTAGGAACAAAATCTGAATTGGGTGAATGTGGCATGTTGTGTAAAGCGCTTTGACTAGAAAAATGCTATATAAGAGTCAGACCATTTACTTAACACTACAACTCAGTAGTGAACAGACAGAGAAGGTTTTATCCAGTTTGACCCCCCAAAAAACAAAAAGAAAATGATCAAAGACTTTTTGAGAAACTGGAATTTTTCATTCCATTTGTGTTGACATACAGTTTAGTTAAACATGTTTTTTAACCCTTTAAAGCCTGAAACATGAAATCATTTCAGGCAAATTCACAAACTTTTTTGTTTTGAGATTATTGAACCATTTGACAAATTTGTTATAAAATGTATTTTTAATTTTTATAGTATTTGGTTTGCTTAAAATGTATTGTGCAATTTATTTAGATTTTTCAAGGGAAAAAGTCACACTGATTATATACACTAGATGTCGATACACCATATATATATATATATATATATATAGAGAGAGAGAGAGAGAGAGAGAGAGAGAGAGAGAGAGAGAGAGTATAATAACACTGTAAACTCCAAATATGTCCAGATAAGGTGTTAAGTAAAGTTAAGTAAAGCATGCTACACTGCAGATGTCTTTTAAGAATGTGATGATAAAAAATAATCACTAGATGGAGCAATCAGCCCACTGAAACACACAAACCCTGTATTGGAGAATGGTGGATACCTTAGGTTAACATTGCGGCTTCAGTGTCTGTATTTTGTGTTCAGACATCAGTAATCTCATCCACTGCCTTCCACGCAGGGCCCCTTATTCCTAATGATACGAAGGGTCCACAGAGGAGACTGTTTAGCTTTTGATCCTCATATAGTTAAGGTGGCACACAAACATAAAAAATTATGTCTATTACTAAATATCAGTATCAGTTTAATATATGTAGCACATTTCATTACGCATAAAGTCAGTGTGCTTAGTGTAAAACATTAAAGTAGTGTATGTTTTATCTGTGTCTGAAATTTGGTGGCCTCATGTAATATGTTGAGATGTGCAAAAAAGTCGCAACAGGAACTCAGGGATTTTTAACTTAAGGTGTCATTTATTTAAGCTTTTCATTATAATAAACTCCTCCTAGAGATTTCATTAAATCAACATGTTTGCCACAGAATATGAACTTGAATATCTCAAGTATTCATCGTCCAATATAACCAAAATTTCATGTGATGAGAATCCAAGTCTGGACACAGCAGTGTGTAAATATCAGTTGACACTTATAGCGCCACCTAATGGCAACAGGAAATCAGCAGTGAGTGATAATCATCATCTCATGTACATCTTTCATTGGTGGTTTCAGTGAATGACACACAGCAGTGTGTTGTCTAATTAGTGAGAGTGACACTCCTCACCTACGGCACTCTCGAGCTGCAGCACATATCAACGGCACCGTGCCTCGACATGCATGTGTCACGGCTGGGGTAAGAAAGAAGGGCCCAAAATGCAGGCACTAGCTGAGACGTGAGTGAGCTTTATTGAAGGAGAGTGACAAACAACCAAAAGCGAGGGAGGCGAGAAACAGAACTAAGAAAAAATCTACAGGAAGCGGTGCCTGATGAAAGCGGGGAGGATCATCAAGGACTCCAGTCACCCCAGCCATAAACTGTTCAGACTACTTCCATCGGGAAGGAGGTTCTGCAGTATCCGGTCCCGAACCAGCAGACTGAGAGACAGCTTTTTCCACCAGGCCATCAGACTGCTGAACACTTCATAGACACCTCACCTTCACTACTGGAACTTTAACATTATGCACTACACACTGTACATTAATGCCACTTGTTTTGCACAATATCCAACTACCAACCTCTGTATATTTTATATATTTTATTTTATTGTTTACTCTATTTAATTTGTAAAATATGTATACACACATATATACACACACACACGTAGATATACATATTTAGTATACACATTCAGTAATATGCATACACTCTTATATTGTACATATATTTATTCATATAATTCTCAGATTTAGCCATTCTTATATTTTGCTTGTTCTTATGTTATTGTATTTTTGCACACCTCTGTTGCTTGTGAAGCTCGCACACAATAATTTCACTCACATGTACTGTACCAGTGTATCTGCACATGTGATGTGACAATAAAAGTGATTTGATTTGAAACCATGATTAACCAATAATCAAGAAATAGAACTCCAACACAAAACACTGGGAAGTACCCGGACCATAGCAGAATGCAGGTGCAAGGGCCCTCTACTGCTGATTGCAACTTTAATTAAAGCTTTGCATTTTTCACTTGTTTTAATTTTAATTAGTTTTTTTTTTTTAAATTCAGTGTACCTTTAACAACAAACCTAGAATGAATTTTCATGAAGCAAAGAGAAATTTAAACACAATGAAAAATATAAAAGCTAGGAGTAATCGGGACAATTGCACAACTGATGACACAGTAAGTGCTGTGAAATCACTTGTGGGCCAGTTGTTCGACAACATTACACCGGAGCAGTGGGACGAGTTTCTGTTAGGTCGCGCAGACAAGGTCACCACACAACAGCTCTCTAAATAGACTATGTGAACCTTAGCATATGCTACTTCCAGTGGGGAAACTCCTGTAGGGCGCTTTTTTTTTCGGTGTTATATTCGCGTCTTGTTTACGGTTGGGTTTTCCAAAAAAAAAAAAGTCAACAAAATGGATGAATCAAGCGGCGATTTACATTTCTCAAGATGTCTTGGGCATTTACCGAATATATCTGTAGATGATGTTCATCAACTTGTCGATATTATTCCCTTCCGCCTCAGAGCAAAAGAGAGTAGGGATTGAAATTTCTCAGTATTTGTATAGAGTTCCCTCATTTATCGCGGGTGCTATGTTCTAAAAATAACCAGCGATAGGTGAAATCTGCAAAGTGGCCAGCTTTATTTTTTACAATTATTTCAGATGTTTTAAGGCTGTAAAGCCCGTCACTACACATTTTATACACTTTTCTCAGACAGACATGAACAGTTTCACACTTTTCTCTCTTGTTTAAACTCTCAAAGTTCAAACCTTCGTAAAAAAAAATTATTAAAAAAAATCCATTATAAAATAAAGATCAAAACGTGTTTTCAGTCTCAAACATTTATTTGAGAAATAAATTTTCTATAAATAATAATGACAGATTTTAGAACTAATGAATTTAACTTTAAGCTCAATTGCTTAATTTAAGCTAACAAACAATCGATCTACGCTCTTCAAACATCACAATTGATCATTTGATATTTTTTTTATGACACAGCAATGGTGAGTGTACCCTCTGCTCTGTGTAACTTAACGTAATCTTTCCGTTTTCATATTTTGGACATGATTTTTGAGTCCACCTTCGCAGTAGCAAATGACAGCAAAATAAAGCTACCAGAAATGTACAACCCTACATCCGGTCTTAAAACAGGAAGTTAGCATTTTCTCGTGCACAGGGTCTATTTGTGGGGAAACCCTGTGCTCGCAGTTGACAGCTGCAAACCAGGGGTCTTCCCCTTGCACATGACGTCTCCTCTGCCACTGTTGGCAGAAAAACAGTCGAGCGAAGGAAGACTGAACGTGGCGGTGGGTTAAAGAAAAAACTCAAAAACCTGTGGATGTGCTGTAGGCATCAGTCAAGTTCTGTCAGCTCCGCAGATGGAGTTGAAAGCGCCATAGAAAATCCATTCAATGTAACACCTTGTGACGTTCCTAAGAATTACGCCGTAAACTCAGTCATTGACGGTGTGATTTTACAGGCCGAAAAAGCAGCACATCTCTGTGCTGAAAATTACAAGAAAGAAATGTTTGACAATGTCATGGTCCCTGTGCCTCACCAGCTGATCCTGTATTAGGCAACATGTTTTCTCTCTCTCTCTCACCCACCTGCCGGGGCGGTGCTCATTATGGGCTCCCGCCCCTTGCCCACGCACCTGCTGCCTATCGGGATGATCGCAAGGCCGATTTAAGACGGCAGCACTGTGTCACTCGTCGCTGGATCGTTGAGCTATCAGCGTCAGTCTCTCAACCATTTGTGAGTTAAACTCCGTAAAGTTATTTCCGTCTGTTCGTCATTAACCCCCGTCTCTGTGTGCAGATCTACCCCGGACCTTTCCCTGCCTGCCTGTTTTCGTGTGGACGAGTGAGTGGATTTGTGTTTCCCCAGTGTGGGGAGTGAAGAGAGAGAGCCTTTGGAGTGCGTCTGATTCCCGTCTTTCCCCTCACATACCCCGGAACCCTGGACCCCCCTCCCCTCCCTCCAGCACGTTGTAAATAGTATCACCAGGTGTCGTTGTGTAAATAAACTGATTGTTAACTCTGCAAAGATTCCCAGTCTGCGCCTGAGTCCATTAACTAAAATGTGACAAACTCTGGCCTCAGCTGCAGTCTAAAGAAGTAGAAATCGCAGAAAATGTGGAAACTGTCATTTTCTCTGAGATCTCTAAGGAGCTTGCTATTCCAGAGCATGCTGTTTTCTCCGTTATGCTTTTAGACGAAAAACACCAAGAAACGATCATTTCCACATTCAAAAGACACCTGGTTCCATCTTATGGATATACATCTAGTTCTGTAAAAGCAGAAACTCGCTCTGTGGTAAAAGCTCCAACCCCACAGAAATCTCCTGTTAAACATGAAAGCGTGCCGGCTGAAAACAACTCTGAGGATAAAATATGGCTGAGCAAACTTATTCAAACTGTGTTTTCACAGTTTGCTAAAATATCAGTGTCCCCCTCTTCCTATTCTATGCATGAACGTTTGTTGGAGAAGGTCTGGGCTGAAATCCAGAACATTAAAGTGCCTTTAGGCCCAGAAGTGCTGGAAAAGGTTGCCAAGGACATTTTCAGTGATCTAAATGAAAAATTAACCACTTTAGACGAATCACTGATTGACACCACAGTTTTTTGTGTGTTCAAACAACACCTATTGGCATTAACAGACACGTGTCAAGTTGAATCACGTGAAAAAGAAGAAAAATACAGACTTTCTGTGGAACTCTGCAATGGGGACATGGTTAGGTGTGCTCTTGATAAGGCAGGCATTTTCATGCCCCCAGACAGGATTGAAGCCATCCAAAACAGATTTACCACTGTAGTCTGGACAGAACTCAAAGACGAATGTGTTAAAGTTCCATTGGAGAACTTTAAAAACCTCAGCAAGATGGTTTACAAATCTCTTTGCAAAAAGTATGAAACGCCAGAGAACGTTCTCACGTTCATGCAGTTACAATACCCAATAGTTGATGAAACAATCTGTAATGAGGATGTGGTTAGGTCTGTTATTGATAAGGCAGGCATTTTCACCCCCCTAGACAGGCTTCCAAAACAGGTTTACCACTGTAGTCTGGACAGAAATCAAAGAAGAATATGTTGAAGTCCCATTGGAAAACCACAACAAGCTGGTTTACAAATCTCTTTGCAAAAAGTGGAAAAACCAGAGAACGTTCTCACGTTCATGCAGTTACAACAGCCAATAGTTGAGGAAACGATGATGCAATTCTACACTGCAATCATCGAGTCCATCCTCACCTCCTCCATCACCACCACTATCAGGGACAAACAGAGACTGCAGCGTGTTGTGCGCTCTGCTGAGAAGGTGATTGGCTGCAGACTCCCATGTCTGCAGGACCTGTACACCTCCATGACACTGGGGCGTGCAGCTCGGATCTCAGCTGACCCTTCTCACCCTGGACACAGTCTGTTTGACCTGCTCCCCTCAGGCAGGAGGCTCCGGTCCATTCGCACCAGAACCTCTCGCCATAAGAACAGTTTCTTCCCCTCTGCTGTTGGACTCATGAACAATAACCGTATGACTGTTCCCACCACTAACACATGACCCTACGCTGTGTTCACTGCATCATTCCATGTTTGGCACTGATCACCACCTGCACTCATGTATATATCTATCTACTTAGCACTTTTAATTCTTAGTTTTATTTTTATGTCTATTTAAGCGTTATATGACAGTATGTTTGCACTAAGTACCCCAGCAATTTCCTAATGTTGTAAACCTGCTCAACATTTGGCAATAAAACCCTTTCTGATTCCAATTCTGATTCTGAAACAATCGTGGACGTGTTCAAAAACCAAGTAGCAAACTTATCTAAGAAACCGGGTTCCATCCGCAGTTTTTTCTCGTCTGCACGTTTCTGTAATGTAGGGAAATCAACTGAAAAACATTTCTTAAAAACTAATTGAAGCCATTTTTAAAATCATAATGGTGTTCCTGAAAATTGGGTGTATTCGAACAGGATGGATGGATAACCACAGGACTTTTTCCCATATGATAACTAGACAGACAGATTACTGTTCCAAACCTAAAGATAAAAGTGCATTTACTGGACTTGTTTTGTCAGCTCTTGTTTTTCAAAGACAGTGAGGAGCAAAGTCCTGCTTGTTCTGATGAAGTGTTAAACTGTATACAGCAGCGTAGTGAATAAGGATCTGTGTCCACGAATCCTCAGCAGTGACAACACTTAAACATCATAGTTCAAAATCCTTAACGCACACCTTTTTCTCTGTTTAAGTAGAGGAAGAAGTCTGACAAGTTTCAAGACCATTAAATGTTAGACAAGGCTCTGAAAACGAGGTCACGGTTACTTCCCAAGCAAAAACCTCTGCTTGTGCGCACAGAACCTAAATTCAAACAAATAAGACAATAATAAGGCAAATCACTACAAAGTGACACCAGAGGCTGGAGAAGAGCAAGCATAAAGTGACACATTGTGTGTGCACAACTTCTCTTGTTACTACTCTTCATATACCAGTGTGACAAAGTCCTGAATGCAGCCTGCACGTTAGTCCATCAAGTTCCATCTGAGCTTTAAATCAAATGCACTCAGCTTTTCCTTGGATTTTTTAGAGTTGTTCAGTTCCCACAGGAACTTCAGCAGTCGGGTTAACATGTCGCTGTGTTGCTCCGCCATCTCAGCCATTGAGTGTAGTTGCAATTTATTCTGAGGAAAAAAAGAGGAACAAAGCATTTTAAAAAGTTTGTATTTTTATTCATTTTTTACCTTAAACATAAAAAAGCAGCAACAAAAAACAAAGGATTAGGGCTGTTCGATATACCAATATATATGACGATATAAAAATGACTATGTTTCATATTATACGCTATCGTTTGTTTCGCGGTGTTGCAAAATAAACTGCTTACGGCAATATTATTTCATGGTTTAATGAAATAATGGTTTAATTAAGTTTTCTCTTTCTCTTATATTAAAAAATTACCACACTACGGACAGACAAGCAACTGTTTTTACGGTAAAACCATTGTGTGGCTCTGCTGTCCACTTGTTTATTTTCCACATAAACCTTTCACAATAAAGCTCAAGATCCTGTTGAGACTTTTCAAAATAAGCCGAAATAATGACAAAATACATCATTCAAACATCGAATTTCAGAATATGCTTCAAACAAATGACCTCAAATAAAAACATAAAGTAACTATAAATGGGGCTTACAGTCACCATGCGAATGAAGGCACAGAGAATAACAGCATGGCCAGTGAAGATGAGGCAGAACCAGGTAGCTCAAAACAGAAAGACCAGTCAAAACAAATCAAGGACCTTATTGCCAAACGATAGGCTACCTCTGTAGCATGGACATGGTTTGGTTATAAAAAGTCTGACACAGATCAGAAAATTGTACTATGCAAATTATGCCACAAAATGGTCCCCACCACCACTCAAACATGACAAACCTCTTTAACCGCCTACTAGTGATGGGTCGTTCGCGAACAAAATGGCTCTTAGAGCCGGCTCTTTGACGTGAACGACGCGAGCCAGCTCCTTATCGCGAGCAGTCACGTGGGGTTTTTTTTCTTTTTTTTCTTTCTCTCAGCCTCTCTCTCTCTCTCTTGCACTTTTTTTCTGCTTCACTTATGGAATCAGAACGCGAGCCTTGTGCTTTACGCTGGGCAGAGGGGGGAGGGGCGGTAGTTACACTCAGTAGCACAGGAACAGAGCCAGAGGGAGAGACAGAGAAAGAGAGCCAGGGACAACAACGTCACATTAGAAAGGTATAGTAATCATCCACAACTATTTTCGGTTGCAGATGATAAAGGATTCAGAAAGTTTATTCATGCAGGTCCATATGACAGAGAATATGCATCTTCTTTTTGTTTTCATATTTTAATTTATATTTAATTGTGTTGTGGTTTGCAGTGTTTTGTGTTGTTTCACTTTAAATTTGTAAAAGGAAAAAGCTGAAAATTTAAATAGTTAAAAGTTGAAATGTGAATAGTTGATTTTTGTATTATATGATTTATTTATTACATTTTATGTGGAGTGAATAAATAAAAGTATATTTACGGTGGCCCCTAGAGACAAAGCACATACAAACTTCAAATCACGTATAAACTCCAAAACACGTAAAAACACGTACAAACTCCAAAACACGTAAAAACTCCAAAACACGTAAAAACACGTACGAACTCTGAAGCACGTACAAACCCTGAAGCACGTACAAACTCCAAAGCACGTAAAAACTCAAAACACGTACAAAACACAACAGAAGTGCTCCAGGATGCCGGGCGCAGTGTTGAGCTTTTGTTACCTAGTGGCTACACAAGCCAGCAAGTACCAACGACCGGATTTTGTGTGTGGTAGTAACAGGTAAATGAACTTTTTTTTAAATTATTTAAATATATATGAGTGCCTGTGTATAAATACACAAACAATACACACATGCTTTCAATTGTGTAATTTAAGTGATCTAGTAGCTCTGCTTTGGAAGTTCAGTTCATGCTAGAAATGTGTTTTGTCTCTAGGGGCCACCGCATATATTTATATATCAACATATATAAATAAAACCACTTTTTTTACATTAGTAATTCCTTTTGTGCATAATTTTATATTATTGTTAATAATAAATTAATTAAAGCAACAAAACAACCTGAAGAGCCGGTTCGGAGCCGAAAGAGCCGGCTCTTTTTAGTGAGCCGAACCGAAAGAGCCGGATCTCTAAAAAGAGCCGGAAATCCCATCACTACCACCTACACAAGAATCACATGGAAGAAGATGGGGAAAGTTTATGGATGAGAAGCAAAAAAGAGCTGTTAGTAGGGCTGCCACAAACGATTATTTTGATAGTCCACTAGTCACCCATTATTTTTGCGATTAGTCGACTAATCAGATCATGCATCCAATGGACGTAAAAGCTTATTGCACCAGCATGCATCTGCTCTTATATAGCTATCACTAGCTTACAGCTTTAAGTGTTTAAGGTATGTGCTAACTAAAAATAAAGACAAGATGATAGTTTATTAAATTTTAATGAAATTTGCAGATTGTCTTGGTGGAGTTTAATAAACTCAGCCGTCTGCTCCTTGCTATCTAAAATATATCGGGATACCGGAGTATATTCTGGAGCATCTCACAGTTCTGATAATCAGTTGTCTGCTTGACGTTTATTCAGCTGTGTAAAAACTATAACTTTAATCTCAGCCAAACCGATTTACTCAGGAACAAATAAAATACTGAAAAAGCCAAACAATAACATTTTTTAGTTGTCTAAATGACTTATATATTATGTTCTCACGGGCTCTAGTGAGCCTTGAACCCCGGCTAGCTATCGATCTGGTGGGTAACAGACGTCTCCAAAAACGTCGGAGCACTTTTGAAAATATGTGGTGTCTTAATAAACCAAGCAGATATTTGAAGTTTACACAGCTACATTCTCGCCTGAAAATATGTTAAACGTTTATTTTATGACCCAGAAAGAATAATATTAAAACTAGCCTCTGCCATTGTTGGAAACTGAGCAGGGCCGCGCTATGAATTCTGGGACAGGTTGGGCCACAAAGTATACACCCGACCCATCCTTCAAATCTGGGGAAATGAAGTGCGCCTTTGTCCGAGTCTTCGAATTTGGACAGTCTTCGTCACATCACTGTAACGTAATCGGCCTAAAAATGCAGGTATATGAGGATGCGGTTCCTGAATTTGGACACAGCTACGATACCGGACACTGCTTCTTCTTCTTCGAGGTTTAACGGCAACTGGCATCCTTGTGCTGCCATCTTCTGTTTCAGTCCGTTATTACACTCAAATCCTACTACTTATAGACCCTGTGCACGAGAAAATGCTAACTTCCTGGTTTGAGACAGGATGTAGGATTGTACATTTCCGGTAGCTTTACTTTGCGGTCAATCGCTACTGCGAAGATCTACTCCAAAATCATGTCCAAAACTCAAAAACGGAAAGATCGCGTTAAGTTACAAAGAGCAGAAGGTGGGAACACTCACCACTGTTGTGTCATAAAAAATTGAAAGATCAATTTTGACGTTTAAAGAGTTTAGATCGATCAGTTGTTTACATCACTCAACACAAGCAGAACGGCATTACTGCATGCAGAAGACACATCGTCCACATTCAGAAGCACATCTCTGTATAGTGACTGGTCTTATGATTTAAACAGGCAAATGTTCAGCATTCAAACTACAGGTGAAGAATAGTCAAACCAGATGTTTCCCCCATTATGTCGAGATCAGCTAGTCAAGTACACACCTACACAGCATGTTAACGAAACTGTGAAAAAAAGCCACACAAAAAATGAATGATTGCTGGTAAGGGTTTCTATACATTAGTATTTACAGTGGTCCCTCGTTATAACGCGGTTCACCTTTCACCTCGCTGTTTCGCAGATTTTTTAGTGCAAGTTTGCATGCTTGCATGCTTTTTTTTTTTCTTTTTTTTTTTACATCACATTGTGTCCTGCGTCCTGATCACTGCAGACTAGTGATGGGATTTCCGTCTCTTTTTAGAGATGCGGCTCTTTCGGTTCGGATCACTAAAAAGAGCCGGCTGTTCATTCACAATGTTCATTTACCTGTTACTACCACACACCAAATCCGGTCGTTGGTACTTGCTGGCTTGTGTAGCCAATAGGTAACAAAAGCTCAACACTGCGCCCAGCATCCTGGAGCACTTCTGTTGTCTTTTGTACGTGCTTCTGAGTTTTTACGTGCTTTGGAGTTTGTACGTGCTTCAGGGTTTGTACGTGCTTCAGAGTTCGTACGTGTTTTTACGTGTTTTGGAGTTTTTACGTGTTTTGGAGTTTGTACGTGTTTTTACGTGTTTTGGAGTTTGTACGTGCTTCAGAGTTCGTACGTGATTTGAAGTTTGTATGTGCTTTGTCTCTAGGGGCCACCGTAAATATACTTTTATTTATTCTCTCCACATAAAATGTAATAAATAAATCATATAATACAAAAATCAACTATTCACATTTCAACTTTTAACTATTTAAATTTTCAGCTTTGTCCTTTTACAAATTTAAAGTGAAACAACACAAAACACTGCAAGCCACAACACAATTAAATATAAATTAAAATATGAAAACAAAAAGAAGATGCATATTCTCTGTCATATGGGCCCGCATGAATAAACTTTCTGAATCCTTTATCATCTGCAACTGAAAATAGTTGTGGATCATTACTATACCTTTCTAATGTGACGTTGTTGTCCCTGGCTTTCTGTCTCTCCCCCTGGCTCTGTTCCTGTGCTACTGAGTGTAACTACCGCCCCTCCCCCCTCTGCCCAGCGTAAAGCACAAGGCTCACGTGCTGAGTGAAGCAGAAAAAAGTGCAAGAGAGAGAGAGAGGCTGAGAGAAAGGAAAAAACAAACAAAAAAAAAAAAAACATGTGACGGCTCGCGATAAGGAGCCGGCTCGCATCGTTCACGTCAAAGAGCCGGATCTAAGAGCCATTTCGTTTGCGAACGACCCATCACTACTGCAGACGATCTCCTCCATGACGTCTCTCCTGTACAGTACAGAATCGCTGCATCGATCGCTAGCAGTGTGACTCTGCAGTGTTGTATGTCAACATTTTGCACCGTCAAAAAATAAAATTGGCTACTTGATTTCACCTATCGCTGGTTATTTTTAGAACATAACACCCACGATAAACGAGGGACCGCTGTTTACAGATACTGAGAAATATAAAATTTGAATCCCTTTTCTCTTCTGCTCTGAGGCGCAGGGGGAAAAATATCGACAAGTCGATGAACATCATTTACAGATATATTGGGTAAATGCCCAAGACATCTATAGAAATGTAAATCGCCGCTTGATTCATTCATTTGCTTAACTTGTTCTGGACCGTAAACAGGGCGCGAATAGGACACCGGAAACAAAGCTCCCCACAGGAGTTTCCGCACCGGAAGTAGCACTTGCTAACGTGCACATAGTCTATTCCTGCGTCTTTTGGGATCTTACAAAACTTCAAAGACGCCTTGACTATTAAATTAGTCGTCGACGATTTTAATAGTCGACGTAATTGTGACTAGTCGACTAATCGTGGCAGCCCTAGCTGTTAGGTGCTGAAAAGAAACCCTAGACTCAAACATTAGAACAGGCTTTTCCTTGCAGGAAGCCATGTAATAAATACTCACAAAGAAAATGGCGGCCGTTTAAACTCATGTCTAAAAATGTATAGTTTTATGCATCGGTCAAAACACTCGACTCCAGGTACACAACGCCCAGCTGAAAACAATTCACACAAGTCGAGTTGCCTGGGATTCACAAAACTTACAGAAAATGCACTATTTTGTGATATATATCATTATCAGGGGAGAAATGTCTTATATCGGGATAAGAGATTTTGGTCATATCACAAAGCCCTACAAAGGATTCACGAGTTGCATACACATAACAGCATTCTGTTGCAGCATGAGCAGTTTATAATTACCTTGAAAAACTAAATCAGTCACAACATTAAACTCACCTTCTGTTTGTAGAGAAGTTGATCAGGTTTTTTCTTCATTTCCTGAGACCAGCTGCTCTGGATCACCAGCTTGTATCTTCATCTTTTTTTCTCTCGGTGAAGTCTTTCCTTTTCTTGTCCATTGCTCTGCACTGGAAAACCAAAGTGTATGATCATAGGTAAAATAAGTGATATTTTTCCACTGCAAGATTTAGAGTGTTCAAGTAGTGATCGCTGTTGATCCACTTCTCAAATAATCTCTAAGGATCTGAATTTTTAAGAAAGATACAAATATTTCTTCTTATATTTGGCTAAAAGCTTGATATAGACATAACAGTTTATATAATATGTCAGCATCCTCCACAAGTCATATAAAGCCCCTGCACACCAGCACTGCGCTTACATTATACTTCAATCAAGATATAGTTATTATTGATTTAATATTTATTTTTGTAGTCATAATTATTAGTATTTAACCACATTAACACAACAGTTGACAAAAATATTGCACATACAGGAAATGCTGCTCAGGATTTCATAAATTACATTTTCAACAAATGTTGGAGTAAAAACTCAGTTACAGGGAAAATGTGTCTGTCTGCAAATATTAATTAAACATTTCTATGTGCTACAAAATGGCCATAATGATAAATGTGCTGAGGTGAAACTAAACTTTAAATAATATTACCATTACAGTCGGTTTACCACCAAATTAATCTATGCTGGTCAACTAGCTAAATGTCTTTACTTTCAGAGGCTAAAATTAGCATTTGTTAGCGTCAGCAAGGAAGGTCTGAGGCTTAAACTAGGGTTAGTGTACCTTTGCCTGAAACCCTTTAAAGTGTACAGTAGAGGCAACTGTAAAACATAGGTATTGATATAGTACTTATTAGAGTCCTAAAGTAATTTCTTCCTCTCTATACATTAGTAGAACCATGAAGTCACTTTTCCCAGTTATCCACATTGCTGACTTTCGTTAATTAGCAGGTTAGCAGTCACAGATGTGTAATACCCAGAGAGATGCAGACAGCTAACTAGTGTTTATGAAAACTGGTCCAACCACTGAAGAGCAAAACAGGTGGTATCATAGTAAAAATTATTTTAACATTAACTAAAATGGAAAGTTTAAGCCACGTTAAACCTAATTAACAATTAATTTTTAAAAAATGAGTCAGAAAAATATCCCTGACTTGTCTGGAGACAGCAGAAACCATTTAACAAATAAATTAACAATTCTTTCTAAATGAAAACACGGAGTCTTTTGAAAAACATTATTTTAATAAAAGAAAACATGAGTTTTAATATTTACCACTGAAATTTGAAGGCTGTTTCTCCAACTCCAGAGTCCAAAGTCCAGAGGAAGCCTGAAAGAAGTGTAATGGCTGCTCTTGCGCTTACTTTTCCCTCCTTTTGGGGTTCTTTTTCCCACAATGCATTGCAGTAGTTGAGAAGAATACCAGTAAATACACACACATATATGTATATATATGCAAAAAAACAACAAAACTTTAATTTTACAGTGTTTATTTATCAGATAAAGTAAGTTAAATTTCACTATCACTATAAATTTCATGTCCGGCTGGAAACAGCAGGGGTGTCAAAATTCAGAGGGCATATCCACCCGAGGACCGAGGCCTTCGCGGTCTAAGTGGGCCGGGTCCTCCGAAAGCCAGGTTGGCTGAAGTGAGGGACTGTGAAATTGGACGGTCAGAATTAGTCACGAGCTCTCTCGGTGGAGATAAACTCTGCCGTCTGCTGCTTGCTATCTAAAATATAACCGGACGCTGGCGTAAATTCTCGACCATCTCACACTTCTGTTTAATCGGTTTTCTGTTTGACGTTTATTCAGTTGTGTGAAATACTCAGGAATCCTCCAGAGGGCTTAGGTTTATTGACTCTAATCATCTCAGCCAAACCGATTTACTCACGAATAAATAAAACACTGAAAAAAGCCAGACAATAACATTTTTAAGTTATCTAAGTGACTTGTCATGTTTAACCTGAGTAGCGAAAAACCGCTGATGTTTGCTGCTCTCGCCGGCTCAGATATTTAAGGTTTACACACCTACATTCTCGCCTGAAAATATGTTAAAAGTTTATTTTGCGACCCAGACTAAGCAGCTGCCGCCATTGTTGGAAACTGGAATTGGCTGGACCGTAAACAGGGCGCGGGAGCTTTGAATTCTGGGATATGGTTTTTCAATTTTGTTGTCCGGGTGGAAAATCGGGAGAAATTCGGTAGAATGGTGGCTCCGGGAGAAATACGGGTGGGGCACTCCCGGAGAAATCGGGACGGTTGGCATGTATGCCTTAGACCCATGCAATAAATTTTTCCCTACATTTACAAAAAAAAAAAAAAAAAACGGTTCTGCGGCTCAGTCAGAGAGCGTGTAGCGGTTGCTAGGCAACAGTTTCTCGTTTTTTCTTTAAGGGTGGGCGGGGTTAAACGCAGATCAAATGACATCACATCCAGGGATCAAAGGAGTAGTGACATCACAGGCAACGTCTTAAAAGGCAAGGCAGTCTTAAAAACCGTTATAGACACACACACCGCTTATGTTGGGTTCAAACGCAGTTACTTGCTTAATAACAAACCTAGAATAAATTTTCACGAAGCAAAGAGAAATTTAAACACAATGAATAATATAAAAGCTAGGAGTAATCTGGACAATTGTACAACTGATGACACAGTAAGTGCTGTGAAATCACTTGTGGGTCAGTTGTTCGACAACATTACACCGGAGCAGTGGGACGAGTTTCTGTTAGGTCGCTCAGACAAGGTCACCACACAACAGCTCTCTAAATTTGTGGCAAACATTGTGACCCTGTGCTCGCAGTCGACAGCGGCAAACCAGGGGTCTTCCCAGGCCACCCCTGCACCGGACGTCTCCTCTGCCACTGCTGGCAGAAAAACAGTCAAGCGAACGAAGACTGCACGTGGTTGGGGGTTAAAGAAAAAACTCAAAAACCTGTGGATGCGCTGTAGGCGTCAGTCAAGATCTGTCAGCTCCGCAGACGGAGTTGAAAGCGCCATAGAAAATCCACTCAATGTAACACCTTCTAACGTTCCTAAGAATTACGCCGTAAACTCAGTCATTGGCGGTGTGATTTCACAGGCCGAAAAAGCAGCACATCTCTGTGCTCAAAATTACAAGAAAGAAATGTTTTACAAACTCTGGCCTGAGCTGGAGTCTAAAGAAGTAGAAATCACAGAAAATGTGGAAACTGTCATTTTCTCTGAGATCTCTAAGGAGCTTGCTATTCCAGAGCATGCTGTTTTCTCTGCCATGCTTTTAGACGAAAAACACCAAGAAACGATCATTTCTACATTCAAAAGACACCTGGTTCCATCTTATGGATATACATCTAGTTCTGTAAAAGCAGAAACTCGCTCTGTGGTAAAAGCTCCAACCCCACAGAAATCTCCTGTTAAAAATGAAAGCGTGCCGGCTGAAAACAACTCTGAGGATAAAATATGGCTGAGCAAACTTATTCAAACTGTGTTTTCACAGTTTGCTAAAATATCAGTGTCCCCCTCTTCCGATTCTCTGCATGAACGTTTGTTGGAGAAGGTCTGGGCTGAAATCCAGAACATTAAAGTGCCTTTAGGCCCAGAAGTGCTGGAAAAGGTTGCCAAGGACATTTTCAGTGATCTAAATGAAAAACTAACCACTTTAGACGAATCACTGATTGACACCACAGTTTTTTGTGTGTTCAAACAACACCTATTGGCATTAACAGACACGTGTCAAGTTGAATCACGTGAAAAAGAAGAAAAATACAGACTTTCTGTGGAACTCTGCAATGGGGACATGGTTAGGTGTGCTCTTGATAAGGCAGGCATTTTCATGCCCCCAGACAGGATTGAAGCCATCCAAAACCGATTTACCACTGTAGTCTGGACAGAACTCAAAGACGATTGTGTTAAAGTTCCATTGGAGAACTTTAAAAACCTCAGCAAGATGGTTTACAAATCTCTTTGCAAAGAGTATGAAACGCCAGAGAACGTTCTCACGTTCATGCAGTTACAATACCCAATAATTGATAAAAAAATCGTGAACGTGTTCAAAAACGAAATTGCAAACTTATCTAAGAAACCGAGTTCTGTCCGCCAAATATTATCATCTGCGCGCAATTTTTTCTGGATCAAAAGATACAATAAGGTTTCTCCAGTGTAGGGAAATCAACTGAAAAACATTTCTTAAAAACTAATTGGAGCCATTTTTAAAATCATAATGGCTCTTTAATTAATTGGATCATTTATGAAACTCCACTGACCGGTAGCGACAGATGGCCGTCCCCTCACTGAGCCTGGTTCTGTCGGAGGTTTCTTTCTCTTAAAAGAAAGTTTTTCCTCCCCACTGTCGCCAAGTGCTTGCTCAGAGGGGTGTGTCTGCTGGGGTTTTCTTTTTAACACTGGAAGGTACCAAACCTTACAGTAATACATTGTAAGGTTACCTTACAATGTATTACTGTAAGGAAACCTTACAGTGTGAAAAGACCATCATTTACTTTCCCTTACAGATTGAAGTGAACTGAATTGAACAGAAAACAACTAATTCAGCGCTTCAAGTTAATGTCAATAAAAATGTTTACATTTCATGCCCTGATTTCTGTTTGATTTCATTGTCTGTGAGTTGAACAAATTCATTCATACCAACTTTGTGTTTCATTTAAATGTGTAACCTATTTTTAAACCTTTCAAAAATCTGAACACGGCAGAATACCGTTTAATAAAGCAGAATGTGATATTTTGTATCTTGACTTATTTCAAAACATACATAGATTTATGTGTGGAAGAAGACAATGTAGCATTTCTTAAAGGAGAGAAAAGAAAAGAGCCAGCTGAGTCTATTATTGTTACCAGACAAGAATATAACTGCACCAAATTTTGAAAGATTAAATACAAGAAATTTTAATCTTTTGACAAAGTGATTAAGTGAAACATTTTGGATTTACTCAGTTTCGAATGATGAGATTTTCTGAAATGTAGATATATTTAAAATAAATACATTTTTAAAATAGACATTGAACAGGATACACTTCCTTTTCAACATGACACCCACCTTCAGAAGGCATGTGACGCTCTTTATTGGCCCACAGTTTTCACTGATCGATGTCTCAGGCCAAAGGGCATTGGTTCATTGAGCAATGAACCATAACGGCTCTGTAAGCACATTCACTTATTCAACCTGAACTAAACTGAGAGCAAATTTTGGCTTTTAGGGAGAGGTAAAAGAGACCACTGTAAAGGAAAGGGGAGATGTTGATTCAAAGCAGAAAAATATGAACAAATGAGATCTTCAGAGTTAAAGAAACGCAAGCTGATGAATGATTCAAATGAGTTTTTATCCCAATGATCTTGTTTAATTGGTTGTTAAAAGCCAGAATTGTGATTTAAATCATAATTCAATTCATCTCCCAGCTCTGTGATTAATTACTGCTATAGGATTATTAAAAGTATACTCATCACTTCTCGTAACACAACATATAAACTGTGAAAAATGAATGAATGAAAATCTGTGGTCTCAAAGAATCACCTGTTAGGACATTAAACATTGTTGAGCTGGATATGGCCATTTTGTTTGTGTTGAGCTTATTCCTTGGTCATTTGGTGACAGGATACAGAGCCCGAGGGCTCTGTGTGAACCTAAAAAAGTGCTGAAATTAAATTGTGCGTTTTTATTTTACTGTGAATGCCAAACAGGAAGTTGGTACATGCAAGAATGAAATGTCCCCAGTAAATAGAACAGAACTGCCCTTTTGTCACGGTACTGGCTTAACCATCGTACACCCTCTCTGTGCTGTGTGTGTTTCCTCCGTGCTCCCCGTATTTCCGAGTTCTGTTCCCAGTTTTGTTTTCTATCTTTATGGTTTGAGTTTCATGTTTGAGTTTTTGGTTTTGTTTTCTGTATTAGTGTAAGAGTTTTCCAGCAATAAAGCTGCCGTATTGACTTTACTCCCCATGTACAAGTCCTGGTGACACCTTTACTGTCATTGTACATGTACAACGAAATTGAGGATGCTTCACACCAACTGCAGGAATAAAATATTCAGTGTAAGACAGCAGCAATTAAAAAAACAAAAACAGAAATGTATACAAAAGGAGAGAGGGGCACACATTTCACTAAGATCACTAAGTTAGGACAACTTAGTCATTGCAAGTACACAGTAATAAGAATAACCCGATTAATCTCAGTGTGAAATACCAATTGTATACCCACTAAACACCAAGTGCTAATAAATTAAAAAAAAAACATTTTTCTTACACAAATTAAATGCAACTAAATCACATGATGTTTTTTTTCTCATATTTTTAGTTCAACACTGCAAATATAATTCAAAAACAATTAACAACAAGTTAAAATCCGAATTTTATTTTTAAAACAAAAAAAATATATCAGCCAACATACTGGACACTGTTCTGCTGCACAACAAACAATATATTGCCACTATTAGAGCTTGTGTTATTTCACTATATTTTAAATGTTATCAATTTTATATACTATATTTTTAGTTAGACAACCTGAAACTTTAAGCTTACAATGAAACTTAGTCTCAGATTTAATTAATCTGAGACTAAGTTTAAGCTTCCCATAACTTTGTATTGCAAGTTACATTACTGTTACATTACATTGCAGCTGGGTTGTGTAGGGTAGCAGCCTAAGCAGAGAACCCCAGAGCTCCCTCTCTCTAGCCACCTCCTCCAGCTTATCCAAGGGAATTCCAACATGTCCTGGGACATGCCTAGGAGGCATCCTTGCCAGATGACCGAACCACTTGGCTCGATCTTACGTTCCCCTCTTTCCTTCTCAGCATGGGGCAGTAACTTATCACTGACACAGATATGGCACTCCATCCTTTTCTGTAGTGAAAATTATTGCCAATAAGAACGAGGTTTTAGTTCAATGGGGTCATTGTGAAACCCAAGTAGGCTTCCAAAGCCGAGTACAAGTGTAGTATATCTTACTGAGGATAGAAAAGGAGACAAGTAAGATATTGTAGAACAGACCCAATATACTTTCATTAGGATTAAATATATGGTTACATGGTTGGACCAGAAACTGACTGACGGCAGGGAGACAATGAGAGGAGAGGAATGATTATTTAGAAGATATAAAAAAGAGATGGCAGGGCTAGGAAGTTTGAAAGAATGAGAAAATGCAACAACATTAACTACTGTGAAGTAAAATGAAGTAATTCAACATACCTCAGCCTTGTCTCCCTTCCTTAAGAATGACTTCTTAGCCAGCCACCCATCAACCTTGTGCTGTAAAGTCTCACCTGTAGCTCCAGGTCTTATGAACCTGTAGATGTCAGTGTGGTGCTGTGCTGCATTTCTCCTTTTAACTCACAAAAAAGCTGCTCTCACTGTAATGTAACATACTTTAATCTAACCTCAAGGTCATGTTCCACAAACATTTTCTTTGTAATACAGATCACTATGAACATCTTAAAGGATATTACTGTATATCTGACACGTAAAATATCAGAAGGAAGAAAGAAAATCCTCAGATTTGTCACAGTGTCCCCTTGTCTCTCCTGTGGAACAAGTGGGTATATTTTACAGAAGGAGTGCTGAGACACACATCAGAGAGTGTCAAGTAAATTGGCAAGGGTAACAATTACAACTTGATCTTTGGCCACGAGGGTCGTAAGAAAAACAGTTAATAATGCTAGTACTTTAAAACACTGGTTTCTCAGATGAATTTAAATTCCAAACATTAAAAAAGTGTGCTGATAGACTTTACCTAAAGCAGACCGTAAGGTTTGATGCGTCATTAAAGTGCAGCTTTACAAACAAAACAACAGAAGCACTCGTGCAGACTCAATACGCACAAATATAGAATAGATTAGAATAAAATAGCCCTTTAGTGTCATTGTACATGTACAACAAATTTCTGAGTGCTCCACACTAACTGTGACGGAATAAAATCTAAATTAGTACACAGCCTGAATAAGTAGCAAACAACAGAAATATATACAGTCAAGAGAGATATATACAAAAATAAGAGAAAAGCCCACATTACAGAACATCATATTCATTGATGTGCAAAGGTATGCGTGAGGAAATTAACATAAATAAAACTGTGAATGGACTGATTCTTATATAGCGCTTCTCTACTCTCCCGGAGTACTCAAAGCACTCTATCCAACATGCCTCATTCAGAAGCACTTCTATACACAAGTGCAAACTAACCTGCATTCACATCGGAGGGCAATTTGGGGTTAGTATCTTGTCTAGGGATACTCGACATGCAGACTGGGGAAGCCAAGGATTGAACCACCGACCTTCCGATCAGTAGCTGATCTGCTCTACCACCTGAACCACAGCCATCCCTGTGAATAATGCGTGCAGACAGCAGATCAATTATGAGTACAGTGGATAAATAAATGTTATGTGACTCGTGTGCATCAATGCAGTAAACTTCAATTCTATTCTATTCAACTTGTAATTTCTAGTTAAATGCTGAAATCTGTCCTGACAAGAGAAGCACCTTTGAGCTTTCATCATTAACATTGCACTAATTCCGTGCAACAAAAGCACAGAAACAAAACACCCAAGTAGTGTTTTTAAGTTCCAACCTGTGTCACCATTTATGACATTTAGTTTTCTATATGGGGTTACAAGTGAGAATAAAGAGCCATGCAAACTCGTTCCAAAGTTGTATACGTGTTTGTCCTCTACATCATCCCTGTCCTGAGTTTCAGTAACGCGGCTCCATTCCTGCTGCAGTGTGAGAGCAGTTACCTTGTCCCGGCTCCCTCCTGAGTCTGAAATACTACTCAGAGTTGTCAGCTTGTGAAAAACCCCTTTGGCTGGTATTTAGTCCTTCCGTTTGGAACATAACACTGCAAAGCAATATTATAACTAGTCATCAATGAAGCCTGAGTAATTATAAATTAGTAGACCTGAGTACAGATTATCTTCAAACTGGAAGAGTTGGCTGGATTTGTACAAAGTGAAATGTTTGGCAATGAACAGATGCAAGGATATCACTGTTATAGCCTCATGCAATAAAGAGGATGTATGCTGTATCACAAGACACAATAAGATGACTGATCAAGTTTTTCACTACCTCATTGATACGAGGCATTTTGTAGCAGGTCTAGCAGGTGTGGCAGTTGTTTGACTTCAAATGACAACGTTAATATCCACATTTAACTTTCAACTTTTTTCTCAAAATGAACATATTTTTTTCTTAAATCGGTCCTAATACTCTGTTGTAGGCACCTGGACTGTAAAGTAGGAGCTCAGGATTAAAGTTCCCTGCTGAAATCAAAACAAGAAAGCCAACAAATATACACTCATCGATCAAGGTAAAGCAGTTTATTTGAAACCAACAGATAGAATATATCTGAAAGACAGTTCAGACAGTTCAGTGAACAGTTTCGTTATTAGAGCAGAAAGTGTAGGAATTTTTTTGTTCTAACAATTAAATGGTCCAAACTAAATTTGATAAGCCTGGAAAAACACAGTTCTTTAAAGTAACACATTACATAACTGCGCTGATCATTTTTGTATAGTCCCTCTTGCATATCCAGGGGTGTTGCTGTGATCAGTTTCTAAAAGTGAATAACTCAGCATTCCTGTTAGCCATGTACAGTAGTCGGATGCTGCGCACACAGCCGGCAGCAGCTTCCTGAAGCTCCTCGTCATCGGATCCCATCATGTGGATCAGTGGCTGTGGAAGTATACAGGACAGAGCTGACAACCAGCAGAAGAATGTATTCCCAACAAATCTCATTTACTAAAGAGTGTTTCTCAAAACTGTTTTAAAACACCAGAATCACATCACATTTCAAAGCATGAGATGCATTATAATACACCAGTCCACACATCGGTGTGGTTAGCAAAGAAGCAGAGGCAAGGCATTCCTAGGATTTTCCCAGAAAAACCAGAAGATGAAGTGAGCCAGCCTGTGGGTGAAAAAGCTGTGAACTTACATAATAAGTCCAGTTAAAATCTAAAGAACTGCTGTTCTTCTACTTATAACCACATTATTTTGTAGAAAAAGACAAAAGCAGTCTGCTTAGTGTCGAGGAGTGTGTGTGAAACATTTGTGTTTCATGTGATTAAAATCCAAATATACATTATGGAGTAGTGTTGCAACTATTAACTGGTACATTAATAAGAGCAAACAAACAGATTTATAAAGTATTTCTTGAATTGGCACATTCTTACCACCCATTAAATAAAATCGAATAAAAATGCAAGTCTAAATGGAGGAAACAAAAAAGCAGTTTGAATGTGACTGAATTTTGGAGTCAGATATCTAGGTACCACAGCACTGTAACTGACCTGAACTACTTCTTTTTCATGCATGGTAATACAGTTGTTGGGATTCCTTGACAGCTGATACAGGGCCATGGCTGTGCTCCGCTGGACCGAGCCTTCTTTCGACTTAAGGTTACGCACAAGTGGTGCCACAGCTCCAGCCTCACCAAATGATGCCCTATTGCTGCCCCACATGCAGCACTGTGCGATGGCATCAGCAAGATGGTGACGGAGCCTGTCATGAGTCTGGAGAGAAATAAGACGCTACTGAATCCCGGAGAGCATTTTTTACATTGCCCAGAACAAGTTGTGTCTACTAATGCACCCCTCATTAGCTGGATTCATACAGCAGTGAGTGATTAAAGAGCACCTAAACTCAGCATACAGATGGTATATGAATACAGACAACAACACTACAACCCTGTTGTTTTTCTCCAGCAGTGAGGTGTTCTTACTGTGTTAGTCAGCTTGGCCAGCGATGGGACGACCCCGAAATCAGTGAGGATTGCCAGATTCTCCTCATCTTTGGCTATTTTGCAGATGGCAGCACAAATACTTGCCAGCACTTCATTGTTTGTTGAGCTCAGCAATTTAACAATCAGTTGGAATCCACCGATGAGCGAGCGTGCAGTTTCTCCTGCATCCTAGAGTCAAAAAGTCTGTTATTAGCTGCAAACGAACACAGAAGATGATCAAGAGGGGAGCAGTCCTAAGAATCCAGTCCAGTGGATCCAGTGAATAAGTACTAACAAAGCCCGACCCTGTTTCCAGAAAATATCAGGATGCCTTTTAAAATGTAAATAAAAACAGAATGCAAGCATTTACAATTTTTTTCATTTTCATTTTTATCGATCTATCAACTTTCAAATCACTGAAGTGGACTCTGACAAACAACACGAGTAACTGATGCTTAAATTATTTTCTGTGTTAAAGCTCAATTTAGCTGGAATCTACACTGGTCCAAAATATGGATTGGCCTTGCTAACCACACAACTTAGCATAATCTTGTTCAAATATTGGCACACAATAACAACACAAAAATGTCCAAAATGCTGAGCTAGAGGTTTAAAGGTGGTAGTCCACTGGGTTTGGACACAGTGGGTACATCAATATTTAATTTACAGCATATCATAAGTTTATAAGTTTTCTATGCTTTTAACACACCACGGTTACAAATGAATATAATGTTATTCTGTGCATGGTTGCTCTGTCCTCTGAGCTACAGCCACCCCAGCTGTGTGCCTCTGGAGCTGGTAGCATGTTCAGAGAAGATTTTCAGCTGGGAAATCAGAAGCCATGCCACAGGATATTTACTCAGTCTGGCAAAAAGACTGCAGAACTCTTTGATTCACAGGATAAATATGTGCTTCACTTCACACAAACAGGAGACACAAAAGACCCAGTTTTAAGTCACAGACAACTAAAGAAATACATACCTCTGCATTTTCAATGCATGCACAAAGAGCCCAAGCAGCACTAGACTGAACATCTGCACTGGGGTTTTTTAGCAGCGACCACACCAGACGGATTCCATCGAGCTGGTCAATGATTCTGAAGCGAGAGAAAGACATGAAAGTGTTGTGAGAAAAGAGGGAATGAAAGAAAAGAATGAACAAACAAATAAACAATTGTAAACACATTTTGCCCACTGTGTGAAACTCCCCACAGTAACTGGCTATATTTTATCATCCTGACAATTTTTTATTGAGCTTTTTATCCCAAACACCTTGTAATGTGTTAGTTAGCACTAATAGATAACTAACAACGTGAATTCTGACATTAAGTTGTATTTAGGTTTAGGTATGTTAGTCTGACCAGCTCAGCTCCTAACAGTGACCGCAGGCCTATAGTAAAACGCTGGGAATTAAACCACAACCACATTTAACACAGCAGGTACAATAAACAAAGCTTTTAAAACCTGTCATTAAGCCGGGGATAAAAGGGTAACCTACCTGCATAATTACAAATGTAAAAAACAGGAGATTTCTTGAAGCATCAATGCATGACCAGTTAATGATACCGTGTTTAGATCCTAGACTTGATGTCATTCTTTTGTAAAACTGTATGACCGTATTGTCAAGAATATGTGAGTGTGTGAATATATGAGACAGACACATCACATTTTAACAGGCAGTTTGTCTTGTGTAAATTGTACTTGTGATGTACAGAAAGAGACAGAGACTTACACCATGTTATCCTTATTTGTTGCACAGGCACCCACTGCTTTGGTAACATTCACAAGCAGTGCCTGGTTAGATTACAGGAAGATGAATCAGTAAAGGATCAAGTTGTAAACATGGCATCACCCTTAATGCAAAAATAGAAAAAGAAATCTAGATACCTGGTTTGGGCTTGTGAGCAACTTAACTAGTGGTTTGATGCCTCCAAACTCACGGATGGCAGCCTTGTTAGCAGGTATCTGGGCAAATTCCCCCAGGGCTCCCACTACATTGACCAAGACTTCTTCAGGTTGATCAGTTAGTAGATTCACCAAGATCTCCAAGGCTTTGTACTCTTGAAACCTTTAAGGAAAGAAGACAAAACTGGGGTTGCATGATATCACTTAGAATAATTTAGCAATTAATTATTTTAACCAAAGAATGTAAAACAACACTAAGAGTTTAGTAGTCTTTACCAGGTTGTGCTAGACTGGGAACTGTAAACATTTGTGCTATCATTGGCAGCAAAAATATACATAGGTGGAAAGTCAGGGGATGAATAAAGTACTTCTTATCTCACTTTTTAATCCATTCAATAGTCTGAACCATGTCTGGACCACGGTGTGAAGTGGTTTGAACAACAGACTGATGACTATCACTATGTCTAGAACCCCATGCAGGGCATACTACTCAAACTTAGCATTGACTTAGTTGTATCTGCAAGCCACACTGCAACCCATCTCTGCTCCCCTTCTCCTTTCATGTCGTTTCTGACTAAATCCAGCATGAAATACTAGGAAAAGACATGCATATCCACAATGGGAAGAAAACCAAGTCAAAAATAAATGTAAAATGTCAACAGCTAGCACACTGTGTGGCTCCAGTTTTGCCTTTTAACTGCACCATGGAATCAATGTCTGTATTATCATTAATCAAGAAAATGGCTAATATGTGCTGCTGTCCAGACCATGTAAATCATCAGTCACAGAAAAGAAAAAAACATCCTGTTGTTTGCAGTGGGCTACAGGGTCTCTTTTGACCCTAAACTTAATGACGGAAAAGAGAAGAAAGTCGACTTGCCTCTCAATACTCCTGTAACAAAACATATTCAAAAATGATTGTCATTTCAGTACGCCACTCAGCCTGTGACTGATTCTGAAATGAGCGCATGCCCCTAAAACCCTGTTACCATTAACAGCCTTTCCTTTTTGACAGTAAAAAGGCTGTCAAAAAGGAAGCGACAGGCTCTGTCGCTTCATTCCAAACTTTTGCTTGACCTAGACATTTCAACCTCCTAAGACCCGCACTCCTCCACGGCATGCATTTTTAATTTCTCTTTGATATTTGGTCACATTGGGGCCTTATTTTTGTTTTTAAGAAAAATAAGAGCCACATATGAGGATATTCGTTTAAAATTTTGATAGAACAACAGTAACAGTAACAATAACAGTAACAATAACAGTATAATGTCCTCGTAAGTGGATATCAGGTCTATTTTGGTCTAAATAACCCAAAATGTGATGTCCAAATATGTGGACGCCAGGTCCTAGGAGGTTAAGTGATAAGCCTGAGAGAGTACGAAAAAACGGATCCACTTACAGATCAAGTGGGCATTAAAAACATTTGCTGTGCATCACACTGGTTTCCTCCCAAAGAGGTGGCCAATTTCACCTTCATTCATATCCAGCTGTGCATGTCATCCAAAAAACAAAATATAACACAACACACAGAAACCAAACCACAAAATGAGAGAACGCTGTCAACCTTTGTGACAAGTTAAAGTTAGAGTGAGGACAACCAAAGTGTTTTTTAGTCTTTGTAGTGTCACTAAATGTGCTTTACATAAGATTAATGGCATCATTTCTTCTCACATGGAGGTTATGTTTGTGAAAGTGTTTGTGCGTGTGTGCATGCATGCATGTCATTCTTTCTGTAAACACTAAAATTGTTTTTATAATCCTTAATGAATGTCTAAGGCTGTAGAGTGGGGTCATGTTTACTATCCATTAAAGTTTGGCTAACATCCTCCGAGGTCTCAAAGGTTGAGTTGATAATTAATTGGTCAAAAATTGGTAAATAGCTTCAAGTGTAGAGTGTATTGTCAACACCTATTTAAAACTATGTTTGTTACTGCCATTGTTTGTATGATAACAGCATATAAGCGATTCTAAATATCACATTACTTTGGACCTCTCACCTCTCTTTCAAGGTCAAATGTTCATAAAATGTCTTTTATGTTGTAAACTGCTTAAAATTCTACTGCCATTGTTTGTAGTGGAAACATTTAGAAAGTGATACTGGCATATGGGAATTCTAAAAATTACTTTATAGTTTTCATCCAAATATCATGTAACATTTGACCTCTGACCTCACTTTCAAAGAACAAAGAAAACAATAGGAACAATATACAATACTGTTTCCTTGAAAGTAAATACTGCCCAGAGAGTGAGTTGCCTTGGCTGAGGTTTGCACTGTCTGAGCGCTTCTTCTGTTAGTATTATTATTATTATTATTATCGGTAGCTGGATAACTGTTTTATAGTGTGACAATTCATTAAGTGAGACAGACTCTGTACTGACAGCAAGTGTTTTAAGCTGCTAAATTACTCATGGCCAGTTAAGCTTTCATTGTGTCAGTTATGATATATGAAGTGCAGAAAGCCTTGTGAGTGCAACTGAACCCTTTTTCTTATTACTTTTAGAATTCCACTAAAATCTGAACTACACATAAGAAAAAATGCATTTTCTCACCTCAGGAAAAAGCTTTCAACTTCATATAGTACTTTTTTTTTTTTTTAAATTATAGCAATTATTACAACAGACTAGCTTATGAGTTCATTTGCTAAACTGAAGGGAATAACCAACACATCCTGACGTCTATGCAATCAGCATCCACACTGATCCTTTTGTTTAGCTGTGGAAAAAACTGAAATCTATAAAAAATAACATGTGGTGATGGTATAATGTCCCTCATGCACAGAAGTCGGCAGGATGCGTTCTATATCCACCGCTGCTACTCATGTGTTCACAGACTGCATCATCCTGGCAAACATATGTTCGAAAGGCATGGGCATATGTGGACGATTCAGTGTTTTACTGCTATCAACCTATTTCATCAAGAGATTTGTCAAAGTCATACTAATCTGTTACATCTAATAACGAACACTAAAAAGTTATGACTACATTGTTCTCTGTGTCTCTTTTATATTCTCTTTTAAAATCTGTGTGTGTTAATGAGTGGTACCGCTGTGCTGTCTGAGGTATTCATACTTAGTTACATTCTCCTGGCTTATGGAACACTTCCATATTGCTCCGGTAGCAGCAGCCAGAAGTTGCTTGTTGCCTGCTTTATGCAGCAGTGAGACCAGTGGCTGCAGACCTTTATACTTGCGCACCAGGTCACGGGTTTGCTTATCCTCTGCACACTGCAGAGCAAAAAGAGAGAAGTGAGAGCTATGTTAACACTGTTATAGAACTCTTTTAGTCCACATCCTTTATTCTCCAATGGATCCAAGACACAGACAAGAAACAAGGTACCTTAAAGATAGCACTGGCACAGTGCATTTGTAGCTCATCGTTGTCACTGCTTAGGTTTCTGACCAAATCTTTGATCATGCCTAAAGTCTGAATGTCAGTCCTGTAGCTCTCCTGTAGTGACACAAGAATAAACAGATCACATAACCATGAATGAACCATGAGGTGCTGTAGGGTTAGGCTCAGTGTGTCTCAGGCAGCAGCCAAGAGTGAAGGCCATGGAGGACCAATAGGCGGCTATTGAGGCTGGCGACTGAGTCCCAGCCTCCCAGTCTCCTCTCTGGTGGGGAAGGAGCCTGAACTGGTGTGTGAGGTTGAGAGATACTGGCTAGATATAGCCTCACCTCAACACATGGCTTGAGCTATGGGGCCAGTCTCCTAAAGACGGACTGGACTCTGTTCTAGTCTAGAGTTGCCTTCAATGGGAGGTGGTGGGCTGCGGTGGACATCCTTGAGTTAGAGTTTTAATCAGTGGACAAGAGCATTTGATCCCTGCACCTGCAAGCCAGAGAATAGGTCCTGGATGTTGTTTGCCCTTGGAGTACCCAGTGTACCCAGAGTATCCACCCTTCTTGGAGTTGCTGGGTGGTGTGCTCGACAGTGCTCTGTGGTCACAGGTATATAAAATCAAGCACTTAGGAATGCACACTGTTTCTATAAACATTAGAAAGAAAGAATGGGTTGCTCTCAGGAGCTCAGTGAATTCACTGTGATAGGATGCCACCTGTGCAACAAGTCCAGCCATGAATACTTCCTAGCTACTAGACAGCCGACAGTCAACTATTAGTGGTATTAGCTCAAGAACAGTGCATAGAGAGCTTCATGGATTTGTTTTCCATGGCAGAGGAGCTCCAATTAAGCCTTACATCTATAAGCGCAATGCAAAGTGTTGGATGCAATGTTGTAAAGCATGCCACCGCTGGAGTGAAAAATCATGCTTCTCTGGCTGGAAGAGTCTGGTTTGGTGGTTGCCAGGAGAGTGATACTTGTCTAACTGCACTGTGCCAAGTGTAAAGTTTGGTGGACGGGGGATTATGGTGTGTGGTTGTTTTTCAGGACTTGGGATTTGCCCCTTAGTTCCAGTAGAAGGAATTTAAAATTTTTCAGCATACCAAAGCATTTCTGACAAGTTCATGCTTCCAACTTTGTGGGGAGAGTTAAGGAAAGAATGACAATAAGTCACACATTTTGTTCATAACCTTTAAGCACAGAATTTGTATGAACAACCAAGCATCGGAAAGTTACGGTTCGTGGCACCCAGTCTCTCATGTGGTCTTGTTGGCTGCAGGCGGTGGTCTCCAGCTCACACTGGAGCAAATTCACAGTCGAGCATGAACCAGTGAATATGAGAATTAACTCCTACACGTCTAAGGCCATGGCCATCAGCAGAAATAGGGTAAATATTTTGACCCCTCCAGATAAGGGGCTTGTTGCTGCCCCAAGTGGAGGGATTCTTGTTCCCTTGATTGAGGGGAGACAGGAGCAGAAGTTGACAAATAGATTGCGGCTGCTGTACTCGTCCGTCGTGGTCAAGAGAAAGCTAAATGTGAAAGCAAAGCTGCCGATTTACCGGTCTATTTACGTCCCTACCCTCACCTATGGTCACAAGCTTTGAAACTAGTAGAAAACCAGCAGAAACTATAAACTAAACATTTTTAAACAACAACAAAGAAAATGTAAATAAGAAAGTTAACTCTGAAACTAAATTTAATTTTTTTTAAAGCTTTTTAAAGTTTAGATGAAATAAAAATAAAAACTAATTAGAAAATGCAAAACTATTATCAGTTCTATAAATGTATTTACATTAAAAAAGAAAGGGAAATTACTGGCATTGTCATTTAATAAAAATGATTTGCAGTATTTGTTCTAACACTTTGAATAGATGTTTTAATTTGACGACTTGTTGTCAGTCCTAGGCCCCTCTCACCTCTGATGCACATTCCTGTAGGGTGCCAACCACTGGAATAAGCATTTTCTGAAGTGGAGACTTGAGCAGGCGTCCCAGCAGAGGGATACCCCCAGCCTTCCGAATGGCCTTCTTGTTCTTGGTGCTCCTGCTGCAGCTCCATAATGCTAAAGCCCCACAACAGGCTACCTCTATATCCTCCTCCTGGCTGGGAGTAAGGCTGGCTAAATTAGGAAGGCAGTCCAGCAGCTTTACCTGATTGGAGATATAGACACCCCAAAACTTACATGTATATAAACACACAGATGAAGCTGTGTGCAGACAAGCAAACACACTCTGTATTTAATCTGATATTCTCTACATATAAGATCTGTGAGCCTAACACAAATTCAAGAACTAAACTCAAAAAATTTATTTGCTACATTTGGGTAATAATTTATGGTTCCAGATGGAAATAGCTCATTTTTGGTCATGATGGGTGGGATTAAAGTTCTGTTACTAGAACGTTTCATTCAGAGAGAATTAAAACAACAGAGAAGCCAGGAGTGGAAAACTGTCAGGATAGATGTTGATGCTGAAAAGCCCAGTGTGACCATTTAAAGCCATCATTCTGTGTTCATTCGATTTGGGGCTGAACAAAATAAACAAGACATGATGGCTAAATTAGGAAGGCAGTCTAGTCAAAGATCCCTCCATCTGGTACCCAGCACCCACTTTCTAATTTAAAAAAAATTGATGACCACTCTCAGGCATCTACTGTGTGAAAAGGGAACATAATTGTTTGCTTCAAGGAAGCCAAAATAACAACAAAAAAACCTTTGAACTATGTTAATATATGGATTTCATCAGAATAAAACAGAATTTTTCTCAAAGTTTCCAAGTTTTCTGAAGTTAGTACAAAAAAAATACTACATCATAAACAAGCTGACCTGTTTTCAAGGAAAATCTGCCACTGTTGGAGATTTTTCATAATTACCAGTACAGAAAAATCAGGCTGAAATCTGCAGTGTTTTTTTCTGCTGCATTCCTCACCATGGGATTGTAGAGCTTGAGCCATGTCACACTCTGAACTTACATTTTACTGTGCTTACACTCACCAGTTTATTGATACCACCATATAACCTGACATTTCTTCTTGCTCTGCGGAACTTGGCCACGTTAGCGATGGTCTCAGCAGCTAAGGCCTTCAGTTCCTTGACTGGTGAGTCCAGGATCTTCACTATGCTCTGCACGCCTTTCATGTCAACAATAACCCGACGGATTTGCGAGTTGTGGCTGATGGTTCTCAGTATTTTTAGAGATCCGATCTAATCACAAGAAAACACATTAATATTAAATATAACCAGTTAAAAATTATGTTTGTTTTATGATAAAGAAACTTATGCCCACAAGAGGTCTCTAGTAGCCAAAAAAGTAGCTAAACTTTCCACTAAAAGTAGATAAAATGTTGCAGTACAACCAAGTTGAAAAGCACCAACCCACACATCTCATTAGGAATGCTATAGAATAATTGCTACCCCATTCTTTAAACAGCATGCTTTCTACCTTGCACTCATGTTTCTAAAACTAAAACACAGGCTGGCACACATGGCCAGCTCTGTTCATGCCAGCAGGCCGTGCAAGTCCAACTTTGTCATGGCTACTCACTTTGCATTTGTGTTCATCTGTATCCAGCAAGTTAAGGAGGACTTTAAGGCCACCTGTGTCCTGGATAGCCATTTGGCATGACTCCTGCATCAAATTAAAGTCCATCATGGCACAAAGAGTGTCAACAGTGACTATCTGGTCACCATCCTGAAACAATAATTTCAAACACAAATGAATTAGAAAGTAGGAGAGGAGGAAATAACATTAAGAATTCTCCATTCTCTCATACTGCTCTTCCCTCTTACTCTGTTGTTTCTTTTCATAATGCTACACATGCTGGAGCTGTTTCATTAATGCCACAGCCTTGTACTTTAAGTGTTTAGCGTTGTGCTGGTTAAAATGATTTGCTGAATTCCTGGTGTTCAGTTTGGCTCATGGTAGGTTTCAGCATCTAATGGCAATGATATTATAAAATGACTACTGGGCAAACTATAAATAACTGTGCTGTGTGGCGTCCAGACACACACACAAAGATGTTTTTGTGAAATCTGAGTTTGCTTCTGTTGTGCAGAGTGAACTTATCATACCTTGAGATACCTAACCAGTTTCTGGATTTGCCAGTATTCAGAGGGCAGGTCTGTGTTAGTCTCTGGATGGCGATATGGCTGCTCCTCTTCCTCTTCACTCTCAGTGGAGCTCTCACTGAAAAGTTCCCCTGGCAGGGCTCCTGCTGATGTCTTCCTAAAATACACAAGAGCAACTTCTGCCTTTTTAATTAGACATACAATCAAAACCCTATATGTCTAACCTCTTGGTTGAATTTACCCCAATTGCAGATCTAGAGGAAACTCTTCAAAGAAAAACTTACAGTTTCTGGGAAGACACGTGTCCAGGTGAAGAAGATGCAGATAATTCTGCTTTCATCTTGCTCTTGGCTCTTTGTCTTAGATTTTTGTGCTCATCTTCAGAACTCTTAAGGGGTTTATTTTCCTCTGTTTTACTATAATGAGGTGAAATAAGAGTCATTATAGCTGCTTCATGGCTACAATCAGATCCCTTGCACTTCTAACCTCTGCTTAGTTTAGTTTACACCAGCTGCAGTGCAAGAAGGAACCCTTGTAGGTTTTGACAAGAGATCTTACCGTTTTTGGGAGGACATGTGTCCAGGTGAAGAAGATGCAGAGAATTCTGCTTTTATTTTGCTCTTGGCTCCTTGTCTAAGACTTTTTTCCTCCTCTTCAGAACTCTTATGGCCTTTATTTTCCTCTGTTTTACTGTAATGATGTGAAATAAGACTCATTATACCTACTTCTATTTTGAGATGTCATTTTTCTGGCATAATCATTATTTAACAATTCAGGACAGGGTTCAGCATTTTTTAAGCAATTAAAATTAAAAAGACCAGTTTCTCCTCAGATGGGTACAAATATCCTGAGGTAAAGCTGCAACAGCTCAGCCCATGCTAGATCTATTTATCAATCAAAGACCAAATGTGATAGATCTTTTGGGGATTCTTTTCTCATACTTATTCCTAAGTTTTGTGTTTAGCAGAGAGCAAAGAGGGTTTCCCTTGAATTTCTAAACCATATAACCATGTTTTTATCTGACATAAATCTAACGTTATTTATCTAACATCTGACTGCTAGCAGATACACTAAACACATGCATTAAAGACTTGGAATCATGGTCATCAAAGTTCATCTGCTCTTCAAGAAGAATACCTGCGATCAATATTCAGAACAATTCTTAAGTGAGGAATCATCACATACCTACATGTAGACAAGATACCACTTGGTCTTGGTTCATATATGTTCCTACGTGTTGTGTGCAGCTCAAGCTGTAGTTGCTCATTCACAGTCTTTTCCTTTTTTGTTGATCGTTCTTGAACTGCAGAAGCCTGCTGGTAAGAGGGAAAGCGAGAAGCTGAAGAATGAGCGTAAATACCTCTTCCAATTTGCAACAAAACAAGCAAAATTTGACTGTAAAGTGCTTTTTAATCTGACTGTAAATTTCTCAAATTATTGCTTATATTAAAAAAAGCTATTCTGATTAAGCTGATTAGCATTTCTTTGACTTCTTGTCAATCAGCGTGCTGTATTTTCCATCCATTTTTGCAACTCTATGTCTGACAAAGTCTTGGTCATGCCACTCAAGGAAGACTCGTATAAAAACCACGAAAGAGTAAAAAGTTATAATTAAAAACACAAAATTGACATAAGAGCCCTTTCTCAACAATATATGGACTTATTTATTTGGGCTTGTGTATGAGCTAGAGCCAAGCATGCCCAATTGCTTTTTTCATTGGCTTGTGTTTTATAAAACACACAGTGCTATTGGAAACATATGTCAATATACAAACCCACAGTTTGACTTTACTAGGCTAACCAACTTTCTCCAATTCTGCTATATGAGAAATGGACAAGTTCGTACTTGTCTGCCTGGAACTCAAAAGTACTACAGGAAATTAGCCCTGTTGTTCTCAGCCAACTTTGGTGGTTTCTCCCATTGATACTTGGGGACGTCTAGTCCATATGCGGCACAGATGTTTCCTATACACAATGTCTCTGTGCTGTCCTTTTTTTGCTTTTAGCCTTTATTTGGACAGATGCAGTGAAGAAAGACAGGAAAGCAGGGAGAGAGAGAGGGGGGTCGGACTCAAATCCTTCTTCCTGATCTACAATCCAGGATACTCACTCCGTGTTTCATCCTTGTGACTCTGACATTCACTAATCCTTACTCTCCCTCTTTCACAGACTTCAGGTGGAGACCTCAATGCACTGTAAGGATTTTTTTTTTTATGTCTTGGCATCAATGCCACCTATCACCTCCTGTGGCCAGCTTATTATTCCATCAATACATATGCCCTATCAGCATATGATCTTATTCCTGCTGTTCAGTTTGCTTTTCAGCACCTTTTTTACCTTCTAGAGGCACTTGGCTATGGCAGGCCTTCACTTCACCTCAGTTCCCACTGGCCTGTGGGATAAGAAGGTACTTGCAGCTGCACTTTTTATCTGATATTCTATCTTCTAGCAAGTTCGGATCACCTTCCCTCTCTTTGCAGCTATTCGCCTACACTTTCCCAGTCTGAATGACATCTTGATATCCTCGCTGATGATTCTGGTGAGTTGAACCGGTGATGTAATGTTCCCTCACTGATGGGACTTTGCCAGTGAGCCGGGGGACTCCTGCTCTTGGTTGAGTGGCTGCTTGAGGTTGGCCACAATCTTTTTCCTCTGATAAAGATTAGATCCTTCTGTCCCTGTAGGCAGCTGGGTATCAACTAGTTCAATTCTGCTGGTCTCTTTTACTACAGTTGGTTCATTATGTCCATATTGCTCACTACTGTTTCCACTGTGCAATAGCCTCTTAAACTCCAGCTTCGTCTTTTATTGATGTCATTGCAATGAGCTGCCAGGTGCTTCTTGGGCAGTGTGGATGTCGGCTTTTGTGTTCATCCATAGTTCCCACATGTGTTAAAGATAACTGATCTCTTACTGCATTGGCTGGAATAGTAGCATTCCATCAATTCTGTGTTGTCAGTCCTTGTCCATGTATGAGGCATACATGGACAAGTAGTAGTTCCAGTAGTCCACTTATCATCAGTATATCCTGGCATATATACAGATGTATAGTATTGCAATATGGAAAAAAATTCACATTCATTCACTCAGCTTAAATGGCTGAGAGTAGTACAACATGCTAATATAAACTGGGAGTTGGTGCAGACTATTGACTGATTAGCAAAGTCTGATGAAAAGTTAAAAAAAACAGGGACACTGCAGGTTCATATACTAACAACTGCTCAATCACTGAAGTCATGTCCAGAAGCATACTCTGCTTTGCTGTCTATTTGGTCTCAAAATTTTTTTAGCCTGGATTACAGAATCCCAACTCTGTGTACAAATATGAATCACACAGCATCTGTCATAAAATCACAGGATTAGAGAGAAGGTTCATAAGACAAAGAGGCATTTGAGAACCCACACACTTTTGCTTAGAGAGTTACAATTCACAGCAAAAAAGACACACCTTAATGTGTTTATGTTAATTGCTATTATTCTACTCTACCTGGTTTATTTTCTCAGCAAAATGTGGAGATCTGCTCTTCAGAAGTGTTACCAGGTCTTCATAAGTATCACTTGTTCGCTCATATCCATTCTCCTCCCCCTCCTGTTTTATGCCCTGTGAAAACAAAGTTAAATTAACTATTTTTTATTCCAAAAACCACAATTTATTGTGGCTCACATGTCAGCTGTTGTTAGTTAAAGTTACAGTTGAGCTGAGGTTAGAACATATCTGAAAGCTTGTGTGAAAATGAAAGGATTATGTTCATAGTCATATTTACATAGAAATATAAAAGATCACAATGTGGACCACAGTGCCTTTCACTTCTAGTCTTACCCCATTGAGAAAGCTCCCAGCAGTGCTACAGGTAATGTAGAGGGTTTCAGTGTCACAGGGCTCAATCACAAGGTAGCAAATGTCACCCTGCACCTGTCTCCACAGGGGGGCACGATAGCCATTTGAAAATTCAAAGTCTAAAAACAAAAACAAGAAAGCCAACTTAATAACTTTGGAAATTGTTAAAGGTACAGTCATTAGAGTTTATTTCACAGAAAAAAAAGAATTCAGCTTCAAGCCTCATCTCCTGAGCTCAAGTCAGGGTTCATACGCATTTTTGAGCATTAAATTTAAGCACTTTTTAAGCACTTTCAAGGTCCATTTTCAAGCTTTTCCAGCACATTACCAAAAAAAAGAATGCATGTTTTTTTTACTTTGCATCACCTCAGTAAGACCATGTAAAAATGAAAACAAACCATCTTAGGTCGACTTAAATGTACTTTGTGCCTCTTGTTAAAACAGAGAAAACTGCACCACACAAAAATACTGAAAAAGGAAATGGTTGCCTTATATGCATATAGTATACAAACTCAAACACATTTCTCTTAAAAATTAAGATATGCAAATGTGAACAAATGAACTTGTTAGAGATATTCATCTCACTTCATCATCACTCTCATTACACATACATATAGGATCTTGGGGGTGGGCACGCTACACGGAATCCCAATTATCATCAGGGTGTACACCTCACCCCTGGCGTCGTTGCCCACCTCTCAATTTTAAATACACGTAGACATTGAGGGCTAGCAGGAGGGACTATGCGCTTACCTGCTGCTCTCTGGCAGGTAGCTCCATGCCCTCCTGGGTTTTAAATGCACCTTAGAACACACATACATCAACACTACAATGAGCGGGTGGAGGGAGGTTAGGAGTCTTCTCTCACCCTCGTTCTCTGCGGCCTGCTGGAGCAGGGGGGCTAGGAGGAGGAGTTGGCCGTCCGACTGGGTTCCGGAATGTGGGGCCTCCCTGCTGCTGCGGAGTCGGGGCGGTCTGCTTCTCCCCACCGCAGGGAAAAGGGTAACACAACCTGGGTCTGGGTGCAGTTCCCCCCTCCAGGGGCAAGGGTACCTAGACCCGGTTCGTAGAGTACGCTTGGGGAGTGTGATTGTGTGTACAGCGTCTCTTTATGTCTGTCTCCACATTGGTTGAGTGTGGAGTAAGTGCATATGAGAGCATGAGGGTGGGAATGGATGTTTGTATCTGTGTGTGCCTGTATGTCTGTGTCCATATGTCAGGTTGGGTATCAGATGCCACCTCTCTGAGGACAGCTCAGGCCCTCCAAGGTATGGAGGCCTATCTCCCCCCACCACTTCCCCTGCCAGTGGCAGACGCCCTCAGACATCGGTGCGTTGGTGGTTCTTTGTGTCCGGGGGTGGGCGTCCGGGTACACACCGGCTCACTCCTTGGCGGCTGCTTATCGGGGCCTGGAGCCTGGGGCTCGCTCGGGCCACTTCGGAGGTGGGGTGCCCCCGGCCTCTCGGCCTGGGGCTCGGTCACTCAGGCACAGCTGGCTGCCGGCGGAGCTCACGGGCACGTCACTGCAACCCCCCCTGGCTTCTGCTCCGTGACCCCTCATCTGGGACTCTCCTCAGCTCTTTCTGGGACAGTGGCACGGCTGCCCCTCTGTTGGTCTTCCTTGGTCTCTTGTGTTCTGGGGGTCTCTGGATGTCTGGAGTTTTGATCTCCTCCATACCTGCTTCATGCCCTGGAGGACGGGGCAGTGGCCCCCCACACCCTCTAGCAGATCATTACATGAAGGAACCTTTTAAGAAAACAAGCGCGTCCATGCTCACAGGTGTACACACGGGTGATCACACACACAAACTACACCCTTTTTGGCTCCTACCTCAAAGCACACTGTGCTGTCGATCTTACGTGCTGCACAATAATGTTTAATATTTAGTATTTACTGTCATATTCCCATATATCATTGTGATGTTGTTTATTGTATTACTCTCGTTTTCTTCTGCTTGTTTTCTTTTTTCTTTCTCAACAGGTGATCCAGGTGATCGATATATGTATTTTTTTTTTCTGCTTATTCTGTTGGTTTTTGTTTTTTGCCCTTCTCCCCCGTCCCTCTTCTCAACTGTTTTTCTTTCCCTCTTTCTTTCTCCCTTTTCTTTCCCCCAGTCAAGTCTGTCCCGTATTCAGCAAGTGAAAATAAAATAAAGAATAAAAGGTGAATCAAATGGACCATTACGGCAAAGCTGGGATGGTCAATTTGGTAAAGAAAATCCGTTGGGCATCTTTCTTCGCCTTTAGACAATAATTCTGATGGCAAAAGAGCCAAACGGGACAGGCACAAAAGAAAAAAAAAAAAAAAAAAAAAGAGATATTCATCTCCACTTGAGAAAAACAACAACCCCACAAAACAAGAAAACTGCACCAAACACCACAATAATACACAGCAAGGCCAAATTAATAAGTCTCTTATCAGGTATTGATGCTTCTTTCCTATGTGACACATAAATAGGAGACAGATGTTTGTTTTTTTAAGCACCCATGCCCAGAAAAATGGGGGCAAAAGGGAGGAGATCACGATTAATCGGTTATAACAAGAGGTCAGAAATATAAGTGCCGACGTGAGTAGTGTCCATAGAAACCTCCGAATCTCAGCCAGAAAATCATGTAAACCATTTCAACAACAACCAAACAAAGCGAAGATACCAAACAGTTAAAAGAGCAGTTATGTCACCATGAATCTGTGGACAGGTAATATCCATATTTTGATTTATGATTTTCTGGAGTTAAAGGTGTTATGTGCTATAAAATACTTTTAAATAAATTAGGTGAAGGGAAATTTTTAAAAAAGCCCATTTTTCTATGTTTGAGTTACAGTAACTTTGACATAGTAACATCTGCAATAATGTTTACACCTCTGATGACATCTCAAAAGCGTTAGCTTTATTTTGATACCAAAACTGTTTACAGAGAGCTTGTAATTGCAGAGAAATACTCCATTTTTTTGGTCATTTCATTTTTGAAAAGAAAGCTCAGAAAACCCCTGGAGGCCTAACAGGTTAAAGTTAATTCCCAATAAAACTAACTGTGAGATGTTTGACTACATTTGCTGTCTGTATCATCTTTAAAGTAGTTAATGATCACCTTTAAAGTGTTTGTGCTGATAACACCATGACAGGCATGGAGAACAGCACTGACTGGGAGAGGCTTTGAACACATGACACACTCAGTTCAATTCAATATATAAGACTTTAAGAATGCACAAGCATCTACCTAAAATCTATTTATTTAGTCTATCATCTGTGATATAATTATGTAAAATTATAATGCGTTGTTCATCTCCCTTAAACAAACAGGCAGCCTTAAAGTATGAAATATTAATATATTAAAACACTTAAATTTCTCTGATGTCTTGCTCATAGGGGGGCTGTCTGATTGTTGAGGTTTTCTCTGTATTATTTTAGGTGCTTAGCTTGCAAAATAAAGGTGATGGTTGTGATTTGGCACTATATAGTAGTAGTTGAACCACACCGGCTGGTGCAGCCATCATGGGGCACAGTCTAAATTTCATGTTTTTGATGTTTCTTACAGTAGCTAATCTACTGACATCTAACAGTGCAGCATGATATCATTGGTTATGATGTCTATAGTTATACTTGCAATATAAATCGTATTTGAATGGGTTTTTTTTTGTTTGTTTGTTTTTTCTGTAGAATAGAATAAAATGTGTCATTGTGTGTGCATGCTGCTAAATGCAATGCAATGAAGCAAAATACCTGAGCTGAAAAATGACTTTGCAAACTGGAATCTGTCTCTCATGTCTTTGAGAGCAGCAGAACACAGCTTTTATGCAGCATTAGAGTTAACAGTGACTGCTTTCCTCGTATTCCAGTAAAATGTGGAACTGATTCAAACCTGATGTGTATCGCAGCGACTTCAAGAGCCCTTTATCCCCTCCACCGCAGAACACTTGAAGGATTTCCACTTCATTCTTCACTGCTTTGGGGTTCAGCCTTACTTGTCTTTTGTGAATATTAAGGAAAACAAAACAATAATTCATTAGTAGTTACTTTTTTCAATATGCTTCCTAGTCCAATCAGATAGGCTGTTTCAAATGTGCTTGAACATGTCTAAATGGAAATATTGTGGAGGATTGATGGAACACAAAAAAACACTCACTCTGATATGTCTTTAAGAAGTTTGTCAAGGATCTGTTTGTCCATGTCTTGGAACAACTGAAACAGTTTGACCTTGACCTCCAAGTCCTTAGATAAGCCTTCCTCCTTCGTCCTGTCTACCACACTTACTGCATCGTCATGGGCTTCTATCGCCAGGTCAGAGGAAAAGCTCCTACCAAGAATCTTAACCAGGGGCTCTCTGTTTTCTGAACAACAAAAGAGGGGAGATTTAGCGATTCAAATTCAAATGCTATGAGTTGGATTCATTCTGAACTATAAAAACAGCTGGCTTTGACTGTACTTTGTTTCTTTTCAAAACTAAGCTAATATTATCTCTCCATAACAAATCCACTGGCAGTATGAAATAAGTATTACTATATTCATCATGTGTCCATCTGTTAAAGAAATATATATTAGTTCAGAGAAAGAATTACCAATGGCGGCATAATTGGATGGTTGTACAGAGTAACAAGGAGGACAAACACATTAAGTTCATGGGTTATGGAGGAATGCCGGTGGTTGGACTGCTTGGGATGCAAATTCGACTCAAATTTACCTTCTAGACATGCCCGAACCTCCACCAACTTCTTATCATCTGCCAGATGAAGTAGTTTAGAGAGCTGGCTGAAGCTGCGTACATAAACAGTCGGTGGAGAGAGCTGCAGCAGTGGATGGCCCTCACTATCTCTTTCGTGGGACTGAACATCTGAGTCACTGAGTAGGAAATAAAACAAAACAGAAACTTTAATTGTCTGAAATGCTTAATGGACATCTTACTGATGCTAAAAAACAAATTAATTACAGTCCACATGCAGCTTTGAGTATGTCTAAGGTAAAAACATTTGGACACCATGGTGACAGCAAATCCTGCACAGACACATAATACTGAGAGCCAGCCAGCTGCCTGCTTCATGATTAGACCAACCTGATGTCGTAGTCTGTTTTGAAATCAGATGCCACTAAAGTGGTACTCCACTGGAGTGGCTCCTCAAACACATGTTCAGCTTCCTGTGGGTGTTGGGAACTAAAGCGCTCCACGAAGTGCAGGATTTCTTTCAACAAGGACTCATTCATTGGTGTGGATGCCAGCTTGGCAGTACTGGAGCTGACCATGGTCCACTGGGCAGCCCTGGTCAATGATATCCCCATCGCTGTGTCTGGGATACTCTAAAACTTAACATTAACAAAGGAACCATTTGAAACAGCCTTTTAAGTCTTGGTTTGCTTGTTGGATATGACAGGAAATAAATAAATATTTCTGGATGGATTCATGGATAATTTAAAAAAAAGAAGACAGATGCTTGCACTGGTATCATGATGGCCATAGTGGGTCATTCAAATAAATGACATGCACTATATACACTATATAATCCCCTCCCTCCTCCCATCATTATTATAGCTGAATAAAATCTAGAGAGCCAGACCCTTACGTCTGTGTTAGCTGCAGAACTTTAACAAAAGAAAGACATCTCCAACAATCAAAACTCGCTAGAGGACAGCAATGTAATAATAAACAAGTAATGTATTATAATAACGGCGTTAACGAGACTGTGAAGAGCACCAGCACACTTTCTTGGGACAGGAGTGACTACAGTTAAGCGTATTTTTATGCTACAGAGTCCCGTTATTCGAAAAGCCGATGGTCTTCAGCTAATATTAGATACAACAACTGAAACCACACCGAGGTATTCCTCATTAATTAACCATGAAGCAAGTCTCTTCCACTGTCTGTCATGAAGTTATGACTATCTGTTCGAGTACAAACTTACCGTGTATTTTAACTTGCTTTACAAAACCGTTACTGGTAGCTAGTCAACCTCAGTGTCCATGGAAACAGGACCACTATCGGCTCTAGTAATTGCCCCTCCCACTTTGTTGCCATGACACTGGTAAACGAAACGGCAAGCGAGTTAAGTCAAAATTCACAAAACCAATTGTTTCAGTTGACACATGACGGTAGAAAACGACTTTTTTATATAGAGACGAAGAAAAAGAAGAAGAAGAAGAAAGATATTCCGAGTGTGTCAAGTGTTGTTGTCACTTACTGAAGTTGGCAATCTTTTCAGCGGCTGGTGAACATGTTAGGAGCCTACAAGTCATGCCCTGCGACCCAATCACTTACTGTATTCAAATTCAAATTTTATTTGTCACATACACAGTCATACACAGTACAATATGCAGTGAAATGCTTAGACAACTGCTCGTCACCTAAAATAAAAGACTATGAATAGGATAGGAAATAAATATGAAAATTTAAAAATAAAAAAAAGTTAAAAATAAGATAACTGTACAACAAAATATACAATACACAAAATACACAATATAGAAAATATATAAGAATATATGAAGAAATAGAGAACAATAAGAGCAGCTGTACGAGTAATAAATGGTAATGAAAGAAATGTAATGTCCAGGGTTGTGCAATCCACATATTTAAGTGTCTTGTGCAGTGCAAATATGCTTAAAAGTGATTTATTTAAGTGACTTGTGACTAAGTGAGTGATTTGATTAGATGACCACGCAGTGTAGTTGTGCAGTGGCCACTAGTGTAAACAAATGTCCAGAATGTCCAGTGTGTGTGTAAAAACCACATGTGTGGGTCAGTACTATGTGGTGATGTGATTGAGAGACCGTAATGCCTGCGGAAAGAAGCTCCTCCTCAGTCTCTCTGTGTTGGTCTTCAGGGAGCGCAATCGCTTTCCTGACCTCAACAGAGAGAACAGTCTGTTGTTGGGATGGCTGAGGTCCTTCACGATCTTCCTGGCCTTGGTCCAGCACCGCCTGCTGTAGATTGAGTGTAGGTCAGGGAGCTCGGAGCGGATGGTGCGCTCAGCTGATCGCACAACCCTCTGTAGAGCTCGTCTGTCCTGCATTGTGCTGTTCCCGAACCAGGTTGAGATGTTTCCCGTCAGGGTGCTCTCTATGGTGCAGGAGTAAAAGTTCCTGAGCACCTTGGAGGGCAGTCGGAAGTCTCTCAAGCGTCTGAGGTGGTAGAGACGCTGTCGGGCCATTTTCACCACGGTGTTGATGTGACAGGACCATGACAGGTCCTGCGTGATGTGAACCCCGAGGTATTTGAAGCTGTCCACTCTCTCCACTGGGCACTCGTTGATAACGGGGGTCTGGTAGTTCCTCTCCTGCTTAGTGCTGAAGTCCACTATCAACTCCTTTGTCTTACTGACGTTTAGAAGGAGATTGTTCCTCTGGCACCAGTTCTCCAGTACTGTACTATTCTGTTATTTTAATGATCACATAGGTGTAGTAAACTTTTCATGGATAATATTTGTGTTTAGTAAGTCACATAAACCAGTAAACCAGTAAAATAAAAAGCTACAAAAAGTTCAGGATTCAGCCTGTGGAAGGTTGGTGTGTAACAAATGAGATAATTATAAAAATCACTCTGTGTGATAGTTTGCATGTGAGAGGTGTATGAAAACACAGCTGCTGGGTGATCTTATGTGTGTTGGGAAATAATTTATAATTGTGATTTTTTTTATGAAGTTATGGCTATTGTGCCACGTGTGTCTCTTGGATACAGTGAGTACCAAAATGCCACTGAAAATTTGTCACACTTTCTCAAGGATGATACAGTTTGATAACCTCGAGTCAAGACCGGCAATATGTGTGATGACAAACTAGCTGCCTTAAACTAACACACTGGATGAACAATGGGCTTTGAGGTCGGTTCCATAATCATTAATAATCAAGGAAATGACCTCACAGCCCATTGTTCTTTCAGGGGTGCTAGTTTCAGTCATTGTGCAAAGGTACTGTTTATAAGGTTGTGAAAATCCTGCAGTCAGCTGAGACTCAAGTCGTCACTTAGAGGAGTGACAAAATGTTCCTCCCACTGAAGACACTACGTCCAGATGAACAGAACTTTTGGGGATTTACTTACTTACATGCATCAAGACATAGCTCCCATAACAGAGGTGTGGGACAAGTGGGTAAAGGTTCTTCAGATTTTAGATTTTTAGTGAGGTTGGGTCATTTTTGACCCTAGGCATGTACAGGACATGAGGACAACAGCAGGGCTAGAGTGTCTTCCTTAAAAGATGCAAAGCACCGGATCACTTGTGGTATTAACAATTTAAGAGAAAATTTAGTCAAATACACATACTTAGCACCTCCCAGACCCATCACTGTGCAAGCTTTAGACAGCCTGGAGGTGCTGTTGCCACCTACATCTCCGCATATTAAAAATGAGTCACTGACCTTGATTGCTTTTTTTTTTTTGGGGGGGGGGGGGGGGGAAACGTATGTGCCCATTTATTCACTTGTGCGTATAGCCTTGGGAGTGTGGAGGGTTAGTGCCACATTACTGCATGTGAAAGCAGCCCTTTTGTGTCCCCCTTTACTCTAGTATCCTAATTATGAAGCAGGAATGAGTGAAAGACATCAGCAGCAATGTGTGGACTGAGTAAGTGCCTTTTCTTCCTCTTCCCCCACCTAACACCTCTCTGCCCAACACCATTAACTCTCCTTTGCTCTGCTCTACTCTCAAAGTGAGCACCATGGAAGGTGTTTGGGTTAAGTCAACCTGATTTTGATCTTTAAAGGATTTCTTTTGAACATCAAGTGGAGGGCGGCTAAATCCTCTTCTTAAGAGCCCCCCTTTTACCACCTCCATCTGTTCATTACCTTTATTCACAAAATATGCAACATTTTGCTAAAGAGAAGTAGGGATTGTGCTGGTAAACATAAAGTTGTGTTCACTCTTTGCTTGGATAACAACATATATGAATTAATTTGGGGACATTGCAATTACAAGTTTAGTCGTATTTTCTTTAATAAAAAATGCAGCAGTTATCAAGAATAATGTAAATTCATACAATGTGCCACTTAAAGAGTATATCACTACAGGGAGACATAAAAAGGTATTTTCTGGAGACGGTACAGATGTGACTTTGATCTGTAAGATGGGCAGCAGGGGGGTGGGGAGGTAGAAAAACTGAATAAACAAAAAGACAAAAGAAAATGTTGGGACAAAGTATGGCAGACAAGAGTGTTAAAGACATTTAAATCATATTACATCAGAGCAGTATAACCAATCATGCTTACACTTAAAAAAAGGACACAAATCTAGTTTGTATATATCACAGTTGGTGGAAAGGGCGAAATAAATGATGCACAATTTGGAAACATACAACCTGAGCTGGACATTCAGCAGTGTAAGAGAGCATTCTTAGAGTAAAGAAAAAAAAGAATAAATTTAGAGTTTAAGGAATCATTCAAACAGTTTGGATAATATGCTTAATGCTTTTTTTACTGAGACTCTGGAAGACTGATAGCACTCTTAGAGTTTAAATGCAGCTACAGATTGGAGGCAACCAGCCGAGCAAGCACAAAAATTAAGAGATGAATTAAATATGAACTAACTGTTATTAATAGGGATGAACAAGTTCAGAAAGACTAGCAGACATAGGCCTAATTGTTTCCAGTCTCCAACTATCCTAGCGCTCTATCTCCATGTATAAAGGACAACTTATCCATTTGCTTGTATTTTGTCATATACTAAGCAGATATTAAACACTGCTAAATATGCAAAATATTGAGGTCATCTCTGGGAGGCAGTGCGTACGAGCACTAGTTTCTGTTTGCAGAGGCTAGGTGAGGGGCAACCAATCAGAAGAAAGTATACTTTTAAGGAGCAGGAAGTTTAAAAAAAAAAAAAAAAACAGCCCAAAGCATAAATAAATAAAATATGGATTTTTTTTTTTGTGTGAATTCTGGTGAACAAAAATGTAGCTGGAATTATAGTCTCCCCTTAATTTAAAGGAGGTCAGCTTGTCCCAGAATCAACAAGAGAGGAAAATCTGGAGCTAGGAGAATTGTAGCAGTGCTGATAACAGAGCCGAATAAAGCCAAATAGAGCTGACAGAGCCAAAAAACTAAACTAGGGTGACAAACAAAAAAATGCTAGATTGAGAGAAAAAAATGCTTCTAGTAAAAAGAGGCTGTCACAGAGATGGCTACAGCTAAGATCATATTAAAGTCATAAATGTATATAAAATGCATAAAAAGGACTACAAGCAGATATTAGAAAATATATTAATTTCTTTTAAATAAAATTACACTTATTGCCCTTTCTCAAGAGTGTACCTGACAGTGGAATAACAGTCATGGAAGATTTTAGATGTACAAAAGTCTAGTAAGACAGAAGGCAAGTATGTTTTTCTTTCTCCTCTTTTCCCTGGTGCTGTGCTCTTTTACAGACAAACACATGTAAGTTGTCCACGAAGAAGAAATACATCAATCCCTTTGGTTTCTAATCGTCTAATGTTATAAAACCACTAAAGGAGTCCTGTTTGGCCGGTTTACTGATGTGCTGGCAGGACTGCTGGTGCTCGATGCTCCAAGCTTGCTCCACATTCCGGTTTGTGACCGATGTGTGACCCAGACTGAGACCCTGATCAATGTCAAAGTCTTAGATTCTGGAAAGAAGCCTGCAGCCACAACCCGATCACATCTGGTCAGACCTGGAGCTTCCAGACCACAGCTGAGGTCTAAATCCAACCTGATCCCAGGCAGAAGCTTATTTTTAGCTCGATGCAGTTCAGGTATGGCGACACAGCAGCCAGGCACTGTTTTATTCCTGATTTACTTCCCAACACCGTCCCTGGCAAATATTTTTCTTAAAAAAGATAGAAAACCTGCATATTTTTGTCAAAGCGCTTCCCTTTTCTCCTTTTACAGTCAGTATGTCTCTCAGGAGTGAGTCCAGCTGACTGGAATCCAGTGTGTCTCTGTCTCCACTTTCTTTAGTGCCAACTGCAGCTCGCTGAAGGCAACATCGAGGTCGTCGTTGACTATAACCATCTCAAAGAGATGGCTGTACTGAGTCTCCATTGTCTGTGCCGTGTTCACCATCTCCTGAAAGTCTTCCTCCTGGGAAAAGAGGGAAGAGACAAAATAGATGGAAGTTAAAAACACAAAACGAATAAAATCTCTTTCGTCAGTCATCCAAGCGACTGATGAAACGTTTCTCCCACTGAGAACGCTACGTCCAGATGAACAGAATCAACCTTTGGAGAACTTATTTTATCATTTATCATTCAAGTAAATACTGCCTTTCTAAATGAGCCCAGGTATCTCTTGGTGGGTTAGGGTGCTGTGTTTTTACTGGGAACACTTAACTTTAAATTGGAGTTTAGCTCATTTTCGCTGCTTCTTGTTCTTTCGATCACTACCCAAAGTTCATGACCATAGATGAGGGGAGGGACATAGATCCACGGGTAAATTGACAGCTTTGCTTTTACACGTTGTCATGATGAAGCTGTCTCTTACAGGGACTTTTTCCAGCAGTTCCTTCAGAATGTTTCTGGTGGTTTTCTGCTTCGTAATGGATTAGCTGTGTTTTTCTGCCCAGCTGTCTACCAGGTAAAAAGAACATTAATCTGAGCAGGAAGCCGTTTAAGGAACAGCAAGCTGGGTTTGGAAGATGAATAGAAAATCAGAGAACTTAAAAAGAAAAGATTGGTTTAGGATGATGCCTCTTCTGGGGGACCAAACTTGAGAAAAAGCACACCCTTATTCCCATTAGGTGGCCTAATTTCCACATGAAGTGATGCAGCATCTTGTGCCTGTTTAGGAACTTTGTCACAGCATAGATTTATTGCCCTTCTCATTGCACAGCAACAAAATGCTGAGTCACAGTTTAGGTGAACGTTCCCTCTGTTTTAATTGTAATTCTTTTATTTGTAGCCTTTATACATTTAGTGTTTTTGCCTTACAGGAAAAAGATAAATCTTCAGTGGCATGAAGCAGCACGTGTCAGCCTCAGTATCTTCTTTTACAAGCGACCACGTTCTCTGCTGGACACCTGCTTTGTTGTGCCAATAAAACCCACCTGTCTTTGCGTTTTAAAAAAGTGTCAGAAACCAAAGAGATTTCCTCAAATCACTTTGAAATGCCTGCGGTTCTTTCAGATTGGGTGGCAGTTTGTATGCTAACCACATTACAGCTGGGATTTTGCATTACATCAGATTGTTTTGCTTGTATTCACATCACGCTTCCAGCCAGCTCGACTGAAACAATGAGACGACTGTTCCTCGGCCTTTATCATTAAAGCAGACCTGTCTATTGCAAAGAAAAATACAGCTGGCGGTGGATCGAAAATGTCTGGGACGACTTGCCCAACAACAGCTTCCCTTCATTTAATAGTAAATATGAGATGGGTTTGGTTCTGTCAGTGTACATGAACATTTACACACAGACTTTGTTTGTTACCTGGTTGAAATACAGCCCGCTGTCACACAGCTTTATAGAAGTATATTTGTATTACATGAGAGAATAACAGAAGCTAATAAAGGGACGTTAAAACTGCAACAGACTGTTCACACCAGATTGCTTCTGACAACTAAAGCTTATTGTTCTCAAGACCCAGCTGGGAAATAAGGAGCGGCCTGAGACAGAATTATGTTTACCTGTGTGAATAATATAAGCTGATGCTGTGTCTGTATCAAGGTTTAACAAGCTGACCTTCAACCATAAATTCGCGGCGTGTTCTAGGTGAAAGTGTATTGTACTCTAGCAACACTTATTACCCATAAATGCACTAAATTATGCCTCAATAAGTCGGATCCTGTTGTATTTTGTGTGAATATGACTCAGCTCTGGGCATATGTGTTGTAACTGTTTTAAACAGAGTAACGTTTGACCTTCTGATTTGACATGTGAGTTAAAGGTAAATCAACCCATGTGGAAATGAAACCCCTGGCTATCGACTGATGACAAATTAGCTTTTTATTAGCTTTCAAATTATTTCTACATTCCTAAACAATGACACCTTTGGCTCAGATGTCTGCTGCCTATACCAGAAACCCTGAAATATTGGCAGTTGTTCTACAGAGGTCAACTAAAGTCCCGTGACTGTATCACTGCAGATTGCCTGTGTGTGACTTCTAGTTCATCGTAATATAATTGCCAGAGACTTCTTATTTTCAGGTCATTTCAGATCGGGTCTGACTACCAGGCTTTTAATTTTTATGGGGTTGTGTTCGGGAAATTAATTTGTACCAGCTTGTACTTTCTCTATGGTCCATTCTGGTGTCAGTATAGAGTTGATAGAGCTATGACTAGAAATGTATCAGTGGAGTCATCAACTGATGTGGAATTAAGATCAGCTAATCTGCTGGAATTGCAGCTTAATTTGACTGCATGTCCTGTCTGAAGTAATGTTATGCTTGATCTGACAACTTTAGGAAGGTTTAACTGCTATGTTAGCTCAAATAGAGCTGTTGAAACTGAAGAGAAATATTTTTATTTCACAGTATCACGTGAACTGTGCTTGGATGAAATGTACAGGATTGTATTTGTTCCTCGTTGGTCTTCAGAACGGCCATTTGCCCCAAGGCTGCACTTTGAAAACATCTGTTTGAATCAACCAAGCACCACGATGTACCTCAGGCCAAAAATACATCAGAACAAATCATATAAAACAGGTCGTGTGGACAGAGAGAAAGATACATTTAAACCCGACAAAGTCACAGTTACACAGTAACAATTTCCTCTTGCTTTTCTATCTCAACTTAAGAAGGGAGGTAATATCTGATTAACATATGATATAAACTATGAGCCATGTACAACCCACGCACTAGAAATGCTTAGCTACACAGTAGTAATTCCCTGTCAGAGTCAACAGAAGGACTCCGTATTAAGCTCTTCAGATCTAAGCTTCAAATTTCAAAGTTTGAAGTTAAAGAATACGTTTTTACCATGAAGGGTTTGGTGGAGTCCTTGTCCTCTTTGCCTGATATAATTTGGGTTTTCTTTCTGGTCTCTCTCAGTCTGTCGACGGTCGGGGGCTTCACGAACACAACGAAAGGTTTAAACTCCGCTGTTCGAAGATGCTTTATTAGCTGAAAAGAATAAAAGTGGATGCAGAGAAAAAAGATTTAGGCATTTGGCAGCACATTAAGACGTAATCACAAAGTGCGTCACATATGGTATAAACAGACTGTGAAAAAATTAATAGACAAAACATTTAACGTTTAAAAAAAGGTTGCCAATTCATGGTCCACTTGTAATAGTGATATTAACTGGATTATGGGGTTGTCACAAAGTCCAGCGTAACAGATTCAGTCTGCTGATTTCCAATCGAGGAGACATTAAAAATTAAAATCTTTCTTCTATTTTTAAGCAAAGACATTTTCTGCCTTAAGTTCCTCAGACATGAAAAGTTGAGGCTTTTCTTTCATTCTCTCATTGTAAACCAAATATATTTCTGTTTTTCTGTAGAGAAAGCATTAAATCTTAAATTACCTTTTAACTTATTGACCTCTCTAAAATGAAGACGTGTTTGCATAAATGACTTATTAGTTGGACAGAACAATTAATAATGAGCACAGAGCAGATGACTTCCCATCATTCTGAGAAAATCTAGAACTTTGAAATGATGTTTATAGTTTTTGCCATTTAAAAATGACTCACAAACACCCAATCTGAGGGATAAAGATTACTCACACTAACTCATCACAGCTTTTAAATTCTTTTGGAAGATAGTGGAGGATATATATGTTTTTATTTATGCCTGATCTTTGTGTCTGTCTCTTCTTTGTGGTGACAGTTTTCTGAAATAACATGCCAATCTGGTACCTCAAGGGCCTTTCACATAGGATGTGGCAAGTGCAGAGCTGCACTCTGAAACCCATTTGTATCTATTGCTTGCGCCACTCAATAACAGTTTTAAAGAGCAAGTGCGCCGGTGAGAGTACTCTTGCATGCCAGGGTCAACGTTTAACTGGGTTAAACTTGGTTCAACTTTGACCGCTGCGACGTACCTTCGCACGACCAATAGAAACGAAGCCTACAGCCCTGCTAAGTTCAACCACACAATGAATAAAAACATGGAGGAAAAGTTGATTGTGTGTGTTTCCGAGTTCAACAAACGTCATGACACAAGTTGACATGCATACTGAGACTTTGGGAGGAAACAACACACTTTTTACTAGTGTCCACTCGTGGGGACAGTGCCAAAGCTTTCTTTTTTATGGATGAGAAATAGCTGCTCCATCGAGTTTTCGACATACAAGAGCGCAACAACCACTGCAAGACAATTTTTAGGCCACCCGCTCCAGCTCGCGGTAGGTGCGCCCAATGTGAAAGGCCTTTCAGAGGTATGAGTGATGAGATTTGATTAGAGGTGGTGTCTGGTGTCTGGTTCTGGCATGATCATCTGACCTTCTTGCTGTGCTAATAGCAGTGGGTCAAGACCCACAACTCACAACAAGATGGATAAAAAACTTAATGGAGAGGCAGCAGCGGAGCCATAGCTTTCATCATTCACTCAGTTGGTCAATAACTGAGAAATGGCATTACTGTGGAGGTTTATGGTGACATAAGCCGAAGAGGAAATCTTCAAATAAAGTAACTGGGTGATCTGCTCCTGAGATAGGTAGTTTCCAAAACAGGCTAAGAATACAGTACAGGGATGGTGAGAAAGAACGTGTCGCTCACATGAGGCTGGACATCCAGCAGGCACACTTTCTTCTTTGAGAGGATTGAACGTATCGAGTCCAGACTTGTGCCGTAGAAATTCCCTTTGTACTCGCCGTGCTCAATGAACCTGAGACATGAAAAGAAGAGTGATGAGAAGAAGCACGAACGCACATCTTTGGATGGACGCATGGACAAAGTTTCAAATAATTATGTCAGTTTTTAGAAGAGTAATTAATCTGAGTTAAAGCCTCAGGCCTGAGCTAAAAGAGGTTATTTTAGACTGTGATGAGACAAGGATTATTTTTAACTGCATATATTGTCCAAGAAAGAAAATATAGATCTTGAAATGAGCAGCAGGAGGACATTTTTAAACTAGTTTACATAAAATCACTTTTTCCACTTTCTTAGATATTTGTGCTTTTAAGATTTTTTTTATATATCCTCATAAGAGCAGGATTTTTTTTAAAACAGCAACTTTCAACTTTCATTTTTATAATTCATTTTCTACAATCACTGTGATTTCTGAGATTAGAGTTTTGAGAAATGGTGATAAACCAAAACAATTCATAATTGTTCTCTCCATTGTAGTAAACATTAAAGAAAAGCCGTTTGAAATAGAGATGTACAAACATATAATCTACACACAGCAGGATATCCAAAAAAGTTTTTCTCTTTTTTTTCCAGTGAAAAAGTACTTTTGTTTTAGAAAGAGGACGATTTTGTCCAGAGTATGAATATCAATTGTTCATCTCTGCTGTATAAAGTCTGAATGTGTGTTGTGATTGAATTCATCAGTTTTGCTTACTTGTTGTTTTGGATGTCCGTCTCAAAGAGCTGCTTGGAGATGAAGTGGTAATCCACACCATCGGTCTCCTGGTTCTTCTTGGGTCGACTGGTGTCTGAGTGAAAGAAGATGAAGATGGAAAGAGAGGGAGTGATGCCTGTGAGTCATTGCAATGAATAGTGCAATGCTCCTTGTGTGCAACAAGCAGAGAGACAGAGAGAGAGCCGGTGGTCTCCAAAGCTCCGGTTTTCAAATTAACAAAAGAAGCAACACTTTTGGGCTTAACCCGAAACAACAGCAAGTGTTAAACATATCCATGTGTCCACTGGCAGCGATCAAACATTCAAAAAGAGCGAGACGAGACACTTTCCGACTCTCCTTCCTCTCAATGAGAGCCAGGACCTGTGCCATACGCTTCCTATACGGGTCTGAATCAGACTGTCTGGGCTCTATTAAACAACAGCAGCACAGGTCACATTTGAGAACAATTAACAGGCTGTGTGGAAAAAAAAGGCCACGCCAATGGGATTTTAATACAGGGGGCATTTCAAGTGTCAGACTTTAGCTGGGGGAAGACAATAAAGTCATAAAAGTTTCTTTTTTTCAATAATTAAAAAAATCTCTATGTAAAGAAATATTTCAAATAGTGAGAACAGTAAGAATAATACAGCCACGTTTTTATTACATTTTATTTTATTTCATTTCTGTCTTGCTTTTAATGTTGCATCCTCAATTCAAGATAAAGCACAGAACGGAAGAAAGACAGAAACTTTAGTTTCGGCACACAAATAACCTCCTAAGACCCGAACTCTTCCACAGCATGCATTTTTAATTTCTCTTTGATATTTGGGCTGATTGGGGCCTGATGAATGAAAAAACAAAGAATTACCAGATTTTTTTTAACCTTATTTTTGTTTTTAAGAAAAATAAGAGCCACAAATGAGGATATTTGTTTATAAGTTTGATAGAACAGAAGCAGTATAATGTCCTCGTAAGGGGATATCAGGCCCATGTAGAGCAAAATTGATTATTTTAGTCTAAATAACCCGAAATGTGATGTCCACATATGTGACACAGGGTCCTAGGAGGTTAAAGGTTTCTTTGGGATGAAACAAAGAGAAAAAGGATGGGTAGTTGGGAACACCACATTTAATGGTCAGCGAATTAACTTCTATTCTATTAACTAGTATAAAACCCACATTCACATATAAGACGCACACGCAGAGATAAGAACAAAGTAATATGCAGAGAGAAAGACAAATGAACTATACTGTTCAGCCAAAGTTTGGCGGGCTTTTTTTTTTTTTGATTTAACCTTTATTTACACATCTAGTCACACTGACATCTAATGTCTCTTTTACAGGACACTTACGTGGAATGGTCACACTGAAGTGCTGGGGGTCAGAGATCAACAGTTTCTTCTTCAGTTCACTCAAGCCGACACCCGTGGGTCCTACACACAAACATCTAATTATAAACTCAGCCAAACTCCTCATCACGTTATTATCACATCCATAACATGATATGAGACATTCAAACTATCTTTCCTCTGTACTTGGTGGTTAGAGTCGCCGAGGTTAACTGAAGACCTCGAACACTAATGATGAGAATATAAATTCAAATGTCTAATAGGATCAAATGATGAACTAATGAAAATTTGTATCCAAAAGATCTAAAATCACTTATTTTTCTGCAAAAATAAATTTCTGGTTATTCATATTCACTTCTTAGGAACAGATGATAGAGAAACATAATATTCAGCTTCTCTCTTGTAGAGCTGAGCCACCTTTATTGTTTCTGTCGTCTCTATGTGACAATGAGGTTTTCATTAAAGTCGGTATCCTTCATGATGCCACGTATAACAGCAACAGTGTGTGAGGTAAGCAGCGACATCAGAGTTTGAGAACTTCAATTCCTCTTCACTCACCTACTAACACCACCAGCCTGTGTTTGTCTCCCCTTTGCCTGCGGTACGGGACGACTTCCTCGTACGTGGGCACGTCAGCCATGTCGTACATTTCACTCTTCTTCGCCTCGTACATGGACTTGGTGGTCTTTCTGTCTCTCCTGCTGAGGCGAAAGCTTCTCCTGAACCCAGCTGGAGGTCAGCATGAGCCAAAAGAGGAGACAGAAGAAACAGATCAATCAATACAAAAAAAGAAAATTCTTTGTGTAAAATCCAGCACAACCGTATGTACACATACAAATACTGTGGACTTCAATTTATAGTTGTTTCAGGATCTTGGCAAACACCTCCACACAAACATTACTTTCCCCAGGTGACATCAAACAGGTGAAAACTCATCATAGGTCTATCATCATCCAAAATACAGTCCCTCTCTCCTCTTGCACCCACTGACACACTCACTAAAATAACACAGGTAACTAATTACACAACAACAACAACAACCATCCTGTCTTCCATACCAGTGGAAACTGTATTACACAGAGAGGATGACAATGAATGTGCTCCAAATTTTAGAACAAGTCATGTATGGGTAAACGAAGCTTGCTCATTTGTTATGGAAAGCCTCATAAGATGATCCAAACACGATCAAGTTAGTAAAAGGAAAGGAACTGATATCTACTTTGATTCAAAGCCCCTTCAGTGAAGTAGAAGTGCAAAAAGGTGAAGGAAAAAGATGAGCATATTTAACACAAGCTGGGACGACGCACACTTACACACAGATACATACAGGAAGTGACTTTACTTCCACAAACAAACAGTTAAATGAAAACAGAAAGTTGGTATAAAGATTAAAATCAGTGAATGAATCTAAACGTCATCAGCTTAAATGTAAATTAATCTCTACACTTGATGTAACCTAACCCTGACCACCACAGCTGCTCTGTATCAGCCCAACACAGAGCTTTACTGTGATTTCACCACATTAATGCAAGCTAACCTGTTTATTCTGCAAACATGATATTATAGAAACACAAAGTTAGTATACTCACACAATGAAAATAGATCATTTGTCAAAACACATCATATACAGATGTGATGTGTGATTAAAAATGATGACATGTAACCTTTAAATCTGCAGGTCATTAAATGTCCCAGAGCAGACATCAGCTTTAAAAATAATCTCTACTCTTTCTCTCCTGTCCTGACTTTCTTATCTTTCTCCGTCTCTGAGTGAAGTTAGCTCTCTTTCTTTTCTCTTGTGAAATACAGCAGCTGGACCTTTAACTAGCGACACACTGAGACCAACGGCACACAAACAGCTTGAGTCTGCTGATGTTTGTTGAGCTGATAGAAATGTTGTAGAAACATTATGTTGTGAAGCAAGGTTACTCCCTTTATACTCACTACTCTTCTGTAACACTAGCTACAAGCTGACTAAAACATACAGACAAACGCACTTTTTCCAACTCAATTTCAGCTGATACTGTTGAGACTAAAGTAACAAGACTGTTTTAAAAATGACATTTGTCCAAAAATGTAGAGAATAAGGCTACGTCCACACGTACACGGGTATTTTTGAAAACAGAGATTTTCCGTTTTCGTTTTAAAAAATAATCCCGTCCACACGTAAAGGCAGAAATGAAGGAACTCGCTGCTAGGAACACGCCAAAGCAGCAGGTGGCGATATATTCCTAACCGTGCAGAAATGTTGGCCAATCAGAAGTCTAGAAGCCTCGGTGGGAAAAAGTAAACAAAGCTGGGGCATAGAAGCAGTGTTGCCAACTTAGCGACTTTGTCGCTATATTGACTATGTGCACGTTAGCATATGCTACTTCCGGTGCGGAAACTCCTGTGGGGAGCTTTGTTTCCGGTGTCCTATTCGCGCCCTGTTTACGGTCCAAAACAAGTTAAGCAAATAAATAAATAAAGCGGCGATTTACATTTCTATAGATGTCTCGGGCATTTACCCAATATATCTGTAAATGATGTTCATCGACTTGTCGATATTTTTCCCCCACGCCTCAGGGGAAAAGAGAAAATGGATTCAAATGTTATATTTCTCAGCTGTCCCTCGTTTATCGTGGGTGTTATGTTCTAAAAATAACCAGCGATAGGTGAAATCAAGTAGCCAATTTTATTTTTTGACGGTGCAAAACGTTTCGTGTACATCGTGGACATACAGCACTGCACTTCAGAGTCACACTGCTAGCGATAGATGCAGCGATTCTGTACTGTACGGGAGAGACGGAGGAGATCGTCTGCAGCGATCAGGACGCAGGACGTAAAAAAGCATGCAAACTTGCACTAAAAAATCTGCGAAACAGCGAGGTGAAAGGTGAACCGCGTTATAGCGAGGGACCGCTGTAATTTTGAGGGTAAGTCACAACATACCCTTCGTAAATACTAATGTATAGAAACCGTTACCAGCAATCATTAATTTTTTGTGTGGCTTTTTTTCACGGTTTGTTAACATGCTGTGTAGGTGTGTACTTGACTAGCTGATATCGACATAACGGGGAAACATCTGGTTTGACTATTGTTCACCTGTAGTTTGAATGCTGAACATTTGCCTGTTTAAATCATAAGACCAGTCACTATACAGAGATGTGCTTCTGAATGTGGACGATGTGTCTTCTGCATGGGGTGATGCAGTTCTGCTTGTGTTTAATGATGTAAACAACTGATCGATCTAAACTCTTTAAACGTCAAAATTGATTATTAGATTTTTATGACACAACAGTGGTGAGTGTTCCCACCTTCTCCTCTTTGTAACTTAACGCGATCGTTCCGTTTTCGAGTTTTGGACATCAATTTTGGAGTATATCTTCGCAGTAGCGATTGACCGCAAAGTAAAGCTACCGGAAATGTACAACCCCACATCCGGTCTCAAACCAGGAAGTTAGCATTTTCTCGTGCACAGGGTCAATTTAGTGAGTTTTCAGACCCCCTAGCGACTTTTTTTCTAAAAAAAAGTCGAAAAAAGACGTGAAAGCGCGTATGGCTTTTACTCTCAACAAGCAGCGGGTGCTGTAACGCAGTCAGTTCTTCTTTTATTCATTTACTCTTATGCTGTTTTGTGGATCACAAGGTTTAAAACTACTTATAAACACACACACACAAAGTAACTCCACCAGAGTGCCTATTTCGGGTCACTTTTGCCGGTCCACGCCCGGGTAAAGGAGCAGGGTTGGAATTGTGACATTAAAAAAAACAATAATTGCTAAAAGAAATTTAATTTGTAGTTCTAAATAAACTCTAAATGCATTTAGGACGTTTTTTACTCACTTTATGTCTCTTCCACGATGTTATTTCTCTCTCCAACAACATAGGTTACAATTACATTAGCATGACCAATTATGCAAATTAGGTGATTACGTCATTTAGCAACTTCTAGCGACTTCTAGGACAACCAATAGCGATTTTCCTTACTGAGGAGTTGGCAACACTGCATAGAAGCAGAACCGAGTAGTATGTGTGGAGGGACAGTAACTGTGTGTGTATATGTAAGCATTTAAACACTGCAGAGAGTACAATTAACAGTAACAGTACTGTAGAAATTCATTTCACCGAAACAATAACGTGCCGCACAGTGTGACGTCAAAAAAGGTGCACACCTTTGATGCTGCGTTTTCTGCGTTTTTCTCGTCCACACGTAAATGCAAAAACTGAGTTTTAGAAAATATCCACCCTGGCTGGAGCTTTTTAAAATCTCCGTTTTCAGTGACCAAAAACGCCGTTTACGTGTGGACGAAAGGTGCAAACGCATAGAAAAATCTGCATTTTCAAAAATACCCGGGTACGTGTGGGCGTAGTCTAAGAGTAAATACTCAGGTAACGTACAGATACCTGAAGGTTCTACTTAAGTACAGTAACGAAGTAGCCTCTAAACAGTGCTTACTAAAGAGATTTCATTCTCAAGTTCGCTGGCTGTAAAATCAGGAATCTGTTCATCCTAAAGTAGTGCTCAAGAATTTCTCTGGCAATGGACCTTACAGACGTTGCATCATTGAGAGGCATGGAGAGAAAACAAACCAAAAACTAAGGACAACAACTGCCGCCCCCTCCCACTCCTTTATTTCCCCATGCAACCTCAGCAGCATTGCAAAAGCATCTGTAAGTTCTAAGATTTCAAACTTTTAGGGACAGGCCAACTTTAAATCATACAACCACATCCAACAGGCTGAAAAGCCATGCAGCAAGTACTCTCCTAGAAAAGATGTTATTATAACTCACTATTTTTTACTTCTTCTCCTGAGGTTCTCTCATTTCATTTAAACCTCGTTCTGGGCTGCTGGACTCAAGGTGCTGGACTTTTTTGGGCAAAAAAGAGTTTGGCTTTGGGAGTGACCCTGATTGAGCTTGGCAGACATGACTCAAATGTAGCATTTATAAACTTGCGTGTGCTCTGGATATCCTGTGAAATCTGGAGTCTAAATGCTGTAATGTGCAAATGACAGTGGTAATAAAAACATGATGGGAAACATTTTCTGTACAAGACAGGGAATTGGAAGCAGCTCTCTGGAATTAAAGTGGTTGCAGAACTAAAGTGGGCCATGGTAATTGTCATTAAGTTTGACTGGAACCACATCAGCAAGACCGGCCTTCATCCGGACCTCCACAATGCAGCGAAGCACACAAACCTTTCTTTTAAGGCAACTCCAACCAGAACCTCTCAAAGAAGTCCTCAGACCCACAGCAGAGGCAGAACAGGATAACTACATACTGCAAATCCATGACATGATCTGCCAGTGCACTCATGCTGTCAGCATGGGAGCACAAATAGCACAGCATAGTGAGAAAGTACAAAACTACACTTTATGTTTTTATGACAGAGTCCAAGTGAATTATAACGCTCTGAGAGTTAGAAGAACAGGTCAAAGATTTTTTTTATTTTAAATGGTTACTCTTTCTTTGTTCAGCATTTATAGACTTAATAGTTCTTAAAAGATGATATATGAAGGATTCAAGTAGAAAAAACAAAACTCTAGTACTTGGCCACTGTCCTGATTTTTAATGTAACAGTGAAATGACCACATTTGGCAGGAAAAGAAGGCAAGAAGACAAAAGAAGACAATCTCTCACCTAGGTGAAATCCACCACTATAATCAGCATCCTCTGGTGATGAAAAGAAACAAAGGAGCCAAAAGAGAACCACAACATCAAGTTAAAGAGAATAGTCAGAAATGAGCTGCAGCCCTCTAAATATGATAAAGGGAAAAACACACAGGTGCTGTTAAGAAGAGAGTGGTCAGAGTGGTTTGGGATCAATTTTGGTTGAGTTACATTTTATAGTGTGTTCTTTATTTTTAAATATTGGCCTTTTGCCCAGAATGACAGCCCGCATGTAGAGGTAAATTCAAGGACAGGTTACATATAACCTCCATCTAGTGAGCAGCTAAAGTATGTTGACCACAATAAACAAAATACTCTCTTTTTCTTTACAGAACTAACAATGTTGAAAAATGTTGATGATCCCAGCTAACTGGCTGAGCCCCGTTTAGCCTTACAGGCCACTACATTCTTGGCTGTGGTGTTGGACGATTCTTGGAGACAGTGAATCAGTTTGTGCTGTGACTGAGTCCAACAAATATTACTTGTGACGGGATGATTCTCAAAAATGATGTCCACATTTATGAAAATGAGTCGAGGAAAGATGAGGCTTTGTAAAATGTTAAAGTCAATAAAATCTATGAGGAACCATTGACTGTGACAACTGATGTTACTCTTAAATGGTGAATAGCTTTAATGGGTCAATTGGGGAGATGAGGTAAGAGGTGGACCTCATTACACACAAATAGCATGAAGGGGAACCAATCACAGATGGTTTGGTTAGTAAAGTCCTACTCGGTGGAGGATGTCAGAAAAGTAGTACCTTCAATCTCTTCAGCTTTGAGTGCAAGAGAAGCAAGGAATGGAAATTAGGTAATACTAAACAAAATATTAGATTAGGAAAGTAAACATAACTCAGGGATGAGGAAGAAATATAAGAAGAAACCTACCAAACTCTACTGTCACATCATCTTAGAAAAGCAGAGCAAAAGACAACAGAGAGAACATTATAAAACATTTTAAAGCTGAGTGCCACATCCACAAACATCCTATGCAGGTTCAATTCAGTCATTTCTCACAAAACACTGAAAAAGCAAACAATTCTATTCAGTTTTGTAATGTTTGTGAAAAATACTGAGCTTGACCACTACACAGTAACTCCCAGTATCACTCTAATGGTATCACTAGTTTAACTATCTACGTTTCAAATAATAAAATAACTCAAGTTCCACTTGGTTCTGAAACACTCGTCAGGTCTTTCTGAGAGGAAGTTGCAGTACACTCAGCTGTCATGACATAAATTGATGGAACTCATTGAGGAAATCTTATCCTTAACTTCTTTCTTTTTTAAGGTTGAGTTTAAAAAGAACACGTGCAGACCCTTCATAAGCCATGCTGCTACTAAAAGGTTACAAAAACACCAGTAAGTGGAGCTTGAGTTCAGGTTTTATGAGAATATAACAAACATTTACTTTCTATTTGCTCCTATTTTGATAGAAAATATGTATATCCATTGTTACCTAGTGATACACAATCTGCGGTACATGTCTGTGGTGCAGTCACTATTTACAGGGGAGGAAAAAGCCATTTAGATTCATAAGCCTCCAAATGATTGATATTGTAATACTGATACAGTCCTCTGTAAGTATTTAACAGTATGAAGCTCACCTTACATCACTGCATTCATTTTCCAGAGTGTTGTTCAGCATGTCCAGAATTAATGTCTAACCAAAACAACAGTCAAGACCTATCTGTGCAAGGTTGTTTGTAGGCTAGACGCATCAGGCACGAGAGCGGCAACTGTTCTGAAGTGTGTGTACCTTTATCTGACATCTTGTTTCAAATGTTAGTGGTCAGGTCAGTTTTCCCACTGATGTTGCCCTCTTCCTGCTCTAATGTGGCATCTTAAGTTGGGATAGCAACCTCAAAATGTGGTTTTAAGAAGGATGAGAATTACGGTACTGTGAATAAGAGTTTAGCAAGATTTAATGATCTAATTTATTTGAAACTAAACCTTAAAGAAAGAATGTGATGACAACTGCCATAAAGATGTATGATTAGTCCACCTTTATAAAGTCCATGGGTGAGCTGCCAGGGATGTTTACATTGGAAAAATCTGGGTAATAATGTAATAATACTGTAATACTGTCATTACAGTCCAAATAAATCCGGCAGTGATGATGAGGAGTTGAACTCTGCAGTTGGAGTCAATCACGTACAATTGCTGAATAACAGGCCGCCATCAAAACCATCCTTGTTATTACCCTCATCATCATCACCCCAAGAGTATAAGTGATTATGCAAATTAGAAGCCAGGCAGCCAAGTGACAATACCAGTTCACATGAACTTGTCTTTTATCTTTGCTATCTGCATTATGCTTTTAGAAAATCAATCAGCTATCTCTTTAGCTAGAGTAACAGCCAGAGGGCAAACCCTCTCCTACTTCATATTAAAGCTCCTGCATGACTACAACAACAATCACATGACCTCCTATGAGCAAGCACTTTGGTAACATTGGGAAGGAAAAACTCCCTTTTAACAGGAAGAAACCTCTGGCAGAACCAGGTTTAGGGATGGGCGGCCATCTGCCGTGACCGGTTGGGGAGAGCAAAGGAAGACAGGATAAAAGACATGACTTAGTGAACAACACACAAAGAGGCTGTAAGAGACACATGGAACAGACTCTGGATAGAAAGGGAGAAACATTGAGCAGACAGGAAGGAAAATGAAAACAAAGATAAATCTAAATTGCTTCTCCAGACGACCAGCGTGAACTACACAACTACACGAAAGACTCCAGTGGTGGAATCAGCAGAATGATGAGTCTGTTTCAGAAATGAACTCCACAAACTGTCCTGACCAGCATTCCTCACTTTTGCCATTCTTCCCTTCATCCCATCCACCTGTTAAAGACAACTGTCCTGTTGTGGTTTATTAGTCGCTAACACAGCAAATAATATATGCTTACATGATCGTCTAGTAGACCTCCTTAGGGACGAAAGAGTTGTAACAGGTTGCTGAAATGCAAGTCTCCTGAAAAAGGAGAAAAAGGAAAGAACAGAAAAAAGAAAACCATCAGTTTTTATGGTCACTCTGGGAATAATAAACACTGTGCTATGCTACAGAAACCCTGCTCTACAATATCCGTCATTTCTATTCTGTCAGCTGAGACTGGTGAAACCAAAGATTGAGGAGGTGAAGAACAGAACATCTTTCTATTGACAAAAGTAGATTAATAAACCTGAATATAAAATTCAGGTTTACTCGTCAGCCTTCCTCTTTCTGCCCAAGCCTCCTGAGTTCTGTGTTGCTCTGATGTGCGTTTTCCATCCACTTGCAGTTTAATGTGGATTGGTACCAGCGCTATCATTTTCTGTTATTACTCACTTTGGACCAGAAAATGTGTGGAAACCCAGACTACTTTGGCAGAGTGAAGCAAGAATACATGGATTAAAGAGGGAGAGAAAGAAGATGGAACAACTATGACAGTGACAGCACTGAAGCCAATAAGGTCAGCCTTATTTCTCTCACCTCTCCTGGAACTGTTTGGATGGTATTAAGCCAGCACGAGGATTTGTGTCGCCCTCGTGTTTGGCCTGCCACCAGGTTGCATCATCTTGGCTCATCATCTGTAGGATGCAACCCTTCTTGAAGGGCAAACCAGCTTCCTTACATGGGATGGTGTTGTCATCTTTTGGGTTGTAGTCAAAGAGCGCCTTCACAAACATCTGTACATCATCATGATGGAAAGGCAAGAAAACAAAGAGGAGGATTGAAGTTCACTATGTTGTATATAAAATGTTTTCCTTCTAAAACATTGTCATCATGGTTAAAGGTGGTTCACCAAAGCTCAGAGCGATTATTCTCAAAAGATTACAGCAATCGATGGTAAACGCCGCAAGTGATGGCCAAGATGGTCTTTCAATGACTTTCCACTATCAAAGGGTCTAAATCACTTAACAAGTGGATAAACCAAATAACCGAGAAAGACAGGACCTACCTGTGGCTCCTTGATAGATGCCTCTTCCTTTACACCAGGGACAACTTTAAAGGTAATGGCTCCTTGTGACTGTGCCTAAATAATGTAGGAACAGAAGTTGAAGTAATTTTAAAGGATAGTTTTCCAATCCTTTTAAGTATTTTATAAGAGACCTAATCTAGTTACAGTGACATAGCGTCAAGCATTGATTTTTCAACAAAAGAAGGTTTAGTGGGATAGTATAACTATTCTTGACAGAATTAGGGAGTACAGTGCAGGGGTGTAAAGGAGGAGTGTTGAGAGCTCAAAGACTTTTGTGTCTGAGGAGGCCTTAAGAGTTTAAAACCCCAGGCACATGACAGAGCTGATTTCGGCCTGCGTGGAGGAACTACACATCATCGGCCTCATCCACAGAGACTCAATGCATGTGATCTATCGGCCAAGACAGACGTTCAGAGAAAGGCCAGAGTTTGGTTTCAACACGGCAATGGGAGGCCTGGGTTGTGGATGAGTTTATAAGGGGAGGTTTCTGTCATTATAAACAAAGGCTGGTACCAAGGGAGTGGAGCTGAAAAGCCCTCAGTGTCACAAACGTCCATAGAAAGACAAGACTTACCAGAATACGAATGATTTCCTCTGGTTTCTTGTCGTCCACAGGGATTCCATTGACCTCCTTCAGTTCATCCCCTACATGAATTAAGCCTGCCACACATAAACAGACGTTACTAATTTGCAGCCATTCTGGCATTCTATTATTTTAACGCCCTGATGTAAGCGAGGTACTAAATTCTGTGCAATGCCAATATATTCCACACTACAGACTTGTATGGCTCTTTTCCACTAGTATCTACTTTGCTCATCTTGACTCGACTCTGTTTTTTAGGGTTTTCTATTAGATGGCAGCACCTGATACCTATTAGAGCAGTCGTTCTGAGCAACCTGAGTTGATCTGAAACTGTGACGTCAACAGACTCCATGCCACCATGTGATGCCAGTCAATTATGTCACTTGATGAGTCATGAGAGTGATTCCTTCACAAACATCAAAACTAGGGATGCACCGATACCGATACTGGTATCGGGTATCGGGGCCGATACTGTAAAATGTGTGTGTACTCATACTCGTAAAAGTTAACCGATACCATGAACCGATACCAACTTATTTCATTAATCAGAGGGTGGCTTGTCATTTCTGTTGTAGTTTTTCGATTGGCCACTAGGGGGACATCCCACGCTAAACAGGCACAGGGTTAGGCGAGTGAGACTGGCGGCTCCAGATAAAAAAGAGAAACTGGAGGCGGCTGTAGCTAGGCTAAACAAAATGCCAGCAGTGTGGATCAGAACAGCCAACTTTAACTCAGGTTTTGGAAAAGCGATAAAAAATGTCAAGAGAAAATCCACGGGCAGTTAAAATAACAGAGGCTCGACTCATTTTATCGCTCTGGATGACCAGCCAATGCCGGTCGTGGAAAACATAGGATTGCACCGTCTTCTCAGCATACTCAAGCTGCGATATGAAATATAATAAATAAACAGAAGTGTTTATTTATTATTCTGAAAGCTCGAGACGGTGCCAATAGTTCAGTGATATTTTGTTAAATTACAATGTGGAGACTCTGCAATAATTTAACAGAAGTGCTTATTTTTCACTTGAAATTTTTTTGTGGTCATTTTTATTAAGATTTTATTTTTTATCGGCAGAGAATAAAATAAAACCTGTCTTCCAATTCATTGCATTTGTGTGTGTGTGTGTGTGTGGTAGAAGTATCGGTTTTTGTACTCTGTATCGGCAAGTACTCAGATCCAAGTATCGGTATCGTATCGGTTTGAAAAAATTGGTATTGTTGCATCCCTAATCAAAACTGCCCTTTTTGAAACACGGCATCCAGGAAAATGGGTGCAGAAAAACCAACAGTGTGATCGGACAGGTATACCAACGCCTCCATGTCCACTGTTGTGTGCTGGGCTTGTGTTGTATACAAATGACATCATGGGACTTTCAACTGAGTTGCTATAACGACCCTATGTAAACTCAGGTGCTACTCAGTGACAGAAAATGACCGAAAACCGAGTAGAATCGAGTACAAACACACACACACAGGCAAACTTATAAAAGAGAGAAAAAGGCTGGAACCAACCACTTCTGTCAGCTGGCCCTCCCTTCATGATCCGGGCCACAATGATGGCACCTGTGCTCTCATCACGTCTTATTGTTGCTCCCTATAAAAGAAGAATAGTCACTATAACAGCATTTCTACCTTTATGACATTATCATGTGCAAGTCAAACAGCAATGACCTAAAATTACTGTAAAAGGTATTCAGATGAAAATTAAGGCGTAGAGACAGATAGATACTGCACACAGGATGATTGTTAAGTTACTTACCAGTGGCTCCTTGTTCTTGACCAATCTTATAATTTTCACAGAATCTTCATCGTCATCGATGTCTTCAGGCAGCGGAGGTAGTTCGGGGTCATACTTCTTTTGGGCAACTGCGTCGTGGACGGACAGGAGGCTCTAGAAAAAGGAGAAAATAGGATTTATGGGAGGAAACACATAACAGGGAAGGGTTATCTGTCAAGCCATGAAGGCCTCAACTTTACCCCAGTCCACTTAGCTAAATAAAGTATGGCCATGCATGCTATTAAGAGTCCGATCTATCACTTCCTTTTTTAAGCAGGACAGAAAAACTGCAGACTGCAGGGAGGATGGTTATGAATTGGGTTGTCTCCCTCATGTGCTGGGTGATGGATTTGAAAGCATTCAAGGCCAGAGCTTGTAGATGAACAAGCGTTAATTGCCATTAGGCCCGTGCTCTCCCTCCATACATCTCTCTGATTAAAGGCAACCCAGGCTCGCCCTGCACCATTGCTCAGCAAGAGCTGCAAATGGAAGGGGGGGGGGGGGCAATGTGACCACCACAAAATCCACGCTTTGCAGGGTAAGGTGGTGAAGACTCAAAAGCGAAGTTCTCAGCTCAGATATTTCACACTTTCACGAGCAGACATAAAAAGAGACGGGACGCAGACGGGAATGATGCCATTCAGGAGACATTTATTTTTTTTTAAGTATTTAACAACTGTGGGTCCGGACCAAGATGCAGCTGGACGCGTGATGCTTTTTCTGTGGTTTAGAGGGGGGAAAGTGAGAAAAACATCTTCCAACTAAAGTGCCAGACAAAAGTAGAGGGGTGGAGAGCAAGAGAAACAGGGAAGAAAGAGAAGGATATGGTGAGAAGAGAAGCAGTGTGTTTTATGACATGGGAGCATGCTGCAGTACAGCATTCAAGATGTTGCTAACTGGGAGCAGATGAGAGGAGGAGACACAACTGGAGCTACGTGAGTCTTTGGAAGGCAAAGAGTCTGGATTATCTTATTATAACTAAAAAGAATAACTTCTTTCGATCAAGAGAATCCCAAATGAATAACATATGTAAAGAAAATCTCACAGCCAGGAAATCTTTAAAAATGGTTGGTTTTAATCCTACTTCAGAGATAAAATGCCACTCCTCTCCAGCTTGTCTTCTTTGGCTTGTGCTGCTACACCGTCTGCCAAAATTCACCAGCCAGCAATGGAGGAAGCAGTAGCAGAAAGAACATTTTCCATTGTTTGGTGGGGAATTGCTTGGCTGACCCCATTCTGCACTGGAGCCGAGAGACCACTGCGCAACTACAGCAGCAATTATATGTGTTAGGTGCAGGGGAAAAACATAGTAATGAGCCCAATGAGTACCGGTTTGATGGAGGTGTGTGTGGAGTTGCTGATTCTATGTCTAAAATATGTGCTGCCTGGTGAAATATGTGTGTCTGTACCTGTAGCACCTGTAAAATCACATGCTCCACACTTGTCTTTGAACAGATTAATGTAGTTGTTCTTAATGTGTTTGGAGAATTTAGGAAATGAATCATAATTACCAGCTCAGACATTGAAAAATCCATGTTTGGGAACCACCATCTCTTGAATCCCTGCTGTTTGACACTGATAGGTATTGAATATTTGCATGTACTGTAAGTGTGTGTGTGTGTGCTATGTTGGGGGAGAACTAGAGAGCTGTTGTTTCTGGCAGAGCCCAAACAAGCATGACGACAGCGGATTAAAAACGGAGCCTGTCCAACTCTGCTTCTATCCTGCCGTCGTGAAGGCAGCTCTGTCTGGCTGAGACACCTGGAGGCCCTGATGGATGGCCCCAGTTATGCATTAGAAAATAAAAATGTGTCAATTTATTTTGTAGCTGTCTGCATCTGGCTAACGAGGTCAGCAACGGCAGCCAAGAAAACGAGACAAGGCCTGGATCTAACAGGCGTGTTATTTTGTGTACAGCACGATGATTGTAACGCTTTAATGTGGCTGCTGTGCAAACAGCAGAGATCCAGAGCCAGAATTGCCAAATGCTTTGCTGTTTTTTGGATGGAATAATACAATCCTCCACAAAGAGAATATGTGGTTTTAGTTTGTTAAAATCTGCTCAGTACAAAATAAGCAAATCCAGCCACGAAGAACAGAAGCAAAACTCACCTTTACATGTGGGTTTGCCAGCAGTTTAAGAAGCTCTTTGACATCCTGACTGGCTGATTTGCCTTCCAGCTCATCAGACACCTGAAAAAAGTCAAGGACACAATGTTCACACAAATGTGCTCAGACCATTAAGCATGCTTCTCTTTTTCAGGAGTGCATGTGAACATTCAATGCTTCGACAAGAAGACAACAGCAGTCTGCATTATGAAAAACCACTGGTACTGGTTTGTAATTAACAGTTCAACTCTGCAAGGTGTGCCTTGTGTCAGTAATGAATAGAGGACTTGCTTTTAGAGAGATAAACATACTAGTTATGGTAAATGGTAAATGGCCTGTATTTATATAGCGCTTTACTAGTCCCTAAGGACCCCAAAGCGCTTTACATATCCAGTCATCCACACACTGGTGATGGCAGCTACATTGCAGCCAAAGCCACCCTGGGGCGCACTGACAGAGGCGAGGCTGCCGGACACTGGCGCCACCGGGCCCTCTGACCACCACCAGTAGGCAACGGGTGAAGTGTCTTGCCCAAGGACACAACGACCGAGACTGTCCAAGCCGGGGCTCAAACCGGCAACCTTCCGATTATAAGGCGAACTCCCAACTCTTGAGCCACGATCGCCCCATATCCATATAGTTATGCTTTATCTAAAGAAGTTATGTTGGTGTATCTTCTATTTGTATCATATTGTATTAAGACTTAAGAATGCAGCTCTTTCAGTTACAAGATTTATCTGCAGCTTCATCTTGTCTTAAATTAGGTACATTGCAGTTGGAGGCAAGGCCACACTTTGTCATGTGGCCTAGAACTCCCACCTACTGGCACCTGCCCTTTGATAAATGTTCTATTGTACCAGATCATTTTTCAATAAGAGAACTAAAGAAAACAGTCGGTTAAACCTGGAAACAATGGGAGCTCTGAGAGCTTCACTGATCACTGGGCCTGAGCTGAACTACATTATGATGAATGAGTGGTAGCTCTGAGACAAGTGACTCTGCTTCTTAAGCCCAGGCCACGCTCCTCCATCTGTGCTCTGATTTATGGAAGATCCTCCTGGACGTGGTTGGAGTGTGGAAAGGAGCAGCAAGCCGTCCCACACAGTAAAAACTGACATGAAAGCCACTTGACACTGATGAACTCTTTCTCTGTGTTTGTATTTTTCCTATCTGACCCTGGAGGAATAAAATGCAGACCAGTGCTCTCTGATGGCACCAAGTGGTCTGTCCAGGTAACAGCAGAGTTTGTATGAAGATGTTTGGAAGTCAGCCAGAAGAGGAAAAGGATTCTCCAACAGGGAGAAGGATACAAGTCAGCCATAACAATCATACAGTTCTAGATCAGTGGCCATCATTTGAACTATTTATTGATGATGTGGTGTGTCTCGCTTCCTTACACCAACGGCACTGGCCATGCTGGTTTCACTTGAGCGGTGGCAGTCACCTGCCAGGAGTTCTAGACAGTGGGGCCGGGGCCAGACGGGGGTTGAAGTGTCATTTTATGTTAGTCAATAAATTAAACCTCCATTAACCGAAACCCATCTAGACAGACACTGTTTACCAAAGGTTCCTTTAATCGATTCATTTGCCTCCCAGCCAATAAAAAGATCAATCAGTTTAAACAAGTTTTTTAAAACACTTACGTCACGTGCCAGAGGTGCAGCTCCTTCCAGGACGGGGGCGGGCTTGCTCTCTTCATAGTGCTGCAGCCGTTCGTGGATCTGAAAGGACAGATTGTATTCATTATTAAGGCTGAGATAGTAGTGAGCACATGTGGAAGAAAAAGTGTGCACGCTAGAAGCCGTGTGCACGTCTCCAAACACACGTGTAAGAAAACATGTACAACCTTCATCAGCACCATTTTATACATGCACAGTTCATTAAATCATGTCCTTAAATACCAACAGCACACACAAAGATCTTTCACTCCCTCGATCCACTAAGTATTTCAGTTAGCTTAGCCACTGTACAAACAATCCAGTTTTCCACCATGCATTCGATATGTCCCAGTGGCCCCGTGATGATTCCAAATCATTTCAACAGTCTGGTGAAATTGGCTAAACATTTCCTTATCAGCCTCAGCGCTGTGACTGCACAGTGTTGAAAGACAGAGCTGCGTCTCTGGAGAGTTGCTAAAATGGAAAGTAAGCCTGACTCGTGTGCTCACTTTCACTCATTTATATACGCAAAACCACTTCATCATATGTGGAGCAGAGATGGAATAATTTATAAACACACAAAGCACACGTTCACACCCACGCACACAACGTCAAAGGCACAGTTGCACACTTGTGGCTACGCACACACAGACTCACAAAAAACACTACAGATATCCCATTTGTGATTTAAAAGCAGCTGCGCAGGAATGCGTTGACAGCCTACAGGCTGCTGTCAGGTCCCATCAAGGAACAGACAGGGACAGCTTTCCTCCCAGCAGCCACTCCTGCATCTCTCCTTCCTCAGGCCCAGCATGGTGAAGGGGATCTGGGCCACAGGTCTGACTGATAGCTGGGCCCCGAGCCTGGAGCTTCCAGCTGGATGTCCTAGAAAGCATTCCAGGAGGAAGGTGGAACAGAGGAGCCTCTGGCTCTGTGTCACAGAAAATCACTCAGCAGGACAGAAAAAGACAAGTAAAGCAGTTTGTTTGCTGTCACACTGAACAGCTACAGATGCTTTGTGCAATTAAAACATCTGTTTTAGGAATGTTAGACATAGTTTTTACTCCTCGCAACACAAGTGATTATGTTTTAAAGCTAGATGGTAGCAGTACTGTACATACGGAGGAAAGTATGGCGTTATTTTTGTGCCACTATTCTGAGCACAGGTAAAACAATTTTGAGCGCACGTAAAAAAAGGTTTGCAGGTACAAGTGTTGTATTTTGAGGAGAAATTCATTTTGAACGAAAAAAAGTTTTTGTTTTTGTATTTGCGCTCGCTCGCAATGTGTTGCTCGCGCTCTCAACATTTCTGCCCGTGCGCGCTCAACTCTTTCTGTACACCGTTATATTTGTGCCACAAAACCAGCCAATCACAGACTTGGATGCAAAAAAATCTGATTGGCTGTTCTGGTCTCCAATCAGCTCGAAATGACGAAATGCAATATCCCAGAATCCATTTCGTCCAAAACTCAAACGAGGCAGTGGCGGAGGAACACAGAGTAGCGGAGTTTGAAATATTACTCTTTCTGGGTCACAAAATAAACTTTTAAGATATTTTCATGCGAGAATGGTGCTGTGTAAACTTCAAATACCTGCTCGATTCATCAAGACATCACATATTTGCAAAAGTGCTCTAACGTTTTTGCCCGGTGGGCCGATGATGATTTTTCATTTTTATGTTTGTTTGTTTTTGTAACGGTATAAACAGTGACAGGTGGTGGATTAGCCAATTGGTCATGATCAACTCTGGGTTGGACCAATTACAATACATCTGTATTGAGGGGAAAAAGAACGCGATTCGTCCCGTACTTCAGCTAGAATGAAAAAAAGACAAAGCTGGAGTTATTCTGTCTTTACGCTGCACAGCTGCCTCTTCTTCTCTCATTCTCTCCCCCTCCCTCTCCTGTTGCTACTTCAATCATGAAACTGATCAATGATCAGCTGATCGCCTCTTGTTTGTTTATCTCCCACTTTGCGCCAGAAACAGGAAACATGTGGATGTTTGCCCGGTATGTCCAATGGCCAGTTCAGCTATGCAGTCAGCTGGTGGGTAACAGGCATCTCCGAAAACGTTAGAGCACTTTTGCAAATATGTGATGTCTTGATAAATCGAGCAGATATTTTAAGTTTACACAGCACCATTCTCACATGAAAATATCTTTTGTGACCCAGAAAGAGTAATATTTCAAACTCTGTGTTCCTCCGCCACCTCGTTTGAGTTGAGAAATGGATTCTGGGAAATTGCATTTCGTCATTTCGAGCTGATTGGAGACCAAAACAGCCAATCAGATTTTTTTTGCATTCAAGTCTGTGATTGGCTGATTTTGTGGCACAAATATAACGGTGTACAGAAAGAGTTGAGCACGCACGGGCAGAAATGTTGAGAGCGCGAGCAACACATTGCGAGCGAGCGCAAATGCAAAAACTGAGTGAGAGGGGACTGCTATTGTGTGTTTGTGTGGATAATAGCAAACACTGAAATAAATTTTTTGCATGCAGCAATGAATTTTGTTCACTCAGATTCAGCTTTTCTTCGCTCAAAATAAATTTCTCCTCAAAATACAACACTTGCACCTGCAAACTTTTTTTACGTGCGCTCCAATTTTTTTTTTACGTGCGCTCAGAATAGTGGCAAAAAATAACGCCATACGAAAGCAAGTCAGAGTCAGTTGAATGTTCTGACACAATCACAGGACGCTATTTGTCCTCAATGTTTGTGGCCCTGGTAGAAGCTCTGATTAGCAACAACATGAGCAGCGCGTGTAGATGAGTTGATTTGAGTCTCTTCAAGCTGTCATCTGGCTTCGATAATCACCAGGGACCAGCACCAAAATCCAAAACATGATTGTTCATCATTCAAAAACATTACCTAAACACCAAATGTCACCCATCAAAATGCACTTTTATAACTTTGCAGTGAAGAAAACGCGACGCAACGACGTGTGAAATGTCTTTACATCGTCTCTCCCCATCAAGATTCCAGTTTGAATCTTGGACTTAAACAGCTACTGCCATTTCAGCTGGACTTATCCACCCAGTCTGCCGAGATAAATCACAGCCTGTTAGGACTCTGTCTTGGCCAGCACAACAGTCATGTTTCAAGGTCAGCTTAGAAGTTCAAATCCTGCATAAAGCCGTTATTACTCGGCAATAAAACACAGTGCATTAGGCGTGTCGTGGAGGTAAACATGTTTTCCCCCTGTGGACATGCTGATGGATGTTAGGACTGCTGTGGATGCTTCGGTAACAACCGATGCTTCGGCAACCTGTCATGTTGTAAACTTTTTTAGACCCCCAATTATCTCAGAATTAATCCTGAGATAAATGGGGGTCAAATCACACTCTAACACTATATAAAACAGTGCTAACTGCATCCTGTGAACATCATCTATAAGCCCTAACATTATGGCTAACTAGTTTTATTTTTCTTTCCACTGAGTTATTGGTTTGAAATAATCTGTCACTAGTTTGCTAACATGAACTAATATAATGTTAAGGGTCCGGGTTGCACACTTTGGAGACCTTTCAAAATACCTGAAGACATAAAACATAGTATTTAAGCAGGCTGAAGACCTCTGTCCAGAAAACTTCACATCACACCCTTTACAAGCTGAACATCTTTTTCAAAGTGACCCAGAGCAAAACCCTGTGACAGACTGGCGACCTGTCCAGGGTGTACCCTGCTTCTCGCCCTAAAACAGCTGGGATAGGCTCCACAGTCCCCCCGCACCTCTGAAAAGCAGCAGAGAATGGATGGATGGAGGGATGGATGAAACTGGAGTAATGGCTGTGGGGTTTTCCTTGATTACCAATCAAGACAATACAAAATGATAGAATAGGGACTGGTTGACCTGTAGCTTTCTTCTTGTTTTAATTGTCCCTCCAGTGTGCTTGACATGGTTCAAAAGGTTTTTCAGTAGTCAACAGCATACTGTGACCCGTCTGCTGCAATATGGAGTTTCCTTTTTCCTTCCCTTGTCCCTATCATAACCTTGCATTTGGCTTCATCTATCATCATTTAGCCCCTTTTGGCTCATTTCCGAGGTACTTGTTTGTGAACAACGTGCTTGATCCGGTAACTCTGGGCTGCAGTCGACTGCAGTTGAACTTTAATGAAAATATTTGGAAGGTAGCCTAAATACAAAGTAAGACAGTGCAAGGAAAGGGATATATTTTGGAATCAAGTGAGGCTTTCAAATTATAAATAAGCACCTGGGTCGTGTCATGAGAATATTTTCTAGCAACAAACAGATGTAAATAAAAGCTGAAAGATGATATTGGACAATATTTCTTTCATCTCTGTAACATAATCGGATTAGGATGGATGTGAGACGTCCTGATCATCTGGTGAGTACAGGTGAGAGAGACAGAAAGAGCATATGTCTGGTTTAAGTCTTCATGTTGCTCTGAATCCTCTATTTCTTTCTTGTCTCTCTCTCTCCATCTGTGACACCTCCTCCTCTGGACCGTCTCTCTCCTTCCAGACAGAGTGACCAACAACTGGCTGTAATTACACAGGTGAGGCATGAGCGTTTCCATATGAGCGACCTGGGTTAGGAAGCCTGTCAGATTAACGTGATGTGTGTGTTTTCTCTCTGCTGTTTAGCCTTTCCTTGGTATCCCCTCTACAACCTTACACAAACCCCAAATAAAGGTGGACTGTGGAGATTTGGTGGCCGAGCTTTAGGAAGAGGACAATTAAGGTTTTATTAATGGTGTCTCCATGATGTTAGCCACGTACACCTGAATGCTGCATCCGGTTTCTGAGTAAGACGAGATGGTTGTTTGGTACTTCTGTGCGTTTTAAAGTCTGCCTGTCTGTCCATTTGGCTCACTAGGATGGCTCAGTTAATCAGTCAGACACAGCAGTTGAGCAGCTATTACATTTATTTACTGAATAATAAAGAATGGAAAGCTGATTTGCAGGAAACTACCCCATGTTTAGGGGCAAAAATTGTTCTCTATTTAACAACAAAAATCAGAGAAAGATTTCAGACAAACCTTCTCCCCAATCTCTGCAGCTATATAGTTTAACAGGCAGTAACCAAACCACAGGCCCCTTCCTGCTGGTAGAGGAAGGAATTAGAAGATCTGGGCAGGTAGATAGGGCAATAGGACTGTAATTCATGAATAATAATTGCTTTTGAGGCCGGGGGCTCCTCTTTTCAAGACTCTTTATGTGACTAATTTTGTTGTCTGTCTTCTTGGCAATAAACTTTGTACACAATCTACATGTGCAATTAAAGCTAGGCTTGGTTAAACTGAGGTATTCATATGTATAGCACTTAAATGAAATTACTTAAGCGTTTAAAGTGTATTTAAGAGTTATCAGTGCATGCATATATGAGTTACACAACACATGATTTTCTGAAAAATATGTAGGCGAAATTCCTATAACTCTATTTGTTTGTTGTACCTTAACAAGTGAGTGGAGACTTCTCTCTCCAAACATATCCTGAAGGAAGGTGTTGTCCTCAGAGCAGTTGACATGAGGCTGCAGCTGGGATGGCAGGGCTGCCAGCAGCTCATACAGACCTGCAGAAGGAAAGAGGAAGCAGGGGGTCAGTGTGGTAGTGGGAGATGTGAGTTGTTGCATGCACAGCAAAAGACACAAGTGCTGTATGTGTGCATGAATACGTATACACCCAACACACCCAGAGTCAGGCAGAAAGCAGATGCACACGTAAAAACAAAACACACAAAGTCCTGTACTAGTGCCTTTAGGAAGGAGTACATACTTACACAGACTACAGCTCTAATTATAATCTGTGGATGCTCTTCCTTTTCCCTCCATGCTGATTCTATTACGCATTAAAAAAACAGAAACAAAAATGTATGGTTCAAACTTCTACGAGCGACAAAACAGACGATGATATCCCTCACTCGCTTGCCACTGGAAAGAAGAGGAAACGTAAAGGCAATAAACTATTTCCCTTCCCCCGTCTTTACTTCTTGCTTTTGTTCCAGCAATTCCTGTTGTTTGAGGGACGCTTCTGTCCATGATTAGAAACAACTGAAAAAAAACAGGGAATGAAGAATCCCACTTTAAAAAGTTTAATATGAAACTTCTTTTTTAATAAAACACACAGCACATATGCACACATCTTCGCTGTCCGTAAACACTCCATTTACTAAACCATTTCAGCAACTGAAACAGAAGTAAGTGAAATGAACAGACATTGCATTAATCCAGGTCTATGTGAGCCATGCACAGGTCATCACTATTGCATGTGTAAGTTTGTTGGTTACAGTGTGGAACAAGAGGCCCGTGGCTAAATCTGAATCCTCTCAGAACAGCGGATGCTGAAATCCACGAGGCCTTTCGGGGTTTTACTCACCCAAAAGAATAAAGATTTCAAATTCAATTTAAAGAGAACCAGACTGGGGAGCTGATGGTTTCAAGATTAAGCAGGGGGGAGGTGAAGCACTCAAGACGGAGAAAGCACAAAACCAGTGAGTGAGTGGGGTTACATCCAAACACAACACAGTCTTGGAGCACAGCTGATGGAGAGTGGCAGCAGATACTTGTTTGCTGCTCACTTCTAGTCCTCAGCGTGGCTGTGATCCACCAAACTAGGTGATGCATTAAAGGTCAGGCTCATACTGAATGCAGTCAAGCTGCATCAAAGCCCCCTTCACTGATTCTCCAGAAAAGGCCCCCCAGTTTCAAACTCCACAAACACAACCACACGGTGCTTTAAAACCTTTGAAGTAACACTGATCACGTGAAGAAGTTCTAAACATATCCACAGCAGAGCCACTGAAACGTCAAAACAAAGACAAGTGGCTTGGCTACCTCTCTGAGAGTGTCTTTCATCAGAGGGCAACAGAGATAAAGGAGAGAGAGAAAATCACCACAGACAGAAGCAGAGTAAGTCAGAGCTGAAAATGACTGATTGATGGTTGACGTTGACTGCTGGACAGGTGGGGGAGAGCTGATGTCATGCTCTCCGTCTGCTGCTGTTGGGCACCAAGGATAAATCAGTATGATAGCCTGTCCTTTTCTCTAAACCCTGACATGATTCCTGTGCAGTGTTAGCACCTCATACCTCACCGTTTCTCTGGTGAAAAAAAAAAGGAGGAAGAGAGACGAAGAGAACACATAATGATGCAGGCCAGATGCAGGTTCTGGTGTCCTCATCACCAGAAAGTTTGTAGCTAACAAAAGCCGACTCTCCTCTCAATCATTTACAACTTGGAACTCTCTACAGAACATCTCACATAATATATTCAACAAAAGGATTTAAAGAGACATGGGATGAGGTGATGGGTGTAGAAAGGGCTGCTAAGGGAGCCCACTTCCCACTCTATACTGATCTTCTTACAAAATACGAACTGATGAAAACAAACTCGTTTGAATACAGGAAATGAACGCTGGGTTTTGTCTTTCTCCCAGGTGCTCGGTGAATTATTGACCCCCCTCAATATATGGGAGGATTTACGAGGTTTGCCAGACTGCTGGGGGAATAGTGATGTGACAACATATTTCAAACACTGCCTTGTGAACATGTCTGAGAGTCATGTTCACTAATCCACTTGAGGCTTGATTTACCTTCCTATTCTCCAGTTGAGAGAGGAGGAAAGACTGCCTCAAGCAACAGCTTTACTGACAAAGCAGTAGACTTGATAGTAAAAGATACTTATTTGAAATTTTTTTGCCAAACTTGCTGAAAAAATAGTTTTCAGTGAACTTTGATAAAAGAAATTACAGAAGAGGATGTACTGATGGATAACTGCAATCACACTGAGGAGCGTGAATTTTTGTCAGGCATGTGTTTGGTGTTTTGCTGACAGATTTGACATATTTTAAGTATAAATGTGGGAACAGGGTGACAGCAGAAGTTGCAGACCTGATGGATTTGGATGGAAAATCTTATTTGTCACCATGACCTGCCAGTTTAATAAGCTAGAACTGTCAGGTGACATACAAGGACCCAAATAGCAGACAGGTCTGGCCCGGATCTGGTGTCAAGCCGGCACTGCTGGCTGACTTCTGGCATGGTAAGTGATATATCATCCAGATATGGGCCAGGCCTGGCGTAGATGGCACTGTTTATGTGATGGCATGCCACATTTGGCCTGATTGTGGTTTGGTGTATGTGGCCCAAGCTCATAGAAAACAGGTCTGGCTCGGATCTGGGATCAAGCTGGCACTTCTGACTGACTGGTGTCATGGCAGGGTGTATGTCAACCAGATGTGGGCAAGGTCTGGCAATGATGGCACTATTTATGTTCCTATTTTCCTATTTTAGTTAGAAGACCCAACTGCCATGTTGCAATACTATACTGCTATGGTAGCCAACGTTTCAAATGCAGGTTTGACAGGTTTGTGAGTGTACACTTTATCCAAAACCTAGTGACGGTTTACTCATGTTTACCACTGGGTGGCTGTAGTTCAGGTCATCTACTGATCGGAAGCTTAGTGATTCGATCCCTGGCTCCTCCAGTCTGCATGTCAAGAGTGTGAATGTGTACGAATGTAGTTAGGAAGCACTGAGTTAAGAATCAGTCCATTCACTGTCTGAACACAGTTTTGTCATGTTACTTTTGTACTATTATGTTCCAGCACATGTTGTTATTTCATGGCTTGATTAAGGTACACATTAGGCTGATATCTGGGGCCAGAGCTGAAACTGTTCTGGGCCAGCACAGGGCCAGCAGTGTGTCTGCAACTGGCCTTGTTCTGGCCCATGTGTGGGCCACCTCTGGTAACCTGATCTGGGCCACCAAAGGGCCGTCATTCTTTGTGGTATGTGCGCCACGTGTAAGCGAAATGTGTGGGCCAGATCTGGGCCATACCAATTTTGCTATGTGGGGATGTGTGCTGCATACAAATTCAGGAAAATACAAATCAAAACACAAACATTTTTGATGAAATGTATCTACAAATTGAAGTTTACAGACATACTTACAGTTTTTAGAGGTTAACATTTTTCAAGTTATTAAATTTATATGAATTATTATATAAACAATGGCGTGGCTTTTTGGCAACAAATCATAGGTATGGAAAATGTCATTTTTTCCCACTCATCAAGTCAGGAACTCCCTTTAAAAAACATACATTAGTAATTTAATGTGTGTGACACCATCCCTACCATATTGTCTGTTTTTTTCTCATGATTCTTTTAAAGTCAGGTGTCACAGTGTAATCAAAAGTACCATATTCTTTATTTCCTCCTGAAGTTTAGCTTAGAATCATTTCTCTTACTTCTGAATAAATCTATGGAAGTGCTTGTTTGTATAAGCCTTTGTGTTGTTGAATGTAACTTCCTTTACTCTATGTCCTCTTTGTCTGTGTGTTATTGTCTGAGTTTATTCTCTTCTTTTTTTTCAGTTCCTACCTCTTTCATTTTAAATGTTGGTTCCTCTTTGGGCTTTCACTTATAAAGATAGATTTGGCAGAAATGAGTTTCATTCTAATTAAGGATGGGAATCAATAACCAGTTCTTGTAGAGAAACAGTTCCCAGTAGTCCAAGTCCTTGGAACCGTTAATGTGTTTGCCTATCGATTCCACTTATCCACTTGCACTTGCTCTACAATCAGCTGGTGTTAAAGTGCAAATGATATCCAGGACAGAAACAACTGTACTATGCTCTTAACACAACTTTGGCTCTTTGCAAGTATCTGCATAGACAACATGCTAATGCTAAGCTAGCCAAGAACCTAAAGTGATGTTAAAGCTGAGTGAATGGCAACCCCAGACCCTGAACTTCAACAGATTACAAACAGACGAGCACAAACCTTTGAGCACACAGTCTGTAATTAATTTGCACAAATGTAATGTCTTTGAGATCCTACTTAACAATGGTGACAACAGCTGATATTGATAATGGAATCAGAATCAATAAATTCTGATCAATTCCCATCCATACTTCCAAGGATGGCTGGGCTGTCCCTTAGAGACAGGGTGAGGAGCTTGGAGTAGAGCAGCTGCTGCTCCACATTTAAAGGAGCCATCTGGATGCCTGCTAGATGAAGTATTCTGGGCATGTCCTACCATGGGGTAACCCCAGAGCAGACCAATAACTTGCTGGAGAGATTATATCTGTTGATTGGCTCTGTTGAAGTCTTGGTGTCCCCTAGATGAGCCTCCTTTCTCTGACTAAAGATAAGGGAGCTAGGGTGAGGGAAGTCTGGGCTTCTCTGCTCAGGCTGCTGCCCCCGTGACTTAACTAGGATACAGGGTGATTGATGGATGGATGGATGTTGTTCATCCTTCGTATGGAAGGAAAGTGTGATGGCGTAATACCTTGCTAAGGATGCAACAAACCTCAGCATAGCACAAACCTTTCTCCCCATCCCATAACTGCCGTTCACTTTAGTTTATCTCAGTTTCTCATTTCTTCTCTCTCGTGCTTGGTCTCTCACTCGCCACACGTTTCATCATCATCATTTTTGTGGCTTATTTGTGGTAGCAGAGCAACCTTTAAAACCAGGGCATGGCAAATATAAAACTACAGTGCAGAAAGGAAATTCAATAAAATATTATCTATCATATGTCTTCCAGCTGGAAGTACAGATTGTATTGAAACAGATTAAACTACAGTGGTGCACCAGCAGTCATCATATTTTTTAACATGTTATTTCCTTATTACATTTTGAAGCTGTAGTTTTAAGTCACAGCTGATCTAAAAATGTATTTATCAATTAAATGGTTGCTTTTTTCTTGAAAACTATGAATTTTTTACCCCATCATCCTCACAGAACTTTGGCTCCTAAATCAACGGCTTTCTCAGGAGTAATACTACCAGTAATCTGTGCAAACGTCGGTAGAATGCCAGTTACTCCCTATGCCAGGCTAACCACAAGCATTTATGACTTCTCCCAACCTGTAACACAACATTCATCCATAATGCTCATTAGGTTTCACCTGCACACACAACTTCACGGCTTTCTATTTTGCCTCTACAAATTTCCAGAACAACAGGACCTTTGGTTACTAGTAAATGGACTGATTCTTATATAGCGCTTTTCTACTTGTGGGCGACCGTGGCTCAGGTGGTTGGGAAGCGCATCTGTAACCAGAAGGTCGCCGGTTCGATCCCCGGGCTCTCTATCCTGGTCATTGTGTCCTACCGCCTACTGGTGGCCAGAGGAGCCGATGGCGCAATATGGCAGCCTCGCTTCTGTCAGTCTGCCCCAGGGCAGCTGTGGCTACAACTGTAGCTGCCTCCACCAGTGTGTGAATGCGAGAGTGAATGAATAGTGGCATTGTAAAGCCCTTTGGGTGCCTTGAAAAGTGCTATATAAATCCAGTCCATCATTATTATTACTCTCCCAGAGTACTCAAAGCATGACATGTCACACCCCCCCATTCATTCTTCTATACTTCAGGGATGTTTAGCAAACATTCACACACATTCACGCTGCGACGGATGCATTGGAGAGCAACCGGGGGTTAGAATGTTGCTCAAGGATTTTTGGCATGCAGACTAGGGGGAGCCAGGGATCGAACCACCAACCTTCCAATGAGTAGCTGACCTGCTCTATCACCATCTATCATCTATCACCTGAGCTACAGCCACCCTGGTGCTCTTTACTCTGTTAAAAGTCTGGACACAGAAACACACACGCTCCTTATCCATCAGCGTAAGACTTAATGTCTCTCCTCCTTTTGTCCTCGTGCTGTTCGGAGCTTGTCGGGTCAAGACCTCTGTGTGTGCGTGCACAGTGATGTAGCCGCCCATTAAGCCGGTCTGAGAGGAGGAAAGCGTTCCTGAGGGGAGAGGTGGTGATTTCTGCCAGCTGTCTCTGTGATGACAAGTCTGACATGTTCCTCATTCTGACATCACACACACGCACTCCTCACAACTGGAAGGCGAGAGCACGGTGTATGTATTTTAACATCGTTTTGCTCTATGTTGTTAAACTGTAAATTCACAGCAGTATGCTTTTCATTGAGCTGGGCACAAAATGGAGCGAAAATAGACTTTGGTTTATTTTCCAACCGCAGTTTTACATGGTCCACTCGAGTCAAGAAAAAGTACCCTGAGGCACACGAATGGTAATTCTTTTCTACCTTGAAATTAAATTTGGGCTCCCCTTAAAGTGGTGGGCGCACCAACAGGCTATACTGACATTTAAATAAAGATGTATTCATTTTTCAGCTGAGGTCAGACTTGCAGTCATACTCTTCTATTTGGATGCTGTGGAGCCACATAATAGCATGAATCAAATAAGTCCTTTAGCAATTTCTTCTAAAAGATAGATATTAGTAGTGTTGCTGATTGTGTTCCTCGCCTGAGGGTCCGTTACCTGGCTCATGGCCGGTTCCGGTGGCCAGGGCAGGCATGTCTCCTGCCGGCTACTTCCTGGTTCTCCTCAGACTGTGGAAAATGGCGTCAGGAGCTCCTCGGAAGCAATCTCCAGCTGAATCTGAGGATGGGCTTTATGCCATAGAGCCCTGCAAGAGAACAAGAATGTTGAGCCTACTTGTGGCAGAACAGATGTATATGTCTGAGTATGTGTTTAGGGATTACACTGGCATCTGTAACCATGGATATAAATATCTATTATTATACCAGCAAAACATATATTTTTCTCTGTAGGTGAGCCAGTGCATGTGCGTTGACAGTGTGTTCACAATTTACTTCTGGTGTTTACAACGCATTACTTTTTCCGCTGCTACTTTTCAGCTTATATATCCCCCTGAATCACAACATAAGGAAACCAAGCAGCTAATGTGCATCAGTGTGGACAACACACACGTATTCTGCTCATTTCCAACTCCATGTCTTTATTCTTGGATTCTATTGAAGTAGTTTTCCATTATCCAGAGCTCAAACTAATCCTTTTTTCTCCTTCTGTTCATCCTCAACATGGCTTTAAGTTTCAGCTACCTTACCCCAACCCTTAATACATTTTATGTATATAAGACTGTATCACAGCAACAGTCACATCAAGGTGCTTATTGTAAACTAAAGACCCTACAATAATAGAGAGAAACCCCCGACAATCAGACAACGCCATATTAGAAAGCACTTAGCATCAGTGGAAGCTACAAACTTTAACAGGAGGAAAACCTCCAGCTCTGTACAAACACATGTAGAGTTTGAGCCTACGCAGCAAAATAGAAACAAACATGAAAAGTGTTAAGGTATGCTGCACCATCTTTTTCTTCATTTTTTGTTGCATGTAAAGGGGAATGACCACATTCTCAACTGTTAGTGTCTGTTCAGACCACAAGAAAATCTGATGGTCATGGGAGGAGTAAAGTGACACTTTGCCATGTTGATAAAGGTCAAGCTTTGCTTAGTTGCAATGAGCTGTTCCTCCATGTATCCATGTAAAGCCTGACATCTCCAAATGGTTCTCCCACCATCTAGTGGGAACTGTTGCAACTGCAGGGAGTGTTCACCCTAAAAAACCCAGCTGGGGTTTTTTACCACCTGTATGTGTGTAAGTCAGAAGATCTTGTCTGCATGTACGAAAACACATCTGGGTGATGGAAATGTGTACAGACTGTTTTTCTTCTTCTCTTTTCAAAAACAATCCTTTCTGCTGGGCCTGCGGGGAGAATCGGTGGAACAATCTGAATCTCAGCTGGATGCTGATGAAGTTAGAGAGAGAAACAGTCAGGAGGTGAATGACTTACAGAGAAAAACACTCGAGTGCCTGAAACTTCTCACTGCCTATCAAGAAATGTAAAGTCTGTTTCAAGTTTAAAACTTGAAGACAGTTTTATTATTTAATCTTTAGCTTCTTCTCCTCTTTCTTGAGCAGACGGGACATTGGAAGATCACTGCTCAAAGCAAATGGCCAAAAGACATCAAGAACTTCATCAGGTAAAGAAACAGGAGAAAAACGTGTCATCCTCTGAATCGTTTCTCAGGGTTCAACTGGGTGAAATGCTGTCTCCATCTGGGCCTGACAGGAAGAGCAACGAGAGGACACAAGAGAGGTCAACTTTGCCACTGAAGGTCAGCGCCATTGAATCCTCCCCAGGCACACACTGGGATGTTGGATTTTCTATCTGTCCTGTTCTTCCCACATCCAGTAACAGCAAGACCAGCTCCTGGCACTGGATTTTACTGGGCCACCATGAATGACACTCGTCTCCACTGCGTAACTGATGACCATCCAAAACCAGCCCTGTCACACCTGCTCTGGTTACAGCTCAAAGGAGCAGTTAGCTCCAAAGTTATCCAGCAGCTCCAGTGTCTGCTGATCAGCTTCAGGGTTTATCTACACTGGTCCATATATGACAGAAAATCTATTCAGCAGCCTGTGCAACACATGCTCCTTTTACCAACACCGTTCTGTCAGCTAGATTGAAGAAATTCATCTTCATTCATTTAAATAAAAGCAATCACTGCAGTGATCACAAATTTGATGAAAATATTTAATGTTAGCTTTCAGATTCGACACTTCTTAGACACTCAATCCTACTAGATGTTTTAGTCAGTACCAAATATATATTAAAAGGATAAAATAGTTTGAGGTCTGTGTAATCACTGGTGATCCCCTAACCCTTTACCTCCAACTATCATCTAAATCCACTGCATAGTTCTTGCAGCATCCAAGGCCACAGACTTGCTGAGGTATTAAATTTGCAGACAGTAATCAACAGCTGCATGCTGAAGGGTACTATGTTGTTTTTGCTCGCTCTTGTGTGTTCCCATAAAGGTCAGTTATGGTAGCAGACAGCACACAATCTTCCAGCCCATAAAAAGAGGTTTCCAAATATTTTTCCTGTGATGATGTTTAAAAAGAGGGAGGTTCTGCTACAGAGACGATGAGAGATGTACAAGCTCATGGGTTTAAAACGAGGAATAAAACTGTGCTTTTTATGGAAAACTGTGGTTGCTTCAAGCCACTATGATGTAGAGTAGCTGAAATACAAATTGATTTCTTTCTTCACAGTCGCCCCGATACCAACATCCCAAACAACCACAATGTGCAAAGTCAGACAGACAGAAGTAGATAGAGTTACAGGCGATGGACACAAGCATACATGACACACTTGTAAGAGCATAATTGCAGCTTAACCAGCTGTGGTAAAGGCGAACATTCATTTACACACAGTGGAACTCCATTTCAATGAGCTGTGCATAATTGCAGTGTATTAAAGCGTGGTCTTTGGGAATTTTTATCCACATGACATTCTGAAATGGAAAGAAAGAAATTGAGAAATCCTTCTGATGGCAGCTCTCTGCCGTTTTCTGGTTCTTCTGTGGAAAAACACATTGTTGAATAATGTCTTTCTCCTGCCTCGCGACCCTGCCAAAGTGTCACCACGTCCATTCCTATTAAGCATGAGGCGCGTGGCGTTGGCGCGACAGGGTTGAGTTTTCTGGAGTGTGCCATGCGTCTTCTGCTTAATAGCCGTTAGCTTTATGAGGGATCGGGGCTGCTTAAAATAAGACTTGGCGGTACCTGGCACGGTTTGTGTTCCTGCAATGACTGACTGCTATGAAGGAGGAGAGGAGCAGTAATAACAATGAGCAATAGGAAGAAGTCCATGCATGTGTATGTAAACGGATTAGGTTAGCAAATGTGGAATATCGATGTAAACCAAGATGTAGAATAGTTCATATCAACAAGAGCGGCGTCCTTGTAAGTTATTAACGGGAAAATGTGAAAAGTGAGCTCTCATCTCTCGGGCTCAGGTGCGATTTTTTTGACAGCTCAGACAGAATCAGCACTCAGCCATGTGTTCCTCATGACTGTCCAGTTGTTCCACATAAAATACTTCTGCTTATGTATATGTACACACATGAACACACACACACACACACACGCCAAGAAAATCAATATACAACTCTCTACTGTATTCTGTATTTCCTATAGAAAAACTACACTAAAGGTTTTGCAGCAGCACTCCAAAATGTAACACTTCCCATGTAATAAAAGCTCATAGTAACAGGATAATCGTATGAATCTGTATGAACTGTACAAATACTGATAGAAAGTAAAAAAAAGAACAAGCAAAGTCACTTTGTCTACACAAAAATCATTTGACCACAGAAACCTTCATGAGCACATGATTGAATACATGTGCAGGGCAAAAACAGGTTCAGTAAATAACAACCAGCCAAAATCTGGTCTAACCGATGACAAAGATGTTCTACACAAGATAACAAATCAAGAAGAAATGGCCAAAAGCTCTGCAGGGACTTACCAGATCACCTTCCTTGTTCAACAGAAACAGCTTTGTACACAGCAGCAGACACTCAGACGTGCACAAAAACACTAGAGCCTCCCATACAGGATGATACCCACCCGCCAGGTGTGTCAGCTCACCTGGAAAGACCTGAAACTCGAGTTCCTCCTGCCTAAGGGTTGACTGCGCTCCACCCTCTTTTAATTTACACTACAACTCAATAGTAAAGAGACAGAAAGGGTGTTAACCAGTTTCACCCCGGCACAAAGAAAACAAGTCTTATCTTGGTCTTCTCTGAAACTGGAAACTTTTATTTGACTGTGATTTTACATACAGCCTTGCTTCTGTTTGGCTAAACATGCTTTTAAGTATACTATAGAAACATATCAATCAAACTATATTTCCTTCTGTCATACACAATGTAACAAAAAGGTCCAGATAAAGTGCTTAGTGAATGCAATACACCCTAGTCCAGGGGTGGGCAATCTCAGTCCACGAGGGCCGGTGTCCCTGCAGGTTTTAGATCTCACCTTGGGTCAACACACCTGAATCACATGATTAGTTCATTACCAGGCCTCTGGAGAACTTGGTCGTGTCCAAATTCATAGGCTGCATCCTCCTGAGGACCCGGCCTTCGCGGTCTACGTGGGCCGGGTCCTCAGGAGGTCGGGTAGGCCGGAAGTAAACGGCTATGGAATTGGACGGTCTAGCCTTCTCGATCTACTCCCGCCCTTAATTCAGAGTATTTCCGGTTGTCAGCGCCACGGCACGAAAATTGAAAATGGACCCTGAAATCTTTCTCCGTTTTTTGTGTTTATTTTTAATTATCAACGAGTTAACCCACATTCTCGCCTGAAAATATGTTTAAAGTTTATTTTGTGGCCCAGAAAGATTAATAAGAGTAATTTTAAAACTTAGTAGCGGCCGCCATTGCCGGAAACTGGAGCTTGGCTGGGCCACGCTATGAATTCTGGGATATGGTGGGCCAAGAAGGACACACCCGACCCATCCTTCAAATTTGGGGGAAAAGGAGGACGCATTTGTTGGCTGCATTCGGAGGAGTCTACGAATTTGGACAGCCTTCGGCGCGTCGCTGTGACGTAATCGGTCTACAAATACGGCCTCAGGAGGATGCAGCCCATGAATTTGGACACGACCCTTCAGGACATGTTGAGGAGCTAATTTAGCCATTTAAATCAGCTGTGTTGGTTCGAGGACACATCTAAAACCTGCAGGGACACCAGCCCTCGTGGACTGAGATTGCCCACCCCTGCCCTAGTCTTTTCAAAACGTAATAACAACAAATAACCACTAGATGGTGCAATCAGCTCACTAAATATTTTCACTGCTTAGCCACCAGGAGCAAAAACTACTTTGGAGAATAGCTGACAGCTTACATTTACATTGTTGCTTCAGTTTGTATATTTTTTGTGTGTGTGAGTGTCCCCATCATGACCTCAAGATGTGCCTCAGTGTGCCAGTAAATACAGGGATCAGTAATCTCATCCACTGCCTGCCAGGCAGGGCCCCATTATTCCTCCACAGAGGAGGCAGTTTTGTTCTTGATGCTCATTTAGTTAAGGTGGCACACAAAGACAGAAAATTCTAATGCTTATTAATAAATCAGATTACAATGGATTTTGAGAAGAAAAAAAGGAATTAATTAAGAGTATTGTAGTGCAATAATTTTGCAAGACTTGAGCAAGTTGCCAGTTGTACACATTATCTGAGCTTTTTTCATCGAACACTTAATTCAAGCCTGATCTGCCAAAGAGGCATATAAAGAAAACAAACTCTGAGATTGACAAAAGCAGATAAAGGGTCATTTCAAGCAGAATATTATTTTGCAAACACAGCTTTGCAGATGCATGGCCAAAAATCCTTGATAAGGCTTTTTCAGGAGCATTAACGTACCATTTGCCATTTACAAGTATACTGAACGAGGACATCTATTACCTGCATAACCTTCTTACTAAGTTGAAACTAACAGATAATGATAATAAATGGGAGATTAATTGTCCATAATAATACAACAGCACTGCTATAATACACAGTGTGTTTCTTTGTCCACAAACTCATCGTAGACCATCAGGTGTTGAACAACCAAACCTTTCCCGCAGGTACATCTTAGGCTCCTGAAGGTTCTTATCTAGATCAGATGTTATTATGTCATTATTTCACAGATTATTTCACATATGCCTACAATGAGTACATGTCACCCTTTGATTACAGCTTAAAGACCTCATAGCATCAAATTATCTCAACCGAGCCCTCCCTGAACATGTTCACTTCCTGTTTAAAGTGAGTTCTTTCTCCCCCCGTGTTTGCTTATAGGAGAGTGTCTGCTTGTTGGGGTTTTCTCGCTAATATTGTAGGACATTTACATCACAAGCCCCTAGAAGCGGCTGTTAATGTTAATTAAAGCTGCATAAATTAAACCTTGCTGAAAGGAACAGTGTGTTACTTAACGCTTATAAAGTTTTTAGCGGGAGAAAAAATTATTTTTGCCATAAAACCTGAAAGATTTGGTCCAAGTCTTGTGCAGTCTAATTGTATTTTTTAAATCTCTTTTTTGATGACATTCAAATGTTCAACATATTTTATATACTCCTAACAGAAGAAAGAGTAACTGCCATATCATAAAGCCTATAAACAATGACTCATAAAAAATTCAAATATACATTTGTTTCAAATGCTCCAGTGTACAGTCAGCTACTTGCTTGTCCTGAACACCTCCTCCTCCACCTCTTTGTTCTCCTCCTGTCACTCCCCTCTGGTTCCCATGCAGGCATAGCAGCTCTTTGTCTGTCTCTGACCCATCAACAAGGACAGGAGGCCAAAGTGACTATCAGTTGGCACTGACACATTCCACTTTCTCTCTCTCTCTCTCTCACACACACACACACACACACCGTGTTGAACCAGTCATTAACCAATTACATTGATCCTAGACATCAGATGGAGAACAAAAAGGCGGAGGATGGATATAGTGGGAGTGGTGGTGCAGAGAAAAGAGGAGTAAAACACACTTTGCTTAATCACATAATATCATTGATTTGAGTACTTCACTTAAGCCTCACAGGACTCAAAGTCCCTGAATGAAATTGTGTTTATTTATAGTGAGGGAGATGCTAATGCATCACACACACACACACACACACACACACACACACACACACACACACACACACACACACACACACTTTCCATTCATTAGATGAGCAAATAAAATAAACCTACAGTGAGAGGCACAGAGAGAGAACAGCAGGTAGCCATAAGCCTCTCTAATCTCTATGTCCTTCCAGTGTTGCCGGGTAGCCTACATCCTCACCAGATATTACCGGAGTTAAGTGCTCTACCTGGAGTGCACTGCAGGTGAGGAGGGGGTGAGAAAGAGACATATACAGATAGAATAAAGGAAAGAGAGAGAGCGAGAGAGTTTGACAGACGGATGTGATGAAGCCGATAAGAAAGCAGGAATGCGGCCTGCAGAAAAGCCGATAAGTTAAAATACGGTCTGCTTACTTTTCATGCATGTTGACACACGCACCCACCCACTGTGAGTGTTTAACATATGAGTTACCAAAGCTGCAGTGGAAAGTGGAAGCGAGCCCATTAACACGTGCATAATTAATACATGTAGAAAGCAAGAGGAAAGAGCAACAATGAGGAGAATATAAAAGAATGTCACCTAAATAAAGGTAGATAAATAAAAAAAGAAGTGTAGCATTTACTCATCCCAATGACACCAGCTGTATCTCACGCTCCTAGCTGCACTCTAATGCTGTTTGGCCCATTTTAGCCCAAAATAACTCTCACTGCCACTATAAATAATCCCTTGTAGTATCAACAAGCATTGTGGTAAAATTCTAGGCACAAAGCTATTCATGCCAAGACAACTTCAGAGCAAAGATAACTATGAGTCAGATACATTTACAGCCGTACAGGTCCATCAGTAAGGCTGCACTTACTTGGATGGGTGTTTCACGTATTTCATAGGAATTCTGTCATAAACCAGAGGATTGGAAACTTTTCTGTATATATTATATGTAACAGTTTACATAATTGGAGGAATTGTGTCTAACGTTGTTGTCGTTAGCGACAAAAAGGTTCCTGCTTCAAACTTCCTGGTCAGCCGAGACCTTCCTATGTGTTGCTTGTATGTCCTTGCAGGTTCCTCCCACAGTCCACAGACATGCATTTCAAGTTAACATTAACCCCAGGTGTAACCCAGTGTCTGTCACTTTGTGTTATCACTGTACAGCTGACCTCTCCACCAGAAAAATGTACTGTAAGTTTTTTTTAATCATGTGACAATTTTTTTTTCGGGGGGGGGGGGGGGGGGGGGGGGGGGAGGAATCACGCTGATGACGTGGAAGTCTAAAATCTCACAAATAATATGTATGTATGTGTTAGTCCCCGTAGGGAAATTGCTCCTCTGCATTTAACTCATTCACCCAGTGAAGCAGTGGGCAGCTACCAATGCAGCGCCCGGGGAGCAGTGTGGAGGGACGGTACCTTGCTCAGGGGTACCTCAGGGTAACCGTTCAGTGGAGTCGAACCCCCGACCTTCCAATCATGGGGCCACCACTCTACCTACTGAGCTATCCCTGCCCCAACATAAAACATAAAAAAACTGTATGTATCAAATATGGCGTTAAGGGGTTAAATGATCTATGAACATTTTTATAGATTTTATATTTATGAGTTTGTTTTAATAATGGAGTTTGTAGCATCTTACATATAACTGTTGTAATAATAAATTAATTAATTAATCAAGAAAAATACAGAGATGTATAGATAAATAGACATTTGACTGTTCCATGGCACCCAGCACTAATGTCCACATGTAAGAAATTCACTGAATTTTAAAAGCAAAGAGACTCCAGCATGCAGTCTCTGTAGTTGCACCACTCAAACAAAAAACAGAAGAAAATGGTCGGAAGTCTGAAAACCTGGTTAAGTTTGAGGACGTACAGCTTGACTAAAATCCAAGACCTTAGTAGACAGCTGCATGGATTAAAACTGCAGCTGATGCAGGTCAGAGCTAGAGCTGGTAAGGTCATGCTACTGCAGTAACAAATATCACCATCATCGTGCTCAGGAGATGGAGAGATAAACGCTTAAGTGATGGTTTGCGTGATGAGCTCTTAACTCCCATAATTCACTTAGAAGTCATAAACTAAGAGTCCCTCTGAGCAGGCAGACATCTGCCTGCTCGTAGATTACAAAACTGCCATGTAAGTGAACGTCCGCTCTAAAAATAGGGCTTTTATTTCATTAATCCCCAGAGAGGTGGGCTTTTTGGAAATGTTGCCTTTTGACTTGATATAAAAATATCCTGAGCTTCGCAGACTCAAATGCAACTGTAACAGGATCATTTTGCATTTCGGGCTGGTTCAATAACTCCAGGTTACTGACTCTGGTGTCATTCTCTTGAAGACACAGCATTATAGCACATTCTGTCCCAATGCAAAAAGAAAATCCTTAGCAGACTGTGAGCAAACATTTAATTCTTTCATAGCATACTGAGATGCATATGCTAAATTGACCAACAATAAAACCAACACTTAATCTCATCTTGTGATTTATCATCATAATATTGATCACCTGCCACAAGTTTAAACACTACTAAAACTGTCTTTAATCTTTTTATGTTGTCACTATTTATCGACTCTGATAACAGAGCAGGATCCAAGTCCACCTCTCACAGTATAACAGGTGCTATGAGGGTGGAGGCAAGAATAGAAGCTGGCACGCCAAGGGAATAACAACGGAAGGTATATGGCTGAAGCAATCCTTGCTGCGAAACATCACTTGTAGCAACTGATAATCTGAGGGCTAAGCTGCTTATGTTGGAAAACAAACATTACTAGATGCCACCCAGCTGGTGGTGGAGAAAGAGCTTGGTCAAAAACTGGACCCCAGAGCGAAAAGCACACGGCCGTGTGTCCAGAGCTCTGTTTCACTGCAAGTAAACAAAGATATTCAAGAAAAAATAATCAAAACCCATCAGAGAGGAATTTGTTGTGTAGCCATGTAACCACATCAGTGGTTTACAGTCACAAAACAAAAACTATTCACAGACTCCTTTAAACAGGAAGAAATGTGTTTTAACCACACACCAACAGCAGTTTCAACTAGAAGCTGTTATTATCTCAACTTTTCATCTATCTGGGGGGGGGGGGGGGGGGGGGGGGTTGCCATGCCACCCACTGTAGCCACTTCCTCCAATAAGCCTCCACAGTTTGGCTATGGTCTTGCCCCCTCCGTGACACAAACACAGGTTTAAATCAGCCGGGGTGACAGTCATCCTACGTGCGTCCAACATAGTTTCTAACTACCAAGGAAAATCCAAACCACAGAGCTAACTCAAAGCTGCCAAATCCTCAATTCTACTCTCTCTGCGTGTCACACAGAAGCTATTCAAGGAATAAAACTAAAAGATGTCAGGTCAGCTTTCCTGCCATTTGGTGGCGATTGTTTCTCAGAGCAGCTAAAGATACACTGTTTGCAATAAGTTAGCTGTCCAGTGAAGGCAGGAGCTACAAAGTGAAATTATAATCAGAAGTATTCAGAAGTAATCAGTGTTGTGGCTGAGAACAATGGCCTGGTCCATTTAAAACTGCACAGTCAATAAAAACATGTCTGCTGGAGTTCCCAAAATTACTGGATTTGCTCAAAAACTGCACAAATTTAAAACACGAGCTTTCAAAGATGTGCGACTAATGCCTCATCCATTCAGTGTTAACGGCTTCTGGGAATTCATTTAAAAAAGGTAGGATGTACCAGCTTTGACTAAAACCCAGAGTGCTTCTTTACAAAAGAGGTTAAAAAGTCAGAAAACACACCAAACTCTTCTCCATCACCGTGAGGAACAGGAGGCAGTTTCCTCCACCTCTGCCTCCTGTTAGTCATTTGTCCACTCACCCCCTCTATGATCCCTTTCAGAGTAATGAAGCAAGGCCTCCAGATGACCCAGACCTAACCCTGAAAATGAAGCAGCAGAGACCTACACTAAGCTCAGTAATAAATAGGAGGCTGTACAGAGTTCTTCACAGCAAACACAAACACATGAAGATACTTCCCCATCTTAAAAGAGAAAAGCTGGAAAAACCTGACTTTTCTTTCAAGATCAAAGCTGGCAGGAATTCAGCTTTCATATATTATACAAAAACTATAAAATTGTTCTTGGTTAACCACAGAGTATATTTCCTTAAAAGCCCTGTGATACATACAGTTATGTAACAACTAGCACAGAAAGCATTCGACAAACCAGCAAAATTCAATATGGAGACTGCAGGCAATGAAGCATGACTTTATCAGCTAAGCTCTGCTATGTTTCTTTGCCTCATCAGGTGAAACTCTACACTGTTCCCACATTGAATGAAATGTGAGAACATCTGTCAAGCATGCGCATGTGTGCACGTGTGTCTAACAACACCATTATCAATTCATCGTGACAATGCATGACGAGAGACATGCTGGGAAAACTAGCCTGCTGAGAGAACCGGATCATCACCAATAAGACAGGAAAGGATTTAGATGTGCGGCTGTACACTGAATCACTTTCCCCTCACGTTCATAATTTAACACAAGCCCGGTGCATAAACACCCAATCTTTATAACAAACTGTTAGGACACATCCTACATCTGGTAGATGAAGGCTCTTGATCTTTCATGATACAAGAATAAATCAATTCACAATAATGCTAATTGTGTTTATACAAATCATTGATCCCAAACCGCAATTCCCACTGTGAGGAAGAGACTGAGAATCGTTCCATAATGTTTGAGGTCGTCCAGCCTCAACTTTAAATTTAGTAAACTTACTGAATTGGTATTAATGTGAGGGTCACAGGCTGTTATTTATAGTGTCCCCTTTTCTCCTCTGTTATTCTTTTTGCTCCTTTTTTACTGCACATGCACACGTTGTGTGTGGAGCGGCGTTGACAAGAGGCAGGCGAAGTGAAATACCATTAATGGAGTTGGCGACAACATGCAAGTGCAGTAAAAGCTTCCAAACAAGCAACAACAAGCATACTGAGAGTGAAAGTGAGTGAATGCATCAATCCATCTGAGCTATTTGGTTGTATCGACACAGTTTACGCTAAAATTAAAGACAAATAAAAGCTGTTGGTGTAGCTGGAATTAAATACCTCCATGCTGCTGTCACTTTGCTACATTAGCTTTCTTGCTAGCAGCTGCTGCTGATGTGTCTCATGTGACAAGACTTAACAGTGATATCTGAGGCAAGTTTTCATCTCAGAATCAAATCAATATCCAATACAGTTATTAGATCACTATCACCTATTGACTTTTTGGTCAGTATCTTCTCCCCCTTAACGGGCAGACCAATCTCAACTAAACTTTGCACGAACATCGTCACACATACAGCGATTAATAACAATTAATCCCTATTGTTCTTATTTTCATCTTCATCATCCCCCTGTGAATGTGATATTGCATGCTCTGTGTTTCCCATGTCACATTCAGTGTACATTGCCATTAATAACTTAACAAAATTTAAATCACAGCTGGAATTTTCTTCATGTCGCCATTAAATACAGAATAAAATTTTTTAAAAACTTGCATCCTGGTAAAAACTACCCATAGGAAGGGTTTCTGCTATTATTATATAAATATTGCTAATATTATCTTAAAATAGCAAGCAGTTCCACCCTTTTCTGTGTTAACCGCTTCAGCCTTTGAATATGCACGATGAACTGTCATGTTTCAATATGTAGTTTCCAAACGTGGACATCCAGTCACAGTTCATTTTAAGAAGATTAAAATCATTTTACTTGCTGAAAATCCTAGCTTTTTATGCTTGCAGTCCCAATCAAAAGTTTAAGACCACTTGAAAAATGGTAGACAGTAGATCCCCTACGTGCGGCCGTCTTCACCACTTGCAGAAATGTTCCCACACCTCATGGAAATGTTTGTGTCAAGCATGCTGCAACAAATTTTTGAAGTGATCAAGAATAACGGTGGAGCTACTCATTACTGAGTTCATGTTTGGAACTTTGATTTCTGTTTTGGGGGGTTTACGGTGGTTTTTTGAGGTGTGGTCCTAAACTTTTGATCAGCTGTAAAAGAGCCTGCTTCAGTTTAAGCGTTGTTTTCAATAAATTGCATGCTCAAAAAAATGTTTTGTCTCACTCTCATTTCTTCTAGTTGAATGTTGAAGCTCTACTTGGAACCTTGTTAAGTTCCCACCATGCTAAATATGATTTTTTTGCCATTTTTCCAAAAAAAAGGGAAACTTTGGATCCGGACTGTAATTCATTTAGACTAAAAAGGCATGCGGGTAAAATGTACCCCGGAGACTGTGACGGATGTGGTTAACGTGGAAACAACATAGCCCACAATTTCAGTACACTAAGATTGTGTTTGGTCGTCCCTAAATGGTGGATACAGAACCAGAAAACATGACATGTCGTACACAGCAGTAACCCTGCTGAGGTTGACTCTGCTTTATTTCATACCAGATGGAAAAAGTCTGATCGAGCAGATGGACAAAGGTGGTGAGATGGTGTGTGGGAAGCTTTGGTGGCAGAAAATACTGTATTACACCAAAGCTGCTCCTCTGGGGGCAGCAAAACAACTGTCAGCCAGGCTGCCACGATCAGGGTAGTACCACCAGGGCAACAAGCAACTCGCTCTTAGTATAACGTGGAAAATGAAAATGCACTGTAGACAGACAACGCAAAAACAAAAACAAAATCAAACAAAAAAACTCACCTAAAATGCTACTGTGTGTGCCACCACGTGAGTCCAATCCTTCCAGCAGATCACGTTCTCAAAACGATATCATCACCAAGGCATCAGACATGAGCAGATGGCACAGATCTATAGAATCAATTGTGCTGTGTCATAAAATATCCACGAGCAGAAGCTTAACCTTGGAGACTGCAAATGCAGCTTTTTCCACTGCAGGGCGGCGTCTCACACAGACACTGGCTGTGAGAATGGGAGTATCACCATAGCTATCCCCTGGCAGAGTGACAGCAGCCACAATGGAGTGTCAGCAATCAGCACCTTCCAAATTACCAACACACACAGGTCAACCTGCGGTTTAATACAGCATGTGTGCATGAGGGTGAGTGCATGGGGGCGCCAAGGCTAAATCTTCTTTGCTCTGATGTCTCAGGCGGATAGAGACCATCACAGATTTTGGTTGTGATAGTTGGGAGTAGTGCTGGGCGATATGACGATATATATCGTGTGGACGATAGAAAAGTATCTATCGTGCCATTTGTCTTCTATCGTTTCTAACCCAAATTTGATGAATTATTACATAAAATATATAATTAACCCTTTACAACCGGTTGGAGCAGGCACACTCCGTTTTACCGTTTTTAAATCCCTGTAGAACTGGAACCACGTAAGCTAGCGCAATGAAACTGGAGGAGTTGTACTTACATCTAATGCCATTAGCTTGCCCTAGGTCACAGTTTGCTTCCACATAAAGCTTTGCAAAAATTTCATTAGAATGACTTGCAGCAACAAAAAGTTAATATTTCAGACTTGAAGCAACAAAAACATTATATTCCAGAAACACGCTTTGCCGATGTTCATAACACTTCCTACGTTGGCATATACGTCAGTGCAAACTATCGCATGTTTGCCATTACCTGCCCGAAACCGGAAGTGATGTCATTTTTGCGAAAGGGCCTCATAAGCCTATGTTGGTGTTTTTAAAAGTCATGTTTTACTTTAAGCTTTTCTGTATTGTTTCTGGTATGCTTAGAACTCAAATTATAATTATAATATTTATTTTCATTTTTCCTGTAGTATATAAAAATTACTGTGTCTCAAAAATAAAACTATGAAGACACTCAAAATAAATTTCTTGTGGTTGGAAACTATTTGTTTTTTGTATTTACAGTTTTGAGGGATACACCTCTTAAATTTTTCTAACTAGAAATATATGTTAAAAAAACAAAAACGATTTTAAATTTTTTTGTAGTTTATTGCACTACAATTTTTTGCAATTTATGTAGTTACTATGGACTTAATGCATACATATTTTTAAAATTTGGGCTATAACAGCTGTATTGATGTATGGAAACTTGAAATGCTCCCACAAATGGCACTACAGCATGTAAAAACATAAAGATAAGCTCTTGGTTCTATGGTAAGTCTTAAAGGGTTAAATAGCCTGTGGCAAACATATTAGTGTTGTCTTCTCACTATACATGCTCTTAATATTATGCAAGAGAAAATAAAGTATAAAAAAATTATATTTTTTGCAAAGAAACTCCGTCTTGTGGTTTGCCACCTGGTGCTGCTATACGTGCAACCGGATTTGTGACGTACTTTACAGTAACTCAAAACAAAGACTGCACCCTCGGCACTTGCTGTTTACAGACTGTGTCCTTTCTAGATGACCACAGGTCAGTTCGAATATCGTGATATATATCGTTATCGTGATATAAAATAATTCATATCGTGATAAATATTTTTTCCATATCGCCCAGCACTAGTTGGGAGTTTCCCACAGATTTACATTTTGCTTAGCTGGTGACGGCATTACTTTAGAGCAGATAAAGCACTACCATCCTGGGGCGACCAGCTTTGGTTCATGAAGGTGGAGTTCAGGTACTTCTTACAATGGAACAAGATGTTTTTTGCAGATGAATAATACTAAGTGCAGACAGAATAATGACCTGAAATGGCCCGAAAGCCGGTTTCTAGTCATAAAACGAGACTAACTGCAAAAATAAAAGTATCCAAGAATGTATCATCGCATATGGCAATGGTCCTCCAGATGGATTAAAAAAAAACAAAAAATGTAGTAACATGATTTGCCACTTTACTTGGGCAATCCCATCAAAGTTAAGTCAATGTGTGGGAAAACACTGGTTTTGTAAATTAATTTACATTTCATGTATAAGGTGATGTGAGATATAAATGTAGTAGTTACAACAATGTAGATCAGGGGTCTCAAACTCGCGACCCAGGGGTCACTTGCAGCCCACGTCATCCCTGCTTGTGGCCTGTATATTGGCGTGAATGCAGTTTGGCCCTTGAAGTTACTTTTGTTTGTTGTTGAGTACAATGCTAAAATAAGTTCTTTAAAAAGCAAAGCAAGAGTTATTTATAAAGAAAACAACTTTCACTAGCAGTCATAAAACTAAAGTGTACACTTTCTGCATTTTTATTTTGTCAAATACAAACAAAATGATAGCAGAACTGCTGCCACGTGTCTGGCCAGAAAGAGAGTACCAATTTATTTATTTAGTAGTTCAACGAACGGCTTCAGTTAGTTAAGACGAGAAAAAAAATCTCAACAACTATTTGGCTCTACAAAACATTTGATTCATTAGACTCAAGATCAGACATGATATATCAGTTGATGTTGAATCAATTCACACATGTGCCTGTGCAGGTTTAGAAGAAACGTTTTTTTGGGGGGAAATAGTAACATGCTTTAGGCAATGGCCGAACAATGCTAAATTAAATATATTTTTAGAAACCATGACCTCTACTTTTTGTATCACCTCATATTGTCGAGAGCTTTTAATCTGCGGGACGGAAACCACAGACCGCCATGTATTTCAACATAAGCCTCTGTTTGCAATGACTGTCTTGCTGCTGGTACTTCAGAACTGAATGCAAACAAAACCAAAACCGGGCGAGTTCTTACATGCAATTATGAGCTAGACTCAAAGACATTGTTGGGATTAAGGAGATAGACAAACAGGGTATTCACATAGAATTTAGCTTCTAGTGCTGGGAAAGTGAGAGAATTCACCTGAGGCAGCGAACAGGGGAAACAGACCGGTGCAGCAGTGCATCAGCTGAAGTCAGGGTGGTGGGTCAGAAGGCCTGCTAGCACATTCCTCAACATTCATGTTATGCAGTACGGGAAAATATTAGACTGATAAATGAAAAACAGCAGTGTTTATGACCTCTATTTTTCCTGGCAACGCAACAGATTTTGGCTTTGGTTGCTGCAAATGAAAGAGGTATAAGCAGGGAGAACAATGCCTCAATTGATTATCAGAGTGGTGCCCCAACTCTAAACATGACTCACCTCATTTAAAACCACAAGTCTTTCAGAGACTTTGACTCTCTCACTGATGTGCTTGAACTAAAGATTCAGACCATATATTCAGTGTTCCTGTGAGAATTAATCAGAAATAATCAGCTGCAGCTTCCTTCAGTGTCCTGTCACATCTATCAGACGGTGCTGAGCCGTCTGAGCTGAGAGACAATAATGATCCCTTTTGTCTACGACAGCCATTCTAAGTGGCTAAGCAGCACCTGTCAGCAGCTAATCAGGTACACAGAGAATCCAACACACATATCTCCATTAATTTCTCCCGTCTCCCAACCCTTTTCATCCCACTCTCTGAAGTGTTCTCATCCCCACACTCCTCCACATTCCACACACACAATGACGTACAGCCGGCACTTCCTCCTCCACTCTAGCAAAATGGGGTCAGTTTCCATCGCAGCCTGGCTCCCATCGTCCTGTTGCTTTGTTAGTGAAATCGGAGCTGTGTGGATACAGGTTACTTAGTCAAGTTCTCAAGCTTCAAAAAAAGCTTTACAAAAGGTTTCTACATGCTGTAAGCGTGTTTTACTGTGACCTCAGAGAGGATTGTGTGATTAGGTGTAGGTCCTTTCTACCTTTCAGATTAAGTTACAAGGTTAGAGGGTTAAATAGAACTGAACATGTAAACACTTCTCCTGCCCGCTGAAGGGAATTCAACCTGTCTTGGCCTTAGTAATTAAACATGGTCTCTGTTCTAATCCATAGTTTTTCTTCCTTTGTGTTAATTCTTAGTTCTTGTCCTGCTTAGTCTTATGAGTGTTTTCTCAATGAGAAGGGAAACTGTAATTTGGTTACATCATTGGTCCCTCTATTAGCTAATCCTTGTTTTATTTCCAAGGTTTGTTTTCCCGTTTGTGTTTTTAGTTCCCTTCTTTATTCCTTTTCTGTCCTTGATACTGTCTTGACTGAGTTCACTTGTGTCTGATTGGCCCTTTAACTGTTATGTGTAATAAGTGTGTTTTTCCTCCGTCTTTGTCAGTGCAATAGACCTCATTCACTAATGTGTGCACAGAAATGATGTTATTCTGCATAAAAAAATAAGTGCGTATGCAAATTTACTGTCAGATTCATGAAATGCAAATGCATTAGTGAATCAGCATATTTCTAAACCAACAGGATAGTGCAATCAGCATATTTTCATGTCTCCATTTAACTGTATGAGCAAACAGATTTACCTCAAGCTGAAGGAAAGAAAGTGGCAGTGATGTTGTAAGAGAGAAGCCTGTTAAGACAAGACAGCAGGAGAAAGGCCAACTGAAGAAATTTAGACAATAGTGTCCTAGGAGGAAGCCACAAAAGGAACAGCTTTCCAAAGCTTCCAAATAAAAAGCAAAGCTCGGGCTCAGAGTCTGAGGAGGACAAGAAGGTCCAAGGTGGACAAGGGAGTAGGGGTGGGTTTTGATAATCGATTTATCGATTAAAATCGATTCTAGCTCGGATAACGTGATATCAATTCATTAAAATCCTGAATCGATTTTTTAATATAAATTTATTTTGCCCAAAATGCCAGAATCTCAGGTGAAACCTCACAAAATTTCAACAACCACCAAACAGCTAAAACAGTGAATGAGAGCAGGAACACAATACTTCAAGAACAGTTTCCCGTCTAAAAATCTGTTTTCTGCATTATTCGCTTGCTTGTTACGCACAAGACTGCCGTTGTTTACGGCGCTGTCGGCCGCTGTTTTTTTCCTTTTAATTACTTCCGAAAAGAAAACCTAATTTCTGCTGTTCAATCGGCTTCTGAACAAATTGAAACTTTTTAAAATTATGCAAAATGCAAAACGCTTAGCCGTGTCTCTAATAAAACCGCTGTAACTTCAGAGGTAATGTTCATATGTTGATTAACGGTTTTCTTTCGTTTTTGATCTACTGCAGAATATTTTTATAAAATCCCAGGCCAGGGAAATCACCTTCATGTTTTTCTGTGTTTTACCTTCAGCTACTTTGACACAAAGGCATCTGCTGTGATGCTCACACCTTTGATAAAGTCTTGCGAGGGTCAGCTTCCTTTTTATAGATACAAAAATATGTAAATGTACTGATCTGAATTATAATATTTCTGACTGTCTGAGGCAAAAGATACAAATCGAATTGAATTGAATCGAATCGAATCGAATCGAATCGAATCGAATTGAATCGAATCGAATCGAATCGTGGATCGAATTGATTCGGGACCCTGTGAATCAGAATCGAATCGATTCTAGAAATCAGTGACGATACCCAGCCCTACAAGGGAGACCTGATCTGTCAACCAAATAAGAGAAAGTTACTAAAAAACATCCATATTCTGGGATATTCTGGACATCTGTGATAGTACGTAAGGACATTAAACAAGGTTGGAAGTCAGTTTTAATGAAAGATAAGATTCTTGTTGCACATGGTCTGAAGCAGTTTTAAATCAGTTTGTCGAATATGAACAAATTAAGGTGTAAAGATAACAATGAACTGCAGATTAAACTCAGATTTGTGCATATCGACTGTGAATGAGACCCACTGTGCTTTGTATAATTCCTGCTGTTGCTTCCTAATTAGATTCCTAATGTCTGATGTTTATAGTTTTAGGCCTGTGATTGTTTGGTCAAAGTATAACATTTCCTGTTGACCACCCAACTGCCAGTTTATTTTGTATCTGCATATTAGTTCTTTCTATGAACTTTATCAGAGATGTCTGATAGGTACCAGCGGTTATTCTGTTCAAAAATGCAACTAAAATTGTGTTGAGCTGTGCTGGTGTATGCTGTAAGAAGGAAAACTACCCAGTTCATGACCTCTGAGAATGCTAAATAAACAAATAAAATCAGTTTCCAACTAAAGCTGGTATCACCTGGCACACACCAAAGAGAATAAAACAACCTTAAAACTTTACTTTGGATGCAACATATTCAAACCATCTAACCACATATTTCTCCAAGTGCAAATGGGAGTTGCTATCACTGCAAACCTCTGACACATGTTGAATGTTTCTAGATAAAGTTTTTTCTTGGAAATAACCTCATCCTTTGGCTGAAAAAGTCCAGATAATGGAATAGTGGAGGAGTACCTGGCCGTTATCTTTACTATAAACGCAAAGCTGAGAGAAGTTGCCTGGGTGGTAAACATGCCAGAACCTCATTGTATCGAGCTGAAACTTTTGTTTTAAAAATGAAAACCTAAAAACCATTGACAGCCTCAGCGAGGCGGTGGACTGCTGAGTGCCACCAGTGATGATCCCTAGTTCTGTGGATGATGGCCAAGCTACATGTTCTAATACCTCGTTACGCAACGAGCCATTCACTTCACCCATTCACACTCCCGTCTGTTCAAATCACATAGATGAACTAAAGCATTTTCTAAGCGTTATTAGGCTTCCCCAGCTTTAAAAGAACTGTTAGGGATGAAAGAGGATGTGTGTGAATCAATGGTGAAAGTCAAAAGCTTAATGATGTGGCAAAGGGCCTTCTTGGTGTCTGCACCCAGAATTTCCCACGTTTTATTGTGCAGAACAAGAGTGCACTACACAGAGTACACACTGCTGTCACAGATGTTATTGACAAGAAAAGAGCAAACTGATGAGTGACCTTTAACATGCAAGCAAATTTACCAAAGTGTGCACAATACACTTGGTGATGCATACACAGTTACTCACAAGCACTTTCACAGTTGCTTAGACACTCCTTAGTGTTTACTGATGTTGCTCTGCAGTCTAAATGCCAGCAGCTCTGTTGAAGCTTTGAAAACTCAGCCCTATCTAAGGTCTGGGAAAATGTAAAACGTGCAGTTTTCTAACTAAGATTCTGATTAGATATAAAACTTTGGAGTGTCATGTATCAAGCGAAGATACATGCAATAATGGGTTACAGGCAGCTGTAGCCATTCGCTGTGTACTAGGCCTCAACTACACTAAATGGAGTCACTGAACTGCTTATCAAAACTGTGTTTGATGTTAGTGCCTAATGACTCTTTATTAGTGTAATAATTTGATAAATAATATGACTTGTAGTGATGTTGTTACTGATGAATGTTACTTAGTCCTAATTGGCACCAATAGATGTCCTAATGTTTGTTTTAGTACACTTTACTGATGATAACTTCTACCATCTGGTCCAAATAAGGTAAGATCTGGTTAGAGCAGGGCAATATGACCTATAAATATTTATCACGATATACATTTGAAAATTTGCGATAACGATATAACTGACGATATAATTGACACTAGACAAAATACTTTACAACTCCTCCACTTTATCCGGTCGTTAAGTCTGACGTCACTAGCCGTGTCTGGGCCTAAATGGTCCATATATCAAACGATCACTATGGCATTACTGAGAGTTGAAAAACTGTCTAAAGTCTTTCATCTTTAATAAAATGATCAGCGTTCTGCTCTACCAGGTGTAACAACTGAGTTTAACATCCAGACATCCATGAAAACGGAATTTATGACATTTAACGGAGTTAGAAGTTAGCAGGAAGTTAGCTCGCTAGCTTCTATCTAAATACAATATAGCATGTCCTGACTACGGGGTTTTGGAAACAAATTAAAACGTACAGCTCTGTTATCACTTCCAACATAAATAAAGACAGAAAACTAAACAGCAGTGATGTTTGTAGGGTTACTGAAGTTTGGCTAGCTGGTATCGATGTGCTACGTGACCGCTAGCGACACAGCTATGTTAGCATAATATAAACAAGCTAACTTTTTTTCCACTCGATAAAAGTTAACGTGAGTTTTCTCTGTGATCAGGAACAAATGTAATCGCATGGCAGGATGCTGTAAAAGGACCAAACTTCAGCCAGGAGAACAACTGAGATAATCCATCCACAATACGAGGTTAGTCATTCATATACTGCTGCATGGGCTGGGCTGTAGTTACATCCTAAGGTTTTAAAAACTGAGCTTAAAAAAATGATTAGCGGTAATAAAAGCCGAGGGAGGTCAACAGTGATCACTGACTGTTTTAGGAGCTTTTTGAGATTAAATAGAAGAAAATACAAAACATTAAACATGTTAACAACACAAAAGCCATATTAAACGCAGACTACTTTAGGCCCGGAAGTAGGATTCGTCACGTCATCACTTAACGACCGGATTGGTGCAAAAAAAACAAAAAAACAACACATCAATGTATTTTCACTTAAACAAGCAGCTGTTTTATGTGCATTAAAGTTATATAAAAAATTAACAGTGCAAATGCAAATTCCTTGCTGACAGTTTAACCAAAAGGCATTTCCAGTGGAAATTGGCCAACATATCCTCAGCATAACCATGTATAATATCCACAAAACTTAAAAGAGGTTATACACACACAATACGGTAATATTATGTTGAAGCACAGTACGTATCACTCCGCGAGGCTCCTGCCTACGGTAGCCATAATGCTCCGACAATCCATCAAGCTGTGCGGGTTCGTAGCTTAGCAAAGTCGTACTGAAACATTTGACAGATTTTCGAGCGCCGTGTACATAAAATTGTTTTGAGGTCAGTAAACACAACCAGAATTCATACATAAGGCACACAGGATTATAAGGGGCACTGTCGAGTTTCAGAAAAATCAAAGGATTGATTTTAAGTGCGCCATAATTTCCAAAAAACATAGTAATAACGACGGCCCACTAGCATGCTCTACCAAAAATAGTGCTTTGTTGTGTATCTGACAGACGAAAGCTAAACCAGTCCCACACCACTGAAGTTGCAGCATTTTTACAAACCAATTCTGGTTCATCCGTTTCATTTAACGATCCGCTTTTGCTCTTCTCATTCTGCGTCGCCGCCATGTGCATATGTAAACAAAGGCACTGCGCATGCGAATTTTACCCATATTCTATCGCGATATTTCATTTTCCTATCGTTGCCCAACATTACACCGGTATTACCGTGACCGGTATGATATAGCCCAGCCCTAGATCTGGTTCCAAAAAACCAGCAGCGATAATACTAAGCTGCTGTGAGTCTCTTAACCAGGAGGTGATGTCACAGTAGTTCCTGTCATTTTTTATATCGACTCTATGGTCTACACACCTCTCCTAGATACTCCTAGTAGTATCAGTAGCTACTGCTTTCTGTTCCCTTAATACAGTTTTCAGCACCATTAGGAACTTGTATGAACTTCTCCAGTTAAGGACATAAAGAAAGGAAATAAACAAAAGTGGTGTAAGTAACAACATACTGAAATATCACAGGTCAAAGCACGTTTTCACACTGCAGTTTGGTTTTTTGAAGTCGAAGCATAGTCAGCTGGATGTGGTTACAACGTTCACACATTCGAGTGCTGTTAGCGTTAGAACCTAGCCCTCACTGAAACCACTGAAAGTGTAGTCAAAACCAGTAAAACTAAAACAATCCTTTCCAGCATCTGTCTCACAGGTTTCTCATTTGATGGGGTGTCTACTGAAATACATTAAAGGTACTAATGAAGGAGGACACATGTCTAGGTTGTTGTGAAAAGATTTCTTTAATACTTAAGATGGATATCAATAAGATTTTAACTGATAGCAGTGCCATTACTGATTTTGCCTATGGGTTAGAGAAAGGGACGTCAATTGGATTCAACAAAATACGCTTAAAATGAACAGTTTAACTTCTGGGCACCAGTAAAAGCTGGAGCGGGATCTAATATGTTTAACTAATCAGATAAAGACTATTTTTTTGTCACTTTTTAACAATTTTAGAGACAAAGTTTTAGGTGATTTGTATCTCAGGTTAAAAAAGCGAACTTTCATCTGTTTAAACATTTTGGAAGCTTAACTTGTACAAAGTTCCCTTCTCTGCCAGCATCTGGAGGTCATCAAGAGAAAGGAAGGATGATTTTTTTCATTCTTGATCAAATACCAACTCTATAGTCCAGTCTATTCATAGAGATCAAGTTACAGCTTCATATTTATTTGTCAACACCAAAAAAATTGCATCACTAAATTAAGTTTAAGGGAAAATCTTTTCCTCCACACTGGCCTTGACCTTTGGGATGACAGATTAATGAGTGACCAAAACATCTCTAGTAAATTCTTTTGTTCTCCTTTAACAGCTACTTCACATAACCTAACTGAGAACTAAAGCAGCTCTTCTTATATGTATATCATAGTCTTGTCTTGTCAACTGCTTCTGAGAATCTTGGGTTGAGGTGTATTGTTGGTAAATGTATCCCTGGCAGATTCCCTTATGATGTTTTGGAGATTTAACACCACTGTCCTCCTGTATTAAAAAAGAAAGAAAGAAAGAAGCAAGCTGTTCTACAGCGGCTCACTGGCACACAATACTCCTCTGTTCACTGGATGCCAAATGGTCCAGTCATCACCGTTCATGCCACCCCAACCCCTCTTTCACTGTCTCTCAGGATTTTTCTCTGTCTTTCCCTGTGATAGAAGCTGCTGCTGATGGTCAGATTAGCTGAAGAGGCAACTCGAAAACAGACAAATAAAGAGCTGCTTTGTGTCCGTCTGGTGCCAACGACCCCGGAAATAAGAGAGGAAACTGAGTGGACAGAGAAAGAGCCATTATAATGACCAACTGTTAAAGGTTGGGTTTGCAGGGAAAACCAGCAGTACCTGGGTCAGCACGATGTCCAATCATATGCTTTTATTTTAATGTGTATTTCATGTTGTCGCAGAGGTTCTCAAATAATGGATCAAGCACAGTGAATCTTGAAACTAGAGAAAAACTAGAGATTTTTCACTTGTTCCACTGGCAGATTTTTTCACTTATTTCAAGCTAAAATATCTTGTATTAAGTGAAAACAATCTGTGAATGAAACAAGTGAAAAAAATCTCTAGTTTGAAGCTTCACTGACTTGAAACAAGTTCCTTTAGCTTACTGAAATGTTGCCCTGTAGCTGGTTGTGTCTTATTTTAAGTGAAATTACAAATATACTTGGTAAGATTTTGAGTTTTTGCAGTGCATTAGTCATACATTACTACGATAAAAACTGTCCAGACAGTAATAAACACAAATTTAACCTCACTTTTAAAATGATTACAGTGTTTGCATTTATTTCCCAGAAGAGAAAAGTTGTATTTCTTAAAAATGTTTTCTAAAATGCCTGTGACAAACTCCATTAGGCAGTCACTGGGTGGTGGGAATTATTAAAGACTGTAATTAATAAGAAAATATGCGAGGGGGGGATTTTAGCTGACTGCTAGCATGAAAAAAAACCCTTCAAAATGGAGGCAAACTTTTCTGTATGCATTCAGATAGAAAACTTGGCTAATACTAACATGGAATAAATGCCAAGCATCCCTCCTTAAAGAAATCTTGCCTACTTCAAAAGAGCATGCAATCTGATTGGGAGGTCACAAATCTACTAACTACCCATGGGTCTACCTTAATACCACTGTGCTGCTATACAAGCACTTCTGAATAGAAAGCTGAAATACAGAAACAAGTTAAGGAGATCTCAAGTGATGTAGTATAATATCAATCAAAACTCTCTGAACAAGTTTCATTATCATAAAGCAACCATGTGACCCAAACCCTATCCCCACACTGCACATCTATTCAAACTCTATTCAAATCTAAATAGACTAACAGCTGCATTATGGTGCCGCCAGAGAGAGTCAACTGCACCAACACACGGTGCTCCATGAACACCATACGCCTGCTGTTATCAACTGACAATCCAAAGCAAACTATAAATATCATACTTTGATTTCACCAGAGCAAAAAAAAAAAGAAAACACAGTCAAAGGTTACTCAGCAATTAGTGGTAAGCTAAGTTAGCGGTGCTTTGATATGAGGGTTCTGTGTCACAGGCGGCAGGGAGTGCTTACAGCTGTTTACATTTTAGGATGGTTCCCAAAAAAAACCCCAAAAAACCAACCTCATTTCAGCTGGTGGAAATGTTAGGCTGAGGCAGTCATTCCTGCTGGTTTGAATCATGTATGCAATGTGAAGACGGTTTAGGTTCAATGTGGCAAAACTTGTTTCGATAACAGCAGCATGAAACAACAATGTATTCGTATTAGAAAACAAAGGGACATTTGACAAAGGGATATGGGTCAAATTTACCAAACAACACTGCAGAAAACAACAGAAGCATACAATGTCACAAGAAACATGCTGTACATGCAGGAAGCTACAGTTCATATCAGCCCAGAACAGTCATTAAAACACTGTAGCAGTCACAGCTGTAGTCACATAAGCTCAGTGCAAAATAATTTAGTTGGACATTTCGTAGCTTTTTTTTTCCCAAAAAAACCTACATGTTATACTGCGTATAACATGTAGGTTTTCCTATTGACTATTCACTTGTGTAATGCTTATATTGAGAAAAATTAGGGCTATTTTCTCACCAGGTCTCACCAAACCTTCTCTCACAAAAAAGACTAACAGAGCTCAGAGCGTAGCACACTGCCCTGCTGGTTTAAATAGTTTATAATCCCTTTGTCCCTTTGTCTGCCATCATTTAGACTGAATAGCCTTTATCATGTGGGTCATCAAAGAGTGAAGATTGCATAGTTAATAGTCCTATTAGACTCTTGTGAAGGGTTTATTCACAGTCGAATTGCCCTAATTGTGTTCAATAAGCAACAAGGGAGTAGACACACACAGAGTGGGGCTCGTGGGCTAAAGATGAATGAATGAATGCCTGTCCGATACAGGCACACACAAACACACACACAGAAGCCTGAGAACATGCTTTCCAGCTCAGAGACAAAAACATGCATTCACACACACACACACACACACACACAGACCTCCAAAGATTTACATGTAGTGGCGTGTAGTTGAGATTGCTACCCCTGCAGCCAGAAGTAGGTGGCAGGAGACAACAGCAACAAGTGTGGAGAACTACAGCTCACACTACTTGAGACACCCCACACACAAAAGAGGGGGGATTTACCCGTGAAAACCAGCATTGCTTTCTGGAAAGGGTCCCTGCCAACTGACAGAAAACAGGCAACAGGAGAAAAAGAAGAGAAAAAAACCTCTTAGCCTAATCAGCACCATTCTGGAGGTCTGTGCAAGATGCCACCCACAGTCACAGAGAGCATACCCAAGTACTAAGTCCCCTGCCACTCATCACATCAATGATAACAATGCAGCAAGGTCAAGAAGGTGAAGACATCTTGAGTGACATCAGAAAATGAAACATGCTTTACTTAAATGCAGCGATCCACTACAGAATGAATAGCTTTAGTTCTAGCAGGCCAATAGCAGCCCACATCAATGGATACCCTAACTCATTCCCTTCTTCAAGTCAATTGGTGAAGCACATACAGGTCATGCAATTGAAACTGTTATTTTAGCTTTTCCACAACTGCTGCAAGTCTGCAAACTTCTTTGCAACCCATCTCACCTCATGCTGTTTAATATAAATGATCAGCGGCTAAGAAAACAAGAGCAGTTGTAGTGGAACTCAGATTCCTTGCCAGAAAGCCCAAGGTAGCAGAAAAAAGGACTTACATTAACATTAAGTTCATTTAATCTCTTTATTTTGTGGCCTTGCTCTACAGGACCCTTCACCGTGTAAAAAAAAAAAAAGGAGGCAATGTTTTAAGAAAAGAAGTCATGTTCGCTTGTGTTATCCGTTTTATCGGATGCTCTCACAGCAGCAAGCAAGGAAGACTGTGCTGACATCAGTGTGTTATGTGCGTGTTGCATCATAAATGGTGTTACATTACCCTTACATTAATTAAATCAAATGCTCAAGTTACTGTCAAGTTGCTGTTAGAGGTAAAGGCGAGCAAGGAAATCATGGGTCACAGGACAAATGTTTGGTAACTAAGGGCTCCAAACACTCTAAATATCATGGCCATTAATACAGCAGTGGTGATCGTCATTGACAGTTGACGAAGATCTTGTCATGCTAATGGAATAAACTTGAAGCCTTCAGGTCAGATAGCAAAAACAAACGTCTTCCTATTCAGATCCACAAAAGTCATTAAGTTGACATTTAAAGGGAGTTACATAAACTGCATTATTTAACTAAACCACCAACAAGTGCACAGTTTAGGCTGTTTTAGTTCTATTTGCCCCGAGCGCACTGAATAATTCATGGCGCTGCCATAAGTGGAACAGGCATAGTAACACTAAGCAGGGGCCACGCATGGAAAACTCTCATCAATAAATCACTGTTTGACAAATAAGCCTGACATCAGTTAAGGGTACCCTCTTCTGCGTCTAGCCCTCACTGACTGCACACAAGTTCTTACAGACATGCATCATGTTTTTACATGACTGTGCGACATTGTCTTTGAACTAATTGTAAAAGAAAACCATGCATATAGAGTTTACTGTGCATATTCTTGTTAGCGCAAAGGCTTTAAATGCAAATCAAATTAGGTTAGAGATGTAGCTGAACAGGAATGTAACTTAGCACGTGCATGTCTTAATTGCTTATGACTAGGGCTGGGCTATATCATACCGGTCACAGTAATACCGGTGTAATGTTGGGCAACGATAGGAAAATGAAATATCGCGATAGAATATGGGTAAAACGCGCATGTGCAGTGCATTTGTTTACATACGCACATGGCGGTGACGCAGAATGAGAAGAGCGAAAGTGGAACGTTAAATGAGACAAATGAACCAGAATTGGTTTGTAAAAATGCTGCAACTTCAGTGGTGTGGAACTGGTTTAGCTTTCATCCGTCAGGTACACAACAAAGCACTATTTTTGGTAGAGCATGCTAGCGCTGTCGTTATTACCGTGTTGTTTGGAAAATACGACACACTTAAAATCAATCCTTTGATTTTTCTGAAAATCGACAGTGCCCCTTATAATCCTGTGTGCCTTATGTATGAATTCTGGTTGTGTTTACTGACCTTGAAACGATTTTATGTCGTACACGGCGCTCGAAAATCTGTCAAATGGTTCAGTACGACTTTGCTAAGCTACGAACCCGCAATGCTAGATGGATTGTCGGAACATTACGGCTATCGTAGGCAGGAGCCTCGTGGAGTGATACGTACTGTGCTTCAACATAATATTACCGTACTGTGTGTGTATAACCTCTTTTTAAGTTTTGTGGATATTATACATGGTTATGCTGAGGATATGTCGGCCAATTTCCACTGGAAATGCCTTTTGGTTAAACTGTCAGCAAGGAATTTGCATTTGCACTGTTAATTTTTTATATAATTTTAATGCACATAAAAAACAGCTGCTTGTTTAAGTGAAAATACATTGATGGGTTTTTTTTGGCACTAATAAAGTTGTGGAGTTGTAAAGTATTTTGTCTAGTGTCAATTATATCGTCAGTTATATCGTTATCGCAAATTTTCAAATGTATATCGTGAGAAATATTTTTGGTCATATCGCCCTGCTCTACTTATGACCTAAATGAGAAGAAAACAGCATCCCACAACAAGATATCACTTTCCTACTAATCATGTTTAGACCTTTACACAGTAGCACATGGCTTGACATTCTCCCTTAGGGTTCAGGGGCTAACTTATTTTCATTAAGTGCTGTCATTCATTCAGTCTCTCTGTTTTCTCCATCAGAAAATGGGCCGCAGTGAGTAAGGAGGGCTGCATGCCTGCACAGTGACCGCAGCGTTTCATGTACACTGGCTGGAATGTGACGCAGTTGACCGTCGGTGTCTGATAGCTGGCATCTGCTAGGTGGGCTCATTCCACCGCAGCACAGCAGAGGCTTAGGTGGTACTGAGAGAAACTCTACACCTCTGCAAGGCAGGCAGGGGCATGAGAACACAGCATCACTAATGCTCATCAACCATGACCCCTGCCAGGGACCCTGATGAGCACATCAGTTTAATGTATCCATCTGGGATTGGCAGAGTGGCAGAAGGCTGACAAGTCCACTGCAAACTCAGAGATTACAGAAAGATGGTCACTATAGACAGACAGTAGGACTGATGGATAAATAGATGGATGGATGAATGGTGTAATGAAAGAATGGCTGGGGTGGGTAGATGGATGGATGGATGAATGAATGAATGAATGGAGAGACTGATGCGTCATTGGATAGCCTGTTCTCAGTATGCATGCTGCTTGGATCATTACAACAACAGCAGTGATGAAGTAAGAACAGACTGAGTCAGAGAGGATCACTTCCACTGATGTCAGAAAATTTGATCTAGTTCCGGGAAGCTAGCTTTAACAATCTCATCACTTCTCAGCTGTCAATTTCACAACATGGGTTGCAACATGTGCGATCATGGAAAATGTGCTATATAAGACCCTTGACAAATCTACATGCGAGGTGTAAAAATATTTTGATCAGTCTGGCTTCAGACTGTATAAATGGATTAAGCTAGTGAAACAACATACTTGTATTCAAATTTCATATGATGCCAAGTTTAGCAAATGACCAGCTGTAAAGTAGGTTTGCCATGAGGCTGTGCTCGGAGACCAATCCACAATAACACCGTGTCTTTCTCATGATTCTGTGGATTTTTTAGTCTTGTGCTTCACTTCAGTGCCAGAGGAGCTGCACACTGTACTCCAAACATTCACAATTAGCAGACACCTGCCTACTGCTTGAATTAGACTTCATTTATTACCTTTCATATTAAATATAAGCAATTCTTGGGAGGTGTTTAAGAATAAAACATTTGTGAAACACTAAGAAACTTATTTTCCCAGCGTCTCTCTTCCAAGTCAAATGCTTACAGCTGTGCTTAGACTGGTGTATGAGCACAGCTGCTCAGACTTCCTTCTCCCATGACAACAGGCTTCTGCTCGGGGGATGCTGAGATGTTTCCAAGCCAGCTGAGAGACAAAGTATATCCCAACTCTGCCAAAGGGTCTTTTTCCTCTCTGGCCATGTCTGAAACACCTCACACGCTGACCTTGTGATTCTATCTCAGATGGGAAGCTTGTCAGCCTCGCCTTTGCAAATGGCGCCGTACGACAAGGGTGATGCAGTATCCACTGGTGCGAGCTAGATTTTGGTGTCATTTTAGTCTGTTGTGCACCTCTCAGTTTTTGTAAGCACATATAGGTTCTGCGGCTGCTTTTACTAACATTTTATTGCTCCACGAGTACAAAAGCTTGTGGATTCACAGATTATACAGAGGACGATATTCCAATAGTTTGAAAAAAATGAGACTTTGCTTCCAGTTTTAACTTATTCTCATTGTACAGCAGCGCTGATGTGAAGATTTTGTCTGAGTAGTGACACCTAGTGTTCAGGAAAATACTGCAGAAAGTAACCACGCCCTCAGTGCTGGTAGAACTGCTATAGAAATGTGGCGACACGCGTGTCGCAACACAGCCTAACAACAGGTATAACAGGTCTATAAGTGTGAGTCCAGGCAGGCATAAGTGTCTTTCAGTTGCTACCATTAGCTCATGGGCAGAGATAAAGCACAGATTTTAAACTGACCAATCAAATTGACAGCTTTGCCTCTAGGCTCAGCTCTCTCCTCATAAAATCTGAATAGATGATGCAGATGCTTCACCAATCCATCTGTCCACTCTTTCCCCCACTTGTGAACAAGATTCTGGGATACTTAAAAACCTGCAGCATTAACAACAGGCCCAGTACCCCATTCTCCTGAAGCATCTCCCACAGGACACCCAAGAGAGTCATAGATACATGACAGACATAGAGTGGTCAGGCAAACTCCAATGAACTGTCTTCACACAAGGCAATTTCCCATGACTCTGAGAGCTGATAGTAATCCAAACTAATGCTTGGATTAAGAGTCTTAAACCACTGTATCCCACCCACCCTTAAGCCCCAAGAAAATAGCCTCCCTGCTGACAAGCAGTTCCGAACCAAATCTCAGCTTTGTCTCCGGCCGTGGGCACAGCACTGAGCTGCTGATAGGTTTCTCATCAACATAGACCAGGCTGGTGTAGGGACAGGAAGCGTTTGTCTCTGTCAGCAGGTTGCCAGGGTGAATTCTGGGAGTTAAGCCTTCTATGCATAGCATTCTCAGTTCCCACATCTCCCTCCCCCAGCTCAGTGACCATCCACGCCAGGAACAAAACCCTGGGAATGCGAGCTATGCAGAGCTGCAGCTCGGAGACACCTGTTCAGGCAACCACCACGGGTCAAACTCTCCTACACGGAGCCTCGTCTGAGTCACAGCATTTGACCCCACCCTAACCTCCGCTGCTCCCATATACACACTCCAGAGAGCTGGAGAGCTATGTGCACAAAAAACAAAAGAAAATCATCTGGCAGCAGGGATTTGCACAGTCAATTTCCAGGATGCAAACATTTGTACCTTGACCCCTTCAATCATCACTAAGAGTCCCTGAACCCACTAACCATGACAAACCTGATTTAATGAAACCCTCTGTCATGATGCCCGACTGCTGACCTCACAAACAAGCTGGAGTAATGAACTTGACTAAAATACTTACAAAGTCTCCTGAGAGACTTTTCCTGCCCATTTGGAATGCAGACTAAAGGCCTCCTACCTTTTTCTAGACAAGATTTGAAGAAAAAAAAAAAAAGCTGGGTTATTCCCAGTGAGAGCATAATAGGTGGCCAAAAAACTGTAGATTAAACCACATGTCAGCTCTTCAGAAAGTCCCCTCAGTGGCAGTGAACCATGAGGAAAAGAAGGTCGTCCTCTTACTGTCTTTTTTTTCCCTCTTCACTCTCAGCCAAAGCACCACAAATGTGGTAAAAGGATACGAACAAAATCACTACTGAGTGATGGGACACAGTTCAGGCACTTTACCTGCCAGCAAGCAGTGAGAGGTTTATTCGAAATTAAGTCACCTAGACATTGATTTAAATTTGGAAAACCCTTGAATTCAATGGGATGTTTGCCAGTGAAGTCCAGCTTTCTTTTAAATGAACTGCTTCCTCCAAACATCACTGCACTTCCTCTTTTACACGAGAGCCACATTTGGAGTCAGTGGTTATGCAGAATTTAACTTTCAAGGGAATCAGAGGAATAAGAGGAACTGAAAACAACAACTTAATTCGGCAAATTATACTGGTGTCTTGGGTCCCTTTGACTTTTGGCCACTTCAAGAAACCCATTATAGGAAGATACTTTCACTTCTGGACTATCAGGCACTCTTAAGTAAAGATGCACAAAGGGTGTGAGCAATAAGGATTATGAAGGAATTGTGTGAGACAAAACACACATACACCTGCTCGATCATGATTATGCACATTCAAAATATGCAAAACCAGTGGCTGAACTGGGAGGCGGTGGCAGCTGGCCAAGTGCTGAGTCTCCCGGTGTGGCAGCCCAGTCAGAGGCTTGGCGATGTCAGCCAGTGTCAAGCTCCGTGTCACCATACTTGACTTCGCAGGGCACAAGGGCTCTGTATTCCCTCTGTCCACACTACAAGGCGTGGATAGAGGGAGAAGGAGCTTTACGTTGTAGGTGTGTGTGCTTGTGGAAAGGTTGTCTTTATGCTTGGTTTGTGTGTATTTTACCAGGCTGGACTACCTGTGTCGTGTCATGAGGTTGTACATGTAGCCGTGCATGTTGCTATCACTAATAACAACTTATTACTGTCATTTCGAAACATTGTTGTGGGCCCTGCAAGCAGCTGCGTTCACTTCCCCACGGAAACCGCACACGAGAAAAGCCGTCAGGTGAAATTTTATTTACTAAAAAGGCGATATTGGGAAAGAATTTCACATTTCACTGCGCATATAATGTCGAAAGAATGGGACGAGGTTAGCATTTCATTCGAATTAATCAATTTTACGTGTACAATTTGGCACAAGTCCCAGACGGTTACTTTTATATTTTGTAGGTTGGTAACAACTGAAGTTCGCTGTTAGGTTAGCGCATACAAAGCAGCTCCACCTCTATTACACTGTTACACGGCTAGTCTCGCTACCTATAGCCTTACGCTTTCCCCCTATGGAACCACTGCAATATTCACGGCAGCTTTTATTTTAAATACAAATATATTAGTTTGTTTTCATTGTTCTGACAGCTGTGAGGATAAATAACGTGATGGTTCTACTCACTCGGAGTTCGGAGTTGAATGGCCACGGTGTAGCTACTCCACTGGTTCTTTCGAGGGCAAAACTTTTCACTGGTTTTGTTTCCCACTTTTAAAACCGTCTGTTTTTTCCTTTGTAGACCCTTAACTCATCCCCGCTCTCTGCGGTGTGTGCTGAGCTTTCAAAACGTTACGCCTCGGCAGACAGTGCCACTCTCCAAGAATCGTAAAGTGCTCTGTCAAGGGGCTGACTTGGAAGCGGTTTGTATATTTAGACAGCGGTAGCTAGAGGGCGTGCAACAACACAGAGCTGTTCTGAGATCTGAGCCGCGCGGAGCTTTCACCACCCAGGCAACCCCATCAGTTCGTTCATTGGTCAGTGTTCTATCGAGGCGTGTCCAGAGATTCATTCTACATTTTAATTGGCTTGTTTTCGTTGTCCGTCATCCGCAAACGCCTTGTAAACTTGCCTTTCCGTAGTAAGCAAGGAGGCACAATTACAATTAAAAATCAGGTCGCTGAGGAAATATGTTTATGGACACATTGATGGGAAATTTACAGAAGAGCGTCCAAAGCAAAGGTTATGTGTACCAGTTTAATCATAAGGAGTGAAGTAATTCATTTTCATTTATCGACAAGTATCATAGTAGGACTTTTTTTCCCCTATTTTTTTAAAAAAAAAGCTGAAAGAAACGGAACTAGAAAATCAAAACCCATAAGAATCTGGTGTTCAGGTGAGTTTTTGTACCTTTCCTACTAGAGCCATAAAAGTGGTGTGATACCTCCTCCTACCGGTCATATTAAGATAGAAAGCAACAAGTTGCCCAATGAAGGGCCAGAAGTAATTTGATTTAATTCTGCTTTATTCCTAAAACAAATAAAAACATACGTAAATAAATATATTAATTAATGTAATTTTAATTTTAATATAGCTCAGAGACATCATACACATGGACACACGCAACACTGGACGTGTGTGAACAAGTTCCTGAAATATGCTAACAATAGAAACACCCCCTGTTTGTGGCCTCTTGTCCCCACATTAATTTGCACTGTGAGGCAAAATGCTTAACTGCAGCTTCTTTTGTCCTCGGGCTTGGGATATGATGTGGGCTGCATTGTCTGGGAACAATGGACTCCTGCAGCCCCCTTGTGACAGCTACTCACTCTGAAACTTTAATACAACCTGGTCAAACTCTGTTAGGAAATGGCTTCACGTAGTACGCGTTTATTATAGTCCATAATGATTCCTTTGGGGATTTATATATATATGTTTGGATTTGTCTTTTTTTTTATCATTACTATATCCCTTTCATAAATTTTTGACAGACAGATTTTTTAAAAAGTCGACTGAAAGCAGAATAGTACAGTAATTAAAAAATGGCCCGTGTTTCATTTGTTAATCTGACAAAGCAAAGTCTGTCATTCAAAATCTTCCCAGTCGTTTGTGGTATACCATAAACCGTGTTTTAGGTTACGCTTAGATGAATATCACCTGCGATGTCAAAGTACAACCACTAGATGCCAGGAGAGAACAAGTCACTGGCCGTCTCAGATCTGTCAACATGATATTTATTCACAATCGTTTATTCAGTATGGAGGACCACAAGAGCCACGTGCATTAAATCAAAATTCTGGGTAGAAAATAGTAATTTTTCCGATGCAGCAACACAGATTCACGTTTTTGCAAGTTTTGAGGGGACTCCAGTCGCTTTGTGGCCCGGATGTTGCCATAGAAAGGGGGGGTGTGTGTAGTTGCAGCGGTTGCAGCTAGGTTGCCAGGTCTGTAAAAAAATTGTAGTTAATGTATATATATATATATATATGTACTCGTCATTTTTCCAAATACTTATCAGTGACGTCACAGTGCTGGCACACGAGGTGATTTTAATGCGCCATTAAATAATTTATGTGTAAGTTTTACATATCCACATTCGGTAATGTTAAAGTAAAATTAACAGTATTAGCTTAAAACTGTCAAAACAAATATATGTACATGGCAGAGAGCAACAAAACCTCACATATATAATGTTATTAGTATGACTTGGTAAACATTTTCTGACTTCACGAAGGCGTGCTCCTAGTGGTGGATGTGGCCTATCTGGCAACCCCAGTCTCAGCTCGGCTTCTCTGCTACGTTTGCTCGGCTGTTAGAGACACGGCTGTGAGCCAGAGTGGGAGATGGACTGAGTGAGGGCGCTCTTTCGACCAGTGCAGCCGATTTAGCATTGCAATACCCAGAAGCTAGGCTGAAAAATAACTGGCGATTTCAGGTCGCTGAATCAACACGAAAACATAGTGCAGTTATCAGTCTTTCACATCCCACTCCAATCACACTAACACGGCATTGATGGTAATGTATGCAAGGAAACAACCGAGACTCGGCGATGGGTAAACACCTCCTTTTAACCTTACTTATTCACATTTTTTTTCCTTTTCCTCATAGCTACGCTTTGACAATCCGCCATTTTTACTGAAACCAAAATAACTGTGTGGAAACTTGTATCCCTCACTCGCTGCGGGGCTCTCGCCGATTTCTGAACATTGACATTTGAAGCTTAAAATTCACAACTGTTTCCTTTTTCTTTGCAGGTGCGACCGAAGAGATTCTCAGCCCTATCAGGTACTTGTTAGCCAAGCGTCTCCTGCTAGCTTGCTAGCAGCAAATAAGATTAAAATGGACACTCTAGTGCAGGCTTCTGGAGAGCACAACAGGCCCCAGTCAGTGCGGAAAATAACACAAAAAGTAGAAAGGTTTACTTAAAGCCTCCATTTAAGCCCTGTAAATGTATCCTAACGTTAGCATTGCTAGTAAAGACTTGACAGAGTGAACATATTCGTCGAAGTCGGCTGTTTTGGAAAAGGTACGGGCGAGTTTTATTACAGCTGAAAGCTAATGATAGCTTGTTACTGTTAGCTTGCTTGCTAGCCAGTCCGATTAGGGCCTGACCGCAATCTGTCATTTTAAGGATATAGCCAGTTAAGCGTCCTTAATATCAAAGTGCTTGATATTTATACAGCAAACCAGTGAATTCACTACCTAATTTAAATCGCGATAGCCAAGTGAAATGGCGAGCTAATACTCATAGGTCGAATAAAATGTTGTTTACTTCGTCATTTAACATGTGTTAGTTTGCATGCATACGTTGTTATGAGCAGAAATACGGGCACAATTAACGTGGCTGTTAATAAGCTGATAAATAAGCTGCTCGATTTATATATATGCATTTCCTCGTGCTAATTAATTTCTGCATCATTGAAACTATGAATGAAATGACATGACAGTACTTTCAAGAGCTGAGGACTGTGCTCACCATGGCTGCTTTTAGAAACCTGCCAATGGTGATAACAGAAGCGTAGGCCTATTTTAAGTGTGAGGTTTTTAGTAAAGCGTTTGATTTGTGTTTACAGACTCTCAAATACTCATCCAAGAGCCATCCAGGAGGGGACCACCGGCATGACAAGATGCGAGACTCTTCAGACGTCACCCCTCCCTGCAAGATGCTCAGGAGGTCTGACAGCCCTGAAAACAAGCACATCGACAGCACGGGACACAGTAGAGCAAAGGGTGTCCACACGCACCGGGCCAGAGACAGGGATGGAGGTGAGAGCGGGGAATAAAATGAGTTTAGAAAGAAATAAAGCTGCTCTCTTTAATTACTCCAGAAACAGGTGCTCTTTCTCTTAGTGAGGCACTGTTTTGTTTTTTTGTTTTTCTTACAACTGAGTGCTTCAGTATTGAAACTGCAGCTGTCAGGTTTTACACTGTGGGTAATCCGGCCGTGGTAGTTTTTGAGCAAACAAATTTAAAATAAACGCGTTGTTAAGCTGTCGCTATGTGCTTTAATTTTAACCACTGAGCATTAGTCTCTGCAGTTTGCATTTGATTGAATGAATGGTTATCGTGGTTTCCAACCTCACAGGTAGATGTTCTGTGAGTACAGTTAAAGTTCAGACCAGAGTAAGACCACACTCTGCACAGACATTCAAGTCTTGAAGGACACGTTTTGTGGAGGGGAGTAACTGCTTTTGTTTCTTCGCCTTGCTCAGCTGCTAATTTTAACAACATTATTTCAGTACAGTTTTGTCAAAGTGGACTTTTTGGTAAACTTTGAGTAACTGGCACGCAAGCAGTTGAGTCCATGCGTGGAGTATTGTGGTGTTTTGAGCTCCTTTTCAGACATGCTCTCCTCTCTGGAATCGGAGTGTGTCAGCTGTCCTGGTCACTTTTCTGTAAAAAGTCCCTACAGCAATCTAATACTACTCGAACACTAGTAACAGTGCCACAAGTTTGCATGCAAGCAGCCACGTGATGGATAGGCTCTCACAATATAAGGACGGCACGTGTCTTTCTTTTCCAGACGAAAACAGCTGTTTGCTAACTTGTCCGACCTTTAGGCATTGGCCACATTTCATTACATTCCAGCACCAAAGATCCATTTTGCATGTTTTTAAGTGTAGGAAGTGTATCCATACCCCTACAAACTGTGTGTCTTGTCTTTCCCTCAATGTTTGATCTGCAATTTCAGTTATTTGAAATGTTTTTTAAAATGCAGTTTCATGAAGTCTTTACTGTGACGAAGACAAATGCATTGACAGTTTAGGGTTAACAAGATTCTCCATCATGAACCACAGAGCCAAAAATTCAGTGCAGGATTACAGGTGCTCCAATTAGATTTCTGCATATAAAGCATTTCTAATGTGGGAGAATCTACAATGACAGCAGTCTAATAATGTTCAGCCTAATGTTTGAATCAGTGCAAAATGACAAGCCTGGAGCACTGCAGAGATGGACCGACATCCAATCTGAACAGCAACACCTGGTCTGCTTTCTCTTTTTCTCTCTCTGTAAGATTATAGTCTCCTACAGGCAAAGATGTGAAATTGAAAGCGTTCAGACAAGGACTGCTAGCTGAAAATTTACATTTACAGCTGGTAAGGAACTCACTCAGAAAACAGCAACTCAACACTTGAAGGGACAGTGTGTGTTCTCAGTGAAGCTGATGTTAAGGCTTTGAATTCTTGGGTTTCTCAAATGGGTAATGCTAATATTATTAGCGCGCCATACCAGATAAATCTGATAAACATTCTAACGAAACTTTCCTTAAAAACTGCTTTTAAGTGTCATCTGCCCTTTTCATCTCTGCTCCCCTCCTACTCTCCACCTGAAACATTGCTTCCTAAACTAAAGTTAGGGCTTTAACACACAAAAACATGCATAAACAATGTCCAGAATTTCCAGACATTGTCGCAGTTACTGATTTTTAAGCAGAAAAGAAATGCTCCCCTTCCATCTCTGTACAGCTGACAACAAGCTGGTTAAACAACAACAACAACAGCTGGTTATAAATAAAGTTATGAAAGCTGGTGTTTGAGTGTCCTAAACATCACACTTTGCCTCTGATAAATAGTTTGATCACATTCACAAATCTTATGAGTGGATTGTTGGCCTCAAAGAAAGTTTCATTGAAACCAGCTAATAGCAGTGTTACTCTCACTAAAATGCTTACTGATGGAAAAGTTTTGGTGATCCTCAACAACTCATCTCAGCATCTCTGTCATCCATCAGAGGTGAGCTTCACTGACTCATCAACTCGTATCATAATCCTTTCACAAACTTTTACAGTTGTGGAAACTTACATAGCATTGTGAGGGTTAGTAGAAAGAACCAGTCCAAATTAAGTAAAATGACGCGACAGCACGGAGATGTGTTAAGTCGAGGAAAAATAACGCACTGGGCAGTATGTTTGTATTTTTTTTTCTCTCCTGTAGAAAGTCTAAATTTTGGTTATGGTTCCTGTTTCCGTTTTGTAGCAGTTTTTGTGTTCGGTTAGATGTGATTGAGTCAACACTTTCAATATGTCGATATGTCATACTGACATGTTGGAGGTTTCAGTAAGGGAACACAATCGGTCTTAAATTCTGTATGATGTTTTCCTTATTTGCAGTTTCTTCTGAATAGCTGTGTCGCAGTATTGTTACTATTGTTACTATTATTATTTGCTGAAATCAATCTTTTTAGCAGATATGAACTTTATTATTTTTGAGTTTTAGCAAATTGTTAATAGGACTTGAAATTATTATTTTGTTTTTGCTTTCAGATGTTTCTAGAAGTTTTTCTTCTGCATTATTTATATATCTGCAGAATCAGATAAGCTTTTTCAAAATGACTATTGCCTTCAGTTGCACATTAATTACTTCAAGTAACTCTGATATTGTGATGGTAAATGGACTGGTTCTTATTTAGCGTTTTTCCACTCTTCTGAGCACTCAAAGCGCTTTACACAACTTGTACATTCACCCATTCGCACAAGCACATTTTTCTAGGTGCTTTCTAATTAACATTCACACACACTCACACTCCGATGTTCCGTCTGCATGCCAAGGATATTTGGCATGCAGACTAGGGGAAGCCAGGAATCTAACCACCAACCTTCTGATCAGTAGATGACCTGCTCTACCGCCTGAGCTACAGCCACCCCCTAACTACTATTATAGGTACTCTCTATAAATGACAAACTAGCCAAATATTAAAATGCAGGCTCTTTGCCTTAAGCATTACATATCACTTGATATACTGTTGTCATGTCACTTATGGCAGTGTACAGAATGCCACATAAGTACTATTAAGTATAATTTGTGGTCCTGCCAATGTGTCTCGTCTGTGTAAGCGTTCCCGTTTACACAGCGAACCTTCTCCCATCCAGTCCTCCAAAATACGCAACTGCAGGACAAAGACCTATGTAGCCATCAAACCAGGTGATTGGTTGAAGAGTGGGCAGGAGTAGGAAAGGCAGTGAGTGTAATTCACCAAATCCTCGAAGATCAAACAATACACCAACACAAGACTGTCCACGGGCCCATATTTTGTCCATCAACAACAAACACTTTCTACAGGTAGAAGGCAGTCTGTAACTGTCAGAGGACTGCCTTTTTGCTACCTCCACTCAAACGTAAAATAAGTATTAATGTTCTGTCAGTGTGGTGGGAGTGTCTAAAGATGTGGCAGCATCCATGTAAAAGTCCCTCATGTCTGAATGCCAGTGCCATTTTTACAGATTGGTGCTACATATCTCGCACACGAAAAAGCATTTAGAAATGCATGTGAGGGTTAATCACAGCTGTACATTAGTGAATTTTGCATTTACATTTGTAGTGTTATATTACTGTAACTTTCATATTACTAAGTTGATGAAATTTGGGGTTACCCTTGACCTGAAGAAGTGTCTGTCTACAGACTGGGAATGCCTTGATAGCAGAAATCTGGTAGTCTCTATAACAAAATCAATCGGCGATGTTGTGCCACAGAGGGCTGTACAGGGGTGACCTGACTGCATGTATCTATTCTGATTTATTTAATTGTTAAATGATTTAGTCCTTTATGGTGACAGAATTAGAAATGACTTCTTTCTTTCTTTTAATATACATATATGCATAAGAAATATACAATTTTTGTAGTTTCTTCAGGTCCGTGTAGCTAATTAATAACTAAAGGTGTGTCTTACGTGCTTCATGTCCCAGTGATGTCCCGTACCTGCTGTTTGGTGTGAATGATTCCTAGTAAAGCATTTCGTCTTTCAGGGCTTTCTGCTGTTTATTGTGGAATTACTGTATCCATGTCTAAGCAAGCTTGCAGAATAACAAGTAGATAAAAAATGCTGCCTGTTCTGTCATAATTGCTTTGAACAGTGTTGGGTATTGAAAGCTATTTTTATTCTAGTTCTGGTTGGTTTGTAAAAATCAAACTGGATTTGTTAATCTTAGAGACATTTGTTGCTGCTATGGAACTATTTTTATGGTCGCTCATGCGGAAGTCGGTGCTTTAGTTGAAGATCTCATTAGACTTGGATTCTTTGAGTTGCGTTTTTTTTCTTTTGTACATTTATTTTGTGACAAAAAAATAGTAAATGGTTGAGATGGGAATCCCAGTAGTTCAATTCCTTGGAATTGTTAGTCTGCTTGCCTATTGACTTTTCTTATCGGTTCCACTTGCATTACAATCAGCTGATTTCAGTTTGTCCAAGAGAAGCCAAATAGTGGCACAGTCTACAGCGTGTATATGGACATTACTTTTATTGCACAAATTAAAGCTTATTAAAGCTGAGTAAATGCTGACCCCAGCCTAGCAAACAGACACTGAACTTCAACAGCTAACAAAGGGATGAGCAGTGAGGCTACAGCCTGTTTCTACCTGTTCATGCTTCCAAAGTAGAATCACTGTGGCGACTGGTTTTCATGTTTGCCTTGGGTTGCCAGCTTTGTCTTGATACATAAATAGTAAGAGAAAGATCATATAGAGATTGAAAATGTGATGTCATTCAGGGGTAAAACCGCAAATAATTCTGGGAACTCGTGGCAAGAGGTAGTAGCACACGCAGGCTTTCAATTGAAATCAGTTGCACAGCGATAAAAAGAAACACAAATAATGGCAAGAAGCTGTTGTATTATTAACTGCAATAGCCGGTCGCATGACAGCCACGGAAGCCGACGGGTAAAGAGATCGGTTGTTATCGGATTACGTCGTTGAAGAGAAATTGTTCAAGTCATGTTTCCGAAGTAACAAAGAGGCGACGGATGGCCTGGATTGCAGCCATTCAAAGACCAAATATAACGTCCCAGAACACTCCAGCTCATATGTTAGTCTGCTCCAAGCATTTCCACAAAGGTCAGTGTTTACGTCATTTTTCATAACATAATTGGTGATATAGGTTACAAGCAAGTCTGGCGCTAAATAGAAATTGTGGCGCTATGCTCCTTTGTTTATTGTGCATAAATAGTGAATTGTCCTGACACAATATTGCGTTTCGCTTCATTTATTACCATGGTACATTGACAAAAACATATACTTTTATTCACAGGATAAAACTGTTTTTTTGTATCACTAATTGCCCAGTACGATTACAGCATACAATATTATTGTCACTGCTACATTTCTGTAATCTGTACCAGAAATTATTTCCACTACTAATTAATTACCGTTGAGCTCAAAGGTCCTATTAATAAATGGTTAACGAATGTGTATTTATGAAGACTATTTGTGAGACTGGTAAACTTATGATACGTACGATGGTCTTTCGTTCTACACGGTGCATTTTATGGTCCTGTACCCATCCTTCGGTAAACTGTTCCTGGGCTTGTTGCAGTGACCTGAAGTTACTAAACTTCATGAGTGTATGCACTCACTCCAAGAACCGTATGATTATAAATATGAGCGTGGTGAAAGTTGGGCAGCACGCTAACATCTTTTGTCCACACTGTGTGCTCGTAAGGGTCTAACCCTTTCACTCCTTTGATTTTTTTCCTCGTATCTTTTCTTTGACTTTTCATCAAGTCTGTCTTTGTACGGACCGGCATTGTTCTCCTTCGTTTTGTACATAACTTTTTTGGGGGGCAAAGAAAAAGCAAGAATTTATTGGAACCGGAGAATGAACGTTTTGCGGTGCTGCAAATGCTTGCATTTGATGTGGTACTTGGATTGTTTTGCCACGAGTTCCCGGCATGCAATGCGTGAAAGTCACGTGGTCTGTCAATCTCTATATGCGTCCTCATAAGGACAGGGATTTTTATTGGTGTGTGAGACTGTGGCCTCAGGTTTAAATTGTTTGATGGTAATTTTGAGATGAAGGGTTTCAGGTCATTTTACAGAGAAACAAAGTATTGTAATGTTGTTGAACTAATCACTTTCTTCAGTGAGTGATGTGTAATGGAGTACTTTTTTATGTGATCACTGATCACAACAAAGAGGGGAAAATGCCCAATGCTCCAACATGCACAAACATCTGCTCACACAGGATGAAATTCATTTTGCACGAGCAGATGAGTTGACATTACTTGACTTGGAGGAAAGAGCCAAGGAGGAAGAAAACCCCACCTTAGCCAACTACATAACTACCCGAAGATGTCAGTGAAGCTGATGATGTCCTCTTACACGTTGGCGACAGACATTAACTGTGCTTTGGTGAATTTGGCTTTCAGGCCACGGTACACTGTTTAGGTCTCAGATAGTTTGTGTTTGACCAGCTGTTTTGTCAGATTAGATGTGTTTTGTGCATTGTGTGTGTGTGTGGGGGGGGGGGGGGGGGGGGGGGGGGGGGGGGGTTTAAAAATGTCTTCAACATTGAGTTGATATAACATGGTCTTGCGCTTGTTTTTCCTCAAACCCAGATATGCTCTGGTAGGGCTGGGCGATATGGCCTAAAATCCATATCGCGATATAATTTGAAGCACATGCAGCAACGATATATATCGCGATATATTCTTTTCTTCTGTATAATGTATTTTCCACACTATAAAGGCACACTTAAAATCCTTTAATTTTCTCAAAAATCGAGAGTGTGCCTTATGTATGAATTCTGGTCCCAGGTCCCAAAGTCAAACGAACACAGAGTTAAAAACAGTCTAAATTCTTTCATCTTTAATAAAATCATCAGCTGCTTTATCAGGTGTAACAATTAAGTTTAACATCCAGGCATCCATGAAAATAGAAGTTATTAAATTTAACGGAGTTACAAGTTAACAGGAAGTTAGCTCGCTAGTTTACACCTAAACATGACATACCATGTTCTGACTGAGAGATTTCTGAAACTAATTCAAACGTACAGCTCTGCTACCACTTCCAACATAAATGAAGACAGAAAACTAAACAGCAGTGGCGTTTGCAGGGTTACTGAAGTTGGACTACCTGGTATATAATGTTGTGCTAAGTGATTGCTAGCGCCACAGCTATGTTAGCATAACATTAGCACAGTGAAGCTGGAGGATGAACGCCAACTTCTTTTCCACTCGATAAACGTTAACGTTAGGGATTCTGGTGGTCAGGGACAAATGCAATCACATAGCAGGATGCTATACACGGGGCAAACTTCAGTCAGGAGAATAACTGAGATTATTCATCCACAATACGAGGTTAGTTATTTATATACTGAAAGAACATGGGAATAGAGCAGCTGCAAGAGAATTTAACATTAATGAATCAATGTTACAGAAGTGGAGGAAGCGCAGTTTTTCCTTTCCCTATATTTCAAAAGTGCTTCCTTTTGCTATGACTGTCGCCCGGCGTAAGTTGCAGATGATAATGGTTGTAGCCGCTGTGATGCTTTTGACCAAAACAGGCGCAGCTTGATGGCATCATCAACATGCGCTATCGCAATAGAGCGATATAGTCAAAATCTCTATTGTTGGCCAAATTTATATCGTTTCTATCGTATATCGTTTCTATCGCCCACCCCTATGCTTTGGTACTGAAATTTGGTACAGATTGAGTTCGTGTGAACCGATACTCAGTTGATCCTTCCTTCCCACTGTCGCCAAAGTGCTTGCTCATAGGGGGTCATATGATTGTTGGGCTTTTCTCTGTATCTATGAAGCGCCTCGAGGCGACATTTGTTGTGATTTGGCGCTATATAAATAAAATTGAATTGAATTGAATTGATCCAACAGTGTAATTTTGACAGAAAATTTAGATTTAGTTTAGTCATAATTTAGGATTCTAAATTCTTTGTTTTAGTTCACAAAATATCATAAGATTAGCGTAGACTAAATCTAAAGTTGATTCAGTTGACTAAAATATATCCTGTTTTCAACCAGTGAAGCTTACTCCACATGTTCACTTATTTAACTCGTCCCGCCTCTCTACACAACTTAATTGTGATTCTGATTGGCTCTCATCTCTCCAGATCATTTTCATCTCGTTTTTATTTGTCAACAAAAGTGTCAATATATCTCTTCATATAGCACAAGCTAACAAGCTTATTTCATAGTTAGCTTGTGCTAACTATGAAGTTAGCTTGTGAATGCACAAGCTAACTATGAAGTTAGCTTGTGAATGCACAAGCTAACTATGAAGTTAGCTTGTGCATTCATTTTTATTTAATTATCTTTTTTACAGTACAATTGGGCAACTTTTGAAAGTATTTGGCAGGTGGGGTTTTGGTGGGAGGAGGGTATGTATAGTGTCGGGTAGGGCTGGGCCATACTATACCGTTCACAGTAATACTGGTACGTTGAGTGAAACGGATGAACCAGAATTGGTTTGTAAAAATGGTGCCACTTCAGTGATGTGGAACTGGTTTGGTGTTTGTCTGTCAGATAACCACCAAAGCACTTTTTTTTTGTAGAACATGCAAGCCGGCCGTCATTATTGCCTTATTTGCCAGACTAAGGTGCTCGTAAATCTAGGAGTAATCTGGGTCCTAAACTCTGTCTCTTCAGGTCCCAAAGTCAAACGAACACTGCAGCATCACTGACAGTTAAAAACTGTCTAAATTCTTTCATCTTTAATAAAACGATCAGCATTGCTGCTTTACCAGGTGTAACTATGAAGTTTAACATCCAGGCATCCATGAAAACAGAATTTATTACATTTAACGGAGTTAGAATTAGCAGGAAGTTAGTGGATGTTAGCTCGCTAGTTTTGCTAGTTACCTAAGCATGATATAGCATGTTCTGACTGAGAGATTTCTGAAAAAATTCAAACATACAGCTAAACTAAACAGCAGTGACGTTTGTAAGGTTACTGAAGTTGGGCTAGGTGGTATATAATGTGATCACTAGCGACTAGGGATGGGTACCGGTATCCGGTGCCATGATGGCACCGGTTCTGACATAAACGGTAGTAACCAGACCGAAAAGCAGCGCACAATTCGGTGCTTTTTTTCCCTGAGCTGTGATACACTTTAGATTCTAGCCAATCATTTTACGGGTAGTAGGCGGGTCCAGGTACGTACGTTCTTTTAGAGCAGAGCTACAGATTTAAAACGCCCAAGGCAAAGCGGTCAAAAGTCTGGCTGTACTTCAAAGCAAAAGATGCAAACTCAGCAGCCTGCAACAAGTGCTTTAAGCTGATACTGTGATACTGTCAAAGGAGGTAACACCTCAAGTCCGATGAAACACCTGGCGACGCATAGCGTTTTTTTAAAAAGCCGAGAAATGCGCCGTATTTGATAGCTTGCTGCTGTGGTGCCTGTTAGCGACCCGGAATTAGCAACATCCCCCCAAAACCCGAAGAGGAGAGTCCTGGCCCCTAGCCCTGCCAGTGTAGCAGAAATGATGACGGGTGATGATGGCAGCAGCAGCCGTTCTTCTCTGCGTGAGTAGCTTAATGTTGTTCGTGTGTAATTTACGTTGAGTAGGCTAACCACGTTATTACATTAATGCTTGTAAGGTGAACTAGCAAACATCATCATAGTTTAAGCACCGGCACCGTTTCAAAAGTACCGGTTTGGCACCGGTATCGGATAAAACCTAAACGATACCCATCCCTACTAGCGACACAGCTATGTTAGCATAACATAAACAGTGAAGCTGGAGGATGAACGCTAACACTTTTCCACTCGATAAAAGTTAACGTGAAGGTTCCTGATGGTTAGAGACAAATGCAGTCGCATGGCAGGATGCTGTAAACGGACCAAACTTCAGTCAGGAGAACAGCTGAGATAAAGGTTAGTCATTAATATACTGCAACAATATGGGAATAGAGCAGCTGTGATAGAAAACCGCATTAATGAATCAATGGTACCGAAGTGGAGGAAGCAAGAAGAATGAGTTCAGTAAAGTTTGATTTATCTGACTGCTTTGTTTTGCTTAATGTGTCTTATAATCCGGTGCACCTTATGGTCTGAAAAATATGTATTTGACTTTTTTATTTGGCACACTGCAGTTTAATGTTGCAAAGCACCTCTTTTTAACTTCAGTGGATATTATACATGTTATGCTCAGGGTATGTCAGCCCATTTCTACTGGAGATGCCTTTGGTTAAACCTTCAGCAGGGAATTTTCCTTTGCACTGTTAAATTTTTACATAGCTTTAATGCACATAAAAAAACAGCTGCTTGTTTAAGTGAAAATAAATGGATGGGGTTTTTTTTTTTTGCGCTAGCAAAGTTGTGGAGTTGTATTTTGTCTCGCATCAATTATATCGTCAGTTATATCGTTATCGCAAATTTTCAAATATATATCGTGATAAATATTTTTGGCCATATCGCCCTGCTCTAGGGTCGGGCATTGAGGCAGGATCCCAGTATCTGTTTAATATGTCTGTTTTGGATATTCAGCCTTCACTTGCATCCACATTGCATTGGACCTGAGAGGTCCAGTGAAATGATGCAAACTGCTTTTCAGTCAGTTGTCCAGTTGCTTTTGAGCATCTGTAAATAAGAGACTATGGGTGTAATTTCTAAATGGATAGTGTTAGTATGGGATGGGACTGATCTGTCTAACCGGCCATATGTCACAAAAATTATCCTGGAAATATGCTCAAATTGTTTCTTGGGTTGTAAACCTAAGATGCTAGTCAGGTTTTTTAATAAAAAGTATTAAATGAGACGATTTACAAGCTAGTAAAGTTTATAAGCTGAAACTTTCATTTTGCACCAGTAGCACATTGTAGTGATGCCTGTGTATCCACCGCTAGAGAATCTAGTCTATACAGAGTGATACTCACTGAGTCATTCATCTCCTTATGCTGCATGTGCAGAAACAATGATCACCAGAGGCCTTTCTGTCACGCGTACCTTGCCTGCTGTTCTGCCTCACTGACATATAGTTATATCACCAAAGCAGTTTAAAAATGTTATGGCATATTATCTCAAAATGCACACTCTTGTAGCATCTCGGTAAAGATGAGAGAGTTCAAAAGCAGGTTCACTGTTTCCATCGGATTGTTGTACTTGTTCTGTTACCTGTTGAAGTGCTGGCAGTCTTCAAATGTATCAAGTAGGCAGCTTAATTCTCTGATTTTTAAGCTTCTAATTATTTGATAGGCCACATAGCTGGAATAAATTATACCAATACTGTTACATTAATGGAGCTTACTTGTTAAAGTACAACCTGGAAGTTAAGTTGGCCGAGAGAACATTGATGCTTGCCACAGGCGCTCGGTGATGCAGTGAACTTTGTTTGTGTTTTTGTGTGTTACTCATGGATCTCTCCCTCTCCTGTGCTGTGTTTCATTGCAGGGACCAGTTATTCGCCACAGGAAAATTCTCACAATCACAGTTCCCTTCATAGCTCCAACTCACATTCTAACCCCAGCAAGACCTCAGACACAGTAAGTATCGCCTCCTCCTTAACACAGGAAGATATAATGGCCCGAAGTCTTGTCTATCCTGTGCAATAGACTGAATTGTTTCCTGGCAGCAGCACCTGCTGATGTGTCGTTTCACAGGTGTAAAAAAATACTGTTGTTTTTTGGTACTTGCATTTCATCGAAGTTCCCTTACATTCTTAAAGCACATGTCACACATACATCAAGGTAATCCTCCTCTTACACTCATATACTTGTCCTTTTATTTGAAGTTATTTCTACTTTGCTTTTCTCTCAGTGATATGTAAGCTTCAAGTTTCTGCTCTTTTCTATCTGTTTACCTCATAATATTGGATTAAATTTATTAGGTTATTTCTAAATGCTATAAATGAAGAAGAAAAAACCTTCAGTGACAATACAGGTTTTAAAAAGCAACCCTTTTCAATCTGATGCCAAAGCTGTCTCTAGAATGAGTCTTCCTCCTTACAAAGCTGCTCTGCAAACAGCCTTCCTAGGTTTTCTGCTTTCACCCCAATATCTATTGTACATTTCAGATTGTATTACAAGTTCTTGCATCAGAACCTGCCCACACACACACACACACACACACTCTTTCATTCTGTGTCGTTGGCTTCATGTTCCTAAATGTATATTTCTTTTCAGCCTTATGAACCTGGTGATGACTGGTCAGAGCACATCAGTTCCTCTGGAAAGAAATACTATTACAACTGCAGGACAGAAGTGTCCCAGTGGGAGAAGCCCAAAGAATGGCTGGAGAGGTAGCTAAAAGTATTTCATTATATAAGCTGGACTTTGTCCCAGTGTTGTCGCATAAAGAATGCATGCATGGTTAATTTGTATTGTATGCGTTTCATAGAGAACAGAGGCAAAAAGAGGCAACAAAGACTGCTGTTGTCAACAGTTTCCCAAAGGACAGGGACTACAGAAGGGAGGCTATGCAAGCATCGGCAGCCCCTGGCTTTACTGGACCTAGTAAGTGTTCCACACACTATTAAATCATGCACTGTTCTAGTCGGGTCTGCTATTTATGATCATACTATGTCAAAACTGCTTTGTTTACTTTTTGTGTGTTTGTTTCTTTGCTTGGCATGGCAGATGTTTATCAGTAACGGTCCTTCTACACAGCTAAATAAAATACATTTAAAGATTATTACTGGTTCAGTAATAATGATAGTGTTGAGGTGCTCTCTGGTGGATCAATGCTAAGGAACTCTTTACCAAGCTACTGAGACTCCAAATGACTGAACAGTGTTGCTGAGGTTTTACGCTGTGTACTGTGGCAGTGAGCTAAAGCTAATTGAGTTCAAAGCTATTAATTTCTGCTGTGAAGTTAAGGGAACACATCTCAGTTTATCTAATTATAGCTGTTATTTTGACATTCTGTCTGTTCAAGTTGGGTCGAGTCTGTTGCAGTCAGTTTGACACCAGATCATTACACTTAACAGAATTATTGACTGTGATTTGATCATAGTAATTTATCTGCAAAATCGCAGCATTGTTTTCCTACTGGATAATATGATATGCATTTTTTACAAGATTTGGGACTACCTTCTGAGCGGAATTCTCGAGGGAGCCGAAGAACTCCCATTGCAATCCTGCACAATCCTTCTATTTTATTTCGATGGCAAAAGTTGCCAAAGCGCTTTGTGTTTAATATCACTTGGTAAATATTAATGGTCTTTATTTCAACCAATTTACTAGTGGATGAAATGGGAGATAAAAATCAATCTAATCACCAAATTTTATGAGTAGTAAATTGAGCACAGTGAGATGGAGTGTCCATTAGAACCACGTTCTGATAGTCACATTTTTCAGTAACAGATGCATATTTTAAATGCTATTGTGCGTAGGGCTGTGCGATATGACGAAATTTATCGGATGACGATATGAAAACATCTGTTTCATATTATACACTATCGTTTGTTTCGTGGTGTTGCAAAATACACTATTAACAGCAATATTTTTTTTTCCTCTACCACCCACGCAAGAATCACGTGAGAGTTTACGGATGAGAAACAAAATAAACCTTTGACTCAAACTTTAGAACAGGGTTTTCCTGGCAGCACGCCATGTAATAAATACTCACAAAGAAAATGGCAGCTGTTACAACTTATATCTAAAATATATAGTTTCATGCATCGTTCACAAAACATGACTCCAGGTACACAACGCCCAGCAGAAAACACTTCACACAAGTAAAGTTGCCTGAGATTAACTGAATTTACAGAAAAATCAATATTTTGTGATATATATAGTTATCGGGATATGAGATTTTGGTCATATCGGACAGCCCTAATTGTGCGTGTAAAATATTATGCACTTTATGCTGTGCGCACATGCAGTATCAGTATGGCTGTAGGGTCTCTAGCTGTGCTAATTCTAGCAGCCTTCTTTTGTTTCAGGTTAGCGTCCACATGTTTGTGCTGAATGTGTACATGTGTTGCTTTGTTTGAATGGAGACAGTGTCAGAATATTCTGTTTCCCTCTGGTCCATCTGACTTTTTAGCTTCTAAATGATCTTTTATGCTCACAAGTTCCCATCATAGCTACACCAGTGCTGCCATCTGCTGGGCCTGCAGCTGCAGCTAGTCGCTGTATAACGTCTTAGATCCAAAGATCAGGCATTAATAAAATATATTTAGGTTAACAGACTTCAGTTTCTCTTGCCAAGTATCAGGGGCAGCAGTACTAAATCGAGTAGTCAGCTACTCACACACATCCCTGATAAATATGTATTTGAGCCCTGAAAAAACAGGGACTGTGAAGAGATCTTACGCTAGAGATGCTGGAACTACAGCCACATCTATAAACTACAGTTGTGTTACAGAGTGAAGCATCAAACAGTCTTTGGCTGATTACACTGCCTCACAGAGAGACCCAAACCCAACATCCAGGAAGGTTTTTATTTTGTATGAAGCTGTTTTGCAGAACTAGAGCTGCTCGTGAACCCAAATAATTTCATCTTTGCACACTAATCATCGATCCATTTTCTTTACTGCTTATTCGGTTCAGTTTCGTGTGAGGGCTGGAGCCTATCACAACAGTTCTGGAGCAAAAGGCAGGGTACAGGAAAGCTCACTGGTCTCTTACAGGTCTAACGCAGAGGCAGAGACAACCATTAGTGCTCACATTCATACCTACAGCTAGTTTCAAATCAGCAGTTGCCTCCTATGGGTGAAACCCCACGCAGTCATAGGGAGAACACACAAACACCAGGACGTCCTTCTGAGAGGCCAAAGTCGTGACCACTGCATGACTGTTTGTGCACACTTTAAATTTGAAATGCAGATATGAATAAGATGCGCAAAGTTTTAAAGAGGTTTTTTTAAATACTTGTTCACCATCATGTGAGATTTTGTGTTCTTTAAAAATCACAATCACACAATCTGTTACCGAGTCTGCCTATTGTCCCCGTGTTATTGGCTTATTTCTCAATGACAGAGAAAACTTGTCTGCGTGTAGATGGAAATAGTTATTTGAGTGGGCCGGTCCTGATGCTGTGTTTGAACAATCTGGTAAATGATTTCCTGAAGCGTGGTCGTCTTCTATTATTGTGATAGGAATTTAAGCAAGGCTGCTACAAGCTAGTTCCAGGCAAAATGTTGCTGAGCGTTTGTCAGTAGTAATCTTCTGAAAAGTAAACAAACATGTAATGAAGTGATGTACTGAGAAAAGGATGTCATTTATCATGAATAACCTGTTTCTGAACATCTAATAACCACTCCTTATACTGCTTCCTGCTTAACAGAGGAGTACATGACATACCTGACAGATATGTTCATTAAATCTTTCTGATTTACAGAAACACAAAGTTATGTTGTGTAATATGTTAACATTTTCTAACCGTCCAGACACCCAGCAGGTGGTAATTGCTGCTATATTTAAAGCGTGGTGATCACACACTTGCTCAGTGCAAAAATTACCTCCTGGAAGTTTTTGTCTTTACCTGGACAAAAACTTAACAGGCTGTAATGAAGCAAATATATGAAGGATGCTTACAGCTTGTAAAAAATGAACAAACAAGCATTCATAACATACACGCTTAAAAGATCAAAGTGAACAACAGTGACATTAGGCTTGCCTGTAGGGCTGGGCGATATGACCCAAAATTCATATCTCAATATTTTTTAGCTGGGTGGCGATATAAGATATATATATCTCGAGTTCTTTTTAAAGCCATAAGTTAAGAACAAAAAGAGAGTTCTTAGTCACACTGTGTCCCAGATGTCACACAGGCATTTTTTTATTTACATACAGCATAGCACATGAAGAAATTACTCAAAAATAAATTATCAGCATTTATTAAATAATCACGCTCCATAAATAAAAGAAAACAATGTTGTTTTTGTGCATAACAAAAAGCTCATAATTGTGCAGTCAAAATGTAAACTAACAGACGCTGAGCATAATAACAAAGACAGATTTCCCAGCTGCTCTGTTCCCAACTTCTACTGCGTGACTAACAGCCTTGAGTTTGAAATCCTCTTTATGGCCCTTATACACACACAATACGGTAATATTACGTTGAAGCACAGTACGTATCACTCCGCGAGGCTCCAGACTAAGGTAGCCGTAATGCTCCGACAATCCATCAAGCGCTGCAGCTCCGTAGCTTACCAAAGATGTACTGAAACATTTTTTTGCTGAGCGCCGTGTACCACGTAAAATCGGTTCGCGGTCAGTAAGCACAACCAGAATTCATACATAAGGCGCGCTGTCAACTTTTGAGAAAATTAAAGGATTTTAGGCCGTGCAGCCCCTGTGGGCTGCATGTCGTTAGCGTGGTTAGCTTGTTAGCGCGGTTAGCTCGCTCGTTATAGTTGAAGCGTGTTAAACCTGTTGATAAGGATGCAGACTAAATTGGCACAAATGAACCTACACAAGCCCTAATACAGTCCTGATCAAAACTTAAAGACCACTTGAAAAATGGCAAAAAATCATATTTGCATGGTTGGATCTTAACATGGTTCCAAGTAGAGCTTCAACATGCAACAAGAAGAAATGAGAGTGAGACAAGACATTTTTTTGAGCATCCAAAAGCTGATCAAAAGTTTAGGACCACATGCCTTTAAAAGGCCAAATCTGTGCAGAAATGTGCATTTCATTGTCACTTTCAGTCATGACGTTCTGATGGCAAAGGAAAAAAACGTTCCCTTTTTCAATGTTTTCGGGTTGTTGAACTGCCTAAGGAGGGTCTCTCGCAGTGCGCCATCGCTGTTGAGGTGGGGCGCAGTAGACGGTCATGTGGAATTTCTTAAATGATCCTGAGGGTTATGGAACAGGACTGTGATTAGGACTGTATGAACACATGAAATCATCATATAGTGGCATGCATCACTACAGCAGTCCATGTTACTAGTATTGTGTATTAGGGTTGGGCGATATGTAAAAATTTTCCAACCAATAATTGACGACGGGCGATACATTTGCGCATGCGCAGACTTTTTGATAGGCGGAGCAATGTAATCATGCACGGACTGATTTGCGCGTTTATAACACGGGAGTCCAAACATGGACAACTAATTTCTCCAAAAAATTAGGGCTGTCAGCGTTAACGCGGTCATCACCATTAAAATTTTTAACACGCTCAACCCATCTGGAGCGCAGAATGAACAAACTTTGGACAAACTGCCCAAAATGCGTTGCGTTTCGGGAATTTTGACTCAGCCTGCACTCCAGATGGGTTAATTGTTAATCGCGTTAGTCATGATGACGGCACGTTAACGCTGAAATCACTGAAATAAATATCAAGTTGCCCATTTGGGATGAAAGGGGTAAACTTAAGGATGTAACCAAAGTGGTGTGCCGCTTGTGCAGAGCAAAGTACTCAAACACAACTTGCATGAGCACGTACATGTGCATGAGCATGTCATGCACATGTCCACTATCCGGCTGAGTATGCTAGGCTATCACCAGCTTCTGCAGCTCCATCAACAAGCATTTGGGTGCACTCTGAGGAGGGTGAATTTGCTCGCAGATGAAAGAGGGTGCCGTTAAAACAACGCTTTTGGTTTTTTGGGGGGTTTTTTTGGGTTTTTTGCTGTTGACTGCTTCTATTAACGCCATCATTATTAGCAAACTTACTCATGGACAAATAAATAAATAAATCACAAAAACGATTGCCGATGGGCTCAGCCTATCGTCGATAGTCAATATATTCGTCCAATCACCCAACCCTATTGTATATTAGTAATGCAAATATACAATAGCCCCATTCAGGGCTGACATTGGTCACAGTTCTTCTTCTTCATCGTAGTCTTTCAAAAGACAGTTATTAAAATTATTATTGTGATCATTTTTACTACGTTTGCAACCATACAGGAAGTTAACATCTCACTTTGTGAAACGTTTAATATAAACAACTAAATGACAAAAACTAGATTCTGAACTCTTGTTTTCAGACTAAGAAAAAATAAGATGAATCATAAGGGTTCAGTTTAGGGCAATCGTGGCTCAAGAGTTGGGTGTTCGTCTTGTAATCGGAAGGTCGCCGGTTCGAGCCCCGGCTCGTACAGTCTCGGTCGTTGTGTCCTTGAGCAAGACACTTCACCTACCGCCTACTGGTGATGGCCAGAGGGGCCGATGGCGCAATATGGCAGCCTCGCTTCTGTCAGTCTGCCCCAGGGCAGCTGTGGCTACAACTGTAGCTTGCCTCCACCAGTGTGTGAATGTGAGAGTGAATGAATAGTGGTATTGTAAAGCGCTTTGAGGGGTCCCGAAAAGCGCTATATAAATGCAATCCATTATTATTATTATTATTATTATTATTATTATTATTATTATTATTATTGTTTAGAATGTTGCCCCGTTTATGGGCAGTCTACTGTAACCAGTCATGCACAGGCCTCTGAAGGTGTTGGCGTAGTGCTTGTTCTTCCATTGAAACACAATCTATAAAATCCAGCTGGAACAGCAGAAAGTCTTGTAAAGCCTGATCAAATGCCACAACACTGATTTAAAGTACTAAGACCAGAAACAGAACCACATGCAGCATTCACATGCTGACTGTTTGACCAATTCAATTCAATTTTATTTATATAGCACCAAATCACAACAAAAGTCGCCTCAAGGCGCTTCATAGATACAGAGAAAAACCCAACAATCATATGACCCCCTATGAGCAAGCACTTTGGCGACAGTGGGAAGGAAAAACTCCCTTTTAACAGGAAGAAACCTCCAGCAGAACCAGGCTCAGGGAGGGGCGGGGTCATCTGCTGCGACCGGTTGGGGTGAGAGAAGGAAGACAGGATAAAAGACATGCTGTGGAAGAGAGACAGAGGTTAATAACAGATATGATTCAATAGTGAGTGAGAAAGGTGACTGGAAAGGAAAAACTCAATGCATCATGGGAATCCCCCTGGCAGCCTACATCTATTGCAGCATAACTAAGGGAGGATTCAGGGTCACCTGGTCCAGCCCTAACTATATGCTTTAGCAAAAAGGAAAGTTTTAAGCCTAATCTTAAAAGTAGAGATAGTGTCTGTCTCCCGAATCCAAACTGGAAGCTGGTTCCACAGAAGAGGGGCCTGAAAACTGAAGGCTCTCCCTCCCATTCTACTTTTAAATACTCTAGGAACAACAAGTAGGCCGTCAAAGCGAGAGCGAAGTGCTCTAATAGGGTGATATGGTACTACAAGGTCATTAAGATAAGATGGGGCCTGATTATTTAAGACCTTGTATGTGAGGAGCAAGATTTTGAATTCAATTCTGGATTTAACAGGAAGCCAATGAAGGGAAGCCAAAACAGGAGAAATATGCTCTCTCTTTCTAGTCCCTGTCAGTACTCTTGCTGCAGCATTTTGGATTAGCTGAAGGCTTTTCAGTGAGTTTTTTGGACATCCTGATAATAATGACCAGGTGTCTCACTTGCAGGGATGTGTTAAATGTTGAAGCAATCACAGAGGCTTGTTTGCACTTATTGGCATATCACCCTGTGCTGGAAAGTGAACGATAGTTCCTGGACAGGGCTTTTTCAGATGAATGTTGTTGTTGTTTTAAGGTTTTGTGTTTTATGTTGGACCATAAATTATTGGAGGAAATGGATTTCAGACTTCCACCTTTGATGACACTGCATCTTTATCTTTTTGCTCCACAGAGTCGGCCCAGGTGGAAAAGCCTGCAGCAGCACTTGCCACCCAGTCTCAGTCGTCATCTGGCTCTGGGAGCTTGAATCCTTCATCAGGCCCACCTGGATCGTCGGCGTCTACAGTACCCGTGTCTCCAGTCCTTCAATCCCCAGCTCCTCCGCTCCTCCAGGACCCCACCCTGCTTCGACAGCTTCTCCCAGCACTTCAGACTGCCCTGCAGCTCAACAATGCCAGTGTGGACATGGCAAAAATCAACGAAGGTAAGAAGAAATGGATTTAAGAGCCACTTGACATATTCAACTTCTACATTCAGCTTGCAGCAGAGACGGTGATTGATGGCCACTGGTTACAAGAAGGCACTGAAATTATTAACTACTGTTATCAGCTTTTGTTCTGACACCGTTGTTAGAAGCTTTGACATAATCTGTCCTGTTAGTCTGAGCGCAGTAGAGTCCGAACTCGACATCATCGGCGTGGTTCTGTTTGCATAGCTGATGTCTGGATGAAGAATGCCTCACAGCAAGAGTTTGCTAGATGAGAACATGGTATCTGACCATGTGACACTGAAAGGAAAGATTCAGCTGTCAGAGTGGTGTGAGATGCATTAATTGTAAAATGGGAACGACAGCACAGACTTTTCTAAGTCTAGAATGTGTTGTAATGTACCAGATGGCTGCTAGATGTCCTTAGAAGTCATCCTGCTTCAGTTTGATAGACTCTGTCAAGTCCAAGATTCCAGGGTAGGGATGAAGGTAATGGAAAGTTTCAATGTTTACAAGTGTGAGTCACTGTGGTACCAGCTCATGGTGTAAACCCTGACATAGTAGTGGGAACTTCAATTTAAAAAGAAAATTCTCCTCTCACCCCTGCGGGCGGTCTTTATCCTTCAAGCTCGGGTCCTCTACCAGAGGCCTGGGAGCTTGAGGGTCCTTTGCTGTTCCTGCGCACTTCTGAACAGAGATCTCGGATGTTGTTCCTGGGATCTTCTGGAGCTACTTGCCTCGCTTTGGGTGTCACTGCACTGAGTGCTCAGATTACCACTGGGACCACTGTTACCTTCACCCTCCACATCCTCTCAAGCTCTTCTCTGAGCTCTTGGTACTTCTCCAGCTTCTTGTGTTTCTTCTTCCTGATGTTGCTGTCATTCAGTATCACTATGTCTATCACCATGGACATCTCTGCTTGACTACCACTACTACGTCTGGTTGGTTAGCCATCAGTATTTCGTCTGTCTGTATCTGAAAGTTCCACAGGATCTTAGCTTAGCTCATTTTCATTGGGTGGTCTCCCATTTTGACCTCCAGACATCCAGGCCATACTCTGCACAGATGTTTCTATATTCTAAGCCATCCACTTGGTTATGGCGTACCATGTTGTTATGTGCTGGATTGTGTCAGGGGCACCTTGGGTCTTGCCTGTTGTGGTAGACCCCAGCCTCTATGGATCTTGTGCTCAGAGCTTGTTCCTATGCTGCCATGATTATTGCCTCTGTGCTGTCTTTCAGTCCAGCTTTGTCCAGGCATTGGTAGGATTTCTGGATGTCAGCCACTTCATCTATTTGCTGGTAATCCATACCATGCAGGGGCCTGTCCTTCCATGATGGTTCTCCTATTGCCCCTCTCTCTCGGGTTTCTGCTGCCTGAGGTATTCACTAAGCACGCGGTCCGTTAGGGCCATCTTCCTGATGTATTCGTAGGTGTTCGTTATCTCATCCTGGACTGTGGTACTGACACTCACCAGTCTTCCTTCAGCTTAGCATACAGCCTCAGGGTGCTGAAGTTAGGGTGAAACCCTCCGTGCATGGTCAGGTGCTTCCTGGTCTTGATGTCAGTGGTTTCTGAGGTTGTGTAGAGAATTTTTGATCAATAATTCAAATGTCTGTGGTAGCAGGTTATGCGTGGGGTGTATTTGTAGCAGCATAGTAACTTGGGCTAAGGTACTTTATATGTATGTATATCAAATTTCCCTGTTACCTTCTGTTACAAATATATGTGAATGAGCTATATATGATGAGAGAGCAGTGTGGGTCTGAAGTTTTAAGATTTTTCCCTCTCCTTATGTGTGACATCTAATTTACAAACATACAGGAGAAAAATATTTATATATAAGACAAAAAAGGGATAAATGAGGGCCTGTTATGTCCTTGCATTTATATTCTCACAGGTGGGTTTCACTATTCAGAGATGTCGTTGACAATCAAAGCAGCAGACATATGGACGTGCATACTGTGTCATATTGCACAGCATAGTGTTGATCTCGGTTAATGAACAGGATCACTTGTGCTGAATAGGGATGGGTACCGGTGTCCGGTGCCATGATGGCACCGGTTCTGACATAAACGGTAGTAACCAGACCGAAAAGCAGCGCACATTTCGGTGCTTTATTTCGGTGCTTTTTTTTCCTGAGATGTGATACACTTCGAATTGTAGCCAATCATTTTACGTTTCCGGGGATAGTAGGCGGGTCCAGGTACGTACGTTCTTTTAGAGCAGAGCTACAGATTAAAAATGTCCAAGACGAAGCGGTCAAAAGTCTGGCTGTACTTCACAGCAAAATATGCAAACTCAGCAGCCTGCAACAAGTGCTTTAAGCTGATACTGTGGAAAGGAGGTAACACCTGAAATCCGATGAAACACCTGGCGACGCATAGCGTCTTTTTTTAAAAGCCGAGAAATGCGCCGTATTTGATAGCTTGCTGCGAGACCTCACACCGAGCGCATCTACTGCAGGTGTGGTGCCTGTTATCGGACCCAGAGTTAGCAACATCCCCCAAAAAGCTGAAGAGTAGAGTCCTGGCCCCTAGCCCTGCCAGTGTAGCAGAAATGATGAGGATGATGATGCAGCAGCAGCCGTTCTTCTCTGCGTGAGTAGCTTAATGTTGTTCGTGTTTAATTTACGTTGAGTAGGCTAACCACGTTATTACATTAATGCATGTAAGGTGAACTAGCAAACATCATCATAGCTACATGCGGCTGCCTTCTTGTTTGATGGCAGATACTCCCTTCACCCTGGCCAAAAAGGCTAAAATGACCAAAGAAAAAGTGGGAAACAGTTAAACATGAGAGGTTTTTGGACAAATTTGTGTTTTTTCCATTGTTTAAGCACTGCTTCCAGCCAAGAGTGATACCATATATGCCCTATAGCTGCAGAAAAGGCTAACATTGTTATCTTTTTACAAAAAAACAGCTGAACATGAGAGGTTTTTGGACAAAGCTTGTGTTCTCCATTCTTTAAGCACCAGTTCGAGCACCGTTTAAGCACCGGCACCGTTTCAAAAGTACCGGTTTGGCACCGGTATCAGATAAAACCTAAACGATACCCATCCCTAGTGCTGAATAACACTGATCACCACCATATTCCCACCAGAAACATCTCTGTAAACACACAACTGATAGGCTCTGCTTTTATTTCTAATTTCTAAACCAGTTTATAGGAGACATATCTGAGTTTTGACTGTCAGACTTACTGCAGTGCAGTACCTAAACTATTCTTGTAGCAGGACTCGTGTCATCAGTTCTAACCGCGTGTCCATTTGCTTTTCTCTGTAGTTCTCACAGCTGCCGTCACACAAGCTTCATTACAGTCTATGCTTCATAAGATCCTCACTGCTGGACCGTCAGCTTTCAATATCACTACTATCCTCTCTCAAGCTGCTCAACTATCCAACCAAGGTAAATGAAACCCATACACAAGTGTTTCTATACCACCGCTGTATGCTTATGTCGTCTCTTATGTGTGCTGTGAAATGACTGCGTCGGCTTCCTGTGTGTTTCCTGTGAGGTACTTAGAAGTTGTATTTGAAGTTGTTTTGATTCCCTAGAGTGACTTTGTTGTTTTGTTTATGTCTAGCAGCTCAGCAGTCGAACCAGTCACCAATGTCATTAACATCAGACGCCTCATCGCCAAGGTCCTATGTGTCTCCGAGGATCAGCACACCACAGACCAACGCTGGTCCTCTAAAGCCCCTCCTCAGCACACAGCCTGTCATCACACAGCCAAAAGTAAGATAGTAGGATAGTAGGCAGGTACTGAAAACTCCCAGCTTAGTGAATATTGAATATTTCCCAAGGGGAAAAAAGGGTCAGAGGAGGGGGAAAAAATCAATAGTTTGCAATTATAAACGTGAAATGCTTTCCAAAGAATGTTAACAGGTGTGAAAAGTCTTGATTGACACTGTCAGTCTGTTTCATGTATTGTTTGTGAGATAGACGGACATGCTTCAGATTAAGCCATTGTGTATAGCAGTAGTCTGTTTCAGTGAAATGACGTGCTGTTTGTCTTGTTGTTTTAGGTAAGCACGCCATCAGCAAAGCAGGCATCTCACCCCCAGCCCACATCCCAGCAGCCCCTCTCCAGCGATAAGCAGCACAGTTATGATGCGACCACATCTTCCCCACGCACCCTCCAGCGCCAAGGGTGAGCAACAGTTCATTTTATAAATCCCACTTTTTGGGGGGTTGCTTGAAATTATGACATGAATGATGAGTAGGTGAGCTCTCAGAGAAACAAGGGATGTTTTTTGGGTTTAGGTGTCAACATGCGTGAGTTCATGAAGCTTGGGTTGTCCCTTCTTGAGGGCAGAATTGGTTACAAGTAATTAAGACATATCTTGTTAGAGTTATATTAATCTCTGGGCACTGATTTCATCTACATCTGCTATCAGAGAGTGGAAATTCTGCATTAGCGAAAATACACTCACTCTCAAAAGCTGTTTTCATTTTGTGGTGTTGTTGCTCCCTCTGCTGGCTGTTGATGGAACAGTGAGTTGCTCTTTGATTCATTTCTAGGTCTTGATTTGTGCAACAGTCCTTTGATTGGAGGTGTTCATTACTGCTGTGAAGTGTATTTAGTGTTAGTGTGAACAGGTTTGAACATGATTACCTCTGAGCTTATCTCTTGTACATGCAGACTCGCAGATATTATTCAAAATCCAATTCCAAAAGTCAGAATCTGAGATCTGAGTTGGTGCTAATGGAAAAGGGGCTTAAGCTTAATGCAAAACCTTCTGTTATATCTGACATTGTTATAAATTAACGCTGACGTATATTCATGGTAACATACTGAGTTTAGAGTGCAGCACAGCAAAGTAAATATAGTTCAGCATATTTATCCCATTTTTGTGCAGAATATGTATCTCAGGGGTCTTGAAACCATATTTTCATGTCACAGTCTCGCATGAATCAGACAATCAAGTGGACGAATTCAGGTTGTTTTTTTTTGGGGGGGGGGGTCCATCACTCACTCCATCAGAAGTACTGCTTCACATCACTCTAGAGAGCTATTTTTGTACAAATTACCCAAAGTAAATTGCAGTGGCTTTAAATGCCTATTTGGGTAGAGTTACTATTATGCCATGTCAAGCTGCTTCTTTTACTTAAAACAAATAAATAATAAATAAATAAAATTTTTATTTATATAGCACCTTTCAAGATAAAATCACAAAGTGCTTTACAGAGGCAAAAAACAGACATTAAAATCTAAAACAAACCAAATCAACCAAAAGCGAGTTTAAACAGATAGGTTTTTAACTGCTTTTTAAAAGACATGACTGAGTCCACAGATCTCAAACTCAAAGGGAGCGAGTTCCAGAGTCTGGGAGCTGATACAAACGCTCTGTCACCTTTTGTTTTTAACCTTGTATGCGGGACAGCCAGCAACCCCTGGTCACAAGACCTCAGGGACCTGCTGGGGTGATAGGAAAGAAGAAGATCACTTAAGTAAGTTGGAGCTACACCGTGCAGGGCCCTATAAGTCATGATTATGATCTTAAATTGGACCCTGAACTTTACAGGGAGCCAATGCAGTTGAATCTGCAGGGGAGTGGCATGGGAGTATTTGTGATGCTTTGTCAGAAGCCTGGCAGCAGCATTCTGAACAACCTGCAGTCGTTCCAGGGAGGCATTACTTAAGCAAGTAAACAAGGAATTACAATAGTCTAAGCGAGATGAAACAAAAGCATGAACAACAACAGAGTTGGCCAATCTGTCAGACTGAATTCAGGCTGTACTTCTGTTTTTTATCACGGCCCACCAAGGAGGCCCCAACCCACATTTTGGGAACTACTGTACTAGCATTATGAGTTAGCAAGTTCAAATTACAGGCTGTTGACAGTGTTTCTTGCTCGAGTCAGTGTGCTTTGTGTTTATTGCGTTGCGTATTTAAAGTGCACATTAACACCAAGCAGAACAATTACGTTTGTTGTACTTGGACCTTTGCAAACACTTGATCACATTCCAGGACAGCTGACCATCAGGCTGTTGCAAATCAGCACAGAACCAGATAGATCTGGCCTGACAGCAGTCAGCTGCCTGCATGCTGCTCACAAGTGTCAAACAAAGGCCTGAAAATCTCACACTGCACACACACAGTATATTGTTCCATTAATGTGCCAGCTTTCTTCTAGATCACCGTACTATGTTGATCTATCGATTGTAACTATAATACTGAGACATCTTGTGAAACTCACGTTATCATGTTCAGCATTCTACCTCAGAGGGCTGCAGTAAGATTGTCACAGGCCAGTTTGTTCATGCACATCGCTCACATTCTCCCCAACACTGTGCTCACTTCAGCGGTCAGAGGAGTCCCTCCCCAGGTCCCAACCACGTCGCCTCCAGCAGCAGCAACGCCTCCAACTCGGCCTCCGCTCCGCCTGCCCCCTCAGCGGCCCGACCCTCCTGCTCCTTCACCCCCACCTTGGCTGCCCACTTCAACGAGAACCTTATCAAACACGTGCAGGGATGGCCCGCCGAACACGCGGAGAAGCAGGTCTGTACCACTAGCATTTCCACAGGTTTTGGCTACATCTTCACGAAAGCATCATTCAAATGATTTTCATCTTAACCCTCACAGGCATCAAGACTACGTGAAGAAGCTCACACCATGGGCAGCATCTGCATGTCCGAGAACTGCACCGAGCTCAAAAACCTGCGGTCTTTGGTCAGAGTCTGTGAAATACAAGCAACATTGCGTGAGCAGAGGTGAGCGTCTGTGTTTTAGAAGAGTCCCTGTTAATGATGTAAAACACACCTGCACATAACTCATTGTTCTCTGCCTTTTCCCCACAGGATACTGTTTCTGAGACAGCAAATCAAAGAACTTGAAAAGCTGAAGAATCAGAATTCTTTTATGGTCTGAGAACTTCTGATTTGCAAGTCGGAGCAGGTGTCGGAGAAGAGTGGGGACGGGTGGGGGTGGGGAGACCCATTGCACATAGTCGGAAGCTGGAGGGAGAACGGGTTGTTCAATTTCAATTCCTCTTGAGCCCAGTCTAAACACACACACACACACACACAGGAGCTGTAGTCAGGTTTGCTTTGGACCGTTGGGCTGGGAATCCAAGAGGGAGAAATGAAGAGCTGTTGTGGGAGGATGAGGGGAAGGGGGGAGGGCAATTTACAAGACTTTGTTTTGTAAAAACCCGTGGCTGGCGGGTGGACGGGGAGGGGGTGTAGATTTCTTGTAGATGTTATTATCTATGTTGTAAATATGTTTTGTAGATTGAAGCCATGGAAAGCCATGCCTATCAAAGCTTTTGACATCCAGACTAATCAACGCCTAGGCGGCTACATTCATTAGCTAGCCTTTTCCTTCATGTTAACTCGTCTGCAGACTTTACAGCTTCATTTTGTCAGTTCATAGATCGCTGAACCACTGAGCATGTGTGACCTGCGTGGAAACAGAGGAGGATGTTTGAAGGCATTTATTTACACAGAAGCCTAGCATAAAGCATAACACACTGTCGTCGATGTAGTTTGGGGTTTATTTTAATTTTTAATTTTTTTTTCTTCAAATCTACTCTGTCTAGATTCTCTTCCTTCCACCCTCTCGTGGTGAACTGTAACATGTACTTAGGCGTGGCAGACATCCCCTCTGTGTGGGTCTGTGCTTCCAGTGGTTCACTGATTTGTTTTGCAGCTTTCTGGTGGCCCTGCATTTCCCAGTCTGAAAATAAACAGTGCCTGATGGTGTGATGAGTGAGTGATGGGGGGAAAAAAAAGACATGATGGCGTGCTGCTTTGGACCATTCCCGCTCCACTCCCCTGGCCTCTGCCCTGCCTCACCTCCTCCTGAGACATCACACCCCTCCTTTTTTTTCTCCCGCACCCTCCCACTGTTTCTGTTCCTGTTTTTTACATTCAGGTGTCATCACTGGTTCATTCCTTTGTACAGTTGCTAATAGCAGTGCAGTTTTAAGTAAACATAAAAGGGTTTATTTATAAAGAGTTGTTGTGATGAGAGCTCAATCATGACAATATCCACACTTGTTTTGTTTTTTTTGTTTGGGTTTTTTCTCTCTTCCCAAAAGCACCCATGGTTAGGAGATGTATCACAACTGCGAGCGGGTCAGAGGCAGGCGGGTGGGTGTGTATGTGGAGCACCTCTTGAGTTAGTGCAGGGTAACAAGAGGTCAAATGTGAAATGTATGTATTGTAATAAACATGTTAAACTAAAGCGAGCACTGGTTATTTCCTTGGAGTGTTAGGTTTGGTTCATTTGCTAGTGCCTTGTTGAAAGTCTTAAGCCTCATTCACCTGTTGAACCCACTTTCTGTTTTTTAATCCCAACAAGATTATCTTCAACAAGCATGTGACGCACACACTCGATTTTCTGGCACGTCCCCGTCCTCCCCTCGTTTGTTTGCTTCCCACTGTTGAAGAGCAGGGTCCTCAGTTGCAAAGGCCTGTTTATTTCTCCCACCATAACTATCTATTGATAAGTGAACTGCACCACACATTCAGTAAAAGGTGACCACATCATTGCTTTGTATATTGTTTCCTGAAGTATATTGACAAATGAAATAAAATATGCCTTTCCAGGGCCATGTTGTTCTTGGGTTTTTGATGGTGCTGCAAGCTTAATCTTTCTCCTTTCATTTAACTCTGACATGAAACGCCTGATGGTTAAGTAAACATGTAAACTGGGACGAGCTGTCTCATTTTGTTCAGTGATTGAGCCGAATTAACAACCCGCTGTGGCTCACAGTAGATGCTCTTAAATGCATCTGCAATCAAACACACCAGTCAATTGCAAACTGGAGCTCAGCAACACGATTACCAGTCAGCTGTGTGAACTCTGATCCCATCTTGTGCTTTTGTTTCTTTCCTTCTTGCGGTCATTGCCCAACACATATGAAAGCTAAATCAGTTGATCAAATATGTGACATTATAAAGTCAAACACATCAACAGGATTTATTTATTTTTATTTATTTAGCCGTCTATTGTAACTGTGTAAAATGTTGAAGGTTGGTAATCTGTTTGGGATACGACAATATTGATAATTTAAAAAAAAAAAAAAAAACCTGAAAATGTAACTGAGACCAGTCCAATAGCAGGATTTTAACTCTTCAGTAAATATTGGACTTGCTGTGGAGGATAATGCCCGAATCACCTCAGCTGGCTACTTTTGATGTGGAGGAGCAGCTCTCCTCTGTGCCCCTCCTGGATGGTCCAACTTCTCACCCTATTTCTACGTGAGAGGCTAGCCATGGAGAAAGATCATTTCCGCCGTATGTATTCATGGTGTCGTTCTTGCGGTCATTGCCCAAAGCTCTAGACCACAGGGTGAGGGTAAGGACATCTCAACTGGACCACTGGATACCATGAGGACCATGGCCTCAGACTTGGAGGTGCTGATTCTCATTCCTGCTGCTTCCCACTCGGCTGGGAACAGTGTGAGCTGGAGGTGACCACCTGATGAAGTCAACAGAACCACATCATCTGCGAAAAGCAGAGGAGACTCTTAGGCCATCCAAGTGGAAGCCTTGCACCACTTGGTTCTGCCTAGAAATCTTATTGTTGGCTATGCGGACCAAGCTCTTGCAAGTTTTATTAGAGTAACACCCCTTACTCCCGAAGAAGCTAGCACAGGACACTCCAAGAGACCACAAAACGTGTGTAGACTTGTTGGGCATACTCTCAAGTATCCTCCAGAGGGTAAAGAGCTGGTCTAGTGTTCTGTGGCTGGGACAAAACCCCCATTATTCCTTCTGTATCACAGGCTTGACTAGCAGACGTACTCTCCTTTCCAGCACCCTGGCATAGATATTCCAGAAGTGGCTTAGGAGTGTGATTTCCTCTATAGATGATGATGTTCTCCTCGTGCCCAGACTCTGCTTCCTCTATGGTAGATCTGCCAGTGTGATTAAGGAGGTCCTCGAGGTATTCCTTTCACCGCCTGACAAATATCCTCAGTCGAAATCAGCAGCGCTCCACCCGCACAGTCCAGGTAGAGGACAGGTTTTCCCACCGGAGTCACCTGAGGGTTTGCCAGAATTTCGTCGAGGCAGTCCCAAAGTCTACATGGCCTCTCCATCCATAACCTGCTGGGAGGCTGCCAAGGTACAAGACCCCGGTGGGTCAATCTCCGACTACCAAGACTAGTTACTGGGACACGGAACATCACAAAAGTCTTTCCTGTAAACTTTTAAAGTGCTTAGCAATAGTAGGCTTTCTGAGGATCTTTCATCATTTTCCTTTATACATTGTCTGAATTTTCCATTCATTTTCAGTTCTGTTCTTGGTGGTTTTTAGAGGAAGTCCCTTTAACACTCACTTCAGAATCATTCGAGCAATAAATACCAACAATAACCAAAGTCTAATAGTCATAAAACAATATTTTTACACCAACAAAGCAATTCCCAAAGAGCTATTAGCTGAACACTTAGCATGTCTCACCATGGTGTGTAGTGTGTTGTTAAAATGTGAGGAAGTGGCAGGCCTGAAAACACTAACTACAAAAGATGAACAGTACCTGAAAGTTATGACCTTAAGAAATAGGAAAATATCCGGCAAGAACCTGATACAGGAACTTTAATTCTTTCATCTACTGTTCACTGAAGCCTCATCAGTAATGGTCTCAGTGGAAGAGTGGCTGCCAAGAAGCTGTTTTAAGGAAGGAAAGGCCAAGGTATGCCATGTTGCACATCCGTTCTTTGGGAGTAACTGACATTTGTGACTAAGATTGTCATGAATATGTATGGAGGGAGTCGGGAAAGTGGTACAACAATCAGTAAAGCAAGGGTGGAGGCTCTTCCATGGCCTTTGGCTAAATTACAGCCAGTGGTGTTGGGGATCCTGATGAAATTATGAACGCAGAAAAATCTGATTTTGATCCACCATGTGGAAAACATCTGATTGGCCACAGCTTCATTTATTCAGCATGACAATGATCCCTAACACTGCCAATACAGGTAAACCATACCTGGACACAATAAACGCACAATAGAACACTATCAGTCATGGACTGGCTTCCCTATAGCCTGGATATCAACACTGTGCTGGATCATCTTGGCAGAGAAAAGAACAAAAGGCAAAGAAGAGCTTTGCATGTCCTTTGAGAAGGCTGGTGAACTCTTCATGAGGACCACATAAAAACATGCCACCCTGCCCAAAGGGCTTCAGGGTGTTCTGAAGAATAAACAGGTCAACAGCCAAATACTGACTTTGAATTCATTCAGATTCAGAACTGAAAACAAGTTTTTTGCTTTCTTTTGTTTCGTTTTTTTGTTTGTTTTTTGTTATTTGTTCCAATATATGTTTACAATGTTTAATAAAACGCTGCACCTATTTCCTATTTTTCTATGAAAACAAAGAAATGAAGAATGGCTCCAGACTTTGTGGCTTGCTTAGTTTGAACTTACTGCTGAAGCTCTAAGCTGCCTGCAGAGGGCAGCATCTGCTTTCTCATCTCGTTATTAAAAACAGAGTGCGACGGCTCAGAGCTCTTATTGTGTCATAACCAATACATATTTTTATGCATCTAAAAATATTCTTGTTTTTGATCTGCCTTTTTTATTTAAAGGATATATACATGTGACTTGGATTACTTTTTTTAAAAAAACAAAAAAAAAAACACCTCTATATACTTTTTATTATATCGATTTGTTTTTCGTCTTAATTTTATGCTGTAGCATTTCTGGCCTCTCAGGACTGTTTTAATAAATCAAACCCAGTCAGCTCTGCACATCTGTATTAAAGATCTACTGTTTACTGCTACACATCATTTAAAAGGGGGGAAATGCACACAAACCTCACCCCCCTCTCTACTCTACATTGCTGTACGCTAAAAGTACGAGCAGCATGAGGAAAGTGGAAGATGCGATTAAACAGGTAAAAATCAAAGGTGAATGTCATCAGCTTGCTGTCTCAAACAGTCTGGATAAACTGGGGCAGATCTACAGGGCCACCCTAAAATGATCTCTTGCAACCCCAGTTTTGCATATCACAGTGCTGTTTATTAAAATAAGCTAACATTAACACTTTGAGCCCAGCTACAATGAACATTGCCTATAAATTCTTAAACTAAATATATTACATAGTATCACATGGAGACTTAGCCAGGCTGATTTTTTGCACTGGCACAAATAAATTTGTCTTATTGTTCTCTAATTTTAGTTTTAGTAGAATTTTTAAATGGTTGTACAACAATGCCAGATGCAGTAGCTGAATTTTGTTTAGGTAATATTTGTATATAACTTTATTGTTTACAAAATTAGTGCATGCGTTTTTAAAATTTACAATTTATATTTGCATTTCAAGTTAAGAAAATTATTCACTAAACATGTTTGTGGTTTTTACAGTAAAAACTATAACTTTTTCCTACTCAGTTTTGTGTGGTTTTCAGAAAAAATAACTGTAAATTCAGACGTGTGATAGTGCTGAAGAGTATGATACCAAACAAGGTAAAATAAAAAGTAGTCAAAAATGACCAAGGTATCCTGGCCCCCAGAGGGGGGGGATAAATAAATCATGAAAAGCTAAGTTTAAATTTTTGGTGGAAAAAAGGTAACAGTGCAGTTCAGACAGCTCAGAGTCTGAGACTGAAGTCAGACTTGGGTTTGGAAATGAACTACCCCATGTTGTGTAGCTCTCTAGATTTTACACTTGTTGGACTACATACTTATTTATTATATAGGCTATACAGTACATAAAATCAAAATCCACATGTTTTATGTAACTGAAATGTTTAATTATGTGGGTTAAAGAAAATAAGAAAGTTACAAGCTATATTTATATGAAATGTGTATTCCTACTGTATTTGATGTTTTTTTTTTTTTTACCATATATAATTCATATTACAGAATGTAACACCTGCCTGTGTGTGAAAAAATGGCTTTGATTTTGCCACTCTGTTTGATTTCCATGCTATCCTAAGAAAATTTCTCTAGATCCGCCCTGTGAATAAAACAAGCCCTCCCAGAGTGCTGGGGAGTGTAGCCCCTCGGACCCAACCCAGAACAACAAAGCTTCTGTGAGCAGTTTCCCCATGCCTCTCTTTCCACAGAAGGCTCTCAGGAGCAGACAATATTATGTTGAGGAGAGTAAACTAGATCACGAAAGAAAGAGACAGTCTGCCTGTCTGTGACTCTTCACAGACGTCGATATGGCTCACTTCAAAGTGAGAAGAGGAAGCACCAGAGGAGGTGTTAGAGGAAGGCTGTCTATCCAGATGGAAGTGTTCACTGAGCTGTTCATGAAATCAGTGATATTTGAGTGAAATCACTTGGGCCTCCTTAGGGAGCTCGGCTTAAAATGTACTTTTTAAGAGTGAAATTAGGCCCCAGTTAGCCCTCTGCTCCCTCTGCCTCAGCAGCAATGGGGCTTTTATTAAGCAAAGCCTGTCCTGTCTGCAGCAGGTCACACCTACAAGTCTCTCCTAATGTGTGAAAGCAGACGCTACCTGTGGGGCACGATCACACCCTTAAAAGAGCACTTACATGAAATGCCCCTCTCCCCTCTATGCCTAAATCCCTTTGACGCTCATCTTCTCTGCAGGAGAAGACACACAGTTTTGTTTTCTTACTGCTACTGTGTGGGGGGGCTGGGGACAAGCTCACAACAACACCTCTCACAGCTCACTTCTGACACCCCCACATCCATGTATAAAGCATATAAACAATTATGAAATGCCTAGCTGTTGCTATAGTGATCTCATTAGGATTATCTTGGCCTAAGTCTGGATCATAGGCTGTATATGAACAGCTATGAACAACCAAAGCTGCCACACTATTTACAATGTATAACATATACGTCTTGATAAATTTTAAAAGTTTATGAAGACCTACTGAAACGTATACCAATTATAGTTACATAATGGATATGGATATAATGTGTAGACTCTCAGCTTTCACTTGATGCTATCCACATTCAAATTGGATGAAGAGTTTAGGAGTTTCCGCTCCTTAACATGTGCCAGCCACTTTTTTAAAGGGACCAAAGGTAATTGGACAAGTGACTCATAAGCTATTTCATGGACATGTGTGGGCAATTCCTTTGTTGTGTCAATATCAATTAAATAAATAAAAGGCCTGGAGTTGATTTGAGGTATGATGCTTGCACTTGGAAGAATTTGCTGTGAACAGACAACATGCGGTCAAACCTGCTTTCCATGCAGGTGAAACAAGCCATCCTTGAGCTTCGAAGACAGCTCCGAGAAATTGCTGCGATATTAGGAGTGGCAAAACCTACAGTTTGGTACATCCTGAGAAAGAAAGACAGCACTGGTGTGCTCACCAACACAAAAAGACCTGGATGACCACGGAAGACAACAGTGGTGGATGATCACAGAATCATTTCTAAGGTGAAGAGACACCCCTTCACAATGGCCGACCAAGTGAACTACACTCTCCAGAAGGTATCATTATCCAAGTCTATCATAAAAAGAAGACTGCATGAAAGTAAATACAGACAGTTTACTGCAAGGTGCGAGCCACTCATATGCCTCAAGAATAGAAAGACTAGATTGGACTTTGCTAAAATACATCTCAAAAAGCCAACACATTCTTTGGACAGATGGAAAAAGTATGGAGAAGCCATGGTGTGGTGGCATCAGCCACACAGGGGTAAATTAGTCCATTTTTTACTTTATTAGTTTGCTTTGCAGTTTTCTTCATTAATCATTTGGTTAAACCTAACACTGGTATTATGAGGCGCGCACATAGTAACATTGTGTGGTTTTTCTAAAATGTTTTGTTATATTAATTATGTTTCTCTTTCTTTGAGTTACCTGGGTTTGGGCGGTGGCTGTTTCCTGTCTTTTGCCTGGCAAAAGGCGTGGCTGAGGACTCTGGGAACAAAATGCCTGCTCAGCAGGACCAGCCATGGGCTTACCAGGAGCAGGGGTGTTTTAGGTTTAGTTAGGCTATTCTGTGCTTAGTTAATATTAGTGTGTTTTTGTTTCCCCCCCCTATTGTGTTTAAATGGTTTGACCAAATCATTATAAAAGCTACCCTCATGTGTCTTTGTAATTAGGTCAGTTTGTGAGTTAAGTAGTGTCTCACTTTGTTTTGTTTAAGTTTCTGGAAATTACTTTTTGTAGAGTTATATTTAGTTGACCTCTTTTATGGGCCTGCTAAGTATGTTTTTGAATTTTGTTAATTTTGGACTTTTTGAGGGTTAAAATAAAGAAAACCCTTTTTGAAGACACTTTTTTGCCTGTGTCCTCTTTGCTTTGGCTGCTTGGTCCCTCACACATGGAACAGCTCACGATCCAAAGAGTAGCACATCATCTGTAAAACACGACGGAGGCAGTGTGATGGCTTGGTTGTGTATGGCTACCAGTGGCACTGGGACACTAGTGTTTACTGATGATGTGACACAGCACAGAAGCAGCTGATTGAATTCTGAGGTTTTCAGAGACGTACTGCTCAAATCCAGCTAAATGCAGTCAAACTGATTGGGTGGTGTTTAATTATATGGACGGGCAATGACCCAAAACATACAGCCAAAGCAACCGAGGAGTTTATTAAAGCACAGAAGTGGATTACTCTCGAAAACCCAGCATCTGGTGATGTCCATGAGTTCAAGACTCCAGTCTGTCAGTGCCAGCAAAGGGTTTTCAACCAAAGTATTATAAGTTGACAGTACATAATTTCATTTATTTCATTTGTCCAATTACTTTTGAGCCCCTAAAATGAAGGGGGGGGGGGGGGGGGGGGTTAAAAATGACTTAGTTCCTCTCAATTTACTCAATTTAATGCAGTCTTTTTGTTTAGTCCTGAAAATCTGAGTTGTTTCATCTAAAATTCATTGTGGTAATTTACAGAACCAAAATTAGAAAAAAAAATGATTCTGTCTAAATATTTATGGACCTAACTAAAGCTGTGTGTACATAGTTTTTTTCTGGGTACTCCCTCTTCCTCCCACAGTCCAAAGACATGCAGTTAGTGGGGTTAAGTTCATTGGTAATTGCCCATATGTGAGTGCGAATAGTCTCTCTGTGTTATCCCTGCATCAAACTGACACCTGTCCAAGGTTTACCCTGCCTCTCACTCTATGGTAGCTGGGACAGGCTCCAGACCCCCTGAGACCCTGATAAACAGAACAGGATGGGAGCTATGCAGAGCTTTGCAGACATCATGTTTACATGTTGTAGCTGTGTACTGTCAGCATGGGGCCGTGTCAAAAATATGTGGAACATCTGGTGATGTTGCCTGCTCTTTCTGTGTGTTTGTGCTATTTGACTTAACCACTAAACATCATGTTGCACAAAGAATGTTTTCCTGTACTAGAGGGAAACTGAAACAAGATTTATGCTTTTGTGTTAAATCTATACCATAGCTACTCCAAACCCTTCTGAAAGCCTGCTACACCATATCCTGATGTACACCTCCCTGGTTATGTATGAGGCAGCTTGTGCTACTTCACTCCCTTTCCTCTTAAACTTCCAAACCGATCAGCATTTGTTCTTTACATGGTAATAATGACCAGTGATTCCTTGATTCTCCCTTTTCTCCCCCCCCCCCCCCCCCCCCCCCCCCAATCAGATGTCTTTGTAGTCTCTGCATTGGTATAATCCAACTTGCTATATGCAAACAGACACAACTCCATCTGTCTTCTATGGAAATGTAGAATTCAGAGCTTGTTGAATAGGTTTAATTAAGACTAACCCTTAAAGGTACTTACTGGAAACTATTTTTTTTTTTTACATTTTTAAAACCTTTCAAAATTAACAAAAGCCATAAACAGAATGTGAAGAACATGTGCAAGTGAGTCAGTATATTTTTTTTTATTTTACCAGCCAAGCCATTAAGAGCAGATTATTATTATTATTATCATTATTATTATTATTATTGTTGTTGTTGTTGTTGTTAAAAATCCAAAAAGAAGTAGTAAAAGTTAAAAGAACAGCAACACACATTCAAAAACATTTCAGCCCTCAGTGGTAAATTACTACAGCTGATGGTAGAAGTTTTATTTAAATTGTCTGGAGGTAATTACAAAAAGGACCTTTAATATCTCGAAATTCGACCTTCGGCTTTTGAAGCAAATGTGTGAACCACTAAACTATGCCTGTGGTGTTTAGGGCACTGTCACTTTGTAACGTAAAATTGTCCTTAACAGCTTCGACCACCAGGGGATGATAGTTGTCCATCAACCACAAGTACAGACAGGCTTTAAGTAGGGGGGAAGTAATGCAGCTGGGATATTAAAGGTGAATTTCCCTTCATATTTGACTGAAAACGAAAATTTCTCATGTTTCCTGTTAGCAGGAGTTAAGGTCAGAGAAACAGCACTTCATGGGGAGAAGAGGTGCCTTAGCATTTCTCCCCAGCATCACAAACTTTACGAGGACTTCAGATGAATAAAGCTTCCAGAATTCTGAACTACTACCTTTGTCCCGTTGCACCCATTTCACGCACTCCACAGTTACAGATAAATGATGCAACGCCAGCCGTGGACTGGCGCCTCTGTGGAATTGCAGATAATTACTTTAATAGCAGTGTGTGTGTGTGTTCTCCTGTGTTGCCCGAGGCAGTATCCTCCTGTTGTCTGTTGGCCGCAAACCGCCTGCGGATGTTTTATTTCTGCGCTTAATGAGTCATTACATGAATGAAAGCATGCTTAACAAATGCGTGAGATTATTAACACGCATCATCTGCTTGTTTGTTTCTTCTTTTTTTTAATACAGACACCATCTGCGGATGAAGCTTGGGCGTACACCTATGTTTTGCATTGTCGGTTGTTAATGGGTAAATGTGTACTGTGTGCTTGCGTCCAGGGTGTGTGTGTGTGTGCGCAAGCCGTCTCTGTGGCGCCATGTGCTTTTTTGGATTGCTAATTTCTCTGACTGTCCGGTCTTTCCTGCAGAAGCAGTGTGATGGCCTGAAGGGGAGAGGCTCATCGCGGCGTCAACCTGGCTGCCATCGGGATCACCCTGCAGGTATCTGCGACTGTCCACACTGCACACACGGCTGTTTTACAATGCACTTACCTGTGCTCAATGAAGAATCTGTCAGTACTCTTTATATAGTTTAGGGTAATTTATATCATCCAAATTTGAAAAAAAAAAAAAAGTGTGATTACATCACATATTGGCTGCACCCATAACACTGAAAACACAGATAATAGCCCAAGACCTGCATTATCATCAGGCGACAGTATGACTGTGTGCGGGACAGCTGTTAACCTGCTGGAGTGACTGCTGCCCGGACCAATGGCATCCACTACTGATAAATGGGATACGTTATTATGGAAATAAAGAACGATGAATGAAAGCTTCAGAGTGATCAAGCTACAGAAGAATAAGCAGTGTGAGACCGGAAACAAGTTGATTATGTCTAGAGAATAAATCTTCAGGGGCTACCTGATTGGAACATAAGGAGCAAATAAATTATATAATTATAATTCCTCAAGATGACTGTGCAAAACCTCAAAAAACCCCTCAAAAATTCTATGTTTTTTAAAAAAGTATAGTGTTTAAGGTTTAACATATTAATGTCATGATGCGTAACATTAAAATTTTCTGTTAATATTATCCTTCCATTACCAGTGTAACTGCATCTGCTTATTTATTTAGTAATGCACTAATAATAGGAGATCCCATTTGTTTTACATAGATCGATAAGAAAACATGTTTTATGTTTAGTGTCCATTTCATGTAATTTATACATAGAATTTATTCATATAATTTATCTTAATACCTTAATTTTTCTCATTCTCTCTTTTTTTAAATATTACTTTCCTTTTTAAAATATTTTATTTATTTATTTTGCCTTATTTTGAAAAGAGCCACCGGATGCTTTGTTGTACGTCCTATCACTAACTTCTTTCTCGGTAGGCTGGCCAATCAGATTAGAGGAGGCGGAGCTCTGACTGACCACAGCTATTTCTGCTCAATCGTGCCTGTCCCTTGTAGTCTTTGGCACAGCGGAGTTGTCCGTGTTTAGTGTTTGTTTCTCAGTCGTGGAATACAAAAGTGATGCTTCGACGTGACCGGCTGCAGAGCGAGACAGATGAAGACCAGCACTGACAACTTTATGACTCGGTTTCACTCTGTTCAACGGAGTATATATCTTTTCTTTTGTTTCTGGGCTTGAAGAAGAGGCTGCTGTATTTTGTGCGCTACGGTAACAAATTCGCGAGGGTCTCGGTGGCTCCATGCGGGAGAGGAGACATTTTGGGGTGTTTTTTTCCCCTTTTTCCTTGGTGTTCCAGTCAGGATCGTGAACTACCGCGTTCCGACCCCACGAAGGCTTAATTTTTCGCCATAGCTTCATGTAAATCTTTTTTTTCTCGCGCTGCTTTCTGCCCAGCGGACTCTTCTGCTGCTGCTACTGGATATATGAGGACTCTTCTTGTGCAGTAATTTGGTGTAAATGGATCGCCAGTCCAGTTTCATTTCCATTTGGCTACAATTGGAACTCTGTGCCATGGCCGTTCTTCTGACCAAAGGTACGTGTGGCTTCTTCAAAAGAGGATAAACAGTGTTTTGAAGCGATAAAAACGAGGCTGAACTTAACCCTCAGTCGACGGCTCCAGGCTTCTGCGGGGCAGCTTACGCTCGCGCCAGTGTTTGCGGGGAAAACCCGTCATAATTAGCAAGAAAATGATTTAACATTTGGTCATAAAGTCCTACTTTACCAATGAGGGAATCATAAACGCGTTTGTTTATTACTAGCGTTTTTTTTTCGTAATAAACATATTATTCTTCCAGTCGTCTTCAAATTCCAGTTCATTTTATTCAGTCATACCTGCCCTTTAAAAAAAATAATAGAAAACTTAATAACAGCAGCGGAAACAACAACTACCTCTGCCCTCATTATTATTCTTTTTTTCATACCTTTTTTCAGTTAAAACCTAATTTTTAATAAGACCTAATCTCTATACATTGTTCTTAATATAATAGTAATACACTGTGATTAATCCTCAAGTGTGTAATACAGTTCTTAGCTGCTAGGCTACACTTAATAACTCCACTAATGTTGTAGCTGCCATTCATACGAGACTTAGCAGGGCTAGAAAAGCTTCAGTACTCCCCCCGCCACCTCCCCCTCAGTCCACAAAGGGGCCTCTCCTTTCTAATGAAATATTCTCCAAATGACCTGCCTGGGCCCCACCGCTCCAATCATTCACAGGGAAAACACTGATCTGATGAATGTGTTCCTGCGCTGCTAAGTTGGTGCAGTCACAGACTTTCGGGCTTTTTAGCTCTCTCATTCCAGGTTTGTTCCTGAGTCCAGCACATGAAAGCTTAAGGGAAGTCTTTATATGTGGAGCTCTCATAATTTTCCACAAAATAAAGCAGTCACGGAGTATGTGAAATGACATTTACATTGGTCGTCCTGCAGTGGTCCTTATACTTATAATAATAACAGTAACAGAGGGCATCAAAGGCAAACTAAGTTGATAAATATGTGTTTCAGTGGTTCTGTTTTGCTCGGGCAGATCCTTGGCCCAGATTTCTGTTTTGAGAAAGGAGCCCTGGATGAAGTAATGAGTGGGCCCGTGTAAGAGCAGGTTGCCTTAATGATAAGGTTGCTGGAGGCTCCTTAGATGGGACCTCAGAGGTCCCGCACCCAACCACCATACCCATACCCCCAGGCAATTTTGCATGCAAACTTTGGATGGGGGAGAAAGTTTGCAGGTAAAAAAAATCTCTTCCTGTCTTTACTAATTTTCATTTAGGTTGAAAGAAAATGACGTTTGAGACAACCCACTAATTACAAGCTACGTGGTTCCTGTTTTAGAATACAGAGAAAAAGAACCATTTAAACGGGATGCTCTTAAATGAAGGTGTGACAGGTGAACAGGTTAAAAAAATATCCTGTGATCTCTTCAAAAGTTACCAGGTTGTTTATTGCAGGGCTTAACAGATACTTTTAGAGCAGTACTTCAAAATAAAAGCAGGGTATACCACTATGGGAAAAGTTGAACTACAGTTGGTGTAAAATAGAAACCAGCATGAGTTTAATAAAAACACGGAGAAAATCAGCTGCAAAATATACGAGTTTTATATTCACATGGTTGGATGTTAAAGACAAAATCAGCCATGGTGACTCTGAAACCTTGAGCGGATTATGTCAGCACAGGTTTCCCTAACGCTGCCTTTTTTCCCCACTTTTAGGAGAAATTAGGTGCTACTGTGATGCGCCGCACTGTGTGGCCACCGGATACATGTGCAAATCAGAGCTGAACGCCTGCTTCACCAAGGTGCTGGACCCGCTCAACGCCAACTCTCCACTCACCCATGGGTGTTTAGACCCCATTGTCAATGCTGCGGACGTCTGCAGCAGCCAAAGGGCCTTGGATGCTCTCAGCGGGGCGGCAACACTGGAGTGCTGCCATGATGACATGTGCAACTACAGGGGCCTACATGACCTGGCGCACACCAGAGACTCGACAGGTAAGCTAAAACAGGGTAGCGGAGCTGAGCTACTGGCTGTCGGGATGTTTGTTTTTAGACTGTAGCTACGTTTTTAGAAACGATGGCACTCTGTGGAGGGATTTTACGAGTCCTCTTCAGCAAATACTCCCATGTTTTCCTCCAGGAGCAATACATTGAGCTCTAACGTTCTTTAAACACTTGATGTTTATGGCTATTCAGACCACCCTTGCCCCCTTCTGCCCCCCCCACCCCAGGCTTAATAGAACTTTGGTTTGACTTTTAATGGGTTCCAGCTCTGTGCCTGGGAAGGCAGGGAGCAGCCCGTTTACCTTTAAGCACTTGGAAAGAGATCAGATATAATCTTTTTCTTTTTTTCTTTTTTTTATTATGTGTGCACCATGTAATTTTCCCACTGAGCAGGAATGTGCCTCATAGAATGAATATGCATGTTGGGCAGAAACATCAGCTTATAGAGTCATGAAAAGGTGCACGAAAAGTCAGAGAGGAAGGACGGCAGCTCTCCTGTGTGAACCCGAGCACAGCAGACTATAGTTTATTAGCTCAAATTAATTTCTGGCTCTCAGTTCGGGACAAGGTGACTCATTTGTTTTTGCCCCTGCTGGCCTTTCTGACTTGTGCGTTCGCGTCTGTCTGTCTGTCTTATTTTCCCTCTTTGCGGTTACTTTACTGGCATGACTGGCGAGTAGAGCAGCTCCTTCTCATTAAGCTCCAAACAGCAGTTCAAACATAATCACTTGCTTTAAGACCAGGCTCTATGGAGCAGTGGAAACCATATGAGCATGCATTTAACCAGATGATTTTATTTTTTTTCCATGCGTGTGTGCAGATGGCCGCTACCAGCCAGACAGCAACAACAGGAACCTGGTGACCCGGGTTCAGGAGCTGACCTCAGCCAAAGAAGTGTGGTTCCGTGCGGCTGTGATCGCTGTGCCGATCGCTGGCGGCCTCATCCTGGTCCTGCTCATCATGCTGGCGTTACGGATGCTGCGCAGTGAGAACAAGCGGCTGCAGGACCAGCGGCAGCAGATGCTGTCGCGGCTCCATTACAGCTTCCACGGCCACCACACCAAGAAGGGACACGTGGCCAAGCTGGACCTGGAGTGCATGGTACCTGTGACGGGCCACGAGAACTGCTGTCTGACCTGCGACAAGATGAGGCAGGCTGACCTAGGCAACGACAAGATCCTGTCTCTGGTGCACTGGGGGATGTACAGTGGCCACGGCAAGCTGGAGTTTGTATGACCAGTTCCTGCTGGGAACTGAATGACTGACACCTCCAAGAAACAGCCAGGACTGCCTCTCAATTGTTGGCTTTGGCTCTTTTGTACTTTAAAAAGACATTCCCACATTTTTTGTCCTTTGGGTTGTTTTTCAATTTGTTTTTGTTTTTTTTTAAACATCAGCGAAAAAATACGAGACTGATCTCATGCCTTGTGGTTTTTGCTAGAGGAGCACTTTACTTGAAAATGAAAGGCGAAGCAACGAGGAGCTGTATTTAAACTTGAGAGGGCAGGGCTGAGGTAGAGTGAGAGCTCTGTCACCGCTCCCGAGGATCCTGGACTGTTTTATTTTTACACTGAGCGCTGAAGGATTCCAAATCTGTCTTATTTGCACATTTGTAAAAACAACAACAACAACAGCAACAAAAAAAACATCATTGCTTAAGACAACAACTCAACACTGACACCAGGGTACAAAATAAAATGACTTGTGTGAGGAGTAAAAAAGAAAAAATCAGTGTTTGACTGTTTGTGTGCGCACTCCTCTGTGTATGTTTCATGATTCAAGCTTAATGTAAAGATTCTAAATATATATATTTTTGTCTGATAAAACTGACCGGCGTGTGTCTTATTCTGGGTGAATGTCCAACATCTCTCTCTGTGATCAGACTATAAGCTTGATTGAGTGTGAAAGAAGAACTTCCATTAAAAGTGACTTTTTATTTATTTGCCGGTTCACGCTTCTGTTTTTGCTACATATTCAGCTTTGTTATGTACCATCCGTGAACTTTACAGACACTGCTGGGGCTGTTGTGACGTTTTTAGTGACTATCAGATCTTGTTAAAAGCACGTGCTAGGATGGCCTCTATGTTGTGTGTGTGTGTGTGCGTGTGTGTATCTAATGGAGCTAACAGTAAAGTCTTGTTTTACCATAGAGCTGCTATCTATCTCAGTTATTCCTGAACCCTCAGCAGAGGTCAGGTTTTCAGCTTCATATAACTCCCTCCTCATGGGCTACACTTCACACAGGAAGTAGTAAAGCTGTTTCTTTTCTATACTCCACTCTAAATGCCAGTAAGAGTCACCCAAGTTCCCCCGTCTGTGTTCAGCAGAGTATCAGTGAGGAGGGATTGCAATATTGAAGCACAAACTCACTCCTACACGTTTAGTCCTGCTGCTGCAAATGCTCACCAGAGCACCAAAGGTGTATCAGTTCACTGCAGAAGATCGGTTAGCCTAACCCTAACAAAAATCTTTTCTCTTCTTTCTGATATTTATTGAAACGACAGAGTCCAGCTGTTCTGAAACAAACATGTCAATACGTATGTCTTTAGTAGGAAACAACAGACAAGCAGTGGATGGAAAATCAGAAATATACTTGCGGCATACTCATCTTTGGCTTTGCAGGATTATTATTTAAAAAAAACAAAACAATAATAGTTATTCCTTGTTGTTAAAAGGTTGGTTCACCCAAATTACAACGTGCCGTTCAGCAAAGCTCTTAGTTTGGAACAGAAACATTATAGGAGAGAAAGAAAGAGGCAGCACTTAAAGAAGCCCGATCTATGGGAGATGTCCACAATAACAAAGATTTTGGGAGAAGTATAATTCTAGGGGTGAAACGGCTTTTGAAAACATTTGTGGTGCAGTGATCAGACTGGTTTTTAAGTGGTTGCCAGATTTGACTTGTACATATTTTTATCTCCCAATGGCCAGTGAAATTAAAAGTTTAAAGTTAAAATAACTTTGCTAATTAGTTCCCGTAGGAGCAGAGGAGAGTGCCAAGGAGAGTAACTTAATTTTAGAAGGATCCCGTCCAGGCTTCGGTCTCTACCAAGGACCTCGATACAACATAAAAGCTACTTCAGCTGTGACAGTGTACTATAAGCATTATTTAGCAACTACATGAGAAATGTGATTTTTCTTTTCATTTTACTACTTGAAGTAACCTGACTCTCAACTAGTGGAAGGAAAGTGATTTAGATATGTTACATACAAATGAGAGGGGGAAAATATCTGACTTTAAAAAGTTGATTTTAATGCTCAGAAAACAGCATGTAGCAGAACATAATGGAAGAGGTCAACCACTGGCAATGCAAGTACAGCATGTGTATTTAAGATTTTACATGTTTTAAATGTTACTGAAATGTGACATTTGCGTGCACATACAGTTTCATATAAATTTGCTGACTGTGCCAGGGGTTAGCACAGGCTGCCACAAATGTCTTTGTAGATCGCTTTTAATGTCTTTGTGAAGCACTGGATAGCGTAAAATGGAAATCCAGTAATTTACAATACTTGAATAAGTATATTTAATTAGTTTCAATTTCAATTTTATTTATATAGCACCAAATCACAACAACAGTCGCCTCAAGGCGCTTTATATTGTACAGTAGATCATACAGTAATAGATACAGAGAAAAACCCAACAATCATATGACTCCCTATGAGCAAGCACTTTGGCGACAGTGGGAAGGAAAAACTCCCTTTTAACAGGAAGAAACATCCGGCAGAATAAGGCTCAGGGAGGGGCGGGGCCATCTGCTGCGACTGGTTGGGGTGAGAGAAGGAAGACAGGATGAAAGATGCTGTGGAAGAAGATATGATTCAATGCAGAGAGGTCTATTAACACATAGTGAGTGAGAAAGGTGACTGGAAAGGAAAAGCTCAATGCATCATGGGAATCCCCGGCAGCCTACGTCTATTGCAGCATAACTAAGGGAGGATTCAGGGGCACCTGGTCCAGCCCTAACTATATGCTTTAGCAAAAAGGAAAGTTTTAAGCCTAATCTTAAAAGTAGAGATAGTGTCTGTCTCCCGAATCCAAACTGGATTCCACTCCTGCCCTTTCAGAATAAAAGCCCTTTTGAAGGGACTGCGATGACACTGTCACAAAGTATTCGGGCTGCTGTAGAAGGGCACTGCTTTTCTGCTCAATTCTTGCAGAACGTGGATACAAACGGAAAAAAAGGTAAAAGCTGGATTCTGACAGCTTGTTTGAAGTCTGGGGTCAGGTTTCTCTCAGGCTCGCTCGCTGGTCAGCACTTTCTAAACTCCCGCCGAATATTTACATTTCTAAAAAGTCCAAATGTGGCAGTGATCGCTACGGGAACTTGCAACAGGCTGGGTATTATGCGCCACGTGCGTCACGCTGGAGGATGACAGGAGAAGCTTGGGTTGAAAAGTTCACACCCTTGTGATTGCTCTCGTGTTACCACGGCAATGCAATTAAGACATCCTGTAAGTATTTTGAAAGTGGAGGTCCGCTTGGCTAAAAAGTGTGTGAGTGTGTGTTGAGCACTGACCCTTGTTTCTTTCCATTAGGAGGACAGGAAAACACTATTAGCAGCTAACCACTTAACGGCAGCTTGCATTAGCGAGGCTCAGCCCACGCTCAGGGCCTCCCCCAGGACTATTACCCTTGTAATAATAACAATGTCCTTTGCCTGGCCTGCCTAATGTGACTGCTGTTTTCTTTAGCTTGATCCCACTTTGCTGTCTCACCCATGGGTGTCAGGTAGCCACAGGAAGGTTAGGGAATCACCTCAGGTAAGCCTTAAAGGAGGATAAGCAGGTGGACTCCCCTTTTGTGCATGTGGCAGCATTGGGAATTAATTACATGCACACACACAGCTCCAGCTTCCACAGTACGAGGCATACACAGGCATGGTCATTAGCATCGGCCTTTTTGTGCAGCGCTAGGCGGTCAAGCTGTCTGCATTCACATGCAAATTTAATGAGGTGGCCAACTGGCCCGCATCAAAAGAGCCCCAATTTGTTTGGAAACGACTTCAAGCCGGCCCCCAGCGCCGCCACCAGTACAACCGCCACCAGTACAACCGCCACCAGTACAACTGCCACCATGACATTGTTGCCAGCTTCCAGCGGAAAATCTCACCGTCCTTCCCTTTTTATCTTAAATGACACCTCCTGAATGTTCTCCATCCTCAGGTGGGCGGCCTTCCTGCTGCAAGGTTAACAATCTGAAATGTGTGAACCACCGCCTCTGCGTCCCGGAAAGCCGTATGCCCACTGTGGCGGCAGCGACGTGTGGAACAATATATGAAGTGTAAACACACGTGGAACCTGTTAACAACTGTGCGTGGCGATGGCTGCGTGCCTCCTGGGGTTCATAACAAGCCCTGTTTTAAACCCTTGTTTTAGAAGGATCCTCTGTTCTTTTCCTTGGCTTCCTTCACTCCATATCATCAGATCACCATGTTTTCTGCTGCCTACCTGATCCACAGGTGGAACACACGCAATTGGTAGCTCAGCTGATGTCATGTGTATTCAACTGCAGCTGTGGTAATCAAAGGATGTTTTAAGGTAATCATGCCAAACAAATTGCTGGCCATAGCTGATAGTTAAAAAAAAAATCCATCCATCCATCCATTTGCTTCCGCTTCTCCTTTTCAGGGTCGCGGGGGGCGCTGGAGCCTATCCCAGCTGTCATAGGGCGAGAGGCGGGGTACACCCTGGACAGGTCGCCAGTCTGTCGCAGGGCCAACACACAGGGACAGACAACCATTCGTGCTCACATTCACTCGCACATTCACACCTAATGGCAATTTGGATTTTCCAATTAACCTATAAAAAAAAGAAAGAATCCAAAACAAAACAAATTATGGTCCTCTAATATCCTGTCATGCTACACATCTGTTCACTTCCATAACTCCTGCCTCATATAAAAGCTACTTTCTGCTCTGAAACATAAATTTCAAGGTGGAAAATGACAGTTGCATAGAACAATTTTCAGAAAAAACAGCGGACTCCCTTTTTTTTAATGGCATTACTAACATTACACAAACATGTATTATGGTAGCCCTAAGAGATGGATACAGCACCCTAGTCTGAAAAGTGGAGGTGCCTTAAACTTGTCTTCTCCCGATCCTAGCAAGGGAACGAATCCTGTAGTTGCAAAACAATGACCCTACTGTTCCTTTAATGTGTGACCTGCTAAAGATTTCGACAGTATGTTTATGGTCTCGTTAACTAGGTTTATGTCATGTATGTTCATTATTTATGTAATGGTCCCATATAGAGTAAAGTGGCTACTTTGGGATTGCCATACGAGTACTAATTGTCATGCAGCCCTCGCACAAGATGAACATTCTTGAAAAAGCAGCAGCACCTGAAGCTTTAAAACAATGAGTCAGCAAACCATCTGCTTGCCGAGTGATGACACAGTGATTACTTCTAGGTCCAAGGGTCTACCTCGCTCAATGAGGCTCTCGCGTTTTCTCATGTGAGCTCATGTCTGAGTTTTGTCCATTTTCTGCATTTGCTTCTGCTCACTGGAAGTCCTGAACATTTACTTTTACAGAGAACAATTTAACCCTGATCCTACAGACAGGATAGTGAAATTCCCACGATTCTTCCAGATGTCCTGCAAGGGTTAAGATCTCCACTGTTTAACGGCCAAGACACAATCCTCATTGCTCCACCCAAATCCAAGGTTCAAGGATCGGCCAAAGCCCCCTATTCTGGGGCTGAACGGTGCAATACCCCAGAGCATACCCTCTGGTCCCCTTTTTAAAAATGGAAACCACCACCACCACCACAGTGTGCCACTCCACAGACACAATCTTATACGGCCAAGTGACATTAAAGAGGTGTGTCAGCCAAGACACTGGTAGTATCTCAGGGTGAATCTTGCCCAAACCTGGCACCTTGCCTTCATTAATCTTCTCAACTACCCTAGCTGATGCTTCCCCCCTGGGACTTCAGGGTCTGCCTCTGTCATGTAGGATATTGGCTGAGATCCCAGTCCAAGTCTGGAGCTTTTTATACAGTCTACAGATAATTGAAAGATTTCCAAAAAACGTTCCCATAGAGTTTTTATGTACACGATGAAGTCTAAATCAAAGACCTGCATTTAAGATAAATCAAGCTTCAGCTTTTTTGATTAATTAATGATCTAAGCATCTGATTCTGCTGATGTTCAGGACATGAAAACAAGCAGGTGCTTCAGCCCTTACGTACCATCATACAACAGGTTCTTCATACTCAACAGAAGCAACAATAAAGCTTCTATAAGATACCGAAGCAGCCTCTGCAAAGGCTCTACTGCAAAGTGGCTGCGGTCTAAATCATATCACTGATACTTGAAGGCTGTTTACCATTTCCCAACCACAAACAAATAGAGACATTCCGGAAAATAAACACAACTTGCAATTCGATAAGACATATTTAACAAAAAAATAAAAATGTAATTTTTAATTGAAAAATGTGCATGACCACAGAGACAAATCATCGTCTGTGGTGACAGACATCCGCTGGAATAAGATGTGATCTAAATATTTAGCCAATTCATTTCCTTCCAGTGGATAAAGCTACAGCTTTAGAGCTCCTCCGCCCCATCTAAACATTTACCCCAGTGTGTTGTTAACATTTAGATATAAATCTGCCCCAAAAGGAAAATAATAATGTTGGGAATGTTTACAGGACAGAGTGGGCTTCTTGAAGTTAAATGTCGCACTCTGCAAATAGCAAAAAAACAAGAAAAAAGAAAAAAAAAGGTTTATGTTCCTAAAAGAAGGATCTCCAGCCAAGACTAAGAAGAAACCACAAACAAAATGACTAATGAGCACACACTCAAAGGCATATCTGCAAACATTGGTCCTTGAACGGTCAGCTACTCGTGCGCTCCTTTAGAAACTCAACCATTAATTTGCCTTCTTGTTCAGCTGAGGTGTCTCACTGGCCCCCGTCTGTCAGCTGAGGGCCCCTGAAGACAGATGGCTGAACAATGCAACCTTCCTCTCAATGAAACAGCATCGTTCATTTATACCAGTCACTCAGAAATGCCCTTGGTTATGAAAGGGAAAGCACATTTGCATGTCAGGATGATTTTGTGCTGATTAAAGAAGTGCTAATGGTAATTAAAAGTGGAAAAACACACAGTTACTTTGTGAAACACAGCCCTGCTGAGCCGCTGAGCCTAAAAAATTGAAAATCTACATTACATTTATTTTGTATATGGCAGTTTTTTAGTTTTAATTATTGCTTGATGAAAGATTTAGGAATGCCAGTGGGTTTGCTAAGTGTAATACTACCTTAAACAGTAATTTTCGCCACAGCCGTAAAATATTCTTTAAAAAAACATCCATGACCCACTAACAATAGGCTGCTACTAAGAAATGCTTCTAAGCTTGGACGTGATCGTGAAGTCAGCTAGCTTACTCACGAGTAAGCTAGCTGGTCATACATGCTACCAACTTAGCACATAGTTGTAACACACTGTTTAACTCACTTTACTCCTTTATATTATTCTGAAAGGTATAAGAAAAATAAATTACTGCCCAAGCTTTTAATATTAAGTAATGATTAACATAGCTTGAAAGGAAACACCAAAAAATAAAGAAATATGGCTGCGAAATTATTCAATTTTTTAAAATTTTATTTATACAGCAGTAAATCACAGCAACAGTCGCCTCAAGGCGCTTTATATTGTACAGTAGATCGTACAGTAATAGATACAGAGAAAAACCCAACAATCACATGACTCCCTATGAGCAAGCACTTTGGCGACAGTGGGAAGGAAAAACTCCCTTTTAACAGGAAGAAACCTCCAGCAGAACCAGGCTCAGGGAGGGGCGGGGCCATCTGCTGCGACCGGTTGGGGAGAGAGAAGGAAGACAGGATAAAAGACGCTGTTTCCATGAAACACCCTTTCATGGAAACAGCATTCCCTGTTCCCTGTTGCCTCTTTCAGTGGATTTTGCTACAAAGCAAAGACGGTTTAGGAATGGTTTGTTTGAGGTGTTGACTTGGCCTCCACATTTAGATCCATTGACAAATTACAGGACTTATTGCTAACATCTTGTTGCCAGATAGCACAGCACAGCTTCAGGGATCTACTGGACTCTTGCAAATAATCTTAACACAAGGAGTAAACATATTTGGAAATATAACCAACCTGATGGTTTATGTTGAGACCAAAAATTATTATTAAATTATAACTATACACCTGCTGCTCAGAGAAGAATTGTAGCAAATTAAAAGTTAGAATCATGTACGTTTTCAAAACCTTGTGCGTTTGATTATAAGAGAAGTACCTTGTGCAAACGCAGCATGGTAACATGAATCAGGAACAAGGACATCCCAGAGGTGTGGCAACTTCCTAAAGCTTGCGTGCGTGCCGAGGACCGACAATAATGGCTCCCATAAAGCCTTTTGACTTGGCACCGGACCAGCTTTCTCTACCTAACAGAGATGTGCACCTTGAGCTGGCAGCACATAGCCTTGGGATTTGATGCTAGCTGGCTGGCTCTGATGTGTGTTCATTGTGAGTGTAGATCCCAGGGATTACTGGGCTGAAAGCAGAGAAGCTTGTGTCTCTTTGACAACATCTCTGTGTGAGCAGGGCTAAAAACCAATATCAGAGTTTAGGAAGTGGTCTAAAATAACATGTGGTTGGTGACATAGATTCTTCCAGAGTTTGTACTTTAAAGCTGGTGTTACAGATGAAAGTTTAAATTCTAATCCCATACAGACTGCAGGAACTTATATTCAAAGATCCCCCCCATGTATCAGCAGGTATGTTTACAATGGAAAAAGTGACAAGAAAGAAATAACTGTCAAATCTTTAGGTAAAAGCATTCTGCAGTTTTTTTGTTGTTATGTTTAACCAGGAGTCCAACAGTCACTGCTTAACTGACAGACTGAAAGAATTTACTATGATAGTTTTCACAGAGTGCATTCGGCATCGTTCCACATGAGGCCAAAACCTTTAATCCTTTAAGGAATAAGTGGCTTTGGGTTGGACTGTTTTCTGGCAGGGTGCAGTGACTTGCTTGAGCGCTGTTGACATAGTCAATCAGTAGAAATTACACAAGATACAGTTTTTAAGTAGTTCGGTTTATGGTGGTAGGCAGATACTGTTACTTTTGGAATTTTAGACAAACTTTTGCTTCCTTTCCCTGCCTTTAGCTAATATAATCTAAGCTAAGCAAAGCTACACTATGCTGATTTTCTAATAGAGGCAAACTCCCACTCTTTGAATTTCCTGTTTTTCTAAGAAGAGTTTGTGAGATAGTCCAGGTTTACTGTGGCCCTTTAGAGCTGCAGCCCCAAAACCATAAGCTTCACGCAGTGAAAGGCAGTTTCCTTAAAGTTCTTGAGTGACCGGTCCAAGATCATAAACCCTATATCAGTTTTTAAGGTTTTATAGTGTTTTGAGTGTAGTAAACAAACTTTGCAAGAATAAATGGTATTCGTTTAGTTTTACTCATCAAATGAGCCGCAGTAGTCTAGAACAGCAGTCCCCAATCTTTTTTGCGCCACGGACCGGTTTATGCCCGACAATATTTTCACGGACCGGCCTTTAAGGTGTCGCGGATAAATCCAACAAAATAAAACTAGTACCGGTACCGAATAAAAGAAGATTTATTCATAACACACGTGAAAAGACCCAGGAAAACCGAGTTAACGATAAAAACGATAACAAAATAACGCTGAAAACTGATAAAAACCCTGAAAACCATACATTTATGGTAGGCCTGCAGAGTAGGCCGCTCTGCAGGCCTACTTGTTGTTCCTAGAGTATTTAAAAGTAGAATGGGAGGGAGAGCCTTCAGTTTTCAGGCCCCTCTTCTGTGGAACCAGCTTCCAGTTTGGATTCGGGAGACAGACACTATCTCTACTTTTAAGATTAGGCTTCAAACTTTCCTTTTTGCTAAAGCATATAGTTAGGGCTGGACCAGGTGACCCTGAATCCTCCCTTAGTTATGCTGCAATAGATGTAGGCTGCCGGGGGATTCCCATGATGCATTGAGTTTTTCCTTTCCAGTCACCTTTCTCACTCACTATGTGTTAATAGACCTCTCTGTATTGAATCATATCTGTTATTAACCTCTGTCTCTCTTCCACAGCATGTCTTTATCCTGTCTTCCTTCTCTCACTCCAACCAATCACAGCAGATGGCCGCCCCTCCCTGAGCCTGGTTCTGCCGGAGGTTTCTTCCTGTTAAAAGGGAGTTTTTCCTTCCCACTGTCGCCAAAGTGCTTGCTCATAGGGGGTCATATGATTGTTGGGCTTTTCTCTGTATCTATGAAGCGCCTTGAGGCGACTTTTGTTGTGATTTGGCGCTATATAAATAAAATTGAATTGAATTGAATTGAACATTTCACACCTGAGCCTCAACTCTTGCGGCCCGGTACCAAACAACTCACGGACCGGTACCGGTCCGAGGCCCGGGGGTTGGAGACCACTGGTCTAGAACATATATCTTCCAGTACACCCATGTAAGGTTCTGTTCTGTTTTGATTGACTCAGGTGCCATCGTGGAAGCTGTTTTATGAACAAAACTGACCTCCTCGTTGGAAAAACAAAAGGACATCGGTGTTGTTTATTTTAATCTATCACATGGTAAATTGTAAAATTAAAATAACATTTGTCCTTTTTCATCTCAAGCAATAACCGCGTCAGTCTTCTAGATCCAACTCGCTGGTAAGTGAATTGAAGCCAGTTTTGGTACATTAGACTCTCCAAAGACAGATGTGAATCTTTTAGTATGCTAGTATATATTTACCAAAATGGCGATACAGCTCAAATTCAACAAATTAAAGCTTTGTGAAATGCACCACACCCCTTTCAAAGGACACACATGATATCATTGTATGCTCATTAAAATATGAGGCTAATTAAAAGTTTAAAACTATGCTGCCAAGATTTATTATTTTCAAAAGAGTTGTTTATTATCAGGTGTCTTGATATAATTTTCACCCACAATTTGGAGGACAAGTCTGGTTTGTAACTCACAAAGTGTCAGTTTTACAGAGAAACACGTTAAACTGCTGTTTTTCTTTCAGCTAAATCACTTGTAACCAACTTTAAAGGCTTGCAGAGAGGTTGATCTACTGTAACTCCCTCTTCATCTAGTGTTTATTCTGGCGTTGTCAGAGTGAGCTGTCCAACATGTTGAGGAAAAATGCTCTGGCGTGTATTTTGACAGAGAAGACCCACCGCTTTAAACCACAGAAGGAGTGCATGTTAAATACAGTGAATGTGAAAAGCAAGCGGAGCGCTAAAATCCCTGACGACATGAATTTATCTATTTGTTTATGTCTTGCTAACTGACGTGCTGAGTGTTCCTGCTCAGGCCATGTAAAATTTGGCATTTAGGAGCTGCTGTGTGTGGGGAACACTTGGTAATCATTCTCTTCTCTGCACATTTTTATGACATTTTCTTGGGAATGTTTGTTTTTGGGGAAGATGTCTACATAAGGCATGAGAAATCAGAACAGCGCAGTTAATACTGCAGAGCTGAAGGAGACATCAGCATGGCCAAATGTATGGGAAATAAACACATGAAGTCTCCAGCGGGAAATTACAAAGCGACAGACACAAACATCACCATCACCTCTCCATCCAGACCAGCCTGCTTCCCTGGGGGAATGAGTGGAAACTTATTAGCCAGTGTTCCAGCACTTGAGGCCCTTAACCTGCAATCTATAGCGCAGGCACTTTAGGGGTCAACCCCCCTCTTCCCTGTTATGTCCATGTCTGCTTCCCCCAAAACATCCTCATCCAAGAAACTCTGTGTCAATCCGTTTCTTGGTTTCTCCAGTTTTGGAAGGCTGAGGAACTCAGAATGTAAACTCATCTGATTTCATTTGGAAGATATGGTTTTAGCTCCAGTATAAGACAAAGCACGGGTACGAAATGTTTTCTGAATTGAAAAAATTTGCATCCAAAAACAAGGAAGAAATGGTTAATTTTGGGCATAAATAAAGGTGATGTGGTTTGGGTAATGAGGCCATTGTCATACCATACATATTTCAAGGTTTGTAATTGTGTCTTTTGTCCTGTCTTCCTTCCATCACCACCAACTGATTACAGCAGATGCCCCTCCATAAGGTGGGGGAAGAGGTGTCTTCCTGCTAAAAGGGAGTTTTTTCTTCCCACTGTCACCAAGTGCTTGCTCATAGATGGTTGTTTGATTGTTGGTGTTTTTCTCTGTATTATTGTAGGATCTTCATGGTACAATACAACATGCCATGAGGTGACTCCTGTGATTTGGTGCTATAAATAAAAAGGAATTGAAATAATGTTATTCTGGGGAAAACAATCCTCCATCCTTAACTTTGTTCATGCAAGATGTAGACTTCAGACATTGGTAAAATCAGGGGCCTTTCCATTTTTTAAAGGGGTGGCACATGTTATTGTGAGTGTGTTAAGTCTGCTGGTGTTTTACAAATTGGTGAAACAAGTATTCACTTAAAAGTTTAATAATAATTATAATCATACAGAAGTTGACAAGTACACAAGCTTTTTTCTTTTTAAAAAAACGCTTGTTCCTGAGGATAAATAGGGATCACTTGAAATCCTGCAAAGCTGCCTTAATAGATACAAAGAATAAAAATATGAAGCTAGAAATTAGTATATTTTATTATTATTTATTTGCCATAAATCTCATAAAAATATTTTAATTCCTTGAGCTGAATTTAAGAAAGTGTAAATTCAGCTCAAGGATTAGAAAGTAGAATCGGCACCTACATAAGTAAATGTGTATTTTCCTCTCTTAATTGTTCCCATGTCACTGCTACACTAAGAACCTCACTGACCCACACAGTTTACCAAGTCTGTTGGACAAGTCTGTGTCCTGTTTGGAAACCCGAGCGTGCAGGGGTAAACAGCAGGCCCTGTGCTTATCTGGCCGTCTGTCCCTGTATCTGCCACGAGGCAGCTAAAGCTCTCCAGGGTCTCTGGCATCCAGAGGGCAGGCTGGTGAGGCAGGACAGGTTGTTTCTTCGCTCTGCGGTGCTGTGGCTGTTTTTCTAGGCAGGTGTGGTGTGGCCAGTGGTTTTAGTGTTAAGTGACCTCATCTCAACCTCAGTGTTTGAGGCTCCCAGCATGATACCCTTGGAAGGTGCGCACCACTGCAACTGAAGAAAGTTCCCAGTTTTCGTGTGTTGGCCACTCTTTACTTCAACCGTCTTTTTTTAATGAGCTCCAGTGAGATACCTGATATCTAACCAGAACGAGAAGTTTGCAACAAAAGAGAATTTTCCTAAACAAATGTAGAGAGCGCTTTGCTAAGAACCCCAGAGTGCTCCTTGCCTTCAGGACAGAAGGGGAAGTTGATTTCTAAACATAAATATGTCTAGATGTATGCCTGTCTCTGGAGATTGCCACTGAACAGGTCAGGCTAAACAAACAGGGGGCTTCCTCTGTCTGTCCGTCTTCCCCACCGAACTGGGAATCAGGAGGTTCCCTGTAGTTAACAGAAACACCAAACTCCTTTAGCCAAGAGTGTGCTTGTGTATGCTTTTATGAGATCCAATTACCCATCTACACAGACTTCAGAGAAATGGCTCATTGTGATTAAAAATATAAGCATCACTAATGAGTTCTGTTGCTGATGCTACCTATAGGGTCTAAAGCACAATTCTGTGATTTGTATGGTCTGCAAAGGTCATACAGATGATTGTTCACAACACAATTATTTACAAGCCAAAGCCTGAAAGCCTTCTCATTCTTTCTTTGTATACCTCTATAATTATGAGAGTGAATGACTTCAAAAACTTCTTCAATAGAAGTTCTTCAGTATCTTTTCACAACATGTGTTAGTTCGTGAAAGGCTGTATTTGAAGCTTCATATAATGAAGCTCATTACACTGGCTTCCAGTACATTTTAGAATTCATTTTAAAAACTTAGTACTGACTTTTAAAGCTTTGAATCATGATGCTCCTGTCCATATTTCTGATCTTTTAGAACCTCACACTCCCTCTCACAGCCTGAGATCATCTAATCAAAGGCTGTTGGTAGTCCCCTGAACACGTTTAAAAAAAAAAAAAAGAGGTGACAGATCTTTTAAAGCGGTGGCCCACAGGTTGTGGAATTCTCTCCCTCCATCTTTACGTTGCCTGGATTGTATTTATTCTTTTAAACATCATCTTAAGACTCATTTATTTAGACTAGCTTTTAATTAGATTTGTGCTGTATGTTTGATTGTACTGTTTTGTGTTTATCTGTTTTATATTATTGTGGTTTTTATCCTGTGAAGAGTGCTATATAAATCAATAAAGTAAAGTAAAGTTGAGGTCAAACAACAATATTGCGATAACTGTACTATCATCCATGCCTAAGCTTAACCAAACAGCAACTTAAAACAATAATCGTAACTCAACTATGTCAAAACTGATGGTTCCACAAAGCGGTACACACCCCAGCCTCCTGGGTAAAAGTGTAAAGCCCTGTGCGGCCTTTGTTGGATTTTGTGTCTTTTGCTGCTCCTCTCTGATCCTCGTTCTGCCAGAGGTTTCTTCCTGTTAAAAGGGAGTTTTTCCTTCCCACTGTCGCTAAGTGCTTATTTGGTGTTGTCTGATTGTTGGAGTTTTCTGTCTATTACTGTCAAGTCTTAACCTTACAATATAAAGTGTATTGAGGCGACTGTTGTTATGATTTGCTATATCTGAATCTGAATTTAATTTTATACTTGGTCACCTAATACGCAACTGATGTAGCTGCTATTGAAAAATTCTGCTAAGAGGTGTATGCAGGTCTTTAAAATATGAAGCCAGGTGACGAGAGAAGTATCAGTGTGCTAAAGCTGATGAACACACCTAATACAACGTGTTTCTCACATAGAGTGTATAAAAATGATGAACTAATGCTGGAGTGATTTAAAATGCAAATAAGTCTATAAGAAAATAACCCATAATTCCTCTGCAATCAAAGACCTTAGTAAACAATTTATCATTTTAATTGATGGATTCAAATCTTACTGAATACAACATGATGCTCTTTTTGGAAAATACTGTTCTCCCACAGAGTTACAAAGGATCCTAAAACAGGGTATGATTTAGGGTGGGCCTACCTTGTGATTGACGCGTCACGTATGAGCAGTGTTGGTCAAGTTACTTGAAAAAAGTAATCAGTAACTAATTACTGATTACCTCCCCCAAAAAGTAATCCCGTTACTTTACTGATTACTTATTTTCAAAAGTAATTAATTACTTAGTTACTTAGTTACTTTTTAAAAACACGATTTACAACCTGAATAGGTGATAAAGCGATAGATCTTTCAGCCCAATTCTACTTTTTCTGCATAATCCATCATACAAAATGTAATCAAATGGAAAAGTCTCTTTTTTTTAAACTTGTTTTATCAGTTTTAATTTTTTAACTTTATGCATCAAGTAAAAATTAAATTATATGCAACATTCTCTGACTTGAAGAAATTAGTTTAACATTTAAACCTATTTTCTGCACATTCCAGCACATAAAATAAAATATTTTTTGTGTTTACACTCAGTTTTTCAAATAGATGCAAGTAAAACACAGCAGAAAATAAATAAAGTCAAAGACTAGCGGTCCTGTTGCTCTATTTTCACGTGTAAAGCAGGAGTGGGGTAGGCGAAGGTTTGCCCTGGTGCAGGGTGTGCCGCAGCGGTCAGTTGAAGAATCCGCGAGTTTCCTGTGAATTTCCCATTACGTCGTTGGGCACTCGGTGCTTGTTTAGGTTTTTTTTTCGCTGTAACAACAAGTTTTCTTCCCACGCACAACGGACGCTAATGTTTTTGTCACTTTTTATGGAATCAAACTCAAAGTAAGGTCAGTACTTCCACGCTTTAAACGCTGCACGCTCATACTCTCTCCTGCACTCGATATATTATCCATTGTTGATCTGCACACAGCTGTTGTCACGAACGTCGCACTCGCTTACGTCACTGTCATGAGACATTCTCGCAAGAAATCACGGTTTTAGTAACGCAGTAACGCAGCGTTCCTACAGGAAAGTAATGGTAATCTAATTACCGTTTTTGCGATAGTAATCCCTTACTCGTTACTTTAAAAAAGTAATCAGATTACAGTAACTGCCCATCTCTGCATATGAGTATGCATTGTACTTGTGTTTCTCAGTCGTATCTTCAGGGTGGTCTATTTGGGAGTGATGCTATTAAGTCCAACGCTGTGGATTTTTCATTTCATACTTCTGCAAAACAGTGGAGCTCTAAGACGTCAGTTCTTGATAAAAACTTGTTAATGTGATAAAATCTTTATTCTTTGGGGTCTTATTAACCATAAAACACAGGGCCATAGGTGTAAGCTTGAGTTGCTCCTTCACAGTCTGTGTCTGTGTTGGAGCAAAGGAGCAGAGGAGCCGGGAGAAAGAAAAAAAGAGCACCAGGCCTGTCCTCTGTGCCCTACCCAGCTCTGCTATTCATCATCAGGTGGAAAGACTGTTTACTGCCGGGGTCAAGGTCCCAGGCACATGTTTACGGGCTTTCTCAGAAGATCCATTGTTGTTAAAACGCACCCCAAGCACGAAATGGCGACACTGAAGATCATATCTAACAGGGCCTCTCTGCCTCGGAGGCAAATGAAACCCATTTTAACCAGTTTCAGAAGAAAAAGAACATTTAAAAAGCCATTTAGAGTTGCGGGGTAAGACACTCGCCACGCTTAATTATCTATCTCCTGTGACTGTTTTTTATACCTGCACATATAAATAAAAATGACTTTTTATTCAGCCTCCGATTTGCCCTAAGACACGCTGAATTAGATCTAACATCATATTTCCACGGAAGCTCCCTGTAATTCCATAACCTGTGAGCTGGAAGCAGGAGCTCTGGCTTTCATTTGCTCACTTTTTTCAATGTGGGAGGTTACGTGACTACTCGAACCTTTATAACATTAAAGCCCCCCCATCAAGATCTTTGCGATAATCCACTCCTTCCCCCTCTTTGCTCTTTTAATTCCCCTGTGGGGTGTACAGGAAAATGCTTTTCTACTTTTTTTTCTCTTCTTCTTTTAGCCCATCAACACCAAACTGTTCCTAACAGCCCGCCTCAGTCCAGGAGTCTGCTGCGTCCTGTGTGGTTAAGGCAACAGTGGTGTTCGTCATCTGTGGAGCGTTGAGAGTGAGAAGCAGATTAAGGCTGTCTCCTCAACACTAGCCAGACTTCTGCAGTCTGAAGCCAGAGTTAGAGGCCAGAATCGAAGTTAAAAAATTACTTCTGCAAACTTTCACATTAGTGGAGGTTGTTTACAGTCCACAAATGTTGCTTTGAATGTAAAACGTTTGAAAACAACACATTATAAGATGCCCAGGACTCTCTGCAGGCCTCACAGAAGGCTCTTTGTAGCAGAAAACTACGCCCCAAAAATGTTAGCTTGGTTATACTAATGTCAAAAAAATTAATAGTAGTATAGATTGGAGGAAAAATATATACAGCACTATGTGTACTGTACAAAACTGCTGTACAAACTCACAAACTTTGTCTGTACCTGCTGTGTTACTTTCAGCCTCTATCATGTATCTAACTACTTCGTATTTACCCCATAGTATAGTTTCATCCTTCTTTATAAGATCAGGTGCTCTGCTGCCAGCAGACTTATCCATATTTATGACGGTCAGATGCTCCTCACGCTCATAGCTAGATGGAGAAGCTCTGGGTCAACTTATTAAGTCGTGTGATCGTTTAGCCTGATAGCTAATGCTAAGGGAAGTGAAGCCAGATAATGCAAAGATATCCTCTGTATGTACATCTTGCTTATTGCAACAGGCCCCTGATGGCGCCCATCAGATCCCAACAAAAGGGGAGAATCCAGCTGATCTAGTAGATCTTTAATATAAAGTGTACGGAGCAGAGCAAAGACTAGTCCAGTGGCTAAAATGATACAAATTTGCCCCATTTTGTGCTGTATATTAGCTTTGAGTGAAGAGAACATGGATTTTTGACTTGTATTTCTGAAGTTGGTCAAAGGTATGGCTCAAGGTTCATATTAGGACAGAATTTGTAAGGTCTGTTTTCAAACTGTAATTTCAACTAACTGAATTGCCAGTAGTATCCTATCTTTTCCTGGGAAGGGTAGTCTTGTCTTCAGGAGAGTGGGAGGGGGAAGATGTGGACATGGGCATGATGGCAGTATGGAAGCAGGAGAAAAAGGAGTTTATATGGCAGTTTGGGACAGGCAGACATAATTTAGACCAGAGGTGGAATCTGAGAGCCCTTTAGTCTAACAGGAAGCACTGGCTTAACTCCTGTCCCCTTTGGATGACAGGAGGCCCAGTCTAGCCTGGTATAGGATGGCTTTGATGGTACCTGGGTTAGCAACAGCTCAGAGTCAATCCATTTGTATAAGAAAAAAATAAATAAAAATGGAAACATTTTTATCTCGGAAGATTACTTTTCTCATAAAAGAATGAAATAATTAGTGTATGAACCTGAGATTTTGTTGTGAAAATTTTAAAACAGGAACCAAAGTTACCTGTTTTACTTTGAGTAGTAGTACCAGTTGTTAAGAAACATTATGTAAGGTTTTTAAAGCAGCGCCAACAACAGCCTCTGTGCTCACTAGTGGTGAATGAAATTCTTCTGAGCGCTCGGTTAAAGCAGTGAAGGTACAAAACTTACAACAGCCCATAAATGGAGGACAAAAGATACTCCTCTCAATGCAAAACAACTGTTTTAATCTTCTCAGCTAACGCTAAAGCTCAGCTTGCATACTACCCCCCCCCCCCCCAAACTCAGCTCTTACAATAAACCCAGACATCCACGAGAAAGAGAATGTATAAAGTTCAATGTGTTTGAAGTTAGCTCACCAGTTTCTAAAGATGATATACCATGTTCTGACTGAGAGAGTCCTAAAAAACTAAACATTAAAAGTCGCGTCTCTATCCCTTTGCACATAAATGAAGACAGAAGAATTAAACAGGAGCAATGTTCGTATGGTTACTGAAGACAAATGCAATCATACGGCAGGGAAAAGACACTGAAAATGGACCAAACTTCATCAAAGATCAAGTTTTTAGTTCGTTCAAAACACAAATTCCTGCATTCAGATCTGTCACCTGCATCCATGGTGTGACGCTCCCATTTCACAACAGCCCAAAGGTGATTTATTGGATTGAGATATGATGTCTGTGTAGGCCGTTTGAGTACCATGAAGTCATCGTCATGTTCAAGAAACCACTTTGAGATGACTTGAACTTTGACACATGGTTTCAATATCCTGCTGAAGCAGCCATCAGATGATGATACATTGTAGTCATAAAGGGACAGACCTGGCCGTGGTGTTTAAAGGAGTCACTACTATGATGCCCAAACACCATCAGCAGCCTGAGCGACACACACACGCACACACACATTATTTAAAAACACTGAACTCCACGTCTATTTTATCTGATTTGTTTCACAGAGCTACGTGAAAGCATATTCTCCAAAACACAATTGAAGTTAAAATCCACACAGCCCACCAACAGTACTCCATCTGTAAAACAACAGCAATAACAAAAAACCACCCAAAACAAAACCCACATCTTACTGTGAGCCAGTCACTGCCTCTCTATGAAACAGTGAGTGATTGACACCATCACTGATGTTCTTGTTAATAAGTCTATAAACACCATGAGCTGGCTAACTAACAGGCTGGTGCCATGTTAGAGCCCCGTCTGGCGCAGTGAAAAAAAACGAAAAACAAAGCACAAAGCCTGGTTAACTGCTTCTGTTTTTAATATGGGGTTACAGGGAAAACGTACTCCTAATAAAATAAAATAAAAAATACAAATATATAATCAAATATGTTAAACTGAGAGACGCTGCAGGCTGGCTGAGACATAGGAGTCCTGTGATCAGTCTGACAGTTTTTGCTCAAAATAAATAAATATATTACACATTAAACCCATTTTAAGCCATAAATTCCAACTCTTATAAACTGCCTGCAGAAAGTCATGTGTTCTACTACTCATAACATTACTTTTGTGCAAACATTGCCTGCAATGCATTGTCTTGTAAAAGCCAATTAGCAATATAATAAAAAAACCCTTTTGATCACATGTCAACAGGAATGCCTGTCCTTAAAAGGAGAACAAGATCTTGAATGTTTAAAATCATCTCTGATCATCACTTCACAGACAAACCAAGCAGTGCTGTGGGCTCAGGTGGCTGAGGAGAGTTTTTACTAGATTTTGGATCACATTCATAAACTTTCATGCAGTGAATTTAGATTTATATCTCTCCACTCCTACACATATCCACCATTTTTGCACAAAATGTATATTTGCTCAAATTTAATGTGGCACTTGAATGATGTGCTCCCTGCGCAATAGGCCATCAACAGCTGTGGAGTGCTGCACACTGAACAATAGGGCTGCACTGAGACTTCCAGCTAAACTCCCGGTCACCCAGTCAAAGCTGACCTCCCTAATGTATGTTAATTAATAAGGCACAAGACATGGTTCAATTTAAAAGTGACAACATCCTAGACCCCCCAGCAATGGCAGCAGCACTGCCTGATGTCAGCAGCCTCAACTGGGAGGACAATAAGTTCCTTTACACCTCAAAACCTGTGCAGGAATGGCTTGAGAAACATGACGTAGATCCCGAGGCTTTAACTTGGCCTCCAGACTTCCCAGATCTGAGTCCGATCAAGCATCCACCAGATGTGTCGGAACAAGCCCGAACCACGGGGGCTCCACCCTGCAACCCACAGAACCCGAGGGATCTGCTGCCAAAGACCTACTGCCAGACACCACAGGACACCCCCGGGGGTTTCGTGTCCAAGCACAAATGGGTCAGAGCTGTTTAAGTGGAACATGGGGAACTTTCTAATATTTGGCAGGTGGTTTTTAATGATGATCGCTGTCCTGTATATTTCCATGTAAAAACATGCAAACATCACCTCTTGTCTTTCTGAACATAACTGCACACTTCCAGTCCCTTTGTCACACTTACATCATGTCAGAGTGGTGAGCAGCGCATGTGTGTTTTGAGACACTCGGTCATTCTCCGGGTACCTCTGCTATATATGTGTGCCCTTACCAGTAGATTAGTGTCTTTGTGTGCACATGTGTGACTATGTGTGTGTGTGTGTGTGTGATGTATCCGTTGTTGGCAGGAGCTTTCCGTTCTCACAGCCTGGTCCAGGAATTTTTCATCATCCGTTTCCCTGTTTTCATGACCAAGGGTGTGTGTGATGTCATCTACATGAATTTCAAACACTATGATGCTTGTTCCTGGTGCTTTTTTTTTTGCAGATAAACTGGTTGCACATTAATCTACACATTTGCTACTTTTTTGTTTTTCAGGATTAAGCTAAAGTTGTACTTTGCTGCTGTCCACGCTCTGCACCCCCAGACTTCTAACCACACGGCACATTTGTTTATATCTTACTTTATCCAAGCTGTGTCGAATTATGCGCAGCTGCAACAATCCAGCTGCACCGCAATCGCCATTAAAGTTTCATCTAATCTCATCTAAACTCAATGAAGAACACATTGTCACAGGGGGGCGTTGTATGTAAAAAAGCACCTTCATAGTGTCCTGGAGTAAAACATGACTTAACAACTGCAAGTGTTTGCGCAGGGCAAATAAATACATAAGGCGAGAGGGAAAAGAATGAGCATGCTGACTGGGGCATGGCAGCAGCCCTGTAAAACTGCAAACGGGAACCAGATGAGGTGCGATTAGCGCTGACAGTCTGACGGGCAGTCTTTCCCCCTTTGCTGCTGCTCCTGAGGGGCAAAGCACTGTTCAGTCTGACCACAGAGCACAAACTATGCTGACAGGATGATAACCTAAAAGGTTCTCCCCAGTGATGATCATATTCAGAAAATCTGGATGATTACGAGGTTCAGTTGTGCTAGATCAGCTTTATAAAAATAATAGTGTTGTTATCGGATCCTGCATAAGTCAGGATATGACGAAAAATTCAAGGCCAAGTTGTTGAATCCCAGTTGTGGGTTACAGAAACCAATTTGTCACTCATTCATAAGCATATGCCACATCACTCTTACCCCATGAGTTTTCCCCTCCTGCTGCATTCATTCACACTGTGTAAGAGCCTCAAAACAGTCTGAAATGAAACATGAATTCATAACCACATTCTGGATCAATTTCCAGTTTTCCCTCAGTTCCCATGGCCTGGCTGCGGTGAGGTTTCTGAACTCTCCTCCTGAACAGTGCAAACAGTTGCACAATGAAGAACGCTGCAGTGAGGTCGAAGAAGCTGGGGTCTGAGCTCGATGGACAGCGAAAACGGCCTCACGGCCAACCTTTAAGTAATTAGATTGAGAGTCAGACTTGGACAGTCTTGGATTGGACAGTTCTCACGACCTGTAGAGAGCTCTTCCAGCGACATGATATGTGAATGTGTAATCACATTTAGGATGTTATTACCTCTTCAAGGGTAGAGGATGTGACTGACATGAGTGAGCTACACTGGGTTTTTACTCCCAGATTCAACAGGAGTATAGCTGATGTGCTGGGAAAAGCATTTTGGGTTGGATATTTTTAAAGCCCAATAAGAGTTTTTAATGGGATTAAGTCACACTACTGGCAGGGTGTTGGGGATGGAGGTAATATCCTTCCATCTTTTGTTTGTTTTAAGTGACATTTTCTACTGATATCCAAGATTATTACAATAAAAGGAAGCCAATCACTCTGGACCTCAATGTTAATACCTCACTTTGTAGCAGAAAGTGTTTTGGTTTATGACAACTGACTGGATTATTATTTTTAATCTAACTCATCTATTTAAATTATGTCGTAAAGTTCTATATAATTAAAGGGATCGAGCTTTGACCCACAGGGCTTAAGCTCTAGGACATACTAAAGAGTCACCTGTTTAATTTTTCCCCTAGCTACATTTTGCTTCAAGCCAAAATTAGCATCCCATTAATGATTACCACGAATTACCAAGCTAGCATTGGTTAGCACAATGCTAGCTTGGTTAGCATTGTGCTAACCACGCTAGCAAGCGGAACATACTGTTACCAGATAATTACTCAGTCTTTGAATACATAAAGATCTGTGAAATACATTGTTTTCACATGCCTGCAGTACTGTTAAGAACAACATACACTCCAGGAATCAGCAGCTCGTTGAACAACTTTTAGCAGCAGTAACTACGTTGCATGACCCAGTTTTGGCCGAGCATTTGGCTCTAGAATACTTTGGCACACAGAGGAGTTCACAGCTGATTCAATGACAACAAGATGCTCAGGTGGTATGTCTGCTGAACAATCATCACACCCCCTACACTGTACTTTATAGTTGGTATGTAACGTTTGTGCTGATATGCTGGTTGTCACCGTGGCGCTGTGCATTGCAACCAGTCATCTCCACTTTGGTCTCATCTATCCGATACTTCAGTGTCTATTCTAAAAATCTTTGCTGGTGTTTTTCCTCGTTGGCATTCTGTTGACACACATTTCAGAACAGCAAACAGCCGAAACATCTTCCTTTATACAGGTGTTCACACTTGGTGATGATCAATCATTGGATTAGCAACACTTTGCTGCTTATCCTCTTAATTTATGCAGAAGTGGTAAGGGTATACAGCTTTTCACATGACTGCATGCTCACATTTATTTAGTTTTGTACCAGTGGGTTACATCGCCGTGCCTACAGATATCTTTTATTTAAACTTTGTGGAAATGAGACTGAGAGTTTAAACATGATGGAGCTAGTAACCCAGTTGTTAAGCGAGTTAGCTAAAAGAAAACTCTACACCTTGCTTGTTAAAGCACCAGCTTCCCTATGATATAACTCAGATCTACAACACTAATGAAAAAAGCATCACTTCTTCCTTTGTCTTTGCCTCATTAGTACTGGCAGCTTCTACCCCTACCCTGCCAAAAACCATTGTGATGTTATGTCACCTTGTCTCTTATTTAAAGTGCAATCACTCCTAAATATATCAAACAATTAGAACAAACAGCGTATTCTCATTTCCATGTCACTGTCACTTTTGCACAAGTAAGACAGAGTAGTCACCCTGACTTGGAGAGTTTGAAGGGATCATGGTTACTTAACCAAATGCCTTTAAGGAACTGCTAAAGTAAAATATGGATGAAAAGGAACCGAATCATTAAGTGGTAAAAAAATGAGTGCAAACCACAGTCTGCTTATTGACCTATGAGTTAAAACACTGGTTTCTCCTCAACCACGTGATGCACTCTTTGTTTTAGAGACCTGCTAAATTCAAGTCAGCGTTATTATATTTATATAGCGCTAATTCACAACAACAGACGACTCAAGGAGCTTTTTTTTTTTCAAGGTAAAACCCTCCAATAAGAAGCCCAAACAATCACACAGCCCCTATGAGGAAGCACTTGGCGACAGTGGAAAAGAAAAACTCCTTTTTAACAGGAAGAAACCTCCAGCAGAACCAGGATCAGGGAACGTCAGGGAAGGACTGTTTGTCAGTTACCATCATAACATGGAGCCTTTTCTATCTACATGTGTCTGGGGCTTTTCAAACTTCACATTAGCTCTAAACACAGGATGCAGTTAAAGTTATCCCATTTTGTGAATGATTTCCTACATTTAGTTATTGTCTTTGGATCTGCCGCCCCTCCCTGAGCCTGGTTCTGGCAGAAGTTTCTTCCTGTTAAAAGGGAGTTTTTCCTTCCCACTGTTGCCAAAGTGCTGCTCATATGGGGTCATATGACTGTTGGGTTTTTCTCTGTGTTATTGTAGGGTCTGCCTTACAATATAAAGCGCCTTGATATGACTGTTGTTGTGATTTGGCACTGTATAAATAAAATAAAATAAAATTGAATCTTTTTATTTTTCAATTGTTGTTGATTAGATTTTGTTGCATGCTGTTAGACGCGCTCACGTTTAACAGTTCATTGTAGTTCTGCTCCAGTAACATCGTGACTGACAGTGTCCTGCTGAGTACTCTACTAATGAAACTCATTCCCCTGCACGTCTGTCTCCATGGTAGCTTTACAACTCCACCAAACCAGCTCCTGGCTGCTGCAGGCTATAACGCACATCTCAGCTCCAATCAGCTCCTGCAACTGTATCTGCTTCTCATAAAGCAGGCCTATTACTTTCTATCTACAGATTGGAGGGTGTCATCCATGACAGGCTGAACAGTCTTCTGATTCCTAAAAACCGAGAAAAACAAAGCAAAACACAAATAACTTTAACATCTACCCCACCTCAAACACAACTATAAATTCACGATCACAATCAAACTGTTTTTCAGAGCAGAATACACACAACATGATTTAATTGGATGTCATTATCAACATAATTATGTCATAATAACTGTAAAATGGGGTTTGTTATGTCAATATCATAATGTAATCAGTGTGCAATTTTGACACAGTAATTACTCCATGATCACAAGAACAAAACCTATTACAAATAATTACCAACCTTCCATAATTCACTGGCAGTCATTTGCTGTGGGTGAAGAGGCAACTTGGGGGGGGCACATTTAAAGAAAACAGAAGGCAGAGGAGGGCTAGCTGCCTACTTCAGGTAGACTGTCTCAGGCAGAGCAGAGACAGGAAGAAATGCCCAGCGGGAGGGCCGGCTCATTATGATATCCTGTTACAGCCCGAAGCAGCCTACCAGCTACAGTTTAGTGGATGTTACAGACTCGCTCGGCCTCGCTTTCCCTCTGCCCGCGTCTGTTCTCACAGGAACAAAAATCACTGGTGCAAATGAAAGTAAGAGTAACAGGTCAAGCTCCTTTTTAAAAAAAATATTATTATCGTCATTGTATTTTTAGGATGGCTGTATCTCTCTTTTTTATGTTTTCCAGCAACTGTAAACGCTTCTTTGTTTTAACGCCCCCCCACCCTCCCTTCCTGCCTTCTGTTACTCCATTTTTATTACCCGCGATGATTATACATCATTGAGCCGGCCCTACCTTTTCATTTCCACAGAACCAACTCCCAATTATGCTCATCAAAGTTGGAGGGGTGGGGTGGAGGGGGGGACTGGTTTTGGTTTGAGTTTCAAATGCCACCAGACTTCCTGTTGCTGGGAAAGAGAGCTTTGAAAGAGCTGCTGAAGAGATGTGTTTTTTTTTTTGTTTTTCCTTCCCCCAAATGATAAAAGCCAGTGTTTCCCAGACATGACGCGCATCTCCAAAATGACTCTTCAAATGACGCCGTAAAAGTCTTGCAGTGTGGCGAACACTGGCTTGTTTACACAGAGACACATGTTAAAAACAGGCCGAAAAAACACCAAAGAAAAGCATCAACTTTGGATTAGAGTTGGAAAAACACCAGCTTTCCTATGATCTAACTCAGATCTGCAGTATTTATGAAAAAAGCATCTCTTTTGCCTCATTAATACCGCTAGCGTCAACCTCTGCCCTGCTAGAAACTGTTTTGATTTTATGTCAACCATTAGCAGAGGTGCTGAGAGGCTCCAAAATATAACGAGTTTTTTCGACAAAGCCACAACTTTACGAGTTTTCAGGAGAGGACGTACCACACAGTTAGATGCTGGGGGAAGCATGTATGTGTTTCTGTGTGCTTTAAGTAAATTTGAATAAATTCCACAGCCTGATTTGCTACTACAGACGCCAAACCGAAGTGTAATTGCACACAACTTTATGAGATCTAGTTGGCATAGTGGGCGATTCAGCAGAATGAGAGCAAGCGTGGGTATGGTATAGAGATTCTGTCTATGGGATACGCGCCGGCACTGCCATGCAGGCATTAAATAAAAGGCGTACATTGTCTGTCGTTTTCTGTGGTAATTCTGTAAAGGTTATGTGGGAGGCGTCGGAGCAGAACAAGATTTTGCCTGCTCCCGTCTGTGTTTCCCCTCATTTATCACCAAATTACAGTTCAGGATTTAATTAAATCAAGTCATTACTTGGGTTTCAATGGCATCTTACAGTCAGGAGAGGGGAGAGCAGGAGGAGCAAGTTCACGAGCTACCCAGCAGTTTATGAATTGAGTTTGTGGAGTTTGGTACACCTTTATAACTGCTGTTTAACACAAATACGTAATCAGAAATCACATGTCAGCAACCCAATGCATTAACCATGTAGACGTGGTCAACACGACCAGCTGAACTTTAAATCAAGTATGAGAATGGGGAAGAAGGGGATTTAAGTGGTTTTGAAAGATGGTCTGAGTATTTTAGAAACTGCTGATCTACTGGGATTTTCCTGCATCCATGTCTAAGGTCTACAAAGAGTCATCAGAAAAAAGAAAACATTGAGTGAGCAGTAGGAAAAAATTACTTTTTAATGCCAGAGGTCAGGTAAGGTAAGCTGTTAGGGAGGTAACTCAACAGTTACTTCAACTAATTGTTCATTACCAACTTAGGTGTGCAGAAGAGCATCTAAAACACATTTGAAACCTTGAAGCACAGCAGCAGATGACCCCAGCTCCTGGCTGCTGCAGGTTATAATGCACATCTCAGCTCCAATCAGCTCCTGCAACTGTACCTGCTTCTCATAAATAAGGAGACATGCCTAAGAACAGGAAACTAAGGGTCCAGTTCACATGGGTCTATTTAATTTTGATTTCTGCTGTCCCATTTGGACCCATCTGGGCCCCTTAGTACCAGTCAACCATTATTTAAGCATCACAGCCGACCTGAGTATTGTTGCTGACTGTGTCCATCCCTTTATGACCACGGAGTCGCCATTTTCCAATGGCCGCTTCAAGCAGAATCACACACCAGGTCACAAAGTTCATATCGTCTCAAACCGGCATCTGGAACATGTCAGTCAGTTTGCTGTACTCAAATGACCTTCACAGTCACTTGATTTCAATCCAATAGAGCACCTTTGGTATCTGGCGGAACGGGAGATTTGCATTTGGTTGTGCAGCCGACAAATCTGCTGCAATTATGTCAAAATCCTGGAGGAATGTTTTCAGCTCCTGGTTGAACATATGCCACAAAGAATTAGGGCATTTCTGAACTCGAAAAGGTGGAGATCTGGTACTAGCAAGGCAGAAGAATAGGGCATCCAGTGAGCATAATTATATGGGAGTTCCTTTCTCAAAGTGCAAAACATAGTGGTGAGAAAACTGATTTACTAACGTCTGCAGCACTCAGTTTACTGCTAATTGCATTGATAATGAACACTCTGCTTGGTATTGAACATACGTGTATGTTAGCTATTCAGCTATTTATTGTAGCAGTATGCACAGTGTCACTCCAGGATCCAGTCTGCATGAGTATTCAATGAATATGTATGGACAGGCAGAGTGCATGTTTGAGGCCTGATCTTTGCCTTGCCTGCTGTTTCCTTTATGTCATTAGTCTGTCATTACATAACAACATGCTCTGCTGTATTATGAGCTTGTAAAAGGGCCCAATCAGAAAATGCTGTAGTTTTTGACACCCCGTTTGGACACATTTCTCTCGCTGGTGTTGTTTTCCATACTCACAGCCAAAGGCACTTGCCTGATAATGTGCACCTCTCACTGGCCTGGGAATGGTTTACCTTGGTAATTAGTGTTTGTAAGCTGTGTCAAAGACATAAGATGAGGCACCTGGTGACGAGCCTGCATTCACACACTTGCAGTATACACACACACACACACCTATAAGCCGAGGGAGCAACAGCTGGTTTTCAGTGCTTAGTTCAAAGTCTGGCCTGCATTTTTATACTCCTCACAAACAGAGCTGTGAGAAGGCAGCACACATGGAGGCCACTGGCATGTTAGGAACATGCAAATAGAAGTGAGAAATACCTGTAGAAGTGCTTGCTCTGCACAGCCACCAAACCTTAGAAAACATAAAGGCATTTAAACAATGACGGCTAACTTCTCCATAATTGCCCTTCACCAGAAGCTTTGTAGCAGACTGTGTAATTCCAGCATCTCCAGACCTGTCATTTAACCCCCGGAACTGGTTTTAACCAGCTCAACGGGACTTTCTGACTACCGTGAGAGACAACGGAGACATGCCGAGTTAATGCAGCGGTTCTTTGCAGTTCAGTTGTGGTTTCTGGGTTGAATTAGATTTGTTGTTAACATTCACAAATATCTCAGTTCTGCACTGAGCATCAGGGTTGACATAAAGCATTTAAAGTCAACCTCTTGGTATCCAAAAACCACAAAGTTCCAACACAGGAAGCTATGTGCCTTTTTATGGAGGCCTCCACCTTTTGTGTGTATGTCAACCACGACAACCACAACCAATAAGACCTCTTTCAGGTTTCTGGAGGGAGTAATTATTTGGTACTTCCGAGGGGAAAAGCTGCTAGATGGGGCTGGATGCTGATTGGTAAAGGGCATTAAAAAAATAGATAAAAAGATTTTAAAGAGATTAAAAAACCCCAAACTTGCATGTGTTTTGTAAGATTTTGTTTTTTCTTCTCCTTTTTCTGTTGTGTTTTATGCAGTTGCACTTGATTTTTGTGTGTTTTTGCAACATTTTCCATTTGCTCATGCTTTCTTATGTCGCAGTGCATTTGACCTTTCAGGGCCACCATACTTATTCACTATGACTGAAATGAAAGGAAAGCTGTTTCAGCATTCAACAAAAAAGTTGGACACTGAAACTTCATATTGTGGCAGGATAGTTTAATCAAAAGCTTGGAAGCGTTGGAGAGAGATTAGCTTTTCTGCTTAATTTCTAAGACTCATCACTGTTAGCATACAAACTGACAGTTTTTAAATCATTAGACACCAGCTGTGGACAAACATCTATCCACTGCCACCCCACAGACTTCCTGAGTGTCTGGGATAGCTTTTGTGAGTCCTATCACCCTGTCATTTGAGCTGTGCCAACCTCCAGAAGCCTCTCATCTTCCCTTGGCTTTTGCATTCATTTAATCCTTAGAGCTCTGTTTCAGCGCCAGCACATAATGGCCGTGCCACTAAACACAGATCCCTGGTGTTTACATAAATAGAGACATAGGTGAACACTTGCATGAATTGCAGATGGTAAAATTAGCAGAAGCTTACAGATAATGTTGACTTTTTAATTTGTATGGTCTGATTTAAACATTTGAGATCATCATTGGTTGACAACAGTGTTGGTCAAGTTACTTGAAAAAAGTAATCAGTTACTAATTACCAGTGTTGGGTAAGTTACTTTAAAATAGTAACTTAGTTACATTACTAGTTACTTCTATCAAAAGTAACTCAGTTACTTCAAGTTACTCGTTACTTTCAAAGTAACTAGTTACTAGGGAAAGTAACTTTGGTTTTACTCAGAATTCTCTTGTTAATGTGTTGCTTCCATAACTTTGCCAGTCTTCTAGCTTGCTTACTTGCCACAAGTGCACTGTGCCACCTACCAATAGAAAGGAAAAGATAATGTGCATATTTCCACGAGAGAATGCCATGATTCTAGCCTACGTCACAGCGTCATGTGCGCCTTTTACATCCAACACAAAAACTGCAGTCGTGGTGCTTTGATTGTACTCAGAACTCGGAAATTCTGCCTTCTGAATAGGAAGATGTAGGTAACACCAGACTGCAGATGAGCTGCATACAGAGCTGGACTGGGACAGAAAATTGGCCCGGGCATTTTGACTAGAGACTGGCCCGCCATTATAGGAAAAATCATAAAGCCTTTGAATGAAAACAAACGCTGTTGTGACAGTGATGTTCACTGTTCTGATGGTATATATGCACCAATCTATCAATCGTTTGTTGTAAGATTCAGATAATTATTTTTTAAAAGCCAGACATTTTAAATGAGAATAAGAGAGAAAAGTATTTCCTTGTGTCCCCCTCTCCCCGTTAATGCCCTACCTGCCCCCCTGGCAAACCTTTGCTAGACCCGCCCCTGCACAGTTACCAGCTGTCAGCTACTTAGAAAAGGATCCTGGGGTTATTTGTCTCTCAGAAACAGTTCATAACTTCCCTTCAACTCATTCATGTCACCTAAAAGGTGAACCTGTTTCTCCATCACCTGTTCAGCTCTGATGATTCAGTAAGGACATCTCCTGGTTTCATCTGCATGTTTCCCTCTCACCAGATAACCAAACCGACATCATGACCAGCAGCTTTTACAGCTGTGGCTCCAGCAAACATCAGCTGATACTAGAAATTAATATTAAATAAATTCTAACAACGGCTGCTCAAGCTTAAACGTGCTGCTGTTGTTTAGCGTGACATCCGCTGGTTTCCTCTTTCTGGCGCAAAGTGGGCGATAAACAAACAAGAGAGCCGATCAGCTGATCATTGATCAGTTTTCATGATTGAAGTAGAAACAGGAGAGGGAGGGGAATGAAAGAAGAAGAGGCAGCTGTGCAGCAAAGACACAGACTAACTCCAGCTTTGTGCCTTTTTCATTGTAGCTGAATTACGGGACAAATTGTTCCTTTTCACCTCAATAAGAAACGCGTAATATTTTCTCTGAATACCAGACGGGACGGTTGGCAACTCTAATAACTTATGAACAAAATAAAGTTCAACATCATTAACTTCATAGCACCCACCCAGCTGTATAGAAACTCCGTCATGCTAGCTAGTACGCAGTACGGAAAAAGTCAGAATAACGAAAATAAACTCCACCTAAACTTGGTTTATATCTGACCCAGATAGACTGCAGGTCATAACTTCTTACCTGAAGTTCAGTTCACACTTGGACCGGCGGCCGCCTCGGGTCTCTTTTCCTTCTGCCTCCCCTTTCCCTCATCCACCTGCTGCCTCCACCACTTGCTAATGTTACAGAATCTGTGGAAGCTCCGCGATAGCCACCACACAAAGTAACGAGTAACGACCGTATCTAAATCCCAGTAACGACTAACGCGTTCCTGATTTTGGCATAATAACTAGTTACCGTGCTCATTACCACAATAATAACGTAGTTACTGTAACGCGTTACTTAATAACGCGTTAGTCCCAACACTGCTAATTACTGATTACTTCCCCCCAAAAGTAATCCCGTTACTTTACTGATTACTTATTTTCAGAAGTAATTAATTACTTAGTTACTTAGTTACTTTTTAAAAACACAATTTACAACCTGAATAGGTGATAAAGCGATAGATCTTTCAGCCCAATTCTACTTTTTCTGCATAATTCATCATACAAAATGTAATCAAATGGAAAAGTCTCTTTTTAAAACTTGTTTTATTAGTTTTAATCTTTTAATTTTATGCATCAAGCAAAAATTAAATTATATGCACAATTCTCTGACTTGAAAAAATGAGTTTAACATTTAAACCTATTTTCTGCACATTCCAGCACATAAAATAAAATATTTGTGTTTACACTCAGTCTTTCAAATAGATGCAAGTAAAAACAGCAGAAAATAAATAAAACCAAAGACTAGTGGTCCTGTTGCTCTATTTTCACCTGTAAAACAGGAGCGGGGTAGGCGGAGGTTTACCCTGGTGCAGGTGTCAGCAGTCAGTTGAAGAATCCGCGAGTTTCTCTGTGAATTTCCCATTACGTCGTTGTGCACTTGGTGCTTGTTTAGGGGTTTTTTTCGCTGTAAAAAGAAGTTTTCTTCCCACGCACAACGGACACTAATGTTTTTGTCACTTTTTATGGAATCAAACTCAAAGTAAGGTCAGTACTTCCACGCTTTAAACGCTGCACACTCATACTCTCTCCTGCACTCGATATATGATCCATTGTTGATCTGCACACAGCTGTTGTCACGAACGTCGCACTCGCTTACGTCACTGTCATGAGACATTCTCGCAAAGAAATCACGGTTTTAGTAACGCAGTAACGCAGCGTTCCTACAGGAAAGTAACGGTAATCTAATTACCGTTTTTGCGATAGTAATCCCTTACTTTACTCGTTACTTTAAAAAAAGTAATCAGATTACAGTAACGCGTCACTGCCCATCTCTGGTTGACAATATAAAATATCAGGAGATTTGAGACAGAGACCTTATGTTATACTGATGCACGGACAGAGCTGGCAATGTCCACTCTTTTAATTTGCTCAGGCTTCAGTTTTTGCTATTAACCCACCTACCAGGCCACATTGGCCTATAATGTGACTGAGTATTAATAGCATTTAGAAAATGACAGGCTTGTGCATGACAGTTCTTCAGCCCATAGGAAGCTTCAGTGACGTTGGTGCTCATAAGCTCAGTGTTTCCATTCTAACAGAACAGGGTGGCGTCAAAGTCCGAGGTGCCAAACACGATCGTTACAGGGTTTAAGTCCATTACAGTCTGAAGCTACTCTCAGCTCAAACACTTAAACATCCAGTGATTTTAGAAGAGAGCCAAGCGTCTTGTGATCATACTAAACTAAGAACTATGTAACATCATATGTGATTCATTGTGAGTGATTTAAAGACCGTTGTAAAAGAGTGCAGCGAGACTAATAGCTATGGGATCGCTCTGTGCAACCAGACATGTGGATCAAAGTTGACACAGTTGGAAATACTTAACGCAATGATAACATATTTTCCTGACCTCATGAATACACATTCACAGACTATCACCGTATTAGGTTGAAATTGTCCTATGAAAAAGTCATGACTGTTAGAGCAACATTAGCATATGTGCTAATTGTGCCATGTTGTGCTTTTACTGGATTTATTATTGCCATCACATCGAATGTGACGTGTGTTCATATGTCTGCTCCTCTCTTCCTCCCAAGCGCTGACATTTTGTCATGTTTTCATGAGAAACAAAAAACGTGGGATCTGGTTGTACCGTTTGGTTCAGGTCAAATGTCTAAATATAGACGTGCACATACAGACAGCATATGTATGTCTGTGCTTCTAACCTTATTACACAAGGACATTACTTCTGATTGGACCACTTCCAAAGTCATCCCGCCTTCCTATGCAACTTAATTAGTTCTGATTAGACCTCTCCATTTTTTCATGTCTTTCTCTTCATTCATTGACGAAAGCATCAGTACATCCCATGTCCTGGTGCTTTTAGTTATTAGCATCATTGACGAAAACTAAGACAAAAATTATTGTTCAGAGGAATTAACATGACCCTGTGGTTACTGTGGTTACTGACTGTGTTGTTGCCTTGACAAAAAAAAGTACCAAACCCCACAGAAACAAACCTGTTTATCACAGGATAACAAGAAGTAATCAGGTTTTTTTTTTTTTGCTTCTGAACTTCAGAGCTTGGAGTAGTAACAAACTGGCTTTATTTCTGATTTCTATTTCTTCCTCTGAATGATGATGCTTTCACTCTTTATTTTACATGGTGACGTGCATTTAGACAATAAGGTGAATGCTTAGCCAATCTATTCTTATTTTTATATAATTTTATATTCATATTTACTGGTTTATCAGGAATACAAAGAAAGGTTGAGCTAGAACTTACTATATTAGGACAAAGAGTGCAAAGCTAAGACTATCAAGCTAAGCTGTATTCATAAACTGTACAGTTAAAAGCACCAACAACACAAACATGGTCCAATTCAGTCACAACAGTTGGAGAGGTGACAAAACATTTGTCTTACCATCCTGTAAAGATGTTTATGGAAGCTTTAAGTTCCGATTTTTAATTTGATTTTATTGGAGTTTACTAGTTTTTAGAGCCAGCCTAAAGTGGCCAATAGCAGAACTGCAGTTATTATGCATATGAGGTTCATTTTTCAACCCTGGAGGCTGTTTTTTTTGGCTGTGATGCAATAACTTTGGGCAATATAAAGGCACCAGCATACCCTCCCGTTGAGTGCTTCGCGCACCACAACATTATCACGCAGTCACTTTTATTTAGGTCCGACGTTAAGGCACAGGAAGCTGCTGCAATAGCTGATGTCGCCACATCAGCTTTTTTCCACAAAGTGTCATGTTTTCAAAGTGTTCCTACATATCCCTCCGTATATCTGTATATCTCTGAGCTTCTGTACTGCAATACAATTAAATTGGCAGTAAAACTGAAGCGATGACTGGCTGAAGAGACACTTAAAAACACAGCAGCATTGCACCATGCAACAGGGAGTGACACCAAGAGCAAAACATCCCCATCTGATAAACTAAAGTCCAAATAAACAGGCAACTTGTGGGATTGGTGTAAATGAAAAGACCAAGAGACTGTGAGCTTTGGGTTTATGTAGGTTTGAGGAACCAAATCTACTTGTTATCTCCAAGAAAAGACCCACTTATTATCAAACACATTTAAAAATGGTGCAAAGGAACATCCAGTGTAATTCCAAAAGTGACTCCAATAGTTTTTCCTCGACCAGCATCTTTCTGTTGCACAAGGAGTCCTGTGCTGTTTGTGCAAATACTGACTGCAGAAAGATCCACATTAGGGACCTACCACGGAAGAAATTGTTCGACATGGATTGACAATCGTTTCATCCTTTATGTTTTATGCTTTAGCTTTTTTTTTTTTTTAGGTTGAACAATAGGTAAAAGTTTGGGGTATAACAAAAAAAAAAAGCCCTCTGCAACAGTAACGCTAACGCTCTGTTAGTGTTTCAGTAGTGCTGTTAAATTTTGTGTAAATGGGCCACGGCAGAGACTTTGACAGAGAAGCTCCTCTGGAATGAGAAAGTGTCTTCATGACAGTAATAACACCCAGCATGTGTGTGTGTGTTTGTGTGTGTGTGCGTGTGTGTGTGCATGTTGCTGGTAGTTCATCAAAGTGGGTGACATATGTTAAAGCTTAACAAGCAGCTCGTTCAAAGCTGACCCGCAGTGTTTTGTTTGTGCTCAGGTCGCTGCTCTCTATCTCTGTTTGCAGAAGAAGGGAATGAAAAAGAAGAAGAGGAAGAAAGGGATGAGATAGAAAATGGGACCTGGGAGGAGAGTGGGATAAGGTACAAATGCATTTGTCAGCAGAGGAGTAGTGACAGACAGAAGGCAAATATTTACCGTGCTGTCCGGTGGACTTCCCTGCAGGAGGCTTGCTTAATGAAAGAGGACGGCTGTTTAAAGGAGGGTGCACCTGGTCAATTAGCCACAGACAGTAGTTTGTGCACAAACAGTCTGCTGCTGTGCTGGTGGCTTAAATGTGAACGTAGGTGTATGTTTGTTTGTTAAATTGTCTTACACCTTTCTTCATTTGGAATGTGCGAGCGGTGTCGTTGGGGGTCAGGCGGTGATTGTTTAGGCAAAGCACAGTCAGGGGAGGTATGAGGTGAAGTGTGTGGTGTAAGGGAGAGTGGGGGTGGGGGGTGAAGGCTTTTCCAGCTCCTCGTTATGTAAACAGTGTTTATGTTGTCCGCTAAGAACCCCCAGAGGGATGTTTAGGCTGAGGCCTTCATCAACTAATGCACAAGCCATTAGCACCAAGAGCGGCCACACACACACACACACACACACACACACAAAGAATCTTCATTTTTTAAATCTTTCTGGCTGTTTGAGGGAGAAGGAGCCACACACAAACAAAACAACACACTGCAACACATTACAAGATGATACTCATGAGTACATGTGTGAGTGTAATGAAGGGAAAGGAATTGTTACTCCACAACATCATCACAAAAAAATATGCCATGTGGTTTCCATCCAACAAAAACAATGCCGTTCTCTTTATGTCAGTATCACTACATCCAGCTCTCTTTCCCCTTAATTTAATCAAGATCATAGCATTAACAATGCCTCCCTACAAGGATCACATGCAAAGTACACAGCATGTACTGTGTACTGATGGCTAATTAGAACTGGCGGCAAACGAGAGTGCGCAAGCCAACGTTCGTGAAAAACAGGAATAAAGAGATCGGGGAAGACACGAAATCACCCGAGGGTGTGTTCAGACATCAGAGGACAGTTTTTGTCTTTTTGTTCTCCTGTTTGTTTTGCAACTGTTATATGTTTAGCTGTGGTTGCTCATGTCGCCAGCATTTTAAGCAGAGCAGGGCACACTGAGAAGCATGCAGTTGGAAAGTCTACTTTGATCCAGCCTTTCTCTTTGGATGTAATCTCATTTTAATGTTTGTCAAATTATGCATTTGATATCTCGTTTGTTTATATTGTGTCCGTGTTGTGTCTCTAAAACAAGTTATTCTTTGTAGTGAACTTAAAAATACATTTCGACAATTGGGAAAATTGTTCAAAAAAGGGAGAAATTCAGTTCCGTGGCTGAAAAATTAACCCCAAGAGACGTGCAAAAATTGCAGATCTCGGGTTGGTCATTCCAAACTGCCTCCGAAAGTTAGTTGATCCTAAGTGGCAAATTTCAGAGTCAAAAGTAAAGGTGGCAAAGACGTTCCTCTTCTGAATATGCAAGTTTGCAAAGAAATGAGTAGAGTTCAGTTTTCAGGGTAGTTTTGTTTTATTTAAGAGAGACGTAACATCAATCATAGATTGGCTGTGTGCCACATCAATCAGTCACCAGTCACACATACTCCTGATCTCAAGTCTATAAAGGACATCTGTCCACAGAATCAGTTTCTTCCATTCCAACCTTTTTGCCACCATGATGAAGACCAAAGAGCTGTCAAAGGACGTTAGGGACAACATTGTGGACCTGCACATGAAGCTTGGTGGGAAGGTGTAAAATTGTTGGTCTGATTATTTGGACATGGTCTGTAGCTGCATGCATGATCTTGCCTCATGGGGTGAGGAAGATCATGAGAAAGGTGGTAGATCAGCCCAAAACTACAGGGGAGGAGCTTAACAATTATCTAAATGCAGCTGGGAAAACAGTCACCAAGAACACCACTGGTAATGCACTACAACACAATGGATTGAAATCTTGCAGCGCCTGCAAGGCCCCCCTGCTCAAGAAGGCAAATGTACAGATCCGTCTGAAGTTTGCTAGCAAACATCTAAAAAGCGCTGTGGCCAGATCAAACAGAAATAGAGCTCTTTGGCATCAAGTCCCCTGTGACTGGAGGAAGGGAAATGTTGAGTATGACCCAAAGAAGACAGAAACTGACTGTGAGTCACTGAAGACTTGGTCCCTGTCTTCAGAGCAACCATTGCATATGGTTGCAAAGGTTTTTGTAGTGCAGAGGTCTTAAAGCACTTTCTTCCCTATTCTGACTGTAGCATTGTGGTGCAGAATTTGCTAAGCTAAGCTAACTATCTGCTGATTGTAGCTAGCTGTAGGTGAATGCAACAAGTGCTGCAAGAAATAATACCCAGAACTATTAAAACACTCAGGCTGTAGAAGTCAAGTATTAGTCTTTCATTGTTCATGAATCTCACACAATAACAGTGGTAAGACTTTTTTGTGAAAATAAAAAGCATCAAAGTATGAAACTATTGTAGCTCTGTTTACCAGCCATGACTTAGCATAAATTCAGCATGGGTGTCCTAGCATGCACATGTTAAAAAACCAATACAGAAGACCCCTGCACCAAATACATTTCCTGCAGTGAAAATGTTTTTCAAAGATGCCGTCAAGTTCAACCACACACAGGATAAGAGCGCTGCTCCTCAGCGGTGTCGAAGGGCTTTGCAGATGCACCAGGCTGGATGTTTTGGACACAAAATCAGTTTGCGTGTTGCATTAGTAACCACATACATGCAAGCCTTTAACATGCATTCAGTGCTGTGTGACTCAGATGCAGCACCTGCAGAAGGGAGGCAAACTGAGCAGGATGGGAGTGGAAAGTGACTTAAGTAATGAGATGTGATTGGCTGAAAGGATGCCACAAGGAATACCGTCCTCTGTCCCTCTTGCTGTGTTTATCTCACTCTTATCAGGAAGTCTTCCTCTTTCCTTCCTCTAGTGCACCAGTTGACAAAGGATGCCCACCACGCTATGTTTAGTAATGAGGTCTTAGAAGTGAAGTGACTGACTCACCAGACCACAGACTGATTTACTCACACAGCACACACACACAAACAATGTCCAAGTGTGCAGTCTGCAGCCCGCAGGTACTCTAAACACACACATGCCATATTGCGTGCTCTCCCTGTGTTTAGTCTTAAAAAGTCCCGGGAACGCCCCTCCTTTGAAGCTTCTAAGAAGCCCCAGCGTGCCTTCCAGCATCCCCCTGCTCTGGGTTTAGAGCTGCACTAGCCTATAAGGATTCAGTTTGAGTTCCACTGTTCATATTTTGTCTTTATGGGCATGTAAAACATTCTGTTTACATTACAATGCACCACAGAAGAGTCTATTAGCTGTAACAGGCTACCTGGCAAACCTCCAAATAATGAATAAAATAAACAGTGTGTGTATTCATCACCCGTCACAACCTAAATGGAGTAACTGAGAAACACTGAGACACGGGCGATAAAAAGTGGCTTAAAGAAAAATTCAGTCTAGAATTAAATTAGCTCTGTAGCTCCGAGCAGCGCAGAAAGAACACATAAAACATGAGATTTGTCAAATGTGTTTTGCCACTGGGAATGCTCTAGTTCCTCCAGCCAGTTTTCTCCCCGATTTCAAGTGAACAAGTGCTGCTCTTTCTTTAACAAGACATTTAAAATCTGTTACAGTATCTTTTATTGCTGTGCTGCTAGATTTAGAGAGAATCATATATTCTGCTTTGACAAACGCTATTAACCACCCCTGACAGCTTAGTGAAACAGATAAGTGTGTGTGAAATTATAACAACTTTTTTGATTTGGAAATCACACAGTTTGACTTCTGACAATAAAGACTGGATTTTTTTACTTCAATATTTATAATTATCTAATTAAAACTAATGTGCATAAGAATGCAAGATTCTACTGTTTTTAGAAACTACTACTGTCTGTTTTGTACTAATATGCAACCATGAGAGAAATAAAGGTCCTCAGATGAAAATGAGTGTTTGCAGTTATGTGGTATGTTACTTAACCACCAAGCCATCATGCCACTTGGTAAACAAGCATCTGAATTTCTTGGACATAGTTCCTTATTCCCCAGAAAATTCCTGCTCCACTTCTGATCACCCAGGAACCATGAAGCCTTCATCCATCCATACTATATCTACTATCTGTAATGTACGTGTTGTTGAGCAGTAGTTCTTCGTGGTTTCTGAAGGTCTTTCACAGTTTTTCTTTGGACAATGGCTGCTTTTGTTTCTGTACATGAGCATTTTTTAAAGCCTGACCAAAAAGGCACCCAACTTAAATGATGAACCAGTTTTGGGTCTACACTTAACAGACAAGTAGCAAAGAAGCAACTTTTAAATGTATCTTTATGGACTTTATTACTAGCATCCTGTTGGAAAAGCAAATATTTTATTCCAATTTCTTTAACTGAATCTACAAAAAGAAACAAACCCCCCATAAAACAAAAAAGACCAAAGAAAACAAACAGAAAAACAAAGATAATACAGTTTTACAGGCATAAGATTGTATTTATGCATCAGCAAGGTGATTCCAAATGAGCAATTCTCTAAAAGCCTTGCAAATCTCTGCATGGTGTGCAATGCATCCTAACTACAGCAGATGAACAGTCTTGTCAAAGCCAATGGTATTGTGAATGCAGGGAAGTGCCATCGGATATAGATCATTCCAGCAACACAATCTGTAAAGTGTCTGATTAGCAACGGCTTCACTTCTCAGGACAACAGTGGTCCCAAACGCACTGCCGATGCAGTTAAAGCACATGGATAGGAACACTATTGGTCATGGACTGGCCTCCTCACAGCCCAGAATCTGGGACCATGGAGCTTAGTGAAGCTGTCATGGACCAAAACAGTAGAACACAAGCTTAAAAAACCCCACCAGAAACACGAATTATGCCCAAATTCTCACATTGTCGTCTTTATTCTCAAAGCAGAGACGCAAACAGGCAAACGTTACACATTATTATCCTATAATTAGAGCTGTTGCAAAATGCAGCCACACCCATTGATTCAGTGTCTTCACCACACCCACACATAACCTTCACTTATGTTGTGCTGGGTCTTTATCAAGCACAGTATCATTAAGTTTTTGTGTGTGGCTCCTCTTCTAGAAACTGAAACAAGCAGCCTTGAATGGGGCCTGTTCCCATAACTCAAACCATCAGATACTTCTGTGCAGCTGAGCTCTGATTATGATACGCTGGGGGCACACAGAGCCACCAGTGTGATCTCTGCGATGGCAGATAAGGCTCCCTGCAGTGAGTCAGGCAGAGATACGAGAAAAAGGACAAACCCTGGAGGAAGACACCCGAAAATAAACCAGAGGAGAGCATGCATTTCACTATCAGATAAGCACATAAACAACAAAAAGCCCCCTTTTTTCTTCTCTATCTTCAAAGTTCATGGTTGCATGTGAATATATTTGTGGAGGCAGTCATGTGAGTGCAAACACACACGTCAATGCTGGTAGGTCAGCGTGTGCGAGGCAGGCAGATAGGAAGGGTTAAGGATCATTCCTGGAGGGAGCCAGCCGTTCCTATGGTCTGTCTGGAGATAAGACCTTGAACACTTCTCAAAAAAAAAAAAAAAAAAAATACTCCCACTTCAGTCTATCATTTCTATTCCTGTCTGTCTCTCTTTGTCCTTGTTTACTTAGTACTGCCAAGTGTCTGGGGGACAGAAGAAGGAAAGAGCAACTTTTATATTCTGTTTAACTCCTCGACACAACGCTTGTTTGACATTAGATTGTGCCACATGCACCTCAAAGCATCCTAGAGAGTTCAGTGCATTTTTGGAAAAAGCAGGTATTAGATACATTACAGAGAAAAAGTATTCACAGACTTCTGTGCAGTCCAGTGAAAAACTATGTGCATCCTTAAGGCTTCCATAGAAAATAACAGGGTAAGTAGCATCCAGGCACTGCCAATCAAATGCATGTAATTAACTGATCCTTAATAAGTGAGAGCACCTCTATCCGGTCGTTAAGTGATGACGTGACGAATCCTACTTCCGGGCCTAAAGTAGTCTGCGTTTAATATGGCTTTTGTGTTGTTAACATGTTTAATGTTTTGTATTTTCTTCTATTTAATCTCAAAAAGCTCCTAAAACAGTCAGTGATCACTGTTGACCTCCCTCGGCTTTTATTACCGCTAATCATTTATTTAAGCTCAGTTTTTAAAACCTTAGGATGTAACTACAGCCCAGCCCATGCAGCAGTATATGAATGACTAACCTCGTATTGTGGATGGATTATCTCAGTTGTTCTCCTGGCTGAAGTTTCCTGCCATGCGATTACATTTGTTCCTGACCACCGAGAACACTCACGTTAACTTTTATCGAGTGGAAAAAAAGTTAGCTTGTTTATATTATGCTAACATAGCTGTGTCGCTAGCGGTCACGTAGCACATCGATACCAGCTAGCCAAACTTCAGTAACCCTACAACGTCACTGCTGTTTAGGTTTCTGTCTTCATTTATGCTGGAAGTGATATCAGAGCTGTACGTTTTAATTTGTTTCCAAAACCCCGCAGTCAGGACATGCTATATTGTATTTAGATAGAAGCTAGCGAGCTAACTTCCTGCTAACTTCTAACTCCGTTAAATGTCATAAATTCCATTTTTATGGATGCCTGGATGTTAAACTCGATTGTTACACCTGGTAGAGCAGAACACTGATCATTTTATTAAAGATGAAAGACTTTAGACAGTTTTTCAACTCTCAGTAATGCCATAGTGATCGTTTGATATATGGACCTGCAGCGGAGTTTAGGCCCAGACACGACTAGTGACGTCAGACTTAACGACTGGATAGAAGCAGACGTTTTGGCAATTATGCTGGTCTAGAGCACCCAGGAGTGTGTTATGCAACAATCAACAATCTTCCCAGGAGACGTCTGAGCAAAGTTACTCGAAGGTCAGACAAGACAAGATCTACATTTACTGGCCTAAGTTAAATTTAAAGTTCACGACAGTACAGTTTGTAAGGGTTGCTAGGGGAAGGCCTCTCCTCCCTGAAAACAAACATGGCAGGGCTTAAGGTTTGTTGCTGGAGCAACGTTCTTTGGACAGATCAGACCAAAGTGGACATGTTTGGCCATAGTGCACGGCACCATATTTGGAGAGAATCAAACACGGCATATCAGTGCAAACACCCCATGCCACCTGCCAAGCACATTTGTGACGGTTTGATGTTTTGGGCCTTTTTTTTTATAGTAATATGACCTGGATTCATTTTTTAAAATTTATTTCTTTTTAGTTTCCCGTCGCTTCATTGCTTCAAACGCTCCAGACTGCTTCTTCCTTTGCCATACTGTCCTCAAAGACTCCTTATTGTTTGTCACTGACAACTTATATGGACATATCTTAAGCTTCTCAGTGCTTTCCTGCTCTGTAGATTCCCGACTTTGTGTTCCTGCCTTTGATTACAGTATAGTACAGTATAACTTGCATTCAACTTTTCAGCTGATAAAGAAACGTTCTGCATAAAATGAGTTGAAATAAGCTGAAACTCCAACTGTTTGATTAACTGATACAACTCCCCCCTCTTTTCTGCGCACCGGTCTCGTTTGACAGTGTCTGAGTTTATGCACCGTGGTGGCATAACAAATTCCTCCATGTTTTGTCGGTTAGCGTGGGGACCTTCAGAACGGTGACCCCAGACTCACCTCTGTGCGCAGCGCTGGGCCAAAGGGAACACGCTCTCCCCAATAATGAGATCATTACCAACAGTTAATTAAAAGCGATGCGTCTTCTAAAGCTTTGCCCCATATCGCATTGTGTCCAAACAATTACGTCCCTTGTGGACAACCAAGGATGAAAGGGTGAGCCAAATGGAGGAGAACGCCCATTGTCCTTCTCCTGAGAAACTGTCTTCTCTCGCTTTTTGCTTTTCAATTAATTCTTTGTGTCCGGCCGAGTCCTCTCGGGTTCAGAGGGACAAGGCTGTGCACTCTGAGCTAAGTCTGGTAGGAGCATGTGCACGGACGGAGGCCTGGTGAGTGCGATGAAGCTGAGGGAATGTAGAGGGGCTGCCACAAACTCCTGGACACGAAAAATTTAGCTTTTATTATTCAGTCACACTGAAACACTCACGAAAATATCCATGCCCAAAATGCTGACTTCAAGTAATTTGATTACATGTAAATTTTCCATGTAATTTGTTACATAAGCATAATGTAAAACCTTAAATTTTAATGGCATCTGTTTTATTTACTTGATTTATATACATTCAGATTATACTAAGCATATTTTCCTAATGATGAGTTGTTGAAATAAGTAAATTTAGATTTTATATTTTTATTTCAGTTGCATTTCCCTCTGAATGAAAAGCTGACTGCACACTTTGCAAAGAAACACCAAAATAAATAAACAGTTTAAAAGACATTTGAAAACTGCCAAAGGGATGAAATCAGTTTGATCTCAAAAATACAATTATCCAAAAATTTAAATTCAAAGAAAAGGCCCTCGATTAATATCTGTAGCGTGACTCTGCACAGCATTATTGGCTTTTTTTTTTTGATCCCACCAAAAAATACATCATTTCTGTGTAAAGATATCTGACTCCCTTGTGGAAAAAAATAACATCCAACCAACAGCCATATTCCCCCGTCTCTCTATCTGGCTGCAAGATAATGCTGGAGGACACATGTTCCATACTCAGAGACTCTCATTCTCTTATCTGCTGGAAGCTTGGTGTTATTCACTGAGAAAGCCTTGGGAGAAGAACAGAAGTATTTCGAGGCTATCTCTTGGTCCGGTGCCAATTCCACTATCACTGAGAATATGTCTGAGTAACCTTGAGACAACCCTGGAAGGCCACCATCTGTCCTGAGAAAAGAAAACTAGAAGAAAAAACATAAAGTGAAATGTTATTGGACAACTGCTACAGTGCAGGAGCTCTTGATCAAAGGCTGCACTGTGCAAGTACGTTTGGAGAGGCCCAGGCTTTGGGGCTTTATTTACACAAGGCTTAGATTAGAAGCTGAACTACTGTATGTTAAAACTCAAATCACATAAATATGACTGCTTTGTGTTTTTGAGTCACTGCACATAAGTCTACTGTCAGGATATGGAGAGGAGAGTGATATGATAGTGTCCAAACTCTGCAGAAGTGTGCTGACTCTTAGCTAAAGTCAGGAAAGTCAGAATTCATGTTTGAAGGATGTCGAAAGGTGAACTGAAAGTGAGCTCTAAGAGGTTCAATGCAATGTGTGGAAAACTACGGATCTCTCCTAAATGATGCTTAACCTCTGTGGAAATCTTCTGTCAGCTGCAGGTTGTTTGTCATTCCTTACATTTTAGTCTGTTATACAACATTGAAGCTCACCTTAGCATCTTCAACGGCCCTGAAGGTGTCTAAGTAGGACTGCCTCTTCTGTTCAAACAGTGCAATACTGCAACATGGGAACTTTGTCAGCTGTAGAATGCAGAAAATGCTGATGTTTAAAAAGCATAGGGTGCAATTCAATAAGGTCACGATAGTGCAAAACATAGACAAAGCTTCCAGTTCATAAAAATAATCCCAATACGGAAGCGCGTTAACTCTGCACCAGTTTATGAGCTCAGTCACCCGTATAGGCTCATACTGAATAATAAATGAAGTGTATCTTGGCCCTGCTATGTTTTGAAAAAGGAGGCTTATTGGGTAAAAACTTGTGATTGACAAGAGGTTAGCCATTGAGGAAGCAATTTCACAGTAAGCCTTGCTCCTCTTTGTCAGAGCTGGCCCACCGTGCCTTTGACAATAAACTATGAATGTGAGTTTTGTGAAAATTGCATTTTTTAAAAAAAATGTATCTGTGTTGGATGTTGGAAGGAATTTGTTACATAACCCAACTGTAAAAATGTGTAGCCAATTTAAAAACGAACAGGTAACAGGTAAAAGGCAACATCTTTTACCTGTTTCCCTGGCAGGACATGTTTTAAATTCAGTAGGCATGATGCCAAACTGCTTAAAATCATCATATTCAATCCTCTTTAAATCTTTCCCGTCCCTCACGCCACACTTGTTACATTTGTCCAGGAACTTGACCATATAAGGCTTGGACTAGAGGAAGGTGTATAGACTTCTTAAATCTCCGTGCCTATTACAAAACAACAAAGATACCTACAGATCCACTGGAAGGCACAAGTATTTCATGTTGTTTCAGCTATAGCACTTCCTGTTACACACAGTACAAAACATTCAAACAGTGGCTAATATCAAAGGCATCTTATTTCCTTCTTAGTTCTTTTTTTTTTTAACCAGATGGGTTCATGCGAACAAGTGCTCCAAAACATCTGTTTGTAATACTGTTAATTCTGGGCATTGGGCAATGATGGACAGAATATGGAAAATGCTATCTGATTTGCACACAACAAAGGAATAAATCAAAAACGTTTTTGTTGAAATTTAACCCCCCGCGCCAAACGTTTACCATCACTACGACACGGCTGGCATTACTACTCGTGATGTTAGCTGTGCTAGAAGCCATAATGTTTCCGTTTTGTTTTTCCGTGGTTCTCTTTCTTCAGCGGTGTTCTGGCTCTCGGATGAAATCGAAACCTCCCTTTTCAAAGAGGCCACAGAGATTTACTCTCCAATTAAGCTGTTCCTTTTTGTTATTATTATTATTTTGTTTTAGCAGAGGACACATCCGTTTTCCATTACCTTCCTCCACAACATCCCTAATTGGACAAAGGACAGCGTGCCCGCAAGTCAGGAATATGATGTCACATGGCCTCATAACATCATAAACATGACAAGATGGCGTCCCTGGCAAACACATGTCTGTAAAGGACTCCTTCATTTGTTCTGTTTCTGGCCCGTTTTCACCACTCTAATCATTTGAAGACATTAGAGTTCAGCCATGTAAACAGACAGTGAGGTGTTTTGTAAATGTTATGCTCTGTGTGACACACCTCACACCATGTGTTGTGTTATTGAATCTGAATTAATTACGGTAAGAGCCCATCAAGCATAAATGCCCTTTGTTGTAGTGACAGAGTGGTTTGTTTTCATTTGGAAGCTGAATTATCCCCCCCAGTAAGAAATGTTCAATATTGGTTACAGTGCAGAGCACTTTGAAGTTAAACTATAACCCTGTTCTCAGTATCAGGGAGTCCGCCTGTCTGTCTGCTAGTGGGAAAAGTGATAAATAGAGACAGACGGCAGGATTGCTGACTGCAGCAGGAGAAAATGGGTCTGAGTAGAAAGAAGACCTGCTGAGCTGTGTACAGCAGGAGCAGGGTTAATAGGTGAGCGCACAGCTCGCTTTTACCTCTGGCCCAGAAGGCCGTTAATGTGCATTTCACTCTAGAACATGGCTGACAGTATGACGATACTGACGGCTAAGATAATCCCTCATGTGTGTGATTGATCTGAAGAGGCACAGCAGACGGCTCCAGCTGGAGATCAAAGGAAAGCCTCTCCTGTGCAGAAAAAGGAGGGGGGGGGGGGGGGGGCTTTGAGGTGCGTCCCGCCCCCATCCACCAGGGCCAGATGTTCTCCGCTCTCCGTGTCCCATCATGCTTGATAATTGCACGGCGCACTGTAGGCTCTGTCCATGCCCCCTTGACATAAAAGTAAAGTGCCCGGTGGGGCGCTGGGCTCAGCTGAGCTTTGGATTTGTCCTTCAGTCCCACAAAGGCCCAGAGTAAAGCGGTGCGACCTTTGGCAGACTGGCAGCTAGTGGGACTGGAAATAAGGGCGGTTTGCGTGTTCTTTTTTTGTGTTCACACTGCATGCAAGCTTTCATTTCCCATGTGTGTCTTTGCATGCTAAAGTCCAGCAAGGTTACGTGCGCTTCCCTTGCTGTTACAGTGTGAGTCACCACCGCCATCACCGTCGGCCCCGGGGGCCTGTTCCATTGGCACCAATCCTCCTCTCTGTGATGCCATCATTATAGGTGTCCCAGAGAGTCGTGGGGGCTGAAATTAGGGCATGCAGGGCCAGATAATGACAAGGCAGACATGCAGCAGACATGACACTAGCTTTTACTGAGGCAAAGTGGCTCCATCTGTCCAGAGTCGACCATTATTTTCCAGCACCCCCGCTATCATCGCTTTTTGGTCAGTGAACCCCGATGAGAGGCTCCTCTTGCTGGGCTGTCTAGGTGAGGCAGGTGCCTCCTCTGTCTGTCCTCCAGGGGCCAGATTGCAGATGATAAGTGTTTAAAAGGGTGCAGGTGGTGCATCAGCTGTGCTCTTACAATCTTTGTCCATTGCTAGGTTTTCTATCGTCACCAAGCATCGGCTGATCCGGACAGCATCTTCATCCCTTCTGTCTTTGACCTCAGTGCACCTGTGCTACTGCGAATAAGCCCTGGAATAGACATGCACTTGTTTTTATTTGTTCATTCATAAAAGCTCTGGCATATCTCAGGTGGGGTGGAGGGTAGGGAGTTGGAACAGTAAGACTATTGAAAATGTTTCAGTGAATGAATCCAGATGTGATTTGCAGCTGTTTTTAAGCGATTTAATCCTATATTGTAATGCTTAAAATTATTCATAGGCTATATTTCTGACACGTAGCCTGCTAAATGTTGAAATGATACACAATCGTGGACACACTGAACACTTAACATAGTGTAACTCCCACAGCCATGTGCTGTAGACCCATACCCATTACTCAAATGTCGATAAATTCCACCTACAACAAAGGCAGGATGTGTTTACCTAACATACAGTGCCGTGTTTTGATTTCTCCTATATTGCTCCGCATTGTTTCCAAACTCCAGTTTCCCCTAGGTCATGTACCTTGTTAAATCACTAACAGAGGCTATAAACACAGCCTATCTCCTACTCAGAGAGGGAGAGAGAGAGGGAGGGGGAAGTCAATGCAAGCTAGCTAAACTGTTTTGTGCCAGCTCTTGGCACATTCCTCCTTTCCAAGTCATGAATGAACACTAATATAATATAAAAACTGTGTATTGCCCCTCCCATTGCTCCAAACTACCTGCAGGGTTGGCTCTGGAGCCTGTTTGACACGCGGCAGAGGTGTGAGGGAGCTAAGCAGGAGGCGGCAGCTGGAGAGGGACCGTAAAGCTCCCGTCTCCTCAGAGATCCCTCTGAACCTTTGATGGCGCTTCAATGTTAATGCTCTGAGCGCAGCCTGCAGATGCTGTAAAAGGGAGTCATTGTACAGGGTTGCTCTGGCCCGTGCGTGGTGTAATGCAGAAAGGAGGTATACGATCGGCAGCGTGTCCCTGTGGTTAACATGCAAGATTAAATGATATACTGTCATAAAACACTGGTCAGGAAATTCTAAACATATTACGTATACTGTGGGGAGGGCAAATATTAGAAACATGAGGCAAGAGTATGGATGGAGACATTGTGCATTTTATGTGCACGCTACAGTCAGCACATTATGGAAATACAGTTTTATTTGTTGGTCCCATGTCTGAATGAGCTGCTTCTCAGTACAATTCATACACTGACTTGACTGTAATGCTTTCAATACTGAAGCTAATACCTTCCATAGACTGTATATAAAAGATGGACACCACCCATTTGTGTTTGAAGGACTGTCACGAGGCTTCAATATCAGCATCAGCACCAGCATTTATTTATTTTTTAAGTCAAAAGTAACCATACCGTGATCAGCCTATGTAGACTGTCTATTTTTGATGTTGTTTTTTAACGGTAGTCATAAAAAACCCAGAGGTTTCTATAGTAGAAAGTAAAAAACATAAAGTTTTCTGATTTATAGCAAAGTGTTTTATAATTTGACATAAACTGTGAACACTGACACTTTTTGGGTGAACAGCATAAATCAGGCTTTCTTCAGATGTCATTTTTTGGGGGAAAAACAGCGGCCAACAACACTGTACACAGCGGTAGGCTGGTGCATAATAAGCAAGCAAATAAGGCAGAAAATAGAGATTTTTGATGGGAAACTAGTCTCAAAGCACTCTGAGAGATAGAGCTGTGATTTTATAGTGGTGGAAGCAAGCCAGCAAAAGTAAGAGGTAGGGATGCACCGATACCGATACTGGTATCGGGTATCGGGGCAGATACTGTAAAATGTGTGTGTACTCATACTCGTAAAAGTCAACCGATACCATGAACCGATACCAACTTATTTCATTAATCAGAGGGTGGCTTGTCATTTCTGTTGTAGTTTTTTAGATTGGCCACTAGGGAGGCAATTAATATTTTATTTATTATTTATTTAATAATAATTATTTTGTTTGTTTGTTTACAATATGGACTCTCTGCAATAATTTAAAAGTTTATTTTATTCGCAAACCTAATTTGTATTTATTTTATTCCAAACAGAAGTGCTTATTTATTATTCTGAAAGCTCGAGACAGTGCCAATAGTTCAGTGATATTTTGTAAAATTACAATGTGGAGACTCTGCAATAATTTAACAGAAGTGCTTATTTTTCACTTGAAATTTTTTTGTGGTCATTTTTATTAAGATTTTATTTTTTATCGACAGGGAATATAATAAAACCTGTCTTCCAATTAATTGTATTAGTGTGTGTGTGTGTGGTAGAAGTATCGTTTTTTGTACTCTGTATCGGCAAGTACTCAGATCCAAGTATCGGTATCGTATCGGTTTGAAAAAATTGGTATCGTTGCATCCCTAGTAAGAGGGAATTCATTACGATGTTTTCAAACGTGAAGCGTAGTGTAGTGGTCTTCTTTTGCTGATGGTTCATCGAATTTTGGTTATAGAGTAACAAAATCTGGAGTTTCGGAATCTGTGAGCTGTTGGCTTTCTGTGGGAATCCGCGGTTTGTGTTCTAGCTCTCTTCCACAGCATGTCTTTTGTCCTGTCTTCCTTCTTTCACCCCAACCGGTTGTGGCAGATAGCCCTGAGCCTGGTTCTGCCAGAGGTTTCTTCCTGTTAAAAGGGAGTTTTTTCTTCCCACTGTCACCAAAGGGCTTGCTCATTTGATTGTTGGATTTTTCTCTGTGTGTATTATTGTAGGGTCTACCTTACAATATAAAGCGCCTTGAGGTGACTGTTGTTGTGATTTGGTGCTGTATAAATAAAATTGAACTGAATTGAATTTTTAAAGGGTAATCTTTGTTTAAAGATATATTACATTGGTTTTTGTCCATACTTTTATAACATTTATCTATTCTCTATGGGTTTCCACATTTTTAATACTCCTTTAATTATTGCTGTTGTTACCAGTAATCTTCTCACATACCCCTTTGGCGACTGAAAAAAAATCACCCGTGGTTTGGAATATAAAACATATATAAAACAGATTCCATATCCATATAATTGTTTGTACGAAGCCGCCTTCTTTTTGATCCAGAAAAGCACATGCTGTCCCAGCTGCTCTGTGCTTTTAGGATTTCACACACCGCGGCATCTACCGTTTGGCTGTCATATGTAAGGGGTGGCTTGCGGAGCTTGTGGTGCGACTGTGTTTTTGAAGCGAGGGGAGTGAAAGGATCTGCGCTCTGATCTCACCATAATCACATTAGTTGCGTTTGAACTCTGTTTTCCTTCCCCTTCGGAGGGATTTTCTCCTCAAAATAAACTTTCATGATATGTATTTATTGAAGATCACAAACTGATGGACAGCACATAGAAAACAAGGAAGGTTTGTTTCATGTCACCCACCCACCACCACCACCTTTGTCTTTCCGTCATCTTTCATGTTAGTTTTTACTCTTGCCTTGATTTTTGGTAGCTTTTCTGTTTCCTCTCCTTCTCTCCGCCTTTTTCTGCTGCTGGTTATCAGGTCAAAGTGTAGTGAAGGACACTGTAAGACCCTGACTTTTGCTTCAAACCTTACTTTATAATTCGTTATGTCCTCTCTGCATGCTTGCAGTTGCAGTGCAAACTTATGATCAATGCAACTAATGTATCATGACTTTCTGTCTTATGTAGCATAAAGGGACCAAACATTATGGATAATTTAAAATCACTCACTGTTGGATAGACACTAACTGCATGGCAGCATCGCACTTCTTACTTACAACACCCAGTGCATGATGGGAACCCTGGTGGTAAAATCTAAAAATAAATTTATACCTAAAACTTGGACACAGCAAAGACACTAGACATTGGTAATGACTCTACCATGAGTCTGTGAAGTGACTGAACATGAAGCAAAAACAGCTGAAGAATCAAAGGGGTTAATAGTTTCACAAGCTGGGCACTATAGTTGGAACAGTTTGTGGCCGACACTCACTGAGCTGTCACAGCTTTGAGAATTCATTGTTAAAGTCTTAAAAGTCACAAAGTAGAGCTTTTTTCTTTCTTTTAAACATGTTTAGAAGTTCAAGGCTGATTGACAGAAGTTTGGAAAAGTGAGCGTAAGAGCTGGAACCCACATTTTTCCCCCATAACGCTTTTTTTTTTCTATAAGCAGCTCGAAATAGTGCAAGATAAAATATCAAAAGGCCACTAAGCGAAGGAGGACCGTGGATCTTCACTGTTATAATTTAGCCTTCAGTACAAGCCCAAATGGGTCTTCGCTCCCACTTTATTTAAGAAAGAGAGAAGGGAAAAAACTAAAGGAGTCAGAGAGCCAAACCATCCCTGAATGATTTAGAAGCCTCTCTGCTTGGTGTGGCCATAATTATGGCTGTGCGAGATTGAAGGGTAGGAGGAAATGCTGGAGCCCAAGCCAAGATTATAGTCTGCTTGGTAAAGAGAGACTGAAAGAAGGTCAGAGTGAGCAGAGTAGGGTTAAGAGATCCTGGGGGGACAACAATGGATTAAAATAAGAAACGATGAGAGAGAAAAAAACTACAGTAAAAGTCCCAACATGGCAGTATGTTAGTTTTCCATCGGTACTACGTGCAAAGGATTTTTTAGGAATGTTTAGAATACTAATCTTTAAGGAGGGGTGTATGAACTTTCATGCCTGTTTTTTGGATAAGTGATATTCCATCATAAACATATGTACAGTAGATTATATACTGCTCATCTGCATCCATTGAAGAATGTGCACCGTCACTTGGGCAGTGTCAAAAATATGTAGATATAGTTAACTGTTATTGGTCTTTCACTTTAGCCTTTGTTGCAGAGAAGACAGAAGTCACGAAAGACTTCAATTTGTTTTAGTTTTATTTATATGGTTCCAATTACAATAACAATCCCCTCAGTGCTCCGTATTGGATCGTAAAGACTGCAGTACTGGAGAGAAAACCTCAATGACCAGATCACCCCCAGTGAGCAATGACTTGGTGACAGTGAAGAAACCTTCTGCAGAACCAGGCTCATGGTCGGGCAGCCATCTGCTGTGACCGGTTGGGGTTCTCACAGCAGACCACAAACAAAGAACTTGATTGTGTGAACTTATACACATAACCACAGAGTTATGTAATTAAATAATGATGAAACGTTTTCTTTTCTTTAATGAAACTAATATGCACAATACCTCTTTCTCACACAGGTGATCCAGCTTCTATGTAGTGCTTTTTGGCCAGCTGTTTAACTTCAATATGAAATAAACTGAACAAAATTTAAATGTCAATTTAAAAGGCATGTTATTCATCCCAAATCCACATCTGTAAATCTCCATGCAGAGAAGGAGGCAGCTCAAATTGAGACTTAACAAATATGCGAAAATGCCTCTGTTCTGTAACATGTTCTACGGTATCTTGGATAGCAAATTCTAATGTATGAAAGGTTAAAGTAAATAATTCAGACTCAGACTGATAGGAGTGTGATTGATCATCTCTATCAGGAGCTGCACAATTACTTACAAAGGCAACAAACCGTTCATCTAATTTTAACAGAGATTGCTGCAGACAGCAGCCCCAGTGTAGAGCTGCAAGTTAACTTTGAAGGAGCAAATGGTTGACACACTTTAGGATATTTTGTGAGTTTCCTGACAGTTTCAATCTGACCCATGTGTCTTTTATTTAACAGGTTAGCTAACTGTAGTTGTTACTCTGAAATAAAGGTGCTTATTGGCTTAATGAAAAGTTGGAAAGGAATGTATCCAGATCATCCCTGTGTGCTTTCTGCTGTCACAGGATTGTGAGTCAGTTTGTGATTTAATTGCTATTTGTGCTGCAGAATGTTTCACGACGTGTTTATTAGCGTCTTGGCTGTAAGTGTGAAATCCCTCTGGTATCTTGCTTGCAGGTAAACATGTCCTTTATTCATTGTCCCATCGCATCTCATCATTCGTGGGGATGATGAGTGGGACCACCCCTTCCAAGGCATCAAGCAGCTTTCTGCTGTCACTAACAGTCAGCTGAGCCACAACACGTGCTGTTTGCACGTTGGCTTGTAGCTGTGCATAAAGTTTGGAGGGGTCGTTTATTATAACATTTATTCCCACCTGGGATAAAGAAATAATTTGGTCCAAAAAAGGGAGTGATTTCAGTGGTTTCAGTTTATGCCCTTAGCTCGAGTGCACTTGGGTTATGCAGCAGGACACGCACCTCTGAACTGTTGGAAAAACAAACAAATTGGGAGCGGGGGGCAAATACTTTCACTATATTCACCTTGTTGAAGGTGTGTTGCAACATATTGTAAAATTTAAAATCTCTCCCTTCTTGCTGCATTACTGAGTGGGGATCTGTCATGGTTTTACCACACACATCCTCCAGAATGAGGGGCACAAAAAACTGGACCCTTTTTTGGTCAGAAATAAAGCAGCACGTGAAGCTGTGGCATGAGAATGGCTTCCCACACAAATGTCTTTTCCATCTCGAATTGAAATGAAATGGTATATTGTGCCAAGCCAGAGTTTTTAAGGAAAGTTGGATGGATGTTATCCTTGTGAGTGCGCTCTGTTTTTCTATCTGCGCATTCCTGATCTAAAATTGTGCTCTGTTACTCACGGCTATGTTACATCAATTAGAAAGAAATATGTTGAATGAATGAATGCAAGAGAAAAATGTGGGCACAGATTAGCTATAAATACATCCAAAATACGACCTACACACACATACAAACACACACACCCATGCTGATTAAAACCAGTTCTATTCAGGGTCATATTGTGATTGGTCGGTTGGAGAGCATGTCGTTTTGGTCAAAGGGGGGAGGGCCACATTCTGATATGGCCTCCTAATGAGCGCAGCTCCACACAGGGAATGGATACAGGCACTCGCACATCCCACGCCCCCCTTTCAGGAGAGCCAACATAATTTATGAAACCCTAGAACCTCGTTTCCCAGACTTACTAGAGTTTCCTGCAAAAGGGAGAAAAATGGGAGATTGTCAGTGACTTTGATGGAATCCAGGGAGGCCACTTGACTCTGAGGGGTCTGGCGTTGTTTAGGCTTGGTCCTGCTGGAAGACAGTGACTAATTGATCTTATTGAGTGGTCAAATGCTGCAGAAAGATTCCAGGGAGGGCATGTAGCAGCAAGCCGAGGGGACCTGAAACCTTGACAAATGTTAGAGAAGCTTCAAGAAGATGATCACTTGGTGTTCGCTCGCTCGCTCTGTGGTATAGTATCGCTTCCTGTTCCTGCTCAAACACAGTGGTGTTTCTGAGTAGCTTATTTGCTTAGCAGTTTAATTAACAACTTTTAAATACATTCTTTTTTCACAGTATAATCTTCACGTGCTTCATCCGAAGCACACTTTCTGTGTACTCACTACCTAATTTATAGTATTCACTCACTGTCTCTGTACTGTTTCACTAGCTTAGCTCGTAGCCGACCCGTTAGAACCATGGCTACTTCACCTGTCCCTTCTGCACTTTCTTGCTCATTGTGTCAGATGTTTAGTTACTCCTCGGCCTCCTTTAGCAGTAATGATATCTGTAACAAATGTAGCATATTTGCAGCTCTGGAGGCCAGGATTACTGAACTGGAGACTCGGCTTTGCACCCTCCTCTCACCCTTAGCTAGCCAGGCCCCTGTAGCTGGTGCAGCCGAAGATAGCGTAGGCCCCGCTAGCTGTTCCCTGGCAGATCCCAAGCAGCTGGGGAAAGACGGCTGGGTAACGGTGAGGAGGAAGCGTAGTCCTAAACAGAAGCCCCAGGTACACCACCGTTCATGTGTCTAACCGTTTTTCCCCACTCGGTGACACACCCGCTGGGGGTCAAACTCTGGTAATTGGTGATTCTGTTCTCAGACATGTGAAGCTAGAGACACCGGCAACCATAGTCAATTGTCTTCCAGGGGCCAGAGCAGGCGACATTGAAGGAAATTTAATACTGCTGGCTAAGGGTAAACGTAAATTCAGTAAAATCATAATTCACGTCGGCAGTAATGACACCCGGTTACGCCAATCGGAGGTCACTAAAATCAATATTGAATCGGTGTGCAACTTTGCCAAAACAATGTCGGACTCTGTAGTTTTCTCTGGTCCCCTCCCCAATCAGACCAGGAGTGACATGTTTAGCCGCATGTTCTCCTTAAATTGCTGGCTGTCTGAGTGGTGTCCCAGAAACGATGTGGGCTTCATAGATAATTGGCAAACCTTCCGGAGGAAACCTGGTCTTGTTAGGAGAGATGGCATCCATCCCACTTTGGATGGAGCAGCTCTCATTTCTAGAAATATGGACAAATTTATTAAACCCCTCAAAACATGACTATCCAGAGTTGGGACCAGGAAGCAGAGTTGCAGTCTTACACGCCTCTCTGCAGCTTCTCTCCTCCTGCTACCCCCCCAAAAACCCATCTCCATAGAGACTGTGTCTGCTTCCAAAAAGACAAAAAACAAACTAAAAACCAGCAACAAACAACTTAAACATTTACAAAGAAAGAATAATACAGTATCCACACCTGAACCAAAGAGTAAAACAGTGAAATGTGGATTATTAAATATTAGGTCTCTCTCCTCCAAGTCTCTGTTAGTACATGACTTAATAATTGATCAACAAATCGATTTACTCTGCCTTACAGAAACCTGGTTGCAGCAGGATGATTATGTTAGTTTAAATGAATCAACACCCCCGAGTCATTCTAACTACCAGAAATCTCGAAGCACAGGTCGAGGGGTTGGTGTGGCAGCAATTTTTCACACCAGTCTATTAATTAATGAAAGACCAAGACAGACTGTTAATTCATTTGAAAGCCTGATGCTTAACATTGTCCACCCCAGCTGTGAAACTCAGAAACCAGTCTTACTTGTTATTATCTATCGTCCACCTGGGCCTTACACAGAGTTTCTGTCTGATTTCTCAGACTTTATATCTGATTTAGTTCTGAGCTCAGATAAAATAATTATTGTGGGTGATTTTAACATCCATGTAGATGCTAAAAATGACAGCCTCAACATGGCATTTAATCTGTTATTAGACTCAATTGGTTTCTCTCAAAATGTAAAAGAACCCACCCACCACTTTAATCACACTCTAGATCTTGTTTTAACATATGGCATAGAAACTGAACATTCAACAGTGTTTCCTGAAAACCCTCTCCTGTCTGATCATTTCTTGATAACATTTACATTTACAATAATTGATTACGCAGCAGTGGAGAGTGGACTTTATCAAAGTAGATGTCTTTCTGAAAGCGCTGTAACTAAGTTTAAGAATATAATCCAGCCACTGTTATCATCGTCAATGCCCTGTACCAACACAGAGCAGAGCAGCTATCTGAACGCTACCCCAACAGAGGTCGATTAGCTTGTTAATAATTTCACCTCCTCACTACGTACGACTCTGGATACTGTAGCTCCAGTGAAAACTAAGGTCCCTAATCAGAAGTACCTGACTCCGTGGTATAATTCTCAAACACGTACCCTAAAGCAGATGACTCGTAATCTGGAGAGGAAATGGCGTGTCACAAATTTAGAGGATCATCATTTAGCTTGGAGAAATAGTTTGTTGCTTTATAAGAAAGCCCTCCGCAAAGCCAGAACAGCTTACTACTCATCACTGATTGAAGAAAATAAGAACAACCCCAGGTTTCTCTTCAGCACTGTAGCCAGGCTGACAAAAAGTCAGAGCTCTTTTGAGCCAACCATCCCTTTAACGTTAACTAGTGATGACTTCATGAACTTCTTCACAAATAAAATTTTTATCATTAGAGAAAAAATTACCAATAATCATCCCACAGATGTAATATTATCTACAGCTACTCTTAGTACCATTGATGTTAAGTTAGACTCTTTTTCTCCAATTGATCTTTCTGAGTTAACTTCAATAATTACTTCCTCCAAACCATCAACGTGTCTTTTAGACCCCATTCCTACGAAACTGCTCAAAGAAGTCCTGCCATTGATTAATTCTTCGATCTTATATATGATCAACCTATCTCTAATAATCGGCTATGTACCACAGGCCTTCAAGGTGGCTGCAGTTAAACCTTTACTCAAAAAGCCATCTCTAGACCCAGCAGTCTTAGCTAATTATAGGCCAATCTCCAACCTTCCTTTCATATCAAAAATCCTTGAAAGAGTAGTTGTCAAACAGCTAACAGATCATCTGCAGAGGAATGGTTTATTTGAAGAGTTTCAGTCAGGTTTCAGAGTTCATCACAGCACAGAAACAGCTTTATTGAAGGTTACAAATGATCTTCTTATGGCCTCTGACAGTGGACTCATCTCTGTGCTTGTCCTTCTTGACCTTAGTGCAGCATTCGATACTGTTGACCATAATATCCTATTAGAGCGATTAGAACATGCTGTAGGTATTACAGGTACTGCACTGCAGTGGTTTGTATCATATCTATCTAATAGACTCCAATTTGTGCATGTAAATGGAGAGTCCTCTTCACACACTGAGGTTAATTATGGAGTTCCACAGGGCTCAGTGCTAGGACCAATTCTGTTTACATTATACATGCTTCCCCTAGGCAGCATCATTAGAAGACATAGCATACATTTTCACTGCTATGCAGATGACACCCAGCTCTATCTGTCCATGAAGCCAGATAACACACACCAATTAGTTAAACTGCAGGAATGTCTTAAAGACATAAAGACTTGGATGGCCACTAACTTTCTGCTTCTTAACTCAAATAAAACTGAGGTCACTGTACTCAGCGCTGAAAAGCTTAGAAATATGGTATCTAACCAGATTCTTACTCTGGATGGCATTACCTTGGCCTCCAGTAACACTGTGAGGAACCTTGGAGTCGTTTTTGACCAGGATATGTCCTTCAACGCACATATTAAACAAATATGTAAGACTGCGTTCTTCCATTTGCGCAACATCTCTAAAATTAGAAATATCCTGTCTCAGAGTGACGCTGAAAAACTAGTTCATGCATTTATTACTTCCAGGCTGGACTACTGCAATTCATTATTATCAGGATGTCCAAAAAACTCACTGAAAAGCCTTCAGCTAATCCAAAATGCTGCAGCAAGAGTACTGACAGGGACTAGAAAGAGAGAGCATATTTCTCCTGTTTTGGCTTCCCTTCATTGGCTTCCTGTTAAATCTAGAATTGAATTCAAAATCCTGCTCCTCACATACAAGGTCTTAAATAATCAGGCCCCATCTTATCTTAATGACCTTGTAGTACCATATCACCCTATTAGAGCACTTCGCTCTCGCTCTGCAGGCCTACTTGTTGTTCCTAGAGTATTTAAAAGTAGAATGGGAGGGAGAGCCTTCAGTTTTCAGGCCCCTCTTCTATGGAACCAGCTTCCAGTTTGGATTTGGGAGACAGACACTATCTCTACTTTTAAGATTAGGCTTAAAACTTTCCTTTTTGCTAAAGCATATAGTTAGGGCTGGACCAGGTGACCCTGAATCCTCCCTTAGTTATGCTGCAATAGATGTAGGCTGCCGGGGGATTCCCATGATGCATTGAGTTTTTCCTTTCCAGTCACCTTTCTCACTCACTATGTATTAACAGACCTCTCTGTATTGAATCATATCTGTTATTAATCTCTGTCTCTCTTCCACAGCATGTCTTTTATCCTGTCTTCCTTCTCTCACCCCAACCGGTCGCAGCAGATGGCTGCCCCTCCCTGAGCCTGGTTCTGCCGGAGGTTTCTTCCTGTTAAAAGGGAGTTTTTCCTTCCCACTGTCGCCAAAGTGCTTGCTCATAGGGGGTCATATGATTGTTGGGTTTTTCTCTGTATCTATGAAGCGCCTTGAGGCGACATTTGTTGTGATTTGGCGCTATATAAATAAAATTGAATTGAATTGAATTGAATGATCCTCAGATAAGCTGTGCCAGCGACAGCTGTTTAGTGAAAGCGCCATTGGGATGCTGGCTGACACACAAATTAATATAAATGTGTTATCTTCACTTAGTAAGAGTTTCTTTTTCATTTTTTGGCCATCTGTTTGAAAGTGACAACCCCTACGTGTACAAAGTAATGACTTTCTTCACTTTTATTTCAAAATGTATGATATTCTGTTTGATCTGTTTTATAAATCATTTCATATTCATATTTCACTGATTATCTTATATACAACCATCCACAATGCAGTCGTAGTGATCATGGCCAGTCGCTGTTGGCTGGTTGGTTTAAATGCCATGCTGAGATCAGTCAAACAAGTTCGCATGTTTCAGACTGCTGGAAAAACACCAAGAAAGAGTGGACATATATCTGGAAAAAGGCCCAATGGGAAATATCCTAAATGCTTATTTCACTCATTTTAAATTTTGTAATATTGTCATATTATATTCTGAACAATAGGGAAACATCACTCTGCATGTATGGCCATTTAGTAGGATTAAAGTAAAACTGGTGAAAAAGATATTTTCAAAAGTCGTAAAGTTTCAGCATGATCTTTGACTTAACTTATGGGTTACACACACACACACACAAACACACGTACAAACAGACACACACACACATTGCATCACCCAGCAAAAGAAGCCGTTAGGCTTCTGGATGACACCTTATCAGAGTGACAGTTTGACGCCTGTTTGTCTATGGGAGCACTGCCTGCATTGTTTTCTCCAAATCGGCGTCTCTTTCAACACAATGGTGGCTAACATTTCGCCCATGCCAGTCCAACTCCCACTCTGCTCGGCTCCTTGAGCCTCTCATTTGGTTGATTACCGGTGGTTTCTGTGGTGAGGTGACTCAGTCAATACCTTCATGATAAAATTACACGGAAATGAGAGTGAGTCATGTAGAACTGATGTGTCAGCATGTCAGTACACCAGGTACAACAGTAGTTGATTAAATCAACTGTAAATCATACGATGCAAAAGGGAGCCCACCAAAAGGCTGCAAACCACCCAAGCGGATTTAAAAGAAAAAGAAAATCTAAATCTGAAGACAGGATGTAGTGCATAACATTAATTTTAATATCTTAAATTTATTCTAGTGTTCTTTAGATATATATTTTTTCTGACATGCTAATTAGATTGGCTTTCTTTTCTTTCTTTTGCAGATATTTTTTTTCTCGTGATTTTTTTCACCTATTTTTCACCAGTTGAAAAAAAAAAGCAATCCTTATATGAAAACCAGTTTGTGTACTTCTGATTTGACCAACTGACCAATATTCAACGAGGAGTGAGACTGTAGAAGTTTAAAATCTTTATTAGAAACTCTGAAAATGAATATGGATTTAATCAGCTATAATAGCAGGAAATGAAAAAACAATTATTAACACCAATAATGCAATAATTGTGCAACTGATAAAAATATATTAAATGCAGTGAACAGTTTTTCATAGGCTGAAGTGTTTTGTAATTATTTATACTTAATGTAGGTCAACATAAAAATATAAAAGAGTAAATTAATTGACTTAATTTTAAATTGTGGAGCTCTTTTCAGCTACTCAAGATATTTTGATAAATCCAGATATCATTTTCTTCAGGATCCGAATAAAGAACAAGGCTAAGCTCAAAACTACAATTAATTACTTTATTTTTAATCTGTTGTTTTATTTTTGTTCTGCTGGTCACAGCTTAGCTGCAGCCTGTGCTAACACATCAGGTAGCTTCTCAGCATTATTAGCATGAGGCTCAGACAGCTGTCTAAACAAAACAACTAATACACTACAATTCAAATTAGTTTTGACATCTTTACGTGTTTATTAGGAGTACTGTCACAGTTAGCAGAAGCAATGAGTTTTCTCTTTGTTAGACAGCAGTGCAGTATGTTTCTTTTATGGTTTTATGGTCTTTTTGAGGGTTTAGCAAACACATCTGTAACCAGCTGATAACTCCTACTATACAGCAAGATGGCCACCCAGTACAGCAAATTTACAGCACAGTTTCTATACCTAATGCCCATCATCTTCAACATAACTGCTGATCACTTTCTGATTTTTAAAAATGTTTTTTAACATCAGTTAATTAGTTAGTTATCGACTAGCTAAATGATTAATTTCATGGATGACGTGGCGAACGATAAAAGCTGACTGAATCTCAAATATCACTATTCTTATTTCTCTGAAGACTAAGAGAAGTAAGAACTACAAACTTTACATACTATTATACATTATGTAGGTTTGGGTTTATACATTTCTATGTGAGCCTGCATCACAGTAATGAGATTAGAAACTGGCTGAAACACGCACACACACACAAACACACAAATCCTGCTGACCACAATAACACCCTCCCGAGTGACTGCGACTGAAGCGTGGCATTTTTCGAGGGAGGTCAAGCTGATTTAACAGCAGCAACAAACAAACACGGCTTGCAAAGCCTCCTCCTCCTCTTGCTACTGCACTTCGCCACGCCTGCATTGTGCCATTGAATGGCCGCTGTGGATAATAAACTGTTCAGGTTACTGGAGAAGAAAAGCTCTTAAGTCAAGAGAAAGGCCAACAAAGGGAGTTGTTGTCAAAAGGCCTTCGGCTGTGGAGCTGCTGCCACTCCGCTCAGCGCTTTACATCAGAACTGGCAGCGAGTGACTCACTGTGGACACGCATATATGTGGCTTTGGTAACACATTTGTGTATAAATGCACAGCCTGTTTAAGAATAGAGATAAACTAACACACACCCACAGAGATGCTTCCTTTCACACACCCTCACACCTACATACGTTAGAGGAATCAGTTAAATGGGGTGAGCAGGTTCCAAAACAAAGCTTCAGTCAGACACAAGTATGCAGCCGACCGTGCCATCAGCTACCGCTGACAGGCCTGGCCAGTAGCAACAGAGAGAGAGAGTATGATAAGAGGAATGAGAGAATATCACTAAGCAGAAGGAAGGCAGGGAGAATTAAAGAGAGATGGAGGGTGAATGGGTCCAGGGTGAGAGATACTGAGATGGTGGAATTAGTAGATAGTGAAAAGCCAGAGAGCCCCTGCAGGTTGTTCCGTGGGTTTTTTGTCAGCCATTATGGCCCATTAGTGCTGTGTGTGGCTCTAGTTTCTGGCTGAGATTAAAGTCTTAGCTCAGGGATACCTGAGAGACGGCTATAGGCACTCCCATGACAGAGAAGCCATCACAGCACAGATGGGAATGAGCCCGAGGGGTGGTTAGAAACTGAATGAAGGGGTGTGTCCTGCCAACACGACCATCTTAACAATTAGCTTTTGCACTTTTGAAGTTATTAAGATATTCCCCCGCTCTCAACCGACAACTCACATGATCCACGGCATTGCCAGGGAAAACAAAACAAAAGAAAACAAAACTTATAACCGCTGCAGTTAACAGATTAAAAGGTTTAAAAGAGAATTCAGCATTGAGCACAGGGCGACACAAAAGCACGTTTTATTTATAGCAATGTGATTTTAAGTATATATCATTTACAGACAGGCTGAGAGTGCTGATGTGGGATTTTTATACAGACTTGTATTTATGCCTGTAGAGAAAAAAAGGAAAAGAAAAACCCCTTGCATAAGCCCTCAATATAAAATATGAAGAAATGATCCAAAACGTTTACAGACACACAGAAAACTCTATCATAAATTTAAAGTTGCACATTTTTATGGAGATCTTTATAGTACAGCTGAGCAAATGCATGGCCAAAAATAACCGAGGAAATCCAGTTACTGAAGTTACCACATTGCATATAAATATGTATCATGTATCACATCATGAATGTCATGAATTTGTTTACCAAGTGTTGATACATTTGAATGTGTGGCTTCTGTTTTTTGCACTGCGCACTGTGTTATTTTGTAAACTTATGCACTTTGGAGCAGGTCACTGTCACTGCCTACTGACCAATCAGCTGCTTGTCACCTGATGACCTCAGTGCACAGATGATAAGGTGTTTTCACATTTACTCTGGTTTGAATCAGTTGATGAGTTTTTAAACTAAACTAATCAACGTTTCCTTTTCACACAGAGAAAAACAACTCCAAGACTTACCCTAACGCTGCTGCATCCCAGAATGCAAAGCATACGTGGCTTTGAGAAGGTGTTTAGCAGACGTGCAGTGTACACCTGGTAGTTGGGTCAGCCCATGATCACATTATAAACAAAGGCTCTGGAGTTCGTTTGTAACTGAACCAAAGAGAGGTAGTTTTGGTGTGCATCCTAGTGCGATTAGCAGGAACACAAACAAACCACAGAATGGGAGGAGAATCTGACTTTGAGTTAAACTGACAAAACAGATTAGGTGAGAGAAGATCTAAAGTATTTTAGTACCATACTGTACAAACTGTCACCACACCAATGGCTGAATCGATGTTCAGCCATTGGGATTGGATACAGGCCCTGTAAGAATGAATCGGATTGCTGCCTAGGAAAAGCAGAGAGTGACGAGTAGCTGACCGAGTAGAGAGTCCAGATGATGATCAGAAGTAACTTAATCTGGCAGGTTCCAGGCCTGCCAGATTAAGGAAGAAGGGCTGACAGATGTCAGAGGAACTGTTTCTTTGGTTAAAAACACTGACTAATAATCCGAGTGCAAGCTGGCATATGTGGGTGGTGTGAGTTTGTGTGGGCAGGCTCTTTGCATGCAGTAGTGTTTATTTGTAAGGAGAACTCGATCTGATTTTGTTACGTTGCGCTCTGTACTTGAACCCATCTGCATGTGGTTCTTGTGTATAAGTGAATATGTACATGCGTGCATATGCATATAAACAAAAGGCTGAGCGCAAAAGGGAAAATGGTGTGTGTACACATGTGCATGTGAATGCATGAGTGTGTAAACAGTTGGTCCGTATGCTGAGGTAGTCCAGATGGTCCTGTTAGTGGTCATTAGATATGGCTGAGCAGCAGATGTAGACAAATGACAGTGGCGCGCCCTCTCTGTGTCTCAGACCTGGTTAAATGAGTGCGAGTGAGAGGGCGAGATGGCAAAGGCAGATAGGCTGGTGACTGATATATAAACATGCATGTAAAGCCTACTCACACACACACACACGCACGCAAAGAGTCTCTTGCACACAACTCATGTAATGCTTTCTGTTCACGCCTGACAGGAAAGAGGTGGAACCTGAGAAGTGGCACAGACATATCCTCCATGCATGTGCAAAAGTATAAATACACAAGTTCAGTTGCACAAAAGATGTGCACTTTGTCATTCTTTCCTTACACACAAACACACACACACACACAAAGAAAGCCTTCATCTGTGCTAAACCTACAGTAAGACAGTAGCGTGGTGTGGTGCAGAGGTGTAATTAGACTGTCTGCCTGCACAGAGACTTCTGTTAGACTACAAACACTCATCTGGAGACCTCCCCTCTCACTCCATCATTATGTCTGTATGCGTGCAAGAGTACACAGCGCTGACATTTTGTGTTTACACACATCGTTCAGGCTGAAAAACTTCTTTGCCTCAGATTTTTTTTAGAGGGAGAAGCAGGAAATCAGCCATCACTTATAATTAGCCAAGTTTAAAAATGAGAAGTTTGATCTTTTTAAAGATAGCGTCCTTCTCCTGTCCACTCCTGTCACTTTATTATTTTTTTATACACGCTACCCACGCACGCAAACTCCCCCCCCCCCACACACGGCCATTCCCCAAACACCCAATCCACCATCCCTCGTGGCTGCAGGGGGAGCCGGGCTCGTCACTGGCAGCTCCTTTGTCTTGTGTGACCAGATGAAAGCCAACTCTCTCTGGCTCCCCCACATCCTGCTCCTGCTCCTGCACAGTAATCTTTCATAATCCCACTCCTGCAATTTTCACCCTGCAGCTCTCCAACCCCTCTTTCCTTTTGCTTCTGATCCTCCTTTTTTTCCCTCTCATTCCCTCTCTTACTGTCTCTGCCATTCATCCTGGGCATGCACGCAACTTTTAAGAATATCGTCTCACAACATGAGAACATGAGAAAATATGAGTTGATATTGAACAATAAAACCGTTCTGAATTTCAGCTCAATTTTTTAGAAGCCAAACCCAGGGTAAGTTTTAAAAATGGGCTGTTCACGACTAATGCTACACTAATGCTAAAGTTTTGAGGTGGGGTCTCCATGGATCGGACTTGTTGTCCAGCACATCCCACAGATGTGCCCACATAATTTGGGGGCCAAGCCAACACCTCAAACTCACTGTTGTGCTCCTCAAACCATTCCTGAACCCTTTTCGCTTTGTGGCAGGGTGCATTATCCTGCTGAAAGAGGCCACAGCCATTAGGGAACACTGTTTCAATGAAAGGGTGTGCATGGTCTGCAGCAATGCTTAGGTAGATGGTACATGTCAAAGTAACATCCACAAGGATGGCAGGACCCAACATTTCCCTGCAGAACATTTCACAAAACATCACACTGCCTTCACTGGCTTTCTTCCCTATAAATGTGTCCTGGTGACAGGTGTTCCCCAGGTAAGCCACAAACGGGCACCCAGCCCTCCATGTGATGTAAAAGAAAATATGATGCAACAGACCAGAACACATTCTGGCATTGCTCTGTGGTCCAGTTCTGATGCTCACATGCTCATTGTTAGTGCTTTTGATGGTGGACAGGGGCACTCTGACAGCATGGGCACCCTGACTGATCTGCAGCTGTGCAGCCCCATACACAACAAAGTGATGCACTGTTAATTCTGACACCTTTCTATCAGAATGAGTATTAACTTTTTTGGCAATTTAAGCAGGTCGTCTGTTGGATCAAAACACACGAGTCAGCCTTCGCTATCCATGTGCACCAGTGAGCCCTGGCTGCCCTTGATGACCTTCCAAGCACAGCAAATGAACCCAGTGTGTTGAGTACAGATAGTAATCATAAAAACTCTTGACTGTCATTCCACAGAAACATGCACCTTCTTAATTTTACGCACTCCCCACACTCCCTCCTTGGTACTGTGCCTCCCTTCCTCTCTCTTTACAGTAGAGGGGCTTTATCTAATCCCCTCAGTCTTATTTGGGGCCCCATGAAATTTGGGAACCATTACTAATGACACAGGTATGAAAATTACCACCATGAACCCGCTGCCATTCTTCTCCACTGGCCTTCCAAGGCAGACTCATCTCTTTTGTCATTCTTAAGCATACATACCTATGCGCGCGCACACACACACACACACACACACACACACACACACACACACACACACACACACACACACACACAGGTTAATAATTATGATTTCATGTTACCTCACCGACCCTCACAACATTCTGTCAAGCCAGAAATAGTTTCCGACGGTAACTTAGCGCATGTTTGTGCGGACGACTGTCCTGAAACACAGAGAACATGTTGCTGCTCTGTGTCACTCACGCATGCGAAAACAGAAGCCTCGTGCTTCATTTGCTGTCTGTCAGTGAGTGCTCACTCATACTCCTGTTAATGAAAAACATCCCTCTTTTAACCAGCAGGCCAAAATTGGTTTTTCCACTAAATGAACTTTAGTTTTGGATTGCGTTACATCCATGGTTAGCATGCGGCTTTAATTGGACTCTTTGAGTTGCTTTTTTAAAGCTTATGTAAGGAGAGCTGTGGTAAATTTGTGTTGACATTTTCAAGGAACTCTTAAGGTGGGAAGAGTGCCATAAAGAGGATGGGGAATTATATGTTAAGGAAAATAAACACTTACAAAATCTAGCCATTTTCTTCCGCTTATCCCATTTACAGTCACATGACTGGAGCCTTTCCAGTCCTAACCTTAACCCTATCCAAGCTGTCACAGGGCAACCTGTCCACGTCACAAACACATAGAGTCCCTTCCACATTCGTGCACACAGCCAATTTCAGATTCAGTAATTAACCTGGGTGTCTGCTCATGGAAAGATGAGCAGACACCCAGATCAGTGCTAACCACCATGTCACACATGAAAAACCACAAACATATCATGAAGCTTGGAAGCCTTATAGGAATTTAAAAATAAAATGAAATACAAATGTTCAAAATTACACCAACAAAAGCCAAACATCTTCAGATTTCGTCCTAGATACCAAGTTTTACTAAATTCTGGACCCATAATTCAGCCTAATAGTAGACACTTGTTTCCTACTAAAACATGTTTTTCATCCTGCTGGCTTTCTTAAAAAAAAAAAAAATGTAGAGCTTCCAAGCACAAGATGGAACAGCCCTGGTGACGTCACTAGGACATCATGAGTAAATTTTTCCAGAGCCAAAGATGACATTGTACAACTCTTTTCATTCACTGCACAGTGCTTCCCACCACCAATGAAAGTGTTGGAGTGCTTTTTAAGCAAACGCTTAATACAAGAACAAGTTGTCTACCAATCAGGAGGTTGGTCGATCGATCTAGGCTTCTACAGTCCTTGTGAAAGTAGTTGGGCAAGATACTGAAGCCCAAGGTACACCAACACATCCATCAATCCCAGTTCAAGGGTGTGTAAATTTTATCTATCTATACCCAAAAAACAACCTTGCTTAAGAAAGCTGAAGATGTGAAACATGGAGCCTAATAAGTAAAATCTGACAGATGATGAGGTATTGTGGTAGAAAGTGGTAAAGATTTCCTGTATCTGTCTCCTCACCACAGTACAGCAGCTGGTTGTTCAATATTCAGGCCAGAGAAACATTCCTTCACAATAACATGTCTGGGACTGCACCACTTTACTACCACATCTAGTGTATTCTCTCCCACATTTCTCTGCATCATTCAGATTAACATCACTGTCTGTCCTAAAAGTCCTGAAGCCAGGTACGGTTACACCGTGGTCCAGGAAGTTTGAATGTGGCAGAATCTAGACAGAATAAACACGTAATGTTCTTTGAATTCAGCTTTCATTCAGCTATTATGGGGATGTCCAACTGCAGGCCCAAAGGGCTGGTGTCCTGCAGGTTTTAGATGTGTCCCAGAACCAACACAGCTGATTTAAATGGCTAAATTACCTCCTCAACATGTCTTGAAGTTCTCCAGAAACCTGGTAATGAACTAATCATTTGATTCAGGTGTTTTTACCCAGGGTGATATCTGAAACCTTCAGGACATCGGCCCTTGAGGGCTGGAGTTGGACACCCCTGATCTATGACATAATTGTACTGCTTTTGGGCGTTTTTTTGAGACTGAGGGTAAGAGCTGTTATTTATGTGGGTAGTGTTTTAGCAGTGTGTCTCTTTGTAGGTTAAACAAATCAACATCCTGACCAATCACCTCAAACTACTGCTCCATAGTAGAAGCTTAAAAAAGAACCTAAAAAACATGTTCTAAAAATTTAAAAGCTCGTGCAGTGTGGACACAGAAAAAGGGGGGCACTACTTCCACCAGTTTGTGTTGCCCTTAAGCACCTATAAGAGTTTATCCTCTGGGCCCCATGAATCCATTTTCTTTGCATATTGTTAAAAAATAGACAAGAAAAAGTCCGATCATTAGTCATGGTATGAACCAACTGACCTATGCTGCTTAAGTGGGTAAAAAAATGTCTTTTTTTTTGTTGTTTTCTTGAAAGTGCTTTAGTTACAAACATTAACTTGACAGCAATAATCAAACAAGGAGTTTGGTAAGAAGAAAGAAAAAAACATTGATTTTTTTTTTTAAGAAAAGTGCCGCAGTCTAAATCTCAGTGGGAGTTTTTTGTTCCACCCCAGTATGTGCACAAGTATTTGCCCCAGTGACCGTGTGGAGGCTCTCTGTGTGCATTGTCCACAGACAATAGAACTGTACGCAGGGCAGTATGGTGCTGCAGTGACCGCTGTGACCTGAAGCTGTGGCACATCAGACTGCAAGCCAAGAAACTGCTGCCACCGTTGCACTGAGCCCACAGTGCATCAGCTCAGTTCCAGCGCTGAGAGACTGAACCTGACAGATTTCCCAACATTATCATGGTTGTCAATTCGGAGTACTTTGCTCTCTATGTAATTAGCCAAAACAAATAAAGTTCAGATACCATTAGCCATTTCCTTGTTGTCTTAATGAATCAGCAACATCTGCTCCTTCTGCACTCCTTCGTTTGAAGTGTACACAGCTTTAAAGGGGTGGCTAATAGACCCAGTCTGCTCCACATTAATCTCTGGCAAAACCAAACACTGCACCTCACTACATGTATATATTTATTTTTTGCTGCTACTTGCTTTAAAGATCTACGGATGTATATTTGAAGAATTTCAAACCCAGAGTTATTAATCTTATTTCAGAATGGATAGATACTACTACAGGTATCCAAAATATAACCACATCTTCAAATGGACCAATATGGATAAGGTATGGATGCAAGAAAGCAGTTTAATATGCACATTGAAGGAAATATCCTGGTCAAAAATGAGTCCAAGATTCCTCACAGTGTTACTGGTGTCACCTGGGAAGTCACCTGACTTTTAGGGCTAATGGAATAACATGAATTATATCTGAATATAGAAGCAGAAATTAGAGATCAGCCAGGTCTTTATGTCTTCATGACATTCCTGCAGTTTGACTAATTGACGTTTTGTCTGGCTTCATGGATAGGTAAAGTTGGGTATCATCTGCATAGCAATGAAAATGTATGCTGTGTCTTTAAAAAAGTTCCACACAATCATGTTGTGGATAAAATTTTAGTTTGTTGGGAGAGCCATTGTAAATGCTATGTAAATACACTGTAAGATGGACACTGCAGACTTCCTATACTTGTTATTAATTTTTGGCTCGCTTCAACAGCATGCCTTTTATCCTGTCTTCCTTCTCTCTCCCCAACCGGTCGCAGCAGATGGCCACCCCTTCTTGAGCCTGGTTCTGCTGGAGGTTTCTTCCTGTTAAAAGGGAGTTTTTCCTTCCCACTGTTGCCAAAGTGCTTCCTCATAGGGGTCATATGATTGTTGGGTTTTTCTCTGTATGTGTTATTATAGGGTCTACCTTACAATATAAAGCAGGTGACTGTTGTTGTGATTTGGCGCTTTATAAATAAAAATGAATCCTGTTACACACTCACACAAAAGTGGTTATCACCAAAAATAAGAAAAACAAAAACAAAAAACGTACACTCTGTCAGTGGTTACCATAAGGCCTGACAAGATCTTACCATTGTTACTATTAAACTAACGTGCTGCTTAAAAGTAAGGGGTCTGTTCGTTTGGTGTATAAGACAGTTGGAGCTGCATTATTTCATCTGCTAGCATGGAGAAGCTGAATGGTATAAGAGCAGATAAAAACAAATCTAAACTCACAATTCCATTATGCAATTATTTATAAGAAAAATAAATAAATAAAGAAAACATTCAAAACATACAAAATGTGTTACAGACAAATGGTCAAAACAGAAAGAAAGGCACCTCTAACAATCTATATTTTTTTTATTGTTGCCACTCGAGTGATCTCTAAAAACTGTAGACCCTGTTGCACACCAAGGTCCAGGAAATCTTCTAGGAGAGGAGGCATTACTTTCCAGAAAGAACTGATTGGCCATAGGTGATGATTTTGTATTTGTGGATCTTGTCCCTCAAGCCTAACCTGCTCTCTGGAGCAGGTTTAGGTATAGTGCATAAGAACATCGATATTAGATCGTTACTGATTCTGGTTGATGGTTCTCACCCACCTGATATAATAATGCCTTATATCTAAAAACAATGCTCTTATTTGCTGAATCAATAGGAGATGCAATCCTCATACCAACATAGTGTGTACCAAATAAATAAATGTCATGAACTGGCTGTGTGGAGGCAGATGAGGACCCAAACCCAAACCTCACGGAGACAGGAACTGAACTCAAAATCATTGCTTTATTGCAGGCCTTACAACAAAACAGAACTAAACTGGGAATACTAACAGAAGACCGAGGGAACACAGAAAGACACACAGGTTCGGGGAGGAGACATTGACGACGCAACACCGAACTGAGGGAGACATGCACATAAATACACAGAGGGTTAACGAGGGAAGTGGAAGCACGCGGGGAACACAGCTGACACAGATAAACATAACGAGACATGGCAGGAGTAAACAACACTGACGGGAGACTGTCAAAGTAAAACAGGAAGTACACAGAGGTGCAGACAGGAGGAGAGAGAGAGCATGGGCATAGTGGGCTGGGGAAACATGGAATGAAACACAAGGAGGGGAGACGAGGGCTCACAGATACATAGAGGGACACACAGGGGATAAAAGTCACAAGGGGAAATCAAATAAGGAACAAAATACAAAAATGCATGAATACTAAGACTGCTGGGCCAACATGGCCCAGGATCATGACATCAAAGTAGACACATTTACAGACAACAGTGGTTATATTTATTTTTTAGCACCTGTGGACACATAGAGCAGTGTCTAGAAATTGGTAGGGACATTTGCGTCTCTCATAATTGTATGTCCTTGTGTTTGTATGATTTCATGAAAGTCCAAAATATAGCTATTTACTCCTTTTTCTAAAGTAAACGAATGACGTATGGGTGAATAAGGGAGTGAATTGACAAATTATGTAGTTTTTCCGTGACTTTCTTTGGTGGTCTGTTTTTATTTATGAGTCACAGATATCTTGATGTAGCACAAATAAAGAAGGCTTTGATATTTACCGGTCTAAAGACTTTCCACCTGGAAAGACTTTCCTAGATAACATCTTTTTTCCTGCATAGGATTAGGTATGTTCTTCATTTTTGGACTGTCAGACAGACACTGCAGACTTCCTATATGGAGGAGATGCATGCGCTCCACCTGGTGTGATCCTGTCACTAATGAGACCTTATCAGCAGCAGTGAGGCTGCCTCTGCTATCTTTTACACACAGACGTGAACCAGCATGTTTAATGTGTTTTCTCCGATTAGATGTTTATCTCTTTAAACCAATCTGTTTTCCACCTTATCTGACTGACTACACATTAATCAAACATTCCTACTTTTAGCCATAAATGATAATACCAATTGACAACTGTGGCCTCTGTTTTCAGTACACGTGCATACCTAGAGTTTCCTCTCCATACCTTCCTGTCAATGCAACATTCCTTTCCCAGAGTTTTTTTTGCCTTGCCAGGTATTCCAGCTTGCACGTCCAACATTCCCAGCTGTACGTCTGCCCACAGTGAAGCCATAACACCCCTGTCTCTGCAGCCATTTAGTGCTGGGAATGCTGCCTGTGTGTGGTGCAAGGGGGTGGGGGTGGGAGTTACGTGTGTGTGTGTGTTTGTGAGTGTGTATCGTATCCAAACTTTTGCGTGTGCGTTGATGACTTCATCCTCAACCCAGTCCCAGGCGTCAGGGCATATTTTTAACAATGTGTGTGCATGTGTGTGTGTCTAAGACTTGTGAATGAGAATTGCTGTTATAGAGCCCAGAGCTGTTTCGCATTACAAGGAAGCTGGGGTTAATTTCCTGTTGATGGACGCGGCTGACTTGCAGATAAAAACAGGTTTAACAGGGCGGGATTAAGCGGCCGCTGTAGCGCTCAGCTGTTTAGGAGGTGAGACTAGTAGGTGAAGTGTAGCATTAAATCTGAGGTATTTGGGCCAATACATACATGTAAGGGGTGAACTGAGAGATGCTGAGAGGATTTTATCATATTGTAACATTATGGTTTAGGTTACAGTAGCCTGGAGTAAGGTTTACTTAAAGTAAAGCTAGATTTTGTCAGCTGAAGTGGCTAATGACCTCTCTTGGAACCTCTCTTGTAAATATGAATAGTCTTTATGCATATTGGTAGCAGTAGCTGGTCACTAAATTCAATTTGGGATGCTCTGGTTGTCTGAATATAGCCATCTGCTGCATGTGTCAGTTTGATCAGAGTGTAAAAGACTAAACCAAAGTTTTGAGGTTTAAAATTAAAACAATGACTTAAAAAAGTTTTCTTTGTATAGCTGAGGGAAACTGCAGAACTGAGTGGTAATTTTCTCATATAAGTGAGAGTCATCACATTACAGGCGTAATACCCAGTGCAGCTTTAAATTCATAAATTAATGACACATTAAGCTGATATCTGATATTTGTTGCTAAAATGAACAGTTCGTTGGAATTGAATTGGTTTTGTTGACCGATTTTCTGCCACTTTACTGTATTATACTGGTAAAAAGGCTAACCCTGTGGCATGTGTAATGTATTGTAGGCTGTGCTTTGAGGCTTTGAGAGCCTCATTCATTAAGAAAAACTCCCAAATCAGCAACCAAACAGAGACACACAAATGCGCTTGTAGTCTCTGCACATAGTTCATGGGAGACTTCCAGCCTTACCCGTGAGAGAAGACAGATTTAAGATACATACAGTAGTAGTTAGCACTCCCTCCACGTCACGCTCCACAGAACTCCTCAAGGGACCCTATAGGAAACCCATCCCTCCTTTTCCCCTCTTAATAAGGGGCCACATTTTATATGGCTGCGACAGAAGGTTTGTGTTAGCATCGTTAGCAATAGCCACAGTCCCAGCCACTACCGCCCTACCCCTCTTTTCAGAAACACCTGGAACTCATTCTGACCCTGCAGGCCACACCATCACTTTGGCGGTACCTGACCAGAGACTGGGCGCCCCAGTGCGGTCCTGTGTGGATTACCCTTTTCCATTAATTCAGAGTAGCTGAGAGAGAATGAAGGGAGTAACCGCAGTGTTTCTCGTAAGTTTACATTTTAGAGGCTCCTTCAGTATGACAGATGCCTGATTGGACTGAGATGGATGGGTTTGGCCACTGATGTGCAGAGAGGAACGCCACAGCATGAGGAGGAAGTGGGATGTTAGCAGAAGTCTGAGTAAAAGTTCAAATACCAGGAGGTGAATGAATGCGTACTACATATGTGCTCTGGCACAGTAATAACAAGTGGACATGCACAAACAGACATACACACAGACACAGAGGGGCTTTGAGTGGCTGAGTAATCTCCTGTTTTCTTTACAGTATGTTGTAGAAACCACTAATCTTCTCCTGCCTCAGATAATTATTAATCTATATTTTTTCAATTCAATTCAATTTTATTTATATAGCGCCAAATCACAACGCCTCAAGGCACTTTATATTGTACAGTAGATCGTGTATGTCAGTAAAAGTATCTTATGTTCTTTCTCGGTCAACTATATACCTATGAATAGTAGTATAAGTTAGTTGTTCATTTATATAAAATAAATGAAATATTAATGCACCATAGAGTGCCAGTGAGTCAAAAAGTAAAGAGAGAAAACATAATGCAGAAAATGCATTAAAAAAGTAAAAGTAAATTTGATGGAGCTGGGCTGAGTACCCATAGTGGTGTCACCAATGGTGTAATGTAAATGTAGCAAATTTATTCAACATTTAGTTATTAATACCCAAGAAAACAAAAATGAGTAAGAAACCAGCACAGTTTTTCCAACTAGCTTGCCCATAAACATGGAAAAGCAAAAAATTAGGACCAGTCCAAGTAACACTAACGTTAGCAGCAGTGCAGAAATACAGCGACTCAAACTGTATCAATTAAATTACACCCCTTTTCCACTAGTACTTATTTTATTTACTCGAATCGACGAGGGTTCCATTAGGTGGTAGTACTTTTTTACCAGGTACCTTTTAAAGTAATCTGAGCCAATCCGAATGTGATGTTAACAGACTGCATGCCACCGATTGGCCAGTTATTGGGGTCATACTTCATTCGAGCTATTAGAGTGACTCCTTAACAAAAATTGAAAAAACACCATCTTTGAAACCCAGCAACAGGATATTAGAGGACAATGGCTCCACACAAACCAGCACCATAGTCCAGCAACGAGATGCAGATGGTTGCTGTCGGTTTATCCGCAGGTATGTCTTACATTGTTGTATTGTTTGTGTCGCATACAAATGATGTCACAGGACTTTCGGTGCCATGGCTAACCGTACATTCTGGTGGTGCTCAATTGTAATGGAGAAAAATTGAAAAGAAGTAGAGTAGCGCTGAGTCAAGGTGAGCTGAGTAGGTACTAGTGGAAAAGGGCTAGCTGTGTAAGTGTTAACAATGTGTTGATAACACAATGCCTCCTAGCTAGCATCCACCGTTAGCAACAGAATTATAAGCTTAATGACTGAAAGATGCTAATTAAAATTCACATTAGGAATCATTAACTTTTGTCAACACAATTTTATGCCCACAAGCTTGTACCCTTTTTTTTTTTTAATCAAAAATAAGACTTAAAAGACTCAATTCAAGCTGTCTAAGTGATGCAAATGTGAGTCCCGTTACCGTCTTTGGGAAAAATTAATGGGAATCAGGATACATGAAATAGCTCTTTCAGTATTGCAACTTTATTACGCCCTGGTTACAAATGATCTTTTACAAGGTTTTATGTTACAATACATCGTATCTTTTTTACATCAACTTTTTGCTAGTATTTTTTGATTCGAAATTTTCTCTATAAGGGATAGCCACACTCCCCCTATGCTAGTCTTTGTGTCAAATCTCTAAGTTTATAGCTTTGATGGTTCACTAAAGATTCTTGTGGTAATGTGTAAGTGTGCATTTGCATCTTTACATGACAGAATATGTGTAAACCCCCTGTCTCCAACCCCTTGTAATATTAACCCACAGTCTCCACCACAGTTGGCCCAAAGTCTGCCAGCCCCCTCCTCATATTTATCCCAACATCACACTCCGCCCTCCCCTCTCAAAAGTCCCCTACTTCTCTATCCGCTATCCTCCTCCACTTCCCCCTCACATTCCTGAATTTCACTGCCATAAACAACTATTAACTTAATGGTTACAAAAATCATTAAAGAAGGAACATCTGTGCACCCGGCACAGCCAATCAGGGGAGTCAATAAGCAACTGAGGTCGGGAACGAAGAACGCGGTTGGCTGTTTAAAACGCTTGCACCTTGTTGCGTCCCACCCACTGCCATGCACGCTCTTTATAGTCTGTTTAGTGAGGGGAAGAAACAGCGGGACGCGGCCGGGTAAAAAAAGAGAAGGCGGGGTGGGGGCTTTTAGCAAAGACACACAAACACATGGAAATGGTTAGCATCTCAGCAGTGGCAGGCTGCAGCTTGCTGTCTTTCGTTCTCTGTTCTTTTTCTTTTTCAATTTTTATGTCTCAAAATAGGAACCAGATTGCCGCTGTGGCTGCTTAATTTGGGCCCCTTCAGCATTTAAGGATGTAACTGCAAATTGAGGTGGAAAATTATAAGAAAATAAAAAAACTGATCGGTTTCAGTGCGGGCATAAATCACATAATTACAGAAGTGAAACAAGCTTGAGCTTTTTCAGTTAAGGGTATGGTTACACAGCTACTGCTCTATTAATTCCACTTTAAGCTATAAGAGAGTGACACAGTCTATATATTAACAGACACAAGTAAATATAATGGAAATATCTATATCTGTGGTAAGTAAAATGCTCCTTTACTCCCTTAGCCACCTTTGAGTTTTGTTTTTTTGTTTTTCCTGTCCCATTTGGTTCTTTAGCCGTCAGAATTGTTGTCGGAAGACCAGCAAGGACACCCAATTGATTTACTTTGCCAAATGGATCATCACGGCCTTGCCGTATTGGTCCATTTGATCGACCTTTGTTGTTATTATTTATTTTATTTTCAGTTGTTACAGACGGGACAGACATGACTGAGGGATAGGAAAGGGAGAAAGAAAGATGAAGGAAAAGAAAAACAGAAGGGAAGAGGGACAGTGAGAGAGAGCACTTAAAAAGAGAAAGAAGAGAAAAAAAAATCTCCTGGATCATCTGTTGAGAGAAAAAGAAGAGAAAACAAGCAAAAAAAACAGAGCAACATACTAAACACAACACCATCACGTTAATCTAGCTAAGTGTAAACTGCAGTAAATACTAAATATTGAATGTTGATGTGTAGCAAGAGGACCGACAGCGCACAATGTGCTTGGAAATAGCAGCCAATAGAGGTGTAGTTTATGTCTATGAACAGTGAACACCCGTGTGCACACCTGTGTGGATAAGCGCGCTTGTATTCAAAAGGTTTCCCCATGTAATGGTCTGCTAGAGGATGTAGAGAGCCATAGCCCTGTCCCCCAGGGCATCCAGAGGCCCCAGAGTGCGAGAGCCCAAGGAGGACCACCGGAGGGGCATCCATGTAGTGGGGCAGAAGAAGAATTATGGAAGGAGCAGTTAATTGGAAGAACTGTAGATTTTGACCAGTTAATTGAATAATCTGAAACTCTTGAAAACCAGTTTATTAGAGTAATTACCTCAGAAAGGTTGGTTTGTGAGTTTTGGAGAAAAAGCAACACATCATCTGCATAAAGACTGATTTTATGTTCTACGTTCTTACATTTTATGTCCTTAATTGTTGTAGCCTGTCTAAATGCTGCGTGTGGTTCGATAAAAATTGCAAAAAGTGAGGGGAAGAGTGGGCATCCCTGTCTGGTGCCCCTCAGGAGACAGAAGCTGGAGGATGTCTGGTCATTTGTTCTGACACAAGCTGTTGGGGAATTATATAATATTCTTTGCCAGTTTATGAACATGCGGAGTGAAGCGGAAGAAAAGTGCGAGAGAGAGAGAGTGAGAGAAAGAAAAAAAAAACCCACAGCTTGCGTCTTTCACATCAAAGATCCGGCTCTAAGACCGGTCGCCGGTTCGATCCCTGGGCTCTCTGTCCTGGTCATTGTGTCCTTGGGCAAGACACTTTACCTACCGCCTACTGGTGATGGCCAGAGGGGCCGATGTGTGTGTGACTCATATCAGGCGCAGACCCTTGTCTCCGCTCTGTGAGTCACAGCGGCTGAGAGGGAAACGCTGTAGCAGACCCCTTTGCCCCGAGATGAAAGCATTTTCCACTACACATAATGCGCATGAAAATAATACACACATTGTATAATCAGAGCACCAAAAGGCCAGAAATACATTCGCTGCATACAATGAAGCTGCTGTGCCATTTGGTTTACTGCACAGGGCCCTGGAGCCAAGTTCAAGCGACACGGTGAGAGCTGTAGTGCTGCACAGAGCCATGTTTGAACGAAGCTCCAGCGAGGTGTTTCCTCACACGCTACCTGGGGCCAAGGTGGGGGTTGAAATGGTGTTCATTTTAACTGTTTTTTTATGACGTGACAAAGTTATTGCTGCAGGTGAGGACAGCGCGGGGAGGGACGTATGGCGGAAGAGCAGCGATGTGAGCGTTTGCATTCACGGGAACGCCAATGAATGCAAGAGAACAGTTTTCTCGCCACTCGTGGCTGGTTTTCATGTTCCCACGGAGTTGGAGCCAAGGTTTCCTGATGTGTCCGTCGGGAGTCGAGTACAGAAGACCAAACTGAAGAGGGTCTGGAAAATGGCGGCTGCTTTGAGTAACGTAAACAGATCATAAAAAGGCTCTTCAGTTTGACTTTGGGAGTCGAGTGCAGCTCAAGACTCCCAGTTTATAGACTGGAGTTGGAGTAGGCATCACTTCAGCAGTCTCTCCTCTGATTTGGGTCACATCCAAGACTCAGGGAGCGATGTTTCTGTGTGTTTAGACGTTACAGATCTCTAGTCACTTAATAAAACCTACATTCACTCACATTTGATATACCACTGTGGCAGAAGTTAGTTCAATATGGGGAAATTCACCGGGTCACTGCAACAAGGAGGCCTTCCAGGACATATTACATCAGCTCAGTCTTACAAGTGGAGTCAGATATTTTGGCTGCTCTCTGAGAGTTGCCACTTTTTCGAGACTGTCTCCACCCGTCCCGGCAGAGGTGTTGGCAGTGGTACCTCAAGCTTGGAGACAGGTTTCCAGCCGACCTTGGTCTTGCCTCAGTCGAATATTACAACGGTCTGTCTTCTTGATAAATAAATTTCTGAGAAAAGCTGTTGTGAGTTCACAGTATGAGCTCTGGAAGTGAGTACGGTGTGGTTTGGAGGCCTCGAATGTTGATGCTGGCACAGCGAGGTGTAAAAGTTATGCAGGCACACCGCAAAACTGTAAACTAGGACTTCCTTGTTCAGTAGTGTGCCACCGTTTTCTGACATTGTGTGTGAAATATGGCAATTTGGCAATGTGTTTGGACTTATGGGAATTTCAGGGGGTAGTAATAACAGCATGAACACTGAAAAAGGAATTTGAAGTGAGACTGTGAAGCTTTTGAAAGAAGGAAAGCAAAAAGTAAAATTTATGAACGCACCCTTGTTCAGTTAATTCCTTTCCCCCCCCTCTCTCCTTGCTCTCTAGCTTTCCTTCTCCCTGAGAGTGACTGAGTCAAACCCTTTCGTCTCCTCTGGCCTGTAAATCCAATCAGAAGTGTATGCGTGACGTAATGCAAGAATGAATTAATGATTCATAAATGAAAGAAACTGAATTAAAGCGTAAGAAAGGGAAAAACAGCAAACCCACTACATGTTGGAAAAAAGTTGGGGGAGACCGATGCAAGTTTAAAATGTCTTGCATGTTTGTTTTCACTTTGGTTTGGGGAAGCTGGATATTATCTTCCATCTCATTTCATCAACTCCAGTCAGCATGAGTGATTATCACTGGAGACATGAAATAAACGGGCTACTTTAAATATGTGGATGAAATGAAAAAAATGATCCAAAATATATCAAATGCAGTCAAAAACTTTCACTTTGGATGCAGCACTTTGCCTACAAAAGTGTGGATTTTGTCGCATGTTTTTTGGGAAACCGTAGTTGTCACGGGTCATGTTGTGCTGTTTGGATGATTTCTGCTTCCCCCAGTGTGTGGGACTCTGAAAGGCCACCTGTTAGGCTTGCAGCTTACTGTGACTGTAGTAGATGTTTTTATCTTCATTAAGAGCTTCAGCATTTTTGCAAATGCAGGCTCTGGAGGCAAAAACAAACGAAATCACTCTGATAATATCATGAGGGGGATCTCACTTTGGATGTAACTGCAAATTGACTGGAGTTAACCTCTTTTGCCAAAATCTTCACCCTTTTTTTTAAGTGTCTCTCACAAGATTCCCAGCTTTATTATTGTGTATCAAATGGTAAATGGTACTGCCAGGATTTAGGTTTATGAGGGACTATTAATTCGATTTTTTTAAATTGTTGTTTTTTAGTATTTATAAGTGGTGGCTGAAGGCAGGTTGGATTTCATGTAATGATTTTAATCTTGGGCATTTTATCAAATGTTTAGTTTTGGCTTACACTGTAAAATGCAGTACAACCCTACTATAGCAACTCCAGGAGATTGCACCGTTTTAGCTTTTGAAACAGACATAACTACTATTAGATAGTTAATTCACAATGAATTATTGTGATGTAAGCCTTTTTTATATTCAGCTCAATTCCGTTTTATTTATATTGGGCCAAATGACAATACGAGTTGCCTCAAAGTGCTTTATACTGCAAGTTAAGGACCCAACAATATAGAGAAAAACCATCAGCAACAGCTATGAGCAAGCACTTGGTGAACGTGGGAAGGAAAAACTCCACTTCAACAGGAAGCAGAACCAGGCTCAGGGAAGGTCAGCCATCTGCAATTATGTAAAGTACACATGTGAACATTTTAACTTCATTGTGGACTTGAGTATTTTTGATACAGGGCCAGATTTAGCCCCTCAATTTTTTATTTTTTGCTTCTACTGACTGATTTTATATACGATTTCTGCTATTTTCCCTTTAAGAAATATTTACTTCTGTACATTTACCTCATGTTTGACTGTTTGGAACTTAGATAACTGTTGCATACTGCTGCGGCAGGATGCGGCTCACATCTTACTTGGCGATTGTCAGCCCTGTAATTGTTTTTTAAGAGTTAAGTTTTACGCTGTTTTATCTGTGCCCTGTGTAGTCTATATGAGCCTCTGCCACTGTTCCATAGAGGAAGCTCCTGTCTGGCAAACAGTCAGCGTAAGCTGGTTCATAAATATTAGTTTAAGGCCTCGGCCCGCCATGTTCTGCCATCTCCTCTCGGCAGCCAGGGTCAGAGGAGCCATAAAACATGATTAAGTGAAGGAGCTGTAGCTGTAAAGTTCATTCAAGCCGCTCATGGATGAAAAATGACAGTGAAATCAGTCGCAGCATGGGAACACGTCTGGGCTCTTGGTAATGATTAAACCCCTGGTTTGGATAACCAGTGGCAGACGGACACAGAGCTGTGATATCTAGGAGAGCAGAAACATCTGCAGTGTGTTCTTTTTATCACATAATGAGATTTGCAAAGGAAGATTTAGGGTTTGTAGTACAGTCTGAGCTATACAGCAATTATCTAGACTGCACTAACATAACATTGCAGGACATGCCGGTCACAAATCATGTGGACACTGTCACATTTACCGTAATAAGCAAGATAATGCAGCAGGTTACTGATTGCATCCTTTGAAGAAGAAACACTGCAGCTGTGTTACTGGCCATAAACTAAGCAAGAATATACAATATACACCATTGTATTCACGTGTCTCATGGCACCAGCGACTCTTTCAGTAATTAAGAAGACTGCACCTTGTTTGAAATTGTCTCTGAAACAACATCAGAAGTGGTTTGCACAAACTGTTACGACTTTCAGCAGTTTTTTGTCAGTTTCGTGTAGACTGCACTACCGCAGCTCCAGGTGCCCTTCTGCTGGACTTCAAGCAGACTTCAAAGCCTGGACTGTCCATTTATTCTGCAGTCACACTACAGGAAACATTGTTTGGCCACTGCAGCACAAACAAAATTACTGATATCCAGTGTTGGGCAAGTTACTTTGAAAAAGTAATTACTTAGAGTTACTAGTTACTTCTTCAAAAAAGTAACTGAGTTAGTAAGTGAGTTACAAGATTCTAAAAGTAATTAATTACTTGAAAAGTAACTATTGCGTTACTTAATTTCTTTTTTTTTAACCCTCTGGGGTCCAGGGTGTAATTGGCCATTTTGAACTACTTTTGATGTTTCCTCCACATTTCACCTTTAAAAACTATTTACTTTCCCTTGTTTGGTATCATCCTTTTCAGCACAACCTCACGTGTCTGAATTTACAGTTATGTTTTCATTTTGACATACTGTATTAACACAAGTGATCTAAAATCAGACAAAAAACATAAAATCAGAGTAGAAAAAGTTATATCTTTTACTGTAACAACCACAAACATGTTTAATGAATCATATTTCATAACTTTAGATGCAAATATAAATGGTCAATTTTAAAATCATATGCACAAGTTTAGCAAACAACAAAGTTATTTGCAGCCATTTACCTTTTACCCTTTTTTAAATAACCACTTCAACCTATTTACATAACCATCAGGTGTTCTGCATTCAATAAGATGCCACACAAATTATCTGTGCCACTCCAAAAAAATAATTTCTGTCCACTATAAAGGAGAACATCACAGCCTGATACCTGCAGATCTGACAGCAGCAGGTGTATCACTCCTGTTTCTACCTGGAGACAGCAGTCGCCTCATTGTTCTGACACACAACACAAAACTATCCACAACACTACACACTAACTACACAAGACAACACATTAACTACACACTCCAAACATGCTAAACGTCACAAATGTCTCACATCTCAAAACTCGCTCTCTCTCTTTTTTTGCTGTTTTTATCTCTGTCTCTCTCTCTCACCGTCACTCCTAACTCCCCCCTCTTCCTAAACAACCAAATGTCATGTTGCCATATCATTTTTTGATTGGTTGACATGGTGCATTTTTCCACCAACACAAACGGGCTGGTTTTTTTGTTTTTGTTTTTTTTTGGTCATAAGCAGAGAGTGCTTGCTAGCGCTGTCCTTAGACACTGAACGTGGCAAAACTATTCAGGAAAAACACGCGTATATATTGTTTATCATGACTCTGGTTTTACGTGGCCTATTAACACAATTTAAAAACTGGTATATATCACCTTGTTGCTTTGTCATCTTAAAGTGGTCATGTGATTGGCTTACCACGACTACATTTCCTTCGTTCCTGAGTTTCAAAAATGGTATTTTTTAATTTTGTGAATGAGACTCCCTCATGATTCATGGCTACTGACCAGCCAATCAGTGACATGCAGTCTGATGACATCACATTTTAGTACCAGTTTGGATTGCTTGGAACCGCGGCCGAGCAGGTACCGAAAAAATACCTGGTACTATGACCTAATGGAAAACCCTGGAAACCGTGGTCAACCTATCCAATAAGCTGCTAGTGGAAAAGGGACTATAGAGTCCTCCCAGGCCCTCATAGAAATAGTGATGTTTTTTCACCAGAACAGCAGTTTAACTTCAAATTTACCATTTAACCTTGCACTTATATTATATATTGTATATATATATATATTACCAGTTGGCAACCAGTTAACAACCAGTCCAACTCCAGTCTATTGCAAAGAGACGAGTCTCAGACCAGTTGTGCTCATCAACACAGAATGATTCGACTGATTCATTGAGATATGTTAAAAATTTGTCTGCATTCATAAATTAGGAGGCAATCATTTCCAGATCGTCACCAGTCTGTCTTGTAATGATTGCAATCAGCCCGACTTGGACCTCAATTGGTTGGAGACAGGTTGCAATGACTTCCAGTGGTGGTCATGCACAGGCTGAGGGTGTTGCAGGCCCAACATCTGGGGGCGACTGCTTGCAATCGGTCACTGAAAACTTTAATGCAAACATGTCAGTCAGTATGACTGACTACAGACCAACTATCAGTAAAAAACATGAGTAATGAGTGAATGGCGTTATAGACGGAGCTTTAGGTTTAGTGTTTGCATGCATTCTTCTCTTCACTATGTTTTGTCATGTAAAAAAAGGAGCTGCATTGGCTGGGCAAGAAGGATATCGTCCAGTATAGCGTCCCAGCACAGTAAGTTCAACAAAGAAAGTTTTTTGTTTCACTTTATCACACTGACATTTAAAAAGCATATCATTTGAATGTGCTTCCTCTCGGGCAACATCCATAGCTCTCTTGATCAAACAGACAGGAAGGTAATGCCTTTTGTTAGCGCTGCTGAATGACACTGACGCTGCCAGGAGTAATTACGGGTAATTGGCAGGACAATGAGGTGATGACAGCTGTGGATTCGTTGCAACATAAGGGCAGGGATGGGCCCAACCCTCAATATGGGCAGTACTCTTAACTCACTCCCCACCACTGTCATGACTGACTGGGCACAATTAAGGCACACAATAACCTTTTTGTGGAACCCCGTCCGGTGCATATCAACATCACATCTGAAGGAGGGAATTGATTTTTTTTCCACACCATACTTTTTCTGTGTGTTGCCCTAGAGAAGCATTTATTTTAATCAAAGAAAAGAAAGACAAATAAATGTATTCACGAAAGGGTTTATAGGTCTGCAGGAACCTCAATCAAAATAAACCTTTGAGAGGTGTAAGAAAATACTTGGAGGACAGAGGCCTGGCTTTAATGATGATAGCCAGAATGAGGAAGTATTGCATGGCTCTTAAACACTGTATTAGTTATTCTTTTCATTTTGTGTGACAGCTTGTTTCTGTGGTAGCAAAGGTTTAAAAAAGAAAAAGCAGAAAGAACCCGACAGTTAATTCACTTGTCGTTCTTGGCACCGGAGGACCTTCCTTCCTCTCCACCCTCAAGTCAAATGAGGGATTTGGTGGTTAAGAAAAAAATGGAATTGGTTGTTGTTGGGAATTTCCTGTCAAATTTGCTGAGTGCTTCTTTTGCTCAGCAACACATTAACCTCTGTTTGCCTGTGGGAAGAACCGAGCCCAAAGCCCTTTCAAACTAAAGACGGACCCAGTGCCTGGGAAAGTAATCCTATTTATTCCATTTTCTTTTCTTTTTTTTCCAGCTGGAGGAGGTTCCCTGTTCACACTTGAGTCATGTTCTGAGTCATTTAGTGTTGAAGCTGGGGCAGATGGATGGGTCAACATAACATTTAGATTAGAGATCACTGTTTGTTTCCCTTGTGTCAGCATTTCTGTACAGATGTGCAAAAAGTTAGATTTTTATTATGTAGCTAATGAGAAAGTGGCTTTTCAGCCTTGTTTTGATTATAAATGAAGCCCCAGAAGTAAATCAACAGCAATCTCAACTTCACTTCAACTGAGCATTTTAACAATAGCAGCCATACTGAAAGCAGTCAGGAGGTGCACACATAGAGTACCTTGAGTGATGGATCATCCAAATTTAGGGGTTGAGATTATAATTTTGTAATAAACTTCTTAAAGTTATACTTCTGTCCTTCCAGTAAAAAAATAAAATAAATAAATAAAATGAAAATTTTCTTTTCTTCTTTCTAGCAGAAGCGTCAGAGTTAGTCTCCAATGTGAGAGAGCTTTAACTTTTCTAACTTGAAAATGAACCGATAAACATATCAACCAGAATATGTCATTGTTAAGTTAAACATTTAATCTTCATTGCAGTTTTTAAAGGGACTTATTTTTTTTACACTTATTAAATCATAGTATTTAAATATGGGTCAGCAACTGTTTCCAAATTTATAATTCTAATTTCTTGGTCCAGTGTGGTAAACCTTCACCTGATATACTTTTTTCCAGAGTAAACAAATCAATAAATTGTTGCTATAAAAGTAACAGGATGGACAGAGAGTGGCTAACTATGGCACACAAATTTTAACCTGTTTGTTGTGGTGAAGAAAGACACAGTGAGCATTGAGAGACAAAAAAAAGAGCAATAGCGATAAAGAGTCATGAGACATTAAACGGACTAATACTGAAACTAATACACACAGAAATGTCAGCCTATTGAGAACAAAAATGGTAATATCCCTGCACAAATCATTCTTGTTATCAATCTAATAAAAGTATTTTAAATCTGGGCTGTTTATTGAGACTTTGTGTATTACCCAATGGCACGGCAATGAACTTTGGTGGAACAAAGCCCCCATTGAACTTTTCCCTCATAGATAAAACTTAAAGTGAATCAGTGGCTTAATATGAAGACAGATAGGGGAGAAAGAAAATACAGTTTTGCTTTTTATTTTTGCAGAGGTCAACAAAGTTTAGAAACAGTCTTTTGCAGGAGGGAAAACCACCACTGTAATGATAAATGATAAAATACTGTATTAAAAAATATATTCAACAAAGAGGCGTACAGAGGCTGCTCTTGAGTGCAAAAGAAAGAAGTATTAAAGGTTACTTTTACTCATTTAAAAATCACATAGGCTTGATTTGCAATAGAAAGATGGTGTTACTTCAAGGCTACGTCCACACGTACCCGGGTATTTTTGAAAATGCAGATTTTTCTATGCGTTTGCACCTTTCGTCCACACGTAAACGGCAATTTTTAAAAACTCCGACCAGGGTGGATATTTTTGAAAACTCAGTTTTTGCATTTACGCGTGGACAAGAAAAACGGAGAAAACGGAGAAAACGCAGCGTCAAAGGTGTGCGCATTTTTTGACGTCACACTGTGCGCCACGTTATTGTTTCGGTGAAATGAATTTCTACAATGCTGTTACTGTTAATTGTACTCTCTGCAGTGTTTAAATGCTTACATATACACACACAGTTACTGTCCCTCCACACATACGACTCGGTTCTGCTTCTATGCCCCAGCTTTGTTTACTTTTTCCCACCGAGGCTTTTAGACTTCTGATTGGCCAACATTTCTGCACGGTTAGGAATATATCGCCACCTGTTGCTTTGGCATGTTCCTAGCAGCGTTTTCCTTCATTTCTGTCTTTACGTGTGGACGGGATTATTTTTTAAAACGAAAATGGAAAATCTCTGTTTTCAAAAATACCCGTGTACGTGTGGACGTAGCCTAAAAGTGTGCATATAGTAAACGGTCCAACGCATTCATTTACCTCCTTCCTACAGTCGTAGCTTAAGTGCGTATAAAATAATTTAACAGCTGCTAAAAGCGTTCACTTCTCTGTTGTTACGACACCTTGTCATAGACGTCCAACAGCAACATTGCCAAGATAGACTGATCATCGATCATCGTGCATGAGGTGATAAGATTCGATAACCTGCCATGGAACTTAGTTTTGGTCAAAATGTATACAAACTGTAAATGCCAACACCCTGAAACCTTCTGACACGGTGTGAGAATGTCACCTTTCGTACATTTAACACATCAATTTAAGTAAAACAGGCCTTTTTGAAAGGTGGGACTCATATGGAGCTGTCTTAATTTGACTATCATCCCTCAGGGGAACACATCACTGTAGCCTTGGAGGCAGACGGACAACATCATTGTGAGTGTGTGTGTTTATGCCAGACACTAAAGGGCAGACTGGTGGCAGAGTGTTATCTCTTCCATCAGTGCTTGTGTCTCGTCAGTGCAGGATGACGAACTCAAAGGTCGCAGCGTGTCGCCAGCGAAATGTCACCAGGCCGTTCCCGTCCCGTTCCCCTGTCTGTCATGTAGTGTCGCTGTGAACAACAGGCTCCCGTGTTGCTGCTGAGGGACATTAAAACATCAAACATCCTGGTGACCTGATCGTGGACAAAGCTCCTGTTTATGTAATGTGGTGGCATGCAAGGGAATTTAAAATCGCTGTGACTCAGCAAACAAGACTGAAGCAAATAAAAAGCACTGTAACTGAGCTCTTTTATTAGCACACTTTGTTTACTGAAGTTGGCGCCTGGATAGTACACAAAAAGCTCTTTTGTTTGACTTGACTTTTTTCTCCTGTGACCAGCGTACAATACACATTTTTGGGGTGAAGGAGAATGAAAACAGGGAATGAATAGGGAGCCTGTGGAGAGTTGTGTCAGAATGTGCTGATGATAAGCTTGGCATGGCTAATATTGAGCGCGCAGAGACAGAGCGTAGCTATCTGTGCCGTGCATTTTGAAGTCGTCTGTGGGAAAGAGACAGGCCTTAGTGTGGGAAATGGCCTTCTTTTGATACGGTGCTGAAAATCAGCAGTCCACCATTATCTTCGATGGAAAGTTCAGCTTGGTTTGGAGAGGCCAAATGCAGAATTAGGGTTTTTGTCCACTGGTCTGACCCTGTGTCATCCTCATGGACTCAGCTAGTAAGCAGAGCCTTTGAGGATTCTTGATAAATTGGGCAGATAAGTGGTTTGATACAAATCTCCAGCCACGAAATTTGGCTCTATTAGATTGAAAGTGGAATTGATAAATGTGAGCAATGTTGCCGCTCATGAAACCAACCCGCTTGCCGTCTGCCTCGCCCCTCTTGTCTGTCTCTAGTCCTTCTGGCTCCAGGCCTGAGTCACATGGTTGACTGATCAAGTCGGGGTGTTGAAGCGAGCTCAGTGGGTGAAATGCAGGAGCTCTGATGGGCTGCTGCTAGGGCTGAAATCAGTCTTAGTAGGCCAAGCCCTCTCTGTGGCACGCAGAGGAACACAAACGCACTTTTCTACCCTCCTCCCGCTTCCCTCTGACCTCCGTCAGGCTTGGCCATGGAGTTCAGCATGCCCACGGGTTCACCTCTCTCCTTGCGCGCCAGCATGGAGAACAAAAAAACAAAAAACATGAAAAACAAAAGGGATGTTTTGATTCCATGACTGCAATCTAAGAACTGCATATATTTTTCTAAATTTATCTATCGCACTTGGGTAAAGAAGACTACTGGTGCTAGCACTGCTAACTTTAGCATGCTAAAATTAAGCCAACATGTGCAGTGTCATGCATGGTGCAAAGTGCAACACATTTCCCCAGTGAAAAACTATTTTAGTATTTAGTATTGATGAATGTGACTGAACAGTCATTAATTCATTAATCAAAAATAGTTTCCTGCAGTTGACAGCCAACCTTGCATAGCATGCGGGAAGCTAACAGCAGCATGTTAGCAGGTATTTCACCCCTGCTACACCAACAGCTCGTGTTTGGGTGGTTGCAAATGTTTTTTACTTAAAGACAAACTGTCACTAAACGTGACCTGACATGACTGAAAAGATCTGACATGAGGGATTTGTCTCCGTCTTGCTCGCTATGCAGCTTCTTTATCCAAGAAGCTAGAAGGACCTTGGATCAGAGTAACACTGGTTGGTAAGCTTTTGTTAGTTTTGGTAACGTTTGTTTTGTTGTTGTATTTATCCTGTGCTACGTTTAATGTGTTATTTCACTAATACTAATACAAATACAGTAAATGTGTATTCTTGGATTTATCTATTTATTTTTGTTACATGGTTTTGATTTTGTTACATGGTTACAAAATCAGGAAGGCTGTTTAACCCTTTAAGACCTACCATAGAACCAAGTCCGCCAGAGCTTATATTATATTTTTACATGCTGTAGAGCCATTTTTGGGAGCATTTCAAGTTGCTATACATCAATACAACCATTACAGCCTAGATTTTAATAATATGTATGAATTAAGTGCATAGTGATTACATAAATTGCAAAAAAGTGCAATAAACTACAAAAAAATTGAAAATCTTTTTTTTTAACATATATTTCTAGTTAGAGAAATTTAAGAGGCTTATCCCTCAAAACTGTAAATACAAAAAAGTTGCACAAAATAGTTTCCCACCACAGGAAATTTATTTTGAGTGCCTTCATAGTTTTATTTTTGAAATACACCAATTTTTATACACTGCAGGAAAAACGAAAATAAATATTATACTGCAAATTTGCAAAAAAGCAGCATATGCATCAAAATAAACTATTTCCAGCAGTGCAATATGAGTCCTAAGCATCCCAGAAACGACACAGAAAGTCATAAAGTCAAACATAACTTTTAAAAACACCAGTATAGGCTCATTGAGGCCCGGAAGGTAAAAAACTACATTTCCGCGAAAATGATGTCACTTCCGGTTTTGGCCAGATCATGGCGGACATGCGATAGTTCGCGACGTCTAATCCAATGTAGGAAGTGTTATGAACAGCTGATCGGATCGGCAAAGCGTGTTTCTGGAATATTATGTTTTTGTTGCTACAAGCGCTTTTTATGCAGTTTTTGCAAAGCTATATGTGGAAGGAAACTGTGACCTAGCACAAGCTGATGGCATAAGATGTAAGTACAACTCCTCCGTTTCATATGCAAAAAAAATTATTGCGCTAGCTCACGTGGTTGCAGTGCTACCGCGATTTAAAAATAGTTACGCAAAACAGAGCATGCCCGCTCCAACCGGTTTTAAAGGGTTAAGTCATAGTTGATAGTTCCTTACGTAGAAAGAATAATTTCTGATTTTTTCCATGGGCAGGAAAACCAATTATTTCTGAAACACTGGTATTGGATTCATACTCAGTCTGCAGATACTCGTATCCAAGGTATCACTATCAGCAAAGCACCAAGGAGCAGCCTATGACTCAACAGCAAGAAACATTAATGGCTACTGGCTATGCCAACTAGCTTTAATTTTCCAAATAGCAGTGTCTTTTCCTAGCTGCCTTTTGTTTGAGTAGCACACACATATGAAAGGACAATACACACCTAAAAGCCGAAAGTTGTGGAGGAACAGGTGCCTGTGGGGGACAAAAAAGTTATCAGGTAAATAACTGCATGAACTGTGACCTAATGTATATTATTTTTATCAGTATTGATCATATTTAGACTCTGTTCAGCTCTCCTTCAAAGTAGTCAGAGATCAGATACACTTACAGGAGCTGTCACATCTGACACATCTGACACCTCCAGCAACGGAAATCCTTCACTAGCAATCAGGTTACTTCAACAACACCTGCTGGAGTTTGGAAGAGAGGAAGGGTGAAGGAAACAGGAAACAAGGGATAGAGAGAGAGGGGGAAAAGGGCGAATTCTCAGGCTGCCCTTTCCCCATTCTCCCCCACCTCACCACCCGAACCCAGGCTCATTAACTCAATTCATAATCGACCCTTTCTGTCCCTCTCCCCTCCTCTCACCCCTACTGGCCAGGGGAGGTAGATGTGGAGGGGGAGAGGTAGCTGAGCTCATTAGGGCAAGGATCATCGCTCTTAAAATGCCCGCCGCTGCAAAGTAAAAACATCCTCACCAAAAGCACGCTTAATTTTCCACAGTTTCGTGTCAAAAGAATGGCCTGACAGTCGGTGGACTGTGTACTCTGTCTTGCTGACGTCTTTCAATTTTCCTTTCGCTTCCTCCTTTTTTCCCCTCTTGGCCGTCCAGGCAGCTTGAAGCAGAACCGCTAAATGGGGATAATTGGAGTGGGGAAAGTGGCCGGCCCTTGTCTGACCAATCTTCTCACACAACAATCAGCAGATTGTTCCCAGTGACACAACAACATTCTAGTGTAGATTTGGACCGTAATTAGCAAGCAGCTACCGACATGCATGTCAGATATGGTTATACATAGCGAATCGATTGAATCTTTCCCCCCCTCGCTGTTTTTGCAACAACCCAGCCTTTTCATACTTCTGGTTTTTCTGTTCCAAGCTGCAGCGGGTGCACTCATGGAGCGTTAGATCGGTGTTGTGAGGAGGTTTGTTTGCTGTCTCTGGAGATGAGACGAATAGTCAGTTGGAGGGGCCCTGTTTTTTTGTGTGCCTGACTGGACGCTGGTTAACCATCTAATGAGGGCAGAGTGAACGTATCCACAGAGCCAGAACAGCAGGAGCTCACGCTGTCTGTCCCCCCCTCCCTGCATACGATCCTAACACGCGCACACACACACACACACACGTGCACACACACACACACACACAAGGATGAACTTTTTCTGACACTTGCTTCATGTACACTCAAACATACACAGAGTTAGGGGCTGTTTGTCTTGCTTTTAAAGTCTAAATTCTCTGTTTCTTTTGCTTACTCATGTGAAAATAATCTTTGCCGTGATTGCTGATTAGACACACACACGCGCACACACACATCCACATTGTCTGAAGGGTTCACAGAGTGCTCACAGTTGCTTGGTGCTGTTTGTTTACTGTGCAGGCAACATCCAATACTGTGGACCAGATAAAAATGCTATTTCTCTGCTAAGTGTTTTTGCAGGCTCAAAAGTCTTCATACAACAATTGCTGGTGTTTGTTTCATTCAACTGGTTTCAACGCTAATCCAAACAACATGATCATGAGCCGGATGAGCTAGCATGTCACTGACGTTGGCAAACAACAGAGCTACAGTTTAGACTGAGTTAGCTCTTTGATTATGTCCTGGATCAAACTGTCTGACAAAAATACTAAATGCACTGCTATTTAAAATGAAATAAAGGAAATACACTGTGAATGTCTTTAGTCTGCAGAACTTTAGATTTCTGGGTTGCAAACATGTAACTTTAACCTTCATTAGTGATAAACTCTAGCATTGTTCAAACATGGGCCTTACCTAACCTTCTCACAAAGAGAAAGAAACTTTTTCCTCATCCTTTTGTCACATAAGGCAACCTGCCTTGGAGAAACTAACCTCTACATTACCACCTTCTTCTTTGGAAAATGATAGTACACCGTCTAAGATGTCAATGCAAACAAACTGTAATGGAGAACAATTTAAAACCAGTAGGGCAACATATCAAGTTTTACGACGTAGGCAAATGTTTGCAGGAACTGGGTTAATATTGGCTGCATGTATTGATCCCAAACCTGTATACTGTATGTCATTCAGCATTAGCGGCACTTTTACTGATGGAGATGATCATTTATGCATCTCTATGCTTAACGGATGCTGGCTTTTGAACTGTGAAGTGATATTATGCTGCATGCTGCATTATTTCTGAGTTCTAAATTTTTAGAAATGTCAGTTCAGTTCAGCATATTTTTAAACATCCCATCAACATGTTTGAAATGAGTTTGGGCTCAAAGAAGGTGGTAGTAGCTGACATTTTTGCAAAGTGGACATGTTCCACACTAGAATGTGTTCTGCACTAGAAACCAGATGACAGCTTCTAGACAATCAGAAAAGCAGATCTGCAACAAAGAGTAAAGAGTAAAAGTAAGACAGCAACCTCCTGCAACTCCTAAGGAGAGTTCCCCCGATATTGTGCAACACTCTCAGCCTCTCGTGAAGCGACTGCACAATCGTTTTTTTCGTACCATATTTTCCACTGTTTTCCTTAGAATGACTATAACATCAGATACCAAGCAAGCTGACCAGCAAATCTCAGAGACATACCTGGGACTGATAACTATCATTACTCAGTCTCAAGTTGCAAATGCTACTCCTTACTGAAATCTATGAGATTACTATAACATGTTACTGAAAAACAGATTAGTGCTAAAATGCAACCTAATCCGCTTAATCACAGCTGACCAATAAGCAGCTTTTAGTAATCAGCATTTACTCATGAGTTCATAAAATGAACCAAACCTACACATACAGACTTTCTCCTGAGAATCGACACTTTTACATACTCCTGTTTCATTTTCCCCAAATTCACTAACAACCTTTAATTTTGCCATCAACAGGCACCAGCACTTATTTCTCAGTGTGTGCTGTTATCATACTGCTGGTGCCACTATTTATGCTATTTTACCAACTTTTAGAAGAAACAAAGGTTCATTCTACCAGAGTAAAGACATAAATAGTGGTTGTTTGGGGCATTCCTAATGCACTAAGCATTCTGACCAAATGGATAAGTCAAAAAGGTCACATGGGGCCATAAACCTTGAGTCATCACTTCATGATATTTAGAAGACATCTTTTATCATCATGTGTCACAGAGACAGAGAGCAGACATGGCTGACTGCTAGATAGCATCAGTGGGTGTAAGCGATACCACTGAGCGCAGAGTCCTGAGTCTCATGGCTAGGTCATCCTCATGGCCTGCACGTGATGACAAACAAGTTGTCTGATGGCCTTGAAGTGAGATGTGAAAAATACCTCAGACCTATTCCCGTCCAGAATTATTTATACAAACTAAATGGGGAAACTATGGAAATAACTGGCCTCAAAGTAAGAGCGCACAACCGCAGTGTGTGTTTTGGATCCGTCGTCTGCGCTTACGTTTGAGTAAATGAAATTAGCGATGTGTGTCGCAGGTGATGTGAGGTCAGTGTTGCATTTGTGTATTTATATATGTGTGAATATGTGTGTGTTTGTTTTGAGTTTCAAGAGGTAAGCGGGTGGAAGTCAAACTACCAAAGGGTAAGTCGGCGCAGGAAGTCTGATGTGAAAATCAAACATCCCATTAAGTTGTCAGAGGCAGCCAAGAGCAATAACACTGCAGATGGCCTGTACCAACACAGAGCAGAGCAGCTATCTGAACGCTACACCAACAGAGGTCGATTATCTTGTTAATAATTTCACCTCCTCACTACGTACGACTCTGGATACTGTAGCTCCAGTGAAAACTAAGGTCTCTAATCAGAAGTACCTGACCCCGTGGTATAATTCTCAAACACGTACCCTAAAGCAGATGACTCGTAATCTGGAGAGGAAATGGCGTGTCACAAATTTAGAGGATCATCATTTAGCCTGGAGAAATAGTTTGTTGCTTTATAAGAAAGCCCTCCGCAAAGCCAGAACAGCTTACTACTCATCACTGATTGAAGAAAATAAGAACAACCCCAGGTTTCTCTTCAGCACTGTAGCCAGGCTGACAAAAAGTCAGAGCTCTTTTGAGCCAACCATCCCTTTAACGTTAACTAGTGATGACTTCATGAACTTCTTCACAAATAAAATTTTTATCATTAGAGAAAAAATTACCAATAATCATCCCACAGATGTAATATTATCTACAGCTACTCTTAGTTCCATTGATGTTAAGTTAGACTCTTTTTTTCCAATCGATCTTTCTGAGTTAACTTCAATAATTACTTCCTCCAAACCATCAACGTGTCTTTTAGACCCCATTCCTACAAAACTGCTCAAAGAAGTCCTGCCATTGATTAATTCTTCGATCTTATATATGATCAACCTATCTCTAATAATCGGCTATGTACCACAGGCCTTCAAGGTGGCTGCAGTTAAACCTTTACTCAAAAAGCCATCTCTAGACCCAGCAGTCTTAGCTAATTATAGGCCAATCTCCAACCTTCCTTTCATATCAAAAATCCTTGAAAGAGTAGTTGTCAAACAGCTAACAGATCATCTGCAGAGGAATGGTTTATTTGAAGAGTTTCAGTCAGGTTTCAGAGTTCATCACAGCACAGAAACAGCTTTATTGAAGGTTACAAATGATCTTCTTATGGCCTCTGACAGTGGACTCATCTCTGTGCTTGTCCTTCTTGACCTTAGTGCAGCATTCGATACTGTTGACCATAATATTCTATTAGAGCAATTAGAACATGCTGTAGGTATTACAGGTATTGCACTGCAGTGGTTTGTATCATATCTATCTAATAGACTCCAATTTGTGCATGTAAATGGAGAGTCCTCTTCACACACTGAGGTTAATTATGGAGTTCCACAGGGTTCGGTGCTAGGACCAATTCTGTTTACATTATACATGCTTCCCCTAGGCAGCATCATTAGAAGACATAGCATACATTTTCACTGCTATGCAGATGACACCCAGCTCTATCTGTCCATGAAGCCAGATAACACACACCAATTAGTTAAACTGCAGGAATGTCTTAAAGACATAAAGACTTGGATGGCCACTAACTTTCTGCTTCTTAACTCAGATAAAACTGAGGTCATTGTACTCGGCGCTGAAAAGCTTAGAAATATGGTATCTAACCAGATTCTTACTCTGGATGGCATTACCTTGGCCTCCAGTAACACTGTGAGGAACCTTGGAGTCATTTTTGACCAGGATATGTCCTTCAACGCACATATTAAACAAATATGTAAGACTGCGTTCTTCCATTTGCGCAACATCTCTAAAATTAGAAATATCCTGTCTCAGAGTGACGCTGAAAAACTAGTTCATGCATTTATTACTTCCAGGCTAGACTACTGCAATTCATTATTATCAGGATGTCCAAAAAACTCACTGAAAAGCCTTCAGTTAATCCAAAATGCTGCAGCAAGAGTGCTGACAGGGACTAGAAGGAGAGAGCATATTTCTCCTGTTTTGGCTTCCCTTCATTGGCTTCCTGTTAAATCCAGAATTGAATTCAAAATCCTGCTCCTCACATACAAGGTCTTAAATAATCAGGCCCCATCTTATCTTAATGACCTTGTAGTACCATATCACCCTATTAGAGCACTTCGCTCCCGCTCTGCAGGCCTACTTGTTGTTCCTAGAGTATTTAAAAGTAGAATGGGAGAGAGAGCCTTCAGTTTTCAGGCCCCTCTTCTGTGGAACCAGCTTCCAGTTTGGATTCAGGAGACAGACACTATCTCTACTTTTAAGATTAGGCTTAAAACCTTCCTTTTTGCTAAAGCATATAGTTAGGGCTGGACCAGGTGACCCTGAATCCTCCCTTAGTTATGCTGCAATAGATGTAGGCTGCCGGGGGATTCCCATGATGCATTGAGTTTTTCCTTTCCAGTCACCTTTCTCACTCACTATGTATTAACAGACCTCTCTGTATTGAATCGTATCTGTTATTAATCTCTGTCTCTCTTCCACAGCATGTCTTTTATCCTGTCTTCCTTCTCTCACCCCAACCGGTCGCAGCAGATGGCCCCGCCCCTCCCTGAGCCTGGTTCTGCCGGAGGTTTCTTCCTGTTAAAAGGGAGTTTTTCCTTCCCACTGTCGCCAAAGTGCTTGCTCATAGGGGGTCATATGATTGTTGGGCTTTTCTCTGTATCTATGAAGCGCCTTGAGGCGACATTTGTTGTGATTTGGCGCTATATAAATAAAATTGAATTGAATTGAATTGAATTGAGATGGGCCTCCTCGTGCACTACGGGCAAATGGACGCAAGGATGGACACAGTAACAGCAATGTAGCTTTGCACACAAGTCACAAATCTGAAAAATCACACTGTCTAATCTAGACAAACTGGCTCTGATATTTCTGACAGTGTAGACTTAAATACAAAGTTTAACTCGTGCTCTTTTCAGCTTAACACGTGTTTTATGATGAAGAACCTTGTCGGCTGCCTGCAGACTGAACTTTATTAGACTGGACTCATGCAGGATTTATGGTCCTGTGTTGGTGCCTGTTTGCACAGGTCTTTGATTATGTATAGAGAGGGAGTGTGCGAATTCAGAAAGGCCAAGAAAGCAGAAGAAACATGAAAAAAAAACCCCATCAAAGATTAAAAAAAAACTGCAGCTTTCATTGTCTTTAACATCGCGTTTCACTTCACTACAAAGATGTTCTTTCTTGTCATTGCTTTAGCATTTACTACATTAGCAACTCTGACATGTAAATATTGTCTGCTAACTGCAAACTATTGTTGGGGTTGTGATTTAAAAAAGAGAGATATATTAGCAAATTACTTTTTCTTGTCTCAAAAGTAGCTTCCTGTTAACACCACTGTTACACCATTATTCACCAGCTAGCCCAACTTCAGTAACCCTGCAAGTGTCGCTGCTGGTTAGTTTTCTGTCTTCATTTATGTCAGAAGTGATAGCAGCGCTGTACATCCCTCAGTCAGCAGGGTGCAAGATGCTAGCAGGCAGGGCATACATGGAACGCCATAACCAAGTGGCTGGCATAGTATACAGGAACGTCTGTGCTGGGTGTGGCATGGAAGCCTGGAGATCAAAATGGGAGACGCCTCCTAGGGTGGTGGAGAATGACCGAGCTAGGATCGTGTGGGACTTCCAGATGCACGATCTGATATCCTCGTGTTGGTGTTGTTCCCAGATCATCATACTAAAGGTTGTTCCAGGATCAACATTGCAAGTGACAAATCAGAATGTTGTGATGTCATACTTTTGCGACTTCGGGAAAAACCGGTGTAAAACAAAAAACTGTACTTAAGCTGCGAGAAACCGCCTTTGTCCGCCGATCAACAGACCCTAACCCTGACCCTAACCCTAACCCTTTAATAAACGCTAAGCAGAATTGATATTGTCCTTGCAACATTGGAATTCCATAAATGCACGAATGGGTTGGTGCGCAAAAGAATAACGTCACAATAATGTGATTGGTCACTTGCAATGTTGAACCTGGAACAACATTTTCATGATGATCTGGGAACAACACCAACACGAGGATATCAGATCATCCCTTCCAGATACAGACAGACAAAATAGTGGTAGCTAACCAACCGGACATAGTAGTCCGGTTGGTTAGCTGAGGAAGACGACCGTATTGAAAGACGTAGCGATACTGAATGACAGCAACATCAGGAAAAGAAACAGGGGAAGCGGAAGAAGTACCAAGGGCTCAGAGAAGAGCTCGAGAAGATGTGGAGGGTGAAGGTAACAGTGGTCCCAGTGGCAATCGGAGGACTCGGTGCAGTGACTCCAAAGCTAGGCGAGTGGCTCCAGCAGATCCCAGGAACACCATCCGAGATCTATGTTCAGAAGAGCGCAGTCCTAGGAACAGCTAAGATTCCAGGCCTCCGGTATATGGAATCTAGCAAGCTAACTCCTACTAACGTCTAACTCTGTTCAAGATCATAAATCCTGTTTTTCATGGATGCCTGGATGTCAAACTTTATATTTACACCTGGTATAGCAGCCACAATGATAAGAAGATGAAGATGAAATAAATTAGATAATAATTTAGATAGGAAATTTACACCTAGTTTTTTTTTTTTTTTTTTTATCTCATTCAGTCGAAGGACTTTATGCAGCAGTGGTGCGTCTGTTACCCAAATCACTACTTCTCCTAGAGTATTGTCCAGTAATAAGTAGCACCTGCACACAATCACCTAGCCTCCTGGAGTTTTCAGTGGATTTTAATTCTCATTAGTTTAGATCTTTTTCTCAACCTGTTGCATGTGTAGTTAAAGATGCTATGCAGACTGAAAAAACAAAATGAGAAACCTGTAATGAAATGTTGCCTAAAAACACTTCTAAAGTTCATAAAGTCTATAGAGCGCCTTTAAGAAAATCTTTGGAAAACGAGTGATGTATTGTGGTAAGGAAAACAATGCTCTTCTTCCCTGCTGCTCTTCTTCATGTGTATTAAATAAGATATTTAGGAAGAAAGAAGGGATAAACTGGTGATCACAGGCAAATCCACATTAAATTTACCAAATTGGCTGATTAAAAATAAAAATCTCTTCCAACCTCCAACCCTCTTCATACCTGACACCTCTGGGGCTTCGGTCACTCCCTGCCAGAGAGGCTGATGAGAGTCAAGCCCAGTGGTGGGCAGGGTGAGCCAGAACACTTGCGGGGTCAATATCACATGTGACCGGGGTTTTGTATTTAATGAGAACTGCTGTCACTTTGCGTCAGGTCAGTCAGAGGAGAAAGAAAGAGAGAAGAAATAAATAGGCAGAGAAAGGGGATGCAGATGGATAGAGAGCTTCAGAAGAATACTTCAGACATGACATCAGCGATGTAGGGGACATCACACTATACGAAACTGTCCTCCACAGTTAAAACAAACACCAATGTGACACCTATAATCCCACCTCTTTCTTTGTGTGCCTCTCCTTGAGGGTCTCCTCCACCAACATTCCCCTGATACTCTAAAACCTCCCGCCCCACCCAGCTCTCTCTTCCCAGAGGCCTGGACCCTCATTAGGTCATGTGTACTCAATCCTGTTGTTCCTGCGTCCTGTAATTTCTACTGTTATGGGAACAAAGAGAGGCACAAAGCACATCGCAGCCCCGGGTCCTTGCACTCAACCTCATTCGCTTATTACTGTCTCCACAGAAACTCTCTCCTCATCACCTCCAGGCAACCCCTCCCACTGTGTGGACAGGCAAATAGAATTTCTATAGCACTTTACAAGTGACAGGTAAGTGCGTGTGTTGTTGTGTACGGGAAAATCTTCGGATACTGTGTGATTTTTCTATTTCCCCAGTGCATGTGGCCCACGTGACCATCTGTATATGTGTATGAAAAGGAGCGTGTGGCATTAAGTGTGATATTCTGAGACCTTTTCCTCTCTGAACTCTTGACAACGGGTCATTAATGGCGGACGCAGAAATATGAGGGCGTGGATCAGGTTTCTTGACACTGGCAGTGCTCCAGACGGCAATATTGGAATGAAGAGGGATTTTGAGTGAAAAATATTCACTTAGTGGATCAGCAAACACAGCAAGTCCATTATTTTTGATTAATCTGGCCACTGGTATTTACAGTGTCAGAGACGTATGATGAGTGTGTATGTTTTACATATTAAGCTCAGAGCTGCCTCAATGTTTCTTCTTTGTAAAGTCTGGGAGAGCTGTTTTTCCTCTCAAGCATCACTGTGTCTGTGGTTTCTGAACAACCATGCTGTTTTGAAGCTGAGACTCTTGAAGGCTGTAATTTCTCTTTTTTTGTGCCCCCCTGTGATCTCTGTGAAGGGAGGCCTTTGCGGTTTCTTTTTTAACCAGTTTGGAGACTAAATATTGCATTTGGGGGTTTAAAAAATATATATATACACTTTAAAAAGCTCACTGACTGATTGCCTGTAGGTGTTGTTGTTCTAGAGGCACACCTTTAACTGTGCACTTTCTATAGCGTGACATGAATGGATGTTCAGAGACAGGCACTCAGAAGAAAGGGCTCCCTCTGCTGAGCTCTACGTCCATAGCTCCCTCAAGCCCCCCTCAACCACACTCACCTGAACTTACTGTCTGTGCTAAGCTCTTTCTCCTGCATCGCCACTTCCATTCATCATCATCAGTTAGCTAATTGCTGCTTTCTTCTTCATGCAGAGTTCGCAAGCAAACAAATGGCTCAGTATGTATATTCCAAAAAGAGAGAGAAAAAAAGTAAATGATCTATAGAAATGATTTTAATATCATGAGCACGAGTGACCAATTCCTTTCCAAATGCCTTCAAGTTGTGAAACTGTAGTTAAAAACACTGGAACACAAGACCCAGAGTTTCAGTATTTGAATTTCTCTCTGGTGTTCAAAACTTATTAAATTATTAAAATGTAAGAATCAGCACATATCTTTAACATAATGTACATATATACATTTAACAAAATGTATGGGTTTTCCATGAGCTCAAGCTTTCACTCCATTTAAACCTGGAACAACAAAGGAGGAATCCCCACATTTTTTAGCCTGGGAGATAACCCTGGGTCAGGCTTACCTGCAGCACATGGGATAAAGGTGGGATTAGGGCAGAGCTCAGGCTGTAGGGATGGTGTTTGGTTTTCTTTAAAATGTGTATTGTGATGGGAGCACAGTTTCTTCATGCTTGCTCCGGTCCTTCTAATGTATTTTAGGAAACATTCCCATTTTAATAGCTTTAATAGTTCTGTTCTTATTCAAACAGTAGAATCACATGATTCTGTTTCCTGCTGTGTATTAACTGTGGCTAACTTTTGATATCAATATCCTTAAAGATCAGACAACTCTTATGCACTCAAACTAAAAAAGTCAAAATGTAAATGTGAAACTGTTTCAGGAGACACTTTGATTGTTTTTGTCTTTTACTTTTACTGCTGTGTAAAGATGCAACAATGCCAACACACTTGCTACCCAATGCCTCTTTAGCATAAGCAATGAATTTGTTTTCATTTTTAATGAGCTGTTTACTCCTCCACCAATATTCTGTCCAACATTTCATTCATGTTACTAAAGTGAAGGGGGGAAAAGAGACATCTGTGGCATTGTAAAGCGCTTTGGGTGCCTTGAAAAGCGCTATATAAATCCAATCCATTATTATTATTATTATTAACCGGTTAACAATGCCTGTTAGCAAGTTGTTACAGCAAGCTTGTTTGCATAAAAGAATTACTCCAAAGATGCATTTGTATAACTGAATCAATCAAAATTGTTGCTAGCAGCAACTAAATAAACCCGAACTATCATGCTACATTACTTTTCTCTTTTTCAAACTTTGTCTTTTTACAGGTAACAAGACAACCTGATTTTAGTTAAGTTTGAGCACTGATAAATCAAAATGACATTTTCCATAACTAAATTTCACAGTTCTAAAAACTTTTGTGTGTTTTTGTGTGTGTGTGCATCTTATATAGTGCTTTTCTACTCTACCTGAGGACTCAAAGCACTTCATTCCCCATTCACTATCATTCATAAAAGCACCTTTTTATATGCTTAAATGCTTTCTATCTAACATTCACAGCAACTTTGCTGTTATTATCTTACCCAGTGATATTTGGCAGTTAGTAGATGACCTGTTCTACGCTGTAAGATACGGCCACATCACCATCAAGCAGAAAGTAAAACTCTAATATTAAAAACGTCATTTTTAAGAATATCCCCAGAAGGCCTAGTCATCATTAATTTTTCACTTAATGTAATGCTGATTGATGATTTCATCGAGCCCAAGTTTACATGGAAACTGCAATGAAAAGAGATGCAGTCTCACATGGAGAATGATTCTCTTGCTTTGACCAATCACTACTAACCACCAAGCTCCTATAAAAGCACAGTAAACACAGTATATTGATTAGCACAAGTAACCATGTAACTAAATCTAGCTTCTTTATTATGCAAATGAAGCGCTCTTTAGTGTGTTTCCTTAAAACTAACTTGTTTAAAAATCACCACCTCCTAGTCCAAAATGAGCAGCGCGCATTCACTCAGCTAACTTTCACACCAGCACAGCATCATCGCAGTGCTCTAAGAGTGAGAGAGAATGTGAGTACAGACTTAGTGAGGCAGACAGTAGAGCAACTGTGTGTTTGTGTGCAGCAGGGAGTGCAGGATGGGTATCAGCACATCACGCTGTGAGGTTGGTCTGCCGGCTGTCTGCCATGACAGAGACGAGCGGCCTGTACGGACTCGCCCTGTAGTCCCCAAATGAGCTGAGCTACACTCGCTATTATCTCCCAGAGGAATGCCACCCAGCTCAGATGAAGATACTGCAATTTGAGTAAAACAAAAAACAACAAAACATGTACACAACCCAGAGATATTTTAGAATAAGAGAAGTAAAAGTTACTTGTAGATTATCTATTCATCTGCTGTTACATTAAAGGATTTGAGGTGAATCTGTTATATGTGAAAAATAATCTTAAAATGTTCCAAAAAGGAAAATCTTTTATACTTTGCTAATGAAGAAAAGTTGTCTTATTGGTAAGGAAAAATGCAATGGAACCACAACCTCTGACTGTACTACTCCACTGGACTGAAACTGACTTTTTATTTTGGCTCATAAAGTTGAAATTTTGATATTTTTTTTTCATAAATGGAAATATGTGCAGAAAATAGAGATCCACTGTTGACTGATGACACAGCAGAACAGGAGAACACTGGGAGGTGGGGGCAGAGAGACGGTGAAAGCAGATGAAAAGAGTAAAAGAGATCCGTGTAATTTAGATGTGATGTATTTTTAATGATGCTGCAGTCATACAGGGGTTAGAGAGCAGGCTGATCTGAAGAGGAGCGAATTGGGGAGGAGCGGAGACGAGGCAGTCAGGCCGCTATTGATCAAAGGGCTGCTGGAGGTAAGCTGGCACCATGAGTGGGCCGGGGGACTCACACCGTTGTACAGTACAGAGGCTGAGACAGGAGAGCAAGAAGTATGAGCTTCATCTGAGGCTCAGCTGGCACAGCAGTCATTTATATAGTTTAGGAACAGCAGAGGTGCAATATTTAAAAATAAAAGACATGAGCTGTGTTGAAGTAACAACTGTGAACAACACAATTATAATGTATGCTTTAAAAAAGACATTGCAACATGCAAACAATTCTCACTTTCTCTCTCATTCTTAAATGAGAAGAAAAAATATTTTATGAAAGAAGTTTTATGATTTCTTTAAGGGAAAACAGTCACTGCAACATAATAGCTTAGAAAGAGTTTCATGCAAAGACACAAAAGATGTAAAGCTTGCTTAAGTTGCAAGATTCACACATAAAGGCAAGTGTAGTAGTAGATATATGTAATACCATCTTTTTAGGTGGTTTCCACTTTATGCAACATTAGGACATTAGTCAAAAGCTGTCAGAGCGACCTGATAGCCATGTTTAGGTGCATCCAGTGTGGGCACACGAACAGAAAGTCACATGTTGTGTTGTTACGTGTGTAGCCCCCAGCAACACGCATCGTTCTCCTGATCTCATTTCTCTACTTCTTGTCTCGAATGTTGAAGAAAGACTTACAGCTTCTACAGGAGTATGACACTTTATCTCTGGTGTGATTACGACTTTTATCAGGGCTCCACTGATGACGTCTAACAGCGTGTCAGCACAGCGACAACGGCCTGTGTACTGAGGACAGTTGCACTAAAGCACCTTAGGGTGAATTCTTGGCTCCAGGGAGGGGTGTCACATCCTCCTTTAATCATTAAAGAAGCAGGAAGACCACCTCTCAACCTGACCCCCACCTATCATCCACTATTACCATTTTAACCCCCCCTGACCCGTCTCTGCCTGTAGCCCCCAGCTACACATGCTCCTGAGCTAACCATCCCAGCCTTTCTCCCACCAGTGGAGACAGACCAGTGGCTCCACACAGTGCCTGATAATCAATGTCTGCCCCTCAGCACCCTGAGGCCCAGGCCTGCCTCTTTGGCTCCTATAAAGATGCCTGGTGCACACACACACACACACACACACACACACACACACACACACACACACACACACACACACACACACACACACACACACACACACAAATGCAGTTGCAGACATAAAGGATACATGCATGTGTACGCACACTTTAGCATGCATATAATAAGTACATTCAGATGCACACACTTGCACACTGGTCCCTTGATCCAAGTAGGAAGGGTGCATTAATGCGGCCCGCTCCCTGCATGTCTCCACCCCTCCTTTCACTGTACAGACACAGACATTGACTGCTGGATCACAACCCCTTTACCTGAGTCAATAAAGTCCCTGCATAAAATTGATTTGGCAGGGGCAAAGAGTGGAAGTGGGGACGGGGTGGTGGTGGTGGTGGTGAGCAACAGGACTCTGAAATCCATAGATGGATTTTTGACTCTCCGTAGCTGGCGTTGTCAGTCATCCCCCCTTCCCTGCTCAGAAACGGGAGACAGAAAGTGACTTAACTGGGAGAGGGAGCAGACAGCGTTATCGCCAGCATGCTGATTACACAGAGCGTCTGGCTTCTGCACAGTAAAAATACAGATGAAGAAGAAAATATGATACAACAGAGAACAGAGTCAGCTTATTTCTGTTTTCTCTTGTTTGTCTCCTAACAAATTATTCTTTTCTTTCTTTCTTTTTAAAATGTTGGCTGCCTGTAACACTTAGCTGTAGTTTCAGTGATATCAGTTATGGGTTCTCCCATAAGCACTGCAACGGAAACTGGCCCTAATGAGAGCGCTGAGTGAAGGGAACAAGGTAAGGAAAAGTCAACCATCAGACCTAAACGACCCCTCGTCCCTCACACACACAGCCTTTTTCACAGTTCTGAAAACATTGTTGGGGCAATTTGGGGAAAACTGAAAGGTGGTTTGCACTTTCACCAAAACTAACAAGCCTTCTGCGTTACTGTTGATGAATGTTTCAAGAACTTTGCCCTGTTTATACGTTTTGTATTGCAGTAATATGAGTAATCCTCGAGCTAAATTCAATAAATGATGCAGATTTTTCTGAGTGGCGTTTTTTTCCCCTCACACAAACCAAATTAAGAGAGAAACAAAATGGGTACAGTGTGAACACAAAGTAGTGCAGTTTTCCCATTTTTTGTGTAAACTAATAAAAAGTTTAATCATGTTGAAGAGCTTTAAAACTTTCCTGACTTGTCTGTAGCAGTTACTCCCACTCCGGGCCCAGGGGTCACAAATCCAACTGGGTACTGTAGTGGTTAGCAAACCTTTCTCAACCTGCTTTTTTCTGCTGTGGATCAATACAAAAAATCATCCCTGCATTGCACAGTTGGTTGTTGGTGGATATAACGTTGCAAGAAAAGTCCAAAAGTATACAAGGGTTTAATGTATATCATTTTACACTTATGTAAGTTGTTTTCTTCTCACACAAGAACAAGTAAAAAAGACAAAACTATCTTCTGGCATCTGTACTGCACACTTAGACTGCTGTGAAAATGAAGAAGAAGAAATAAAAAGTAATTGAGAAATTTAAAGCAGGCTTAGGCTACAAAAAGATTTCCCAAGCCTTGAACATCCCACGGAGCACTGTTCAATTGATCATTCAGAAATGGAAGGAGTATGGCACAACTGTAAACCTACCAACCTACCAAGGCCGTCCACCTAAACTCACAGAAATGCAGCCAAGAGGCCCATGGTGACTCTGGACGAGCTGCAGAGATCTACAGCTCAGGTGGGGGAATCGACTATTAGTCGTGCACTGCACAGAGTTGGCCTTTATGGAAGAGTGGCAAGAAGAAAGCCATTGTTAACAGAAAACCATAAGAAGTCCCGTTTGCAGTTTGCCACAAGCCATGTGGGGGACACAGCAAACATGTGAAGAAGGTGCTCTGGTCAGATGAGACCAAAGTGGAACTTTTTGGCCAAAATGCAAAACGCTATGTGTGGTGGAAAACTAACACTGCACATCACTCTGAACACACCATCCCCACTGTCAAATATGGTGGTGGCAGCATCATGCTCTGGGGGTGCTTCTCTTCAGCAGGGACAGGGAAGCTGGTCAGAGTTGATGGGAAGATGGATGGAGCCAAATACAGGGCAATCTTGGAAGAAAACCTCTTGGAGTCTGCAAAAGACTTGAGACTGGGGCGGAGCTTCACCTTCCAGCAGGACAACGACCCTAAACATAAAGCCAGGGCAACACTGGAATGGTTTAAAACAAAACATATCCATGTGTTAGAATGGCCCAGTCAAAGTCCAGATCTGAATCCAATCGAGAATCTGTGGCAAGATCTGAAAACTGCTGTTCACAAACGCTGTCCATCTAATCTGACTGAGCTGGAGCTGTTTTGCAAAGAAGAATGGGCAAAGATTTCAGTCTATAGATGTGCAAAGCTGGTAGAGACAGACCCTAAAAGACTGGCAGCTGTAATTGCAGCAAAAGGTGGTTCTACAAAGTATTGACTCAGGGGGCTGAATAATTACGCACACCCCACTTTTCAGTTATTTATTTGTAAAAACTGTTTGGAATCATGTTTGATTTTCGTTCCACTTCTCACGTGTACACCACTTTGTGTTGGTCTTTCACCTGGAATTCCAGTAAAATTGATTCATGTTTGTGGCTGTAATGTGACAAAATGTGGGAAAGTTCAAGGGGGCCGAATACTTTTGCAAGCCACTGTAACTGTAACGTTGAGAAATAAAAAATATCCATATCATGTCAGTTATAAAATGAAATCAGTCTGTGCTACACATGCAGTACTAGTTAATAGGAAAGGTATGTGTGCATGTGTGTGTGTGTGTGTGTGTGTGTATGTGTGTGTTTGTTAACATTAAGGAAAATACAAGTGCTCATACTACAAATACTGTCTCCTACACTCACAACAAGGTCCTGTTTTATTAGTGTCGACATAATAGCTCGGTGTATGTACAGTCCACATGCACAGGCGCTCTCTCGCTGCATGTTACAGTGACTTCATGACTGGCGACAGCTTATCTCTCCCCACGGATGGGATCAATAGACTGGCGCTCCAGCTTGTTGACGTGAAACCGCGGAGACCTGCTATCATATTCACAGTAGTCCACCTGCTTTGGGTAAACAAGGGCCATCTCTCTGGGTCTGGACCCTCCCCCTGCTTCCTCCTCCCCACGACAGGAGGCCTGCTACTTTATATTTATACCCTCATGTAACGGTATAATTTGTACGCAGAAAAAATGGCATTCATACACAAGCTATCTAGCCATCTTGGAGACAGCCTATTGTGTAAACAGGTTAAACGACATGTTGTCTGGAGGGACCGCGGGCTTGTCCTCTTGTACTAACATAAGGTTGTCAGCCTGATGACATCCCTTTGGTTCATTGTAGAGAAATGTGTTTGGATGATGTCAGTGCATGAAGGACACGACCCAAAGTGACGGTCATAGTTTTAGTTGGCATAAATTCCAGGAACACTTTGTGTATTTAATCCCAGTACAGTATTGACACAACTCAGCACAACTGGGACACATTGCGACAGATTTTGTTCAGTACTGGGTAAAAGTCAAACAACCGAACCACTTTGTTTTTTTATCTGAGACTTTGAAAAAACAGCATGATCAGGCAGGGAGCAGATGGCAAAATCTTTTTTGTCCAGTTTGTAAAACTGGAAAAAGAGGATTTATTGTCTTAAAGAATAATAATTCTTTCACAATGTTTGTCTTCCATTAATTAAATCTCCAGAAACTCTATCACTGAGCATATAGAGGTATTAAACCATTAAAATGTTGACTATAACTGTTAAAAGAATGAGTTTAAATACACTTAATTGTTTATCATTTTACACCTCCACCTTCCTAATATGTCAGCAAATCTCACATAATTTGCCATGCTATGACACTATGTGTGTTACTTTGCTAACATGTGTTTAAATGAGACTGGATCGAGATGTTGGTGAGGACAATCAATGATTAAAGCAGCAGCTTAGAGGTGGTGACTGTGGTGTAGTTTGTTTGTAGCCCAATGCTGATGATGCTGATGGATTTATTTATTTATTTATTTATACAGTGCCAAATCACAGTTGCCTCAAGGTGCTTTATATTGCAGAAAACAGACAAAACCCCAACAATCAAATTCAAATTCAAATTCAGATTCAAATTCAAATTTTATTTGTCACATACACAGTCATACACAGTACAATATGCAGTGAAATGCTTACACAACTGCTCGTGACCTAAAAAAAATGAAAAAGCTACGAATAAGATAGGAATTAAATATGAAAATTAAAAAGGGTAAATTTAACTAGGAAGGAATAAAATAAAATAAAATAAAATATAAAAATTAAAGTTAAAAATGAAATAACTGCACAACACAAATTAGAATGAAGGGTAAATTTAACTGGCAAAGAATAAGATAAAATATATAAAGTAAAGTTGAAAATAAAATAACTGTACAACAAAATACACAATACACAGTATAGAAATATATAAGAATGTATGAAGAAATATATATATATATATATATATATGTGTATATATATATATATATATATATATATATATATATATATATATATTAGGGGTGCAACAATACTCGTATTGATATTGAACCGTTCAATACAGTGCTTTCGGTTCGGTACGCATATGTATCGAACAATACAAAATTTTTAATTTATTTTATCAACTTTCCTTCTGACGATGCTGTCTGTGTTGAGCGCTCAGTGGATCTGCGCTCGACAGTGCAGTAGTCGAACGCAGATTCACTGAGCGCAGGGCAAGCTAGCGAGACAGAAGTTAAGCTTTCCTTTTGAACCTCCCCCACCCTCATTCAGATCTGGCGTTTGGAACTATTTTGGTTTTCATGTGACGTATGACCCTGAAGGTAAGCGCGTCATGGACTAAAGTAAAACAGTATGTTGGATGTGCCACGCAATGCTCAATTACATTGGTGGGAACTAGTGTGTTAGTGCAGTTAGCTCGTTAACGTGTTGGCCGTCCAGCCCCACGCACGGGGCGATCCGCGGTAGCTCGCTAACGGAGATTTGCCGTGTTGTGGCGTTAACGTCATTTCAACGAGATTTACGCTGACAGCACTAGTGGGAACACAACAAATATGATTGCACATTTACTCCAACATCATCCTCGTGCAAAGACAAGTGGAAGCAGACAAAAACAACAAGCACGCATGCTACAAACTTTACCCGAGTCATTTAGACAGCCGTTAGCACATGATTCTCCTTATGGGGACCTGATATGTTTAATATGCTGCTGAGAGTATAGCCCAGAAGAAGCGTATAGTATAGCTTTTATTTTGGAAAGAGACATTTTTCTGTAATAAACTCTCTTTTCCAAAGATGAGTGATTCCTCAATCAGATAGATAATTTTTTTAAATTACTTTGTTGTTTCAGCAACATTAAATTAATTTAAAAACTGTACTTTTCAGTTAAAATATATATTTATAATTTTAATAAATGACAAATTAAAAAGGCATGAACATTTTTTTTGTATCGAAAAAATATCGAACCGTGACACCAAAGTATCGAACCGAACCGAACTGTGAATTTTGTGTATCGTTGCACCCCTAATATATATATATATATATATATATATATATATATCACAACCAATGGGAAGTTTAGTAGCTTTAATAAAGATAAAAGTTCAGGTGCTAGTAAAGGTCATCAGGTTAAGTAGGTGATCCATACACCACGAGGCAACTCAAGTGGCCAGTGGCAACTGAACTCTTCCCCAGGGCTTTTCTTCTATCTTTCCAGATGATTCAGCAATAAAGGCTCAAATGCCCCAAACTAAGTCTGAATAACATTTCAAAATCAAGAGGGTGTGTTGTATATACAATATGAGGAAGAGCTTGATTCCTCTGTTTAAACTACCTTGTAGGCTTTGCTCCATTTAAAAGCTCAAATATTATTATTGATAAATCAATTAGAGTACATTACCACATGCAAACTCATCATCACCGCTGTACAAAATTTAGTTTTATGAAAAAGCATCATGCGATAAAAAAAATCAGTATAAAGCCATGCAAACATTTTTTTTGCTTTCATTTTTGAAACTTGTCTAAAATCTCAACACCTCCCAGCGTGTCGACCTAAATCCAGCCCAATCCCAAACCCTTTGAGTAAAGTGAGAAGCCTTGCTGAAATCCTGAAAAAAAAAAGCATTATTATCATAATTACTGTAGCTGCACTGAGGAGAGAGGCTCGTCTCGGGTCCTGCGTGCTCGCCTCTCACAATAGGTGGCCACTTTGCTCGTCTGAGAGGGATCCATATCACAGAGGCCATTGTGAGAGTCTGCACAAAAGCCGTAGCGAGTGATACTTCGTTACTCGAGTGCTCGCAGATCACTTTCTTTTGTCCACCTCCACCAGCTGCCATTTTACACCTCTGGAAGAAATAATAAAAAAAGAAAATCTTTGACAGTTGACGAGTGAGTTTTACTGTAACCCCTTGACCTGGCTGAACTTACACTGAAGCAGACACGTCTGTTTACAGAGACGTGCACATGCTAACACCCTGTGTAAACACACATAAAAGGAGAAGAGCTCCTCTGTCTATATGCAGAGCAATTTAATGACGCTCGCAGATGTCAACCAGAGTTTAACAGTTTGGGTGAGTGCTTACTAATTTATATGAGCACTCTGTGATTATGTTAAGACTTCTTTGACTGTGGATTTGGATGAAGAAAAGATTTGGACTGAGGACAAACTCTAAGGATGTTTTGGATTGTTTATCTACTGGATGGCTTTCTTGGCTCTTTTATGTCAAAACAGTCTCTCAGTCCCTTAAAAATCTCTCATTTTCTTGCAGAGGCAAAAGTAGAGGCTGATTTTAGGGAGATATAATAATACACTGTACAGTATGCACACCCTTGTATACATATATATGATATACAATAGCCTTTGTGCATCCCTCTTGACCAAAATGTTTAGTAACACACCGAGGCTGAAGACAAACCCTTTTTTGAAAGTTAAAGATAAACAAAGACAATGCAAACAAAGGTGTGAACAGTGAAACAGTCACTGGAGGAAACAGATACCAGAGACCTTTTTGTGTTTTCCAATTTTCCAATTCTTTTCTAATTCCCCTCCACCCCCATATTACAATAGATTAAATCACATTACATGCATTAGACTGGATCCCCTTTAGGGAGAATTATTTCCTACTAATCTTACTGTAACCCACACATGGGCAAAATACAGTTCCCACCTTATCTCTTAAGCCAGGGGTGTCCAACTCCAGGCTGCGATGCAGGTTTTAGATCTCACTCTGGGTCAACACACCTAAATGAAACGATTAGTTCATTACCAGGCCTCTGGAGAACTTCAAGACATGTTGAGCAGGTAATTTAGCCAAATAAATCCCCCTTGTCCCCCTTTTGCATCATACAAAGACACGACGGGTGGAACCAAAGATCTCAAATTTAGCCTCATCAGACCAAAGCACAGATTTCCACTGGTCTAATGTCCATTCCTTGTGTTTCTTGGCCCAAACAAATTGCTTCTGCTTGTTGCTTTTCCTTAGTTGTGGTTTCTTAGCGGATATTTGACTCTAAAGGCCTGATTCCCGTAGTCTCCTCTGAACAGTTGATGTAGAGAAGTGTCTGCTACTAGAACTCTGTGTGGCATTTATCTGGGCTCTAATCTGAGATGTTGCCAACTTGTGATCTCTGAGGCTGGTGACTCGGATGGCCTTAACCTCAGGGCCAGAGGTGACTCTTGGTCCTTTCCTAGGGTGGTCCTCGTATGAGCCAGTTTTGTCATAGCGCTTGATGGTTTTTGCAAATACACTTGGGGACACATTCAAAGTTTTCTGCAGAATTCTCCAGAATGACTGACCTTCAGTTCTTAAAGTAATGATGGGCTGTCAGCTGTGTACCAACCTGACTTCTGCACAACACAACTAATGGTCCCAACGTCATTAAGAAGGCAAGAAACTCCACAAACGAACTCTGACAAGCCACATCTGTGAAGTGAAAACCCTTTCAGGTGACTACATCATGAAGCTCATTGAGAGAAGATCGAGGGTTTGCAGCACTGTCAACAAAGCAAGACATATTTTGAGTTATTTATTCATTTTTTCTTTGCTACATCAGTGCGCCCAAGGGCAGCTGTGGCTACAATGTAGCTTGCCATCACCAGTGTGTGAATGTGTGTGTGAATGGGTGGATGACTGAATGTAGTGTAAAGCGCTTTGGGGTCCATAGGGACTAAGTAAAGCGCTATACAAATACAGGCCATTTACCATAATTGCATATATCTTGCTTCATAATATATGATGTCTTCAGTATGTATCTACAATGTAGAAAGTAGTAGTAGTGCTCTTAATTGTCTTATATTTACACAGGAGCATGAAATGTCTGCTTAATAATGTTTAAACATGAGTGAGACCGTGTTTGGTACTTTTGAGCTTGGATAAAAAACAGCACTCAGCTGTCATATAATGTCTCTGTCATATAATCCTCCTGGTTTGGTTTGTCTGTGTTTACACTGATGCAGAGTTGCTCTCACTTAATGTCTCTTTAACCTATCAACTCCTAATTTAGTAACGTACTGTGAGGTTAGCAGCAGTTGTGGTCAGAAACTCGGTGCTTCTGTCGTATAAAAGCTACATTAATGTGCATGAGGGGGTGTAATTCAGAGTTTAAAGTATTTCTCAAATATCTGAGGAGTCATTCGTCTCAAAATATTTCAGTGTACCCGTGCATGACTCTTCGGTGTAACAGATACTGATAAAACTGATAAACTGATAAAACTGATACTGCTACACATTACTTCATTCAGTCTCCGCTGCTACTGCACAACTCCGACACCCTGTGCACCTTCTCTTTCTGCTGAGTGCAGTGCGTTCCTGCAGATTTCGGCCGCTCATCCTACTACCAACCACTTCCTCTCTGAGAAATCAGCAGAAAAAGAGCGAGACGGGGCAAAAAGAGTAGATCATATTGACAATTATTTCTCTGTGGCTGGCTCCAGGCAAATTAGATTGAATGGGCTGGAAAACAAGTTACATCAATCCAATTAGGTTATGATCAGTGGCTGCTACTGGGCTGCGGAGGCCACAGCACGGGGCCGCTATGCACTGTACTACTGATAGAACGTCGCGGAGAGGAGACGGAGTCTAAGGCGAGAGACAGGCCTGGTGCTAATGTCTGCCCTAACTCAATAGAGAGGCTGCCTTGCTCTCTCTGATTGACCGCTCCATTAAAATTTTCACAGACATGACTACTGTGGATGTGTGTGCACACACGCGTGTGTATGTGGGGCGGTTATCCTTTAGAGATCAGACGTAGCAAATTCATTTTGCAGCCGGGCCTCGCATCAATCTATCTTAATCATTTGAACCCCACATTAAACAAGCAAACTGCAGTGACATTTGCTGCAGCTGTGGCTCTGAATAAGGGCTACATGTGTGTCTCAGAATGCACACTATGCATGTTTGGGATTCTGCGCTCAGCTCCCCGTTGGACCGAGTAAAACCCAGGCGCCCTCTGCCCTACTGTCTCTGTCCACCAGATGGGATGGGAATAATGCAGTAATTACAGGAAGCAAGGCTCGACCGCTAAACATTTTTCTAACCAGAGGATCTGTGAGAGGGATTCTGCATTTGGAGAGAGGGAAGAAAAAGGAATGAGAGCAAGAGAGGGAGCCAGGCAGCCGGAAAGGGAGTTTGCCTCTAATTTTCAGTATCTGGATTAAAGATCATCTACCCGTCTGACAGTTTGTATTGTAACAGACTGATGAGCTGTGGGCTTGTGTGTTCATAGATACAGTATAATTGCATGCATGTGGATGCCTTGGAAAAAATAAAGAGATGGAAATCTTGTATTAATCAAGGTCAGTCCTACAGCAGTGAAATCAAAGGTAGCCGTTACATGCAGAGAGTGGCCACACGAGTGTAGGAATCAACAGGAGTGACCCCCGATTGAGAACAGCTACTGATTCTTAAATGACCACAATGGCAAAAGATAACTAGAAAAAGTTATCATGTGAAAATGCTGGGTGAATGCGGAAATCATGTGCCGAAAACAGCTGAAGAAGCAGAACTGTCTGCTGAAAAGAGCTGAAGAAGCTGAACTGTCTGCTGAAAAGAGGTGAAGAAGCAGAACTGTCTGTTGAAAAGAGCTGAAGAAGGTGAACTGTCTGCTGAAAAGAGGTGAAGAAGCAGAACTGTCTGCTGAAAAGAGGTGAAGAAGGTGAACTGTCTGCTGAAAAGAGGTGAAGAAGCTGACCTGTCTGCTAAAGATGGCTTTATTTGAAAGGGTAGACTGAAGAGTGTCAAGAAAGCAGAGGGCGCGAGAGCGGGGACGACATGCTCCAACAGCCATGGGTAGGATTCAAACCTGTGCCACCTGCTCTCAGGGCGCCTGCTCATCTTAGTGAGGCAAACCGATACTCATCCCAGAGATAGATATGTTGAGAGAAAAAACGGTAGTTAGAGTAGCAAGTAGCAAAGAATAAAGAAACAGGAACTCAATAGGCTGAATGCCTTTGGCATTCACCCAAATAGTAATGCATATCTTGAGTCTGAAGTTGAAAGTGTGCCTTTGTGGCATGTGAATGCCTACAACTTCTGTTTTCTGCCACCTGTATTTGTGGCCGGTCTAATTAGATGGAATAGCATCGTACATCTCAGGCCAGCATATTAAACATTGCGGTTTTCACATACTTGCACCAACTTCTATGTATTTTAATGGAGGAATTCTAAGTTTATGAGAATGAAAATGTGTGGAAAGATGTAATTATATCTTTTACAATCATTTGTTTTCCGTTTAATTTTCAGCATCCATTCCTTCTTATTACTCTTAGCTTGTAGAGCTAAGCGTAGCTTTAGCATAGTAACTTGAAGTAATCTTTTTCTGTACGACAATCAGTCTCAGATCACTGTGAACAAATTTTTGCCCATTCTCATTTACAATGCTGCTTACGTTCACTGAGATGTGTGGGCTCTGATTTACTCACAGCTCTCCCAGCACCATTACTCCAGTACGGTTGAGGTCTGGAATTTAACCGGACAGTTGAAATCACATGATTCTTTTCGTTTTCCGCCATTCTGTACTAGATTTGCTGCTGTGTTTGGAAACATTCTCATTTGTCTAAAATATTTTGGTACAAAGAGTTCATAGTTGACTCAACGACAACAAGGTGCAGAGGTCATGTGGCTTCAAAAGAAGCAAATCATCACCCCTCCACCACCGTGCTTGACTGTTACTATGACATGCTTGTGCTGATATGCTGTGGCTTTGTTTTTGCTGAACATGCAACTGCGCAGACAGCTCCACTTTGGTCGCGTCTGTACAAATGTGCATCACACAGTTTGACCTTAGGGTGAATCTCCTGGGATGTCCAGTCCTGTGATTTTGGCTTTCATTAAGAAAACTGTCAAAATGTCTGCTTTTATAGAGGTTCTCACATCTGCCACAAGGGTGTTCTTAGTTTTTCACAGCACTTATATTTTCACATTTATTGATTCATCGTATTTTTTTTTTTTACCTTTGTACTGTTGTGCTCTGATGCAACATCAATGTTAAGTAGAAAATATGGCAGTAGAGCCTGTGTCCAGCTCTACACTTTCCTATCCCATCCCCATCACCTCTACCAGCATCACACACACACACACACACCCCAGGTCACACACTCAAAGCTTGCGCTCTTTGACCTGGACCTTGTGTCCAGCATGGCCCTTGGTGTCCCTGTCAGTGCAGCTCCACATGGGTCAGGAAACACTAGTCTACTCCCTCGCTGCTCCCCAATGACCTCTATGGTCCCCGAGGTGGCATTTCCCCTCAGATTAGAGCTAAAAATACCACGACTGCACTCTGAGCTGCAGCCCCTGGTGATTGTGGCGGAGGGGAGGAAGGAAGCAGCTTTTCCTGCTCTCGTCTGTCCTGGTAAGTTATTTGTCGTCCCTCTCTCTGCCTGTTCCTTCTCTCATACTGTCTCTTCAATTATTTCCACCGCTGTTTTTTTTTCTCTCTCTGTTGGAAAAGGTTTTTTCATACAAGCAAAAAACATGAACCCATTTCACCTCATCCAGGACAGGAACACCCATGACACTGGAAAACTCTTTGAAAGCAGCAGTCCAATAAGTGGCAGTAAACAAGTCCATAAAGGCAGGAGGAGGAGGGGTGGTGGGCTTTAACCTCTGGATCAGACTTGAGTTAATGTGCCATTAATGCCTGGACACACTCATATAAATATGACATTGGCAAGTTCGTTGCCCGGTCCGAAAGAAAAAGCGAAAGGAAAAAAAAGCTGGCGTGCATCGGGCTAATGGGTCGCTTTGCTGGGTAAATACTGAGTTTGTGGTCCTGAATTAAAAGATTTCCCTTCTCAAACAGAGTGGCACAGCTCAGTCCCAGGACATGGCTCAACGGGAGAAAACGAAAACCTCCTCCAGTGAGGAAATATGATTAAGAAAGAAAATGAATCATAATTACATGTGCATATTTTTGGGAACTCAATTAGTTGGCAAACATGACAAAAACATCTACTTGTCTGAAAGAAAGGGTTGCTCCTGTGATTAAATTATTTGTAACGTTTTACATAAAATTTGCGCTCCTTAAATCAAAATCTCAGTTTGGTCTGATGATGCCTGAATAAAGCCCACTGCTAAAAGAAAGACTGAAAAGTATTTTTCACTGACATCCTCCATCACCGCCTCAACATATCAGTGGACTTCTCATTAATGTTGTTGACCGTTGGCTTTATTTTGAAACAGTGCATGCAAGAGCTGTTGAAGTGTGATAAATGCAGGGATTAGTGGCGTGATTTGCCTGACATGTTTACAACAGAGCAGGTGCATGTAATGATAACTCTGTGATTTATACTATTCAGTGTCCACACCCATGCAATCTTAAGTAGTAACTTTGATCCCCCTTGTGTAACCTGGCAGGACGGCGAGCTCTTTGAACTTTGTGTCACGTGGAAATAAAGCCTGCAAGCAAATCGTTCAGCTATTAATGCTGATTTATTGTGATTCATTTTGTCAACCCTTCCCCACCCTACACCTACAAAAAATGAGCTGAACAGAACAGATTAATCTATCAATAATACATTTCTTGATTCATTTTTTAAAAATGTGGAATTATCCTAAATGAAAGCCTCAGAAAGCCTCAGAAATTTCTAAGGAGGTGAGGGCTGACCGTACAAACCAAAGACGGTGGGTGTGATGGAAAAAGTTCTGAGAACATGTCAAGAAGAATCAGCTGCTATGGTGTTAATGAAATTAACTACAGCTGCACTAGAGGGGCAGCAATTAGACAACCCCCCAAACAGGAATGGTTTTACAGGTAAACATCACTCAGATTTCTTCCCTCCTCATCTTTTATGGTTTTTTTTTTTACTAGTTTTGGTATCATGAGGGACACCTGGACCCTACAAAAGTTGCATAGGTAGTCCAAATCTTCCAGGATGGCACATCATTACATCCCAGAGGTTTTGCAGTGTCTCCCAGCACAGTCTCAAGAGCATGGAGGAGATTCCAGGAGACAGACAGTTAGAAGGTCCTTAACCTACCAGTAGATGCATTTGCATCATGGGATGAAAATGTTAGGTGAATATGATGACTAATTTAGCATTTCTGGTGCCAGCTGACTTAAGCCGTGCTCTGGTGTGCCCAGTATTTATTACACTCTAAAATTATTCTAGGTGTCTAAAATTCAACTTCTATCCAGAGTATGTGACATGGAAATATCCATACCCTAAGCTTCTGTGTAACAGTGCTGAGAAAACAGTCACATTTTTGATTCCTAGTGTTCGGAATTTAAAGTTTCAAAATGATGCTTTTGGGTCACATTTGTGTATAAATCATAACAATTATGGTTTGGGTTGCGCTAAGCTGCTCTCCGACTCATTTTCACACGTGACATTTCTCTTTAAGACCTTGTTAATACCTATGACTCATGTTTCCACTTCTTCAAGAAACTGAAAGCTTACTTTGTCGGATGGTGAAAAAGTAACATACAGTAGGCTCTTGTGTGATTTGATTTGTGAGTGCAAAGTGGATTTGTCAGGCCACATAGCAAAGCCAAAAGAGAATGAATTCCAAACTTTAGCATGAACCCGGTTCTTATAACAGAGGCTAGAGTTGAATAAGACTGGATCTTGGACCCTCTGAACTTCAATTATTACCAATTATTTTGCTAGATTTCTACACACTCTGTCACTTCCTTGCTTGCGCTCACTGTTTCCCCATCTCTTGTTCCTCCTTTTCCTTCAGTTTACTTTGTTCCGTCTCTGCATTCGCCACTGCTGTCTCAGCTGGGCCCCATATGATCTCTGTGATAAGTCCATTTTGTAATTTGCAGTGTTTTCAAAGCCATTATTGCAGCTTGTTTATATACTGAAGCTGACTCTTGGCCTCACCATGATGGAAGACAATTAGTAGGAAGCCCAGTTTGTGGAGCCCTGTGTGGTACTATTAGGAAACAGAATAACAAATCATGGCAGAGGCAGACGGAGTGGATAATAGCTGGAGTCATGCACACACACACACACACACACACACACACACACACACAACCTTTTTACTTCTTCTATCTCACTGAGGACATTCACTGACATAATTCATTCCTTTGCCCTTTACCCTGACTTTAACATAATAATAATCATAATAATAACATTTAGAATCCATGGATGTCGTAGAAGCATCCCAGACCAGAATAAACATGTTCTGCCCGTGTAACTGTTTTTGTTTTTATACACAAAACTGAACACAACAAACTGCTGGACACGGACAGCAGCATGACTGAGAGGTGACAAGATATCTACTTTAATGTACTGGATATTTTTAAGTGGATTTGCAGAGGGTCGAAAAATTCTTTATTATAACATCATTGTAAATGACATGATGGTGTCGAACCCTTTATTTTGAATATGGATGTTACATTTCGTAGATGGGACACAGGCGTGGTTGCTGAGTACGTTAGCTTAAACCTTTATGTAACGTTAGCCATTGTAAACAGTTGTGATAGAAATAATTTCACACTGGAAATGCCAGCAGAGCAACAGCCACAACTGTTCTAGTCACCATCTCCTACTTGTTCGAAAAACTGTTCTGGACCAAGCATTTGACGGCTTGAATGATTTCTTTTTGGATTTAAATTTTCTTATCCAGGAAGTTTTTCTTCTTTTATTTGGCTGTTTTTGAGCAATTGATGCCTGGTCTAGTACCTGTGTGTTTAGCGTAAACCTTTGTAGAAGACTTGGTCAGACCAGCTGGTATAACTGGCCCCTGCTATCCATTTGTGGGCTGCCGGATGTTCCTCTGCCTTCCATAAGTCCATGTTGTCACCTCAAGGTCTTTTGCATCTGTTTGTGTTTGACTGAAATTCTTTTGTTTCTAGTCTGATTTATTTTGAACTCTGTGAAAACTGATAGCAAGCCTTTTCTTTTTTTCCTAACATTTATCCATTGCTAATTATGTCATATTGATATAATCCCGAGCAACATTGTACTAAATGACTGACTAAGCACTGCATTTATGAAAAAGTTACCCTGGTTGCCAAGTATGGTTTGCATCCAGACCCCAGCCTGTGGTTGGGCTGAAGCAATATAAGTACTTTAATTAAGGCTGTGTAGAGAAGGTGGTCTTTCTTTAGATTTATTCTTTAGACATATCCGAGTCATTTTTGACCAGGATATGTCCTTCAACGCACATATTAAACAAATATGTAAGACTGCGTTCTTCCATTTGCGCAACATCTCTAAAATTAGAAATATCCTGTCTCAGAGTGACGCTGAAAAACTAGTTCATGCATTTATTACTTCCAGGCTGGACTACTGCAATTCATTATTATCAGGATGTCCAAAACACTCACTGAAAAGCCTTCAGTTAATCCAAAATGCTGCAGCAAGAGTACTGACAGGGACTAGAAAGAGAGAGCATATTTCTCCTGTTTTGGCTTCCCTTCATTGGCTTCCTGTTAAATCCAGAATTGAATTCAAAATCCTGCTCCTCACATACAAGGTCTTAAATAATCAGGCCCCATCTTATCTTAATGACCTTGTAGTACCATATCACCCTATTAGAGCACTTCGCTCCCGCTCTGCAGGCCTACTTGTTGTTCCTAGAGTATTTAAAAGTAGAATGGGAGGGAGAGCCTTCAGTTTTCAGGCCCCTCTTCTGTGGAACCAGCTTCCAGTTTGGATTCGGGAGACAGACACTATCTCTACTTTTAAGATTAGGCTTAAAACTTTCCTTTTTGCTAAAGCATATAGTTAGGGCTGGACCAGGTGACCCTGAATCCTCCCTTAGTTATGCTGCAATAGATGTAGGCTGCCGGGGGATTCCCATGATGCATTGAGTTTTTCCTTTCCAGTCACCTTTCTCACTCACTATGTATTAATAGACCTCTCTGCATTGAATCATATCTGTTATTAACCTCTGTCTCTCTTCCACAGCATGTCTTTTATCCTGTCTTCCTTCTCTCTCCCCAACCAATCACAGCAGATGGCCCGGCCCCTCCCTGAGCCTGGTTCTGCCGGAGGTTTCTTCCTGTTAAAAGGGAGTTTTTCCTTCCCACTGTCGCCAAAGTGCTTGCTCATAGGGGGTCATATGATTGTTGGGTTTTTCTCTGTATCTATGAAGCGCCTTGAGGCGACTTTTGTTGTGATTTGGCGCTATATAAATAAATTGAATTGAATTTAAATCAAGACTTGGTGTGGTGGTCTGCTTTAACACAGAAAAGGTTTACAGTGATACAGTGATTGCTAAAACAGAGCGGTAATGCTTAAATCATAAATTAAGAGCATTTCCTAATGATAGCAATACAAACTTCTGAGTGAAATTACATTTCACAACATATTTGAAGTTAGATTTTAAGAAAAAGGTTCAGGGACCAAAAGTGTTATGCAGCCACATTAATAACCAGAGATGGGCAGTAACGCGTTACTTGTAATGCGTTACTGTAATGCGTTACTGTAATCCGATTACTTTTAACAAGTAACGAGTAAAGTAAGGGATTACTATCGCAAAACGGTAATTAGATTACTGTTACTTTCCTGTAGGAACGCTGCGTTACTGCGTTACTAAAACCGTGATTTTCTTGCGAGAATGTCTCATGACAGTGACGTAAGCGAGTGCGACGTTGTGACAACAGCTGTCTGCAGATCAACAATGGATCATATATCGAGTACAGAGAGAGTATGAGCGTGCAGCGTTTAAAGCGTGGAAGTACTGACCTTATTTTGAGTTTGATTCCATAAAAAGTGACAAAAACATTAGTGTCCGCTGTGCGTGGGAAGAAAACTTCTTTTTACAGCGAAAAAAAACCCTAAACTTCCGAGCAAGCGCAGAGTGCGTAATGGGAAACTCACAGAGAAACCCGCAGATTCTTCCACTGACCGCTGCGGCACACCTGCACCAGGGTAAACCTCCGCCTACCCTACTCCTGCTTTACAGGTGAAAATAGAGCAACAGGACCGCTAGTCTTTGACTTTATTTATTTTCTGCTGTGTTTTACTTGCATCTATTTGAAAGAGTGAGTGTAAACACAAAAGAAAAAAAATATTTTATGTGCTGGAATGTGCAGAAAATAGGTTTAAATATTAAACTAATTTCTTCCAGTCAGAGAATGTTGCATATAATTAAAATTTTGCTTGATGCATAAAGTTAAAAGATTAAAACTAATAAAACAAGTTTTAAAAAGAGACTTTTCCATTTGATTACATTTTGTATGATGGATTATGCAGAAAAAGCAGAATTGGGCTGAAAGATCTATCGCTTTATCACCTATTCAGGTTGTAAATTGTGTTTTTAAAAAGTAACTAAGTAACTAAGTAATTAATTACTTTTGAAAATAAGTAATCAGTAAAGTAACAGGATTACTTTTTGGGGGAAGTAATCAGTAATTAGTTACTGATTACTTTTTTCAAGTAACTTGACCAACACTGTTAATAACACAACCATGTTTAGCCTGTGGTAAATGGCTTTAGTTTACTACATCAGAATATTGTAGAAATAAGTAGTGATTTTACAATATTTTAAAAGCAACTTTTCCCATCTGGACAAGTAGAGAGGAAACATGTTATACTGCTGAGCTGTCAGTGTTTACTCACTTAGATTTTCACATTGGCCTTCTTTGGATTAAATAAAGTCTACCAACATAGTTTTAACAATATAAGGGCTCCAGCCAAGCTGACTGAGTTTGGTTATTTAGTCTCACCTAATATAGTGAGTGTTTGACAGTCTCATGAAGCACCAAGGGGAATCACAGAGCTGATTTCAGTGTCTCTGTTCTAATCACTAAACATGCAAACTGACCAACTGTCTCGTTAGCCTGAGGTCTATTCCACTCACATATCTGTCCTGGCCACATCCCCAAAGAAGCAGCATCCGTCTCGGAACAACGGCTGTTTTTTCTCCTCCGGGACAGGCTGGTGCCAGGGAGAACGCTGTGGGTAAACCTCTCACCCCCCACCGCCCCGGCAAACAAACCACAAACAAACCCGCCAGGGCCCCAGGCACCAATACAACCACCAGCCCCAGCCCCTCAGTCTGCCTGAGTCAGCTGGCTGGCTCTGTGTGTGTGTGTGTGTGTGTGTGTGTGTGTGTGTGTGTGTGTGTGTGTGTGTGTGTGTGTGTGTGTGTGTGTGTGTGTGAGAGAGAGATTGTTCAGGGTTAAAAGAAAAAAGAAAGAAAGAAAGAAAACCTGCCCATACAGAGGTCTTTATAAAACTATCAGGAGCTACACGACTGGACTTTTTTATTGAGGAAAAAAAAGATGCAATTTGGATGTCAAATCCGTAATATTAGAAAAACACATTACTAATATATTGATAGCTTGAATGCGTACTTGTTCAAAGTTGTTTATTTGTATGAACTGAAGGTGAGCAGAAGGGCTACATACCTTGGATGCATGAACATTCATTTCTTCTGGTCTTTGCACACATGCAAACATGCACATATTTCTTTTAGCATGTTAAAGCTTGCAAACAGCAGTGCACAGAAATAAATGAGGCAAACTTTTACCAGTTTGCAGTTATTTGGTCAAGTATGAAGTTTTTAAACTTTAATGGGACTTTAGAGTCTACAAGATCAACAAAATGTTTATATATCTTTAAATCTGTGTGTGTGATAAAGTCATCTAATAGTTGTTGAGCTATTTCAGTCTGAACCAAAGTGGTATGCTGACCAGCAAACCAGCACACTAAGAATAATGTATTTTTCCTTTCCCCAACCCTCCAACTTACAGCTAAACTAGGAGCATCTTGCTCAACTCTGTGGTTGAATGAAAGCTGAATTACACAAGGTGTTGAGTTTACACTCTGCTCCATTGTAGGCCAATAAAACATCTCATTACAAGCTTACATGGCTCTCACAAAAGGACTGCGTGGCTATGTTAGGCTTTTGTAATGGTCACCTTAAAAATGCATATTCAGCTATTAACGTGTGAGGGGAAAAGTGTGTTTAGTCTCACTGTTTCCTCAGCACTATTTCAGGGTGGGTCCAGTTATCCTCTTTATTGTATATTACAGAGAGCAAATAAAGTGTAATTAGGCATCACAGCTTCAAGGCCACCAACAGTGCTGCCCAGGCGCAGTAAATATGTAATTTCTTTTTCAGCTTTGCTTACCCTTTCTTAATTTATACCCAGAAATAATTCCAGAAAGTTTCCCAACATGCACTTTATATCCCGAATCAGCTGGCTTAAAGGAGGATGCTGCAGTAGAGAAGAAGCATTTGCTTTGTAGCACTGTGATATCTCACGCAACAGTTGCTTTTCTTCATTACGTGTGAACCGTGAATTGTATCTGTGCATGTCACAGCTGGCAAAGAGATGTTACAAACAGTGATTAGCTCTAACACGAGGGAAGCATAATTAATCAAAATTACTGCTGACAGTTGCTCAACACCGCTCTGCGCAAAATAAGTGGAGCATGAGTACGGCTGTGGTTGGAAGCGCCAGAGGAGAATCCGGGGATGGTACTTCCCGAGGATATCACAGCTTAGCTTTCCTAAAATTAAACAAAGGCATAAATATTTAAACGGGTTTTTCTGCTTGCACTTTGACTGCCCGTGTGACGCAGGTGGGCACGTAGCCAGATGCAGGCATCACGCCCTTAACTCCGGTGATTTTGGAAACTAATGTTCACTTGGCCCATCTAATGAAGCATTTAATACACAGCCCTGGGAATGCAGAACAAGCATGAATCATGCAGCAATTAAACCATGCTCCAACATCTACTGGAAAAAAAGAGAAAAAAGTCCACGGTGCTGCTGCGAGCTCGAGACGGACCTCAGAAACACACAAGAGCAATGTGTCAAGGAAAAACCATGCGTGTAAAGGATCTGATGGTAAAAGAGCTGATGTGCATGTTGTGGGTATTTCTGTTTACAGTGCGTTTATGAGAAGGTGGAGTGCAGAAATGGCTCGATAATAATTGCAGCAAGTTTGTTTCTGCCTGTTGGATGGGAGTTGACGCAGCAAGGAACAAACTGAGAGCCAGAACTTTAGAGAATCATATGAAAAAGATTTAAAAGACAATTAATGTAATTACTGTTAGTAAGTACAAAGCCTAGTGTGTCATTCAGTGGTTGAACAAGTTCTAAAAAGTGCAAAGACTATTTTACTTTCTCAGCCTATTCTTACACCCTAAGCAATCTGACTACCTGATAATGAGATGTTAGGTGTTGTTCACATGAATCTCGACTGACTAAATAAAATTTGAGATCCTAATACTTCTAAGTTATTTTATGCAGGATATAAAAACAACGACAGCAAGGAGAAGAAATGGAAATTTTAACATTTCCATCACTGATGATTTATGCTTATTATTTCTTTTGTGAACGATCTCCAGCTTTAAACTGTGGAATAAAATTCAATGTGTTCCCTTCCATAAAGGATTGCTCTGTGCGTCCACTGCTAAAGATGCAATTCAAGGCTTGCGCAGAGACAGCCATTCACACAGGAAGTACTCACAAGCTTCATACAGGAAGATCCGAGCCTTAATTTGAACTCTGGACCTTACTGTGAGGTCACGGCACTAACAACCACACCTCCATGCCACTTAACATGACATGGCCTAAATGACACAATAACTTGCATGCTTGTGGATTAACCAAATCAGCCAGTGCTGTCTACTTGCTAGATTTCATAGCTTAAAAGAATTATAAAGACAAACATAAAACAGTGGCGTTTTCATCATTTGAAATAATTCTAACCTGGTTACTCAATAGTTAATTTACAGCAGTATCAAACTGTTAATAGGCTAAACATTTTATAATATCTCAAGGGATTTAATTAAGAATTATGAATATGTGATATGAAATAAATAAAGTATAGAAAAATAAAGTTTAAACTTTAACCTTAAAGGTAAGTAAAAATAACAATCAGCTTAAGTTATATGTAGTCAAAACATTTTAGCATTAAAGTCTGTAAAGTAGCTACTATGCAGAATCATAGAGTCATATTGATGATTGTTGGACCTTAATCATTGATTCACTACCTGCTACCAAAGGAAAAATAAGAGGTTATCTTACTTTAAAAAAAAAAAAAAAATTAAAGTTACACTGAAGATGGACCGACCAATGAGAAAATGGCTGGATTAAAGCATATTGATCCTCCAACTGATCAGTCGAATCTGAACCTGCAGTTCTGTTAATAGTTGCTGCAACACGATTATTGCAATTCTTCTTCTAGGGCAGCGAATCACACTGAGTATGATGCAGAATAAAAACATATCCGTATGCTAAAAGGGTTCAAACGTAATCAGGCACCTAGGAATGACCTTTCAATCATCCGAGCATAGACGTATTGGATGCTGTCTCAGCCACTGGATTTATCCAAACTTAATAATCTTGGACTTTAAACCTCTTTTTTCCTGCCATTGATTAAAAACAATGGCAGCTCATATATATTCTCAGTATTCGAGATGTGTCACTCTAATAATTACAAATGAACAGTCAAAGCCTTTGCAGAACCAAAGCACCCACCCAAGTCTTTCATAACTCATTCCTTGAACTTTTCCATACAGTGGAGGAAAGTTCCCACTTCCATTCCAGCACAAATTATTCCCCATCACTTCCAGTCTGTGGATGCTTATTAGAGTATGATAATATTTGTGCAAGTACCTGGATTGAGTGAGTTTCCCTTTTTTTTTTTTAATTCCTTGAAACATTTCAAGCTGTTGCTGTGTAGTATTGACCTGCCACGCAGCTTGCTAATGTTTCCAGAAAGCTTCTTTTCACTTAATATTAAAAAATTTCATTGAATTTATAATAAAACAATATCTGAATCCACCAGTTGTGTGTATTCTGCTGAACCAGGGGGGGAATTTTGAACCTAAATCCAGCGGAGCTGTTTTCAAAAGGACAGCGACGTATCTATTTCCAGTTAGAAAACCCCAAAGCCCAGACCAAGTCTAACAATAATGAGGGGAGTTTTACAAGTGTAGCAACAGCAGGGTTCTTTGGAGAGAAAACATTATGATTGCATTAGATGAGATGGCACTCCAGAGTCAGCACTTTACTGTAGGGTTGTTTTTTTGTTGCTGTTGTTTCTTTGTGAACAGACTCGCTCACGACCTCAGTCAACTGAAACTCGGCTGTGGGCTCTAAACATACAGCTCTGCTGTGTATTGTTCCAGAGCAATTGCACGACCGTCCTGTGTCCGACACAATGGAAGCGACACAAACAGAAACCCGATATCCCTTTGAGCCGTGCACCCTCCAGTCAGCCTGATGGCGGTGGAGGTGGTGGTGGTGGTGGTGGGGGGGGGGGGGGGGGGGGGGGGGGGTGGGGGGGGGTGGGGGGGGGGGGTTCAAGAGCAGAAGGAGCATTTATAACTAAACATCATATTTCATACCACATGTGATTCCTGGTTTTTCCTCCCCTTAAAGAGGAACTCCAAGAGGAAAGGAATGCATAACTATCTTATCCAGCAGCTATTAGTTGCCATAGCTTCGTTTTATGATGACATAGAAGGAAACAAGTGCAGGTGAGACGCCACCCTGCTGGATTATTGATAATTGGGCGATATTTACAGTGCTCCTTTGCACTAATGGGTCAGTTGTATTTGCCTAGAGATAAGGCTTTATTGCTTTTATGGCAAGCAAGTAAAGCAATTACCAGTGATAGGACAAACAGCCTGCTTTCCCTGTGTGTGTGTGTGTGTGTGTGTGTGTGTGTGTGTGTGTGTGTGTGTGTGTGTGTGTAGGTGTGTGTGTGTCAAAGTGGCTACAGACATCAGCTCACCTGCCAAATGCCATCTGTCTTGTCGCATGTTTAAGACTGCCACGCTGCTTAAAGGCTGATAGAAGTCAGATTTTATGGATGTCTTGGCCGAGTTTATGATCAGGCTGACTCTGAACTCCAAAGTCCATTCTTGTGCTCAAAAGGAGAAGCTGACAAAACAGTCAAAGACTTTTTTTCCTCCATGAGTAAGCTTACATGCACCACTATCAGTATCCTGATTTCTATCCAGCATATCACAACCAGGATACTAGTCTGCATGTACACGAATGCCATGGTGGCTCGACCTTTTCGCCTTTACTCTTCATTTAACTGCTAAAGTCAGGGTTTCCACCGGAGTATTGCAACAAGACCCTCTGAACTGAGCACTGACATGTTCATATTGTTAAAATGAGTTTTTAGACAAGGAAACCTTATGTTAGGTCATGTTTTCCATTAGCTCACTGGTCTCATTAACCAAAGTTACCCAGATAGCAACAGATTGCATAGGACAGCTGAACTATGAGCAAGTTTGAAGCTGAAAAAGTAAAAAGAACCCAAAACAAAACAAAACAAAAAAAAACGGGCAAATATTTTTGACTTGATACTTTTTTACAGCATTTCTCAGCTGTACAGCTAATGTCCTTAACTATTCATTGCTGTATATGAACCAGGATAATCGTCGTGCAGTGCAGTCTCACATGTGATTCTGTCAGTTCATGCAAGAAGCAACCTCCTGCACCGGGAGCAGTACACTGTGTGCACAATGATTAGGCAAGTGAGTGTTTTGATCATATCATCATTTTCATGCATATTTTCCAGCTCCTTGCTGTAAAAATTGAACACTTACTGGATATTACGTGATGTGTACTTGTGCAATGAGGGAGGGTGTGACCTATGGAGAACAACACCCTATTTCACGGTGTCAGTAATTATTAGGTTGCTTCTTTTTCTCTGGCAAAATGGGCCCCCCAAAAAAAAGAACTCTGTGTAAGCAAATATGGACCTTTAGAGGAATGCAGCACTCTTGAGGTTGTAAAGATTGGGGTGTGATCATAGAACAATGTAGCTTGCCATCACCAGTGTGCGAACGTGTGTGTGAATGGGTGGATGACTGGATGTGTAAAGCGCTTTGGGGTCCTTAGGGACTAGTAAAGCGCTATGCAAATACAGGTCATTTAACTATCAAATGTTTTGTTCAGTACTCAACGATATGGCCAAAGTAAGGAAGACTGAAACCCGTCCACGACTGAACAAGATACATAAGCTGAAACACCAAGACTGGGCTAAGAAATATCTGAAGACAGACTTTTCAAAGGTTTTATGGACTCATGAGATGAGAATGACTCTAGATGGACTCGATGAATGAGCCTGTGGCTGGATTAGTAATGGGCACAGAGCTCAATTCAAATCAGATGCCAGCAACGTTGAGGAAGGGTAGTGGTATGGGCTGGTTATGTTAAAGATTGGGGTTGAACATAAACTCAAACACTTTCTTCAAGCTGTATTGCAGAAAAAGTCTGCACCTTTCAAGAATCATTCAAGCTTTTACTTTCTGCAAAACTCTCCTGTCACTCCTTTCAACAAAATTGAACTTTGACCTCGGTAGGCTGTGATGATGTCCGCGTGGTCACTAGAAATGACGCATAGAGCAGGAAAAATGTTAGCTGTTAGATCATGGGAGGAAAATCTTTTCATGGCATAAGGTTTTCATCTGAGTACATGCATCGGGTGTGTCTGTTAAAAGCTATGCAGCTTTTAGTAGTTAAAAGTGTATGTAAACACAGCTTAGATTCATGGTCCTTCCAATGGCTCTACAGATTAAAATTTGAAAATGAGGAAAAGAGTAAAAGAAAATTTCCTGCATCATCACAGTGGAAGTACTGAAAACCACTTATTGCGTTCTGTCCTGTGCAGCGCCTGTGTGGTCACTAACTGAGTGCTTTGTTTCATCTACTTTTAATCACGTCCTTTCTTCCACACTCTCATGCTCTCCTCATTCTCATTTAATGGTCTGCACGTCTGTTTTTTGGGGCTTTCTGTTTCTCTTCTTGTAGTTCTTAAAACTTGCTGTTGTTCAGTCATTCCTCATGGCTTTCCAGACCAGATCATTCATGCATCGTCCCAATTTCCACTTTCCAGCCTCCATCTGTCCTAAGCTCAACCACCACCAGCTATTTCTCAAATTATGCATCAATAATAATCTACAAAAAGATTCTTAACTTTAGATTATTTTCTTACACATCTTCTTTCTTACACAATTTGGCCCTATTTCTTAATCAGTTTCCTACAGATCACACAGCCCCAAGAATATATAATCCACACACGGGGAATACATAATCATGTAACTTTTAAAGAGGAATTTAAGGCTATATAGTTTGGCTAACTGGTTAATTTTTGTTAATGGAGTGAACCAGCTCCAGTTGCAGATATGAGCTCATCTGAACCATACAAAGAGTTATTAACCAGTAATCAGTAGGGATGGGTATCATTTAGGTTTTATCCGATACCAGTGCCAAACCAGTACTTTTGAAACGGTGCCGGTGCTTAAACGGTGCTCAAACCGGTGCTTAAAGAATGGAGAACACAAAATTGGTCCAAAAACCTCTCATGTTCAGCTGTTTTTTTGTAAAAAATATAGCAATGTTAGACTTTTCTGCAGCTATGGGGCATATATGGTATCACTCCTGGCTGGAAGCAGTGCTTAAACAATGGAAAAAAACACAAACTTTGTCCAAAAACCTCTCATGTTTAACTGTTTTCCACTTTTTCTTTGGTCATTTTAGCCTTTTTGGCCAGGGTGAAGGGAGTATCTGCCATCAAACAAGAAGAAAGCCACATGTAACTACGACGGTGTTTGCTAGTTTACCTTACATGCATTAATGTGATAACATGGTTAGCCTACTCAACGTAAATTACACGCGAACAACATTAAGCTACTCATGCAGAGAAGAACGGCTGCTGCTGCATCATCATCCGTCATCATCTCTGCTTCACTGGCAGGGCTACGGCTACACACGCAGTAGATGTGCACGGTGTGAGGTCTCGCAGCAATTAAATACGGCGCATTTCTCGGCTTTTAAAAAAAAAAAACGCTATGCATCGCCAGGTGTTTCATCAGATTTGAGGTGTTACCTCCTTTGACAGTATCACAGTATCAGCTTAAAGCACTTGTTGCAGGCTGCTGAGTTTGCATCTTTTGCTGTGAAGTACAGCCAGACTTTTGACCGCTTCGCCTTGGGCATTTTTAATCTGTAGCTCTGCTCTAAAAGAACGTACGTACCTGGGCCCGCCTACTATCCTCGGAAACGTAAAATGATTGGCTAGAATCTAAAGTGTATCACAGCTCAGGAAAAAAAGCACCGAAAAAAAGCACCGAAATGTGCGCTGCTTTTTGGTCTGGTTACTACCATTTATGTCAGAACCGGTGCCATCATATACCGGTACCCATCCCTAGTAATCAGTTTGGTGCACTTTTCACTGACATGAAGGCCGCTCCCGTGTGGAAAAAGTTCCAGACCCGGAGGCAGTTATAGGTTTGCCTTTGGGCTCAAACCACGCGCTCTGCTGCTTGGGGAGTCTGCCTGTGCTTCATTTGGTAGTGTATGTGTTTGCGAGGAACAGCAGGAGTGGCAACATTGCACTTAGCTCAACTCAGTGTGAGCTGGGGAGCCACTCAGGTCCAAAAGTGCTATCCTGACCACGCTAATGCGCCCTATATATTTTTAGGCCTTTTAGGAAAGCTCTGTTCTGATGTACAAAACATAACAAAAGCCTGGTCATCTAAATATTTAGATATGGACCCACACGATACCAAACATCAGTGATGCAAACATCACTGTCCTAACTCTGTGAGAGCCCGATAAACACCCACGGGAAGATTTCCCTCCAAACTGACCTACCCCCTTTTTTTTTAAAACATGAAGAAATCATGCCTTATAGTTTCATAACAGTCCAGAAAACAGTCCCAGTTTAGAAAAGCTGAGCAAACCTCTCAGTTCTTAATCGAAATGTGGCACAAGTGGACTTTTCTACGAGCGGACGTGACCGCAGCAGAAGGGCTTTAAAACAAAGATGGTGTAAATGTGTGAGTCAGTTAACAGCTCCAGCTGAGCTATGCAAGGCCTCCACACAGCCCTGCATTGATGTGAAAGTGTTGCCCCCCTCCTCAGTGACCCTGGAGCAAAAGGGAAGTGGGCTAAGAGGGGCACGCTGAGGGCCCAGGGTGTGATGGTTATCTCTGGGGTAGAATTACAGCGAGCAGTTGGGGCCGTTGTTAGGTGGTGGGCTTGGGGACTTTGTCGCCTTGTCTGTTCGCAGTTGGAGCCACGTTTTCTCCAAGGGTCCATTGCTTCTGCTTGCCCTCCATCTCCTCCAATCCCACCTCACAGCTCAACATCCCGCCACACAGTCTGCTTCAGGGGAATGAGGAATGTACGCCAACTGCTGCCTCCGACCCAGACACCCATCGGCTCAAACACAGAAACATGATTTAAAGAGGATCGGGTAACATTTTAAAGGTAAAAGGACTATAAATAAGTTAATCTTGTGTTCAAACTTCAAGTAATTTTTCATCATTACAAGTCCCAAAATGCTAATGTGTGATAGCTGTTACTAGTTTAAGAACTGTGCTTACAACAGGTACTGATGATGATTACTGAAAAAGTAAATATTTAAACACTAATCTTTTACCCAAGCAAGGGTTACATGAGTAGATGTACTGTAAAACAGATGGTTTATACTTGCAAATCCAAAAAGATTTCCTGTGTGACTGTATTTTCCCTCAGGTTTACATTTTAGCATCTTTCAGCATGTTTCTGTGTTTTGATGGAGACAAACCGCTGTTAAAATCTGAGTGAGTACTGGACTTTCAAAGTAAATATGCATGGAGTTGAGAGAAGGTGCAAATCGCAACCTACTGGTAATTAAATTTAAACTAAAACCAATATATGTGAACATCTAACAGTGTTTTATGAGTGAGTGTTAGATCAAATGGTTTGTTAGGATGCTTTTTTTTTGCAGCACAGGCTCAGACAGAGCATGTCGGGGCCTGTCTGTTTGGGCAGAAGTCAACGGCATCGTCTTCATTCTGAGAGCAACATCTTATCTCCTCTCCTATCGTACCCACTCCTGAAAGGAAGCTGCTATTTGCTGGAAGGAGGACTGTGTGCATGATGTGTCTAAGAACCAGGAGTCTGACATAGCCACACACACGAGAGACGAGCAAACCATTTCTGTAGGACTTTAGTTTTAAATGGAAGAAGTCATCCTCGTCCATTGGTTCCATTGTCTTTTTATTAATTTTATTTAATACAATAAAAATAAAATGAATTATTTATTTCCTAAAGTTTTTCGATGTAAGCCTTAGTTGACCCCCCACACCTTACTCTTCCCAGTGTACAAAGTTAGTCTTCATGCTTTAGTTACCTCTCCTGACCTGCATAAACTTGTTGCTTTCAGTAAAGCTGGGTACACAGAGGAATAAGTATAACACCACACTAATAAGCTGGAAACACCAAGGAGTGTCTTTGATAGACGTCACACCACAGATTCTAAAGCCACCGTCCTCTGGGAATATTTTGTATATGTGAAGCTTTCAAAAATGGACAAGATTCTGTTTTATGACTGATGAACAAAGGAATGGACTTTACACTTGTTGATCGAGAGCCAAAATACGATACCTTTAAACTGCTATATTGCTGTAATATTGTCTGATTGTTTGCTGCAGTGCCATCCTAAGGCCAGAATGTGTATAAATAAAATAGCAGCAACTTTGTATCCAGTCAATGAGTCAACAAAAGTAGCAACAGAAGCTTAAAGAATCTTTTGAACCGTCTGTCCCCGTCTTCTTTTTCTTTGAATTATATAACAGTATATATGACAGCAAAGTTATGTAAGTCTGATGAAAATGACAAGCATAGTATGCACTTTCCCCACCTGCTTTTCAAGTCTCAGTTTATTTTCTATACATAAATCTGTCAGGGTACTTTAGATTGTTTAGAGAATGCTTTTACTTTTTTCCTCAGTAATAGTTTCCTGGAGCAAAGAAGAAAGAGGGTTTGCGAAATGATTTTTATCCCCAGGGGGGATGTAAAATATAAAACTTCAACCCCCGCGTTGTCTTGAGCCAAACATTGCCGCTGTTTCAGAGTATAAAAAGTATCATTAAGTAATTAACTAATTCATAGAATCAGATTTTACAGGTGCCTCAAAAAACAAAAGCTTCTTAGAAATAATTCTGATTATTAGCCTGATCATCTATGTGAGAATTTTCTACAAAGCTCAGGTCCACAACTTCTTATTTTAACTTGTTAAGTTTGCAGTAATGCAGTGATTGTGATTTTATTACCAACTTGTAAAGCTTTTTCTGTTTTTTTTTTTCATCTACACTCGTTTCTTAAAGACTGATGAGATGTAAAGTCCAGTAAAAATATATACTGCATTTATCCTCAGCTTAAAACAAGCCCTACTGCAACTACATGGAACAATTAAAGTTGGTTATCAGCTTCTTTTACTATACACTAATTGGAAATGGGTCACTAACTTAGCATAAAGCATAAATCTGTCTTCCTCCTGCAGTCAGCACACGCTGGCTGGTGCGGTGACCCATAAACCAAAACTCATGACCAGAAATCAGTGATCTAATGATCCTCGCTCTGCTTGACTGCTTAAGAAGCCAGAGATGGTGACATGAAGGCCATCATACTATTGACCCGCATTCCACTTTATATAACAGCCATTACTCTGATAACATTTACAGCAGCTTGTTAACATCAGCACACAATCCACTCCAGCTCCTAAATGATCCCCTGCATTACAATTAAAAATCAACACTGACCACTCTCTGCTGGCTCTCGTAATGGGCTGGAGAAAATGGTGTTGAGTTCATGCCAGAGTTGTGTCGTATCAAGAAAGAAACATGGACAGAAAATAGTCGTCATATTCAGACTGTGACTCAGGAGGTTTACCCTGAGACAGCAAGTGTGATACCGCAGCCAGTATGTCTTGGCAGCTGCACAGGGAGCGAGCATAAATCTAATCTGTCTGGATGTGGTGCACGGAGCCAACGGTTAACCAGCCCGCTGTTCAGCGATAGCTCTCAGATAGAGCAGGCTTGCAGGAAGCTGATTAGATACACTAAGAGTAAATAAGAAGCAGGCCAGTGCTCTCTGGCACCGAGCTGCAATTAGACTCTCAATTATCATATTAAAAACACAAGGAAGGAATGTGACTCCCATTTCTATTTCCATCTGTCTCAAACCGGGCCTATCTGCTGGATGCTAACAGGCTGAGCAGACATTACTTGCTTCTCAAAGACTGATGAGCTGTAAAGTTACTTTTAAGGTAATCCAATAGACTGAAACGAATGGATTTATAGTGACAGCACGGTGGATGTGTAGTTTTGTTTATAATAGCTGAGGTTTATTACGGCATTGCAACAGTGAATTCAACTATCAGCTGCAAACCGAGCATCAGTTTTTAGCACAAGCTTATTTGGAGCGATCAGAGTTTTGCTGGAGGGCAGTAAGCTGAGGGGCATAAAGTAATTCCCAGCAATTTTGTTTGTTGAGGTTGAGACTTTGTACGTTTTCCACGTACAAATAACTAATCTCGAAATCACATTTCTAAACCCCAAATTAAGCAAACATGAAGTGAGTGAGTGATATATAAAAACATATCACTCACTCACTTCATGTTTGCTTAATTTGGGGTTTAGAAATGTGATTTCGAGATTAGTTATTTGTACGTGGAAAACAGTTATGACTGCAAGCATTCCACGAGTTTGCCGGCTTTTGAACTTCGGAGCGTTGATTAGTCAACACAAAGGGAAACTTTCTGCCCAAAATGCAGAGTTTTAGCAGTTTCAGGGATTTTTTCAGCCTAACAGAAATGTGCTCAAGTCATATTTTCAGTGCTGACCTCTGGGAGCTGACTCTTCCCTCCAGAAAGTCTTACTGGGAATCCCACTATAACCCCTTTGGCTGACTTGTTAAGAGCTCTCACTTCCTACCATTCCCAGGGGACCTCTGGTCCTCGTGGTTTGGCCTAGCCTACCACTTTTTTTGTCTCATCTTTCCTCCTATCACTCTCCTCCCAAACCTCTCTGCCAGCTTGGACCACAGGTGAGCAGTAACAGTAAGCTGCAGTGGGCAAAGCATGAGAAGATGCTTTTAAAGAGAAAAACCTGAACTTCTTGTGTTACCTCTGGTGTGTATTTGTCATAGTCAGTGGTAGCAAGGCTACACTTAATGGCTTCCGCAGATGTCCCTGAGTGAGGAGAATGAATGAAAGCAAACAGGAAGTGGAGAACATAACACACAGGGCAGAGGTAACATCCTCCCATTCCTCAAACTGTGTTTGCTAATTGGCTTGGTGGCTTCAAGGCTTTTAGCACATGGTGAGAGACTGCTGGCTTCCTGATAGCGCAGTCAGCAGACACTGCAGCGTCATCCCTGACAGGAAGATATGGCGGCCAGCTGCAGTGCCACTAAAGCACTTTCACAGTTACAACGCAAACACCAGTCATAGCTGTCTTCCAGCCAGGCAGTGTCAATTATTTTCATGTTTGTTTAAACTGGCTTCGACTCCCCCCAGACAGTTTCCATGTCGGGCCGGGGAGCTATTCTCTTTTCCCTCTCGGTATTTTGTGAGCCATGCCGGGCTCCTAAATTAGATGCTTCGGACTGGTTTTACTGCGGCCTATCATCTCCTCTTGGCATTGTTGCAGACGTCAGGCTCTGTAGCCCCTGTTTGGCCGGGATGAGGCGATGCTTTTGGAGGATTCTCTTTCTCTCTCTTTAAACTTCATCATTCCTTTGGTTGAGAAGCCACAGCAGCTGTTTCAGTCCTGAGCCCGAAATGGACTTCCAGGATATGGTGTTCCCACCAAGTGATCTTTTTTCTTCGTGAGACACGTCTATGCAAACCCTTCCTTTGGTATTGCTCCGACTCATAATACCTCATCTGTCACGTCTCGGTCTTAAGTGTTCATTTTGAGATGGCAGTGAGTGATTATCTGGACAACAGAAAAGAAAGGAAGAAACCTCCGTAGAACTGGCAAAGGGCTGTGATTATAAGTTGTTACAAACAACAAGAATCACAAAACAACACTTTCGACATGTGCATAAATCTCTGTGCCTATGCTGCATGGTTGAGGTCAGATCGCAGTGGATTGTGGGATGCCTGATGCGAAAGAGCTGAGCTGGCAGAGCAGACAGACATAAAGAGCAGAATGCAAGATAGCAATAAGAGACTGGAGCAAAGAGCTAAAGAGGGAACAAGATATAGGAGGCAGAGGTGGAGCAGATATCAAGAGAAAGTGGAGTGCTGAGCTGTGGACAGAGCACAAGAAGGATGACAAGGGAAGCAGGATGTTAGCTGCTACTGTCAGTCTGTGGAAGCTCAGCAACACCTCATGGCAGAGAGCCTTTATCTCCATACCTGATAAGACAGTAGCCACTTTCAGACATGTGCAAATCCATACGCATGAAACGCACACAGGAATCACCACATACATGTTCACCATACAGTATATACAATGTTGGGGAGTAACGGAATACATGTACCGCCGTTACGTATTTAAAATACAAAATATGAGTAACTGTATTCCGTTACAGTTACCGTTTAAAAAGGTGGTATTTAGAATACAGTTACTTTGTTGAAATAAATGGATTACACGGCGGTACTTCCCTGTTTCATATTGTGACGGGTCAGGACTGTTTGGGTTTTGTTTGACAGCTACGTTCTGCTGTTCCAGGTGGCAGCGTTACGGTTGCCATGGTTACAGGGTGACGCTCTCTCTCTGCGTGTTTCCTGGGTGAGAGAGGCCTTTTTGTTGTTGTTGTGCTAAGCTAATAGGCAGAATGCTACAGGTATAGCTCTAAAGAATGTTGCATCATAGGCAGTGTAGTCCGTGCTGCAGGGAGAATGGACTGCCATACCCGTTATGTGTCTGTGAGCGAGGGAGGGAGAAAAAGGAAAAGTACGAGCTGTCATCGAGCAAAAACGGGAGCTGGAAGCATGTAAATATAATAATAACCACTGCAGCCAAGAAGAGTGCCTGACGAGCCCAGTTGTAAGTAAGCTATTAAGACTCGACTGTACACCGTGTTCGTGTTTTCCTCTGAAACAATAAGTTCTGTTGGAGCAGCCTTTCAACGCCTCTCTCTGTCTCTCGCAAGCAAAGTTGACCCAGACAACAAAGTAAAGCTAGTTTTCGGCTACGAGCCGACACAGAACCCACCGTATTAGCCAGAGTTCCCTTTACTACAGTTCGCAGCCGCGAACCTTCAGTAACAGTAATAAATCACAGCAATAGTACATTCACGTAGTTGTAAACAGCATGATAATATATTAAGTAATCCAAAGTATTCAGAATACGTTACTCTCATTGAGTAACGTAACGGAATACGTTACAGAATACATTTTGGGGCATGTATTCTGTAATCTGCAATGGAATACATTTTAAAAGTAACCTTCCCAACACTGAGTATATACCCATTCTCATTCTCTTAACAATCCCCAGGACGGCAGTAAAACGTTTAAGCTTAGCATTAGCGTGGCATCTATTTAACAAAACCCAAATGTAAATCTTATAACAGAAGTCTTATAACAGACTCTATGGACAAAATGTGTGTAATTTATGATCTCTGGACGAGTCGTGCAGGTTTACAGATTTACAGCAACCACCAATTGCAAAGGGAAAATATGAATTCCACTACTGGTTTGCAGATGGTTGCCTGAGGTTGCTGCTGCTGCCAGGTGAAATCAGCTGCAATGACGTTCCTGCAGCGAAAACCTCATTGTGAGTACTTTGGTCTCTGGGAGATCGCCACAGTTGCCGTTGATTTTCATGCAAGACACTGACTTATGTGCAAATACTCGCTGACTGATCACAGAGCAGTAATGAAACTTGAAACCAGTATTTGTATGATTTCTAAAATATTTGTGTTATTTTGTTTTTATGACAGGTGGCATATTACGTTTGTTAAACACTGTGTACGTTTTTTGTGTTCTCCAGTCAAGTGACAATAAAAGGTTTGTCTAAGATGTCTAATAGATTAGGTATTGTTTATAATATTTCCTTTATCCTTACAAAAGTCTACATAAGACGACGTCACAGACTTTGATTTATTCAGTCTAGTTTGTTGCTCTTCATTAAAGTTCTGTTTTACACGTGCAACTACATTTTCACAAAAAACTATGGCAAAACATGCCTCATGACCAATTTCCTATAAAGAACTAAATGGAAAAAAAATAAAGATAGAAGTATTTCACATGTTTTTCTCAGCAAATAAAAGCTAAACAGTAGCAGTGAAGACAGAAAAGCTAGAACCTGTTTTAATCCAAAGTTCAGTAACCTCAGAATCTGTGGAATTACACTGCAGCTCCTGCACATTTTCTTTACTGCCCAAATATAGCTCTGGTTTAGAAGACGCTAACTGCTGTTAGGACAGTTAGTTTATTTACTAAGTTTTATTAGCTGAACTAAATGAGAACCAGATCAAAAGTGATAAAAAACTATAAATATTAACAATAGCTCTGTTCATTAAACAAATATTTGCTGCAGTAATATTTTCAAACCGTTAGGTGTTTCTTTTCACGCTACACCAAAATATCGCAAAGTCCTTTGGTGACCAGTTCGGTCAGAGTCATATTTTTCATTAGTTGCTACTTTTCTGTAAGGAGGACTGATGCTAATGCTCTGTGTGCTTTAAAAAATACAGACAAACGCACAAACTTGTCAGTCTAATATACTGTATAAGCGAATGCAAAAGAAATCACCTGTGCATGAACAACCTATCACCTGCTCCTCCAGTGTGCAAGTCAACTTTTTCTTGGGCTAGATACTTAGGATATTAGGTCTTTTTAAAAGTGTGTCTCTAAATTTGTGTATGCGTGTCTATGAATATGTGAATGTAACTTCTAATGTATCACACTGAGTGCTCAGTACAAATACGTAAGTATAATAGCCAACTTAACCTCTTTCCAAACATTTATCCTGCCTTACTTTCCACTTTAATACATGAAAACTGTGGAAATTATTGCTTGGTAATAGTGCTAACAAATCAAAGTTGACCAGTGACGTTTAAAAACCTGATACAGCTTCTGTAAGATTGTCTTCCCTATTGTGACAATGAAAGGAGGAAGCTCACAGGGGCAAAAAAGGCAGACTGTCCTCAATGTTCCCTCTAAACTGCGCGCGTGCGCAATTGCGCACTGCTGGCACGCTCTCTGCGGACAGAAAATCGCAGTTGCGCACAAAAAAAATCAAACCTGAATTGAAATTAAAATTAATACTTTAACAATTCTGTTTTACAGTGTTAGTCAGTAAGTGACTGGCTGCTCCCGTATGGGATTAGAACGATGCCACCTTATCCCATAGTCCAGCCAATGATGCGATTCACATTTGTATATACGCAGCTAATCAACATCGTTGACAGGCTATGACAGCGTCCTTATGTGCAGACACCGGTGTTTTAGCTAGCAAAGCGGCGTGACTGATGTGGAGTGAAGCCACGTTAATGACAACGTGTACAACCATTGGACATGTGAGCAGGACAGACTTTATACCAGTTTTTAAATTGTGTTGATAGGCCACGTAAAACCAGAGTCATGATAAAAATATTTGCAATGTTTGGTTTTCTTCCTGAATACTATCGTTGTTTATATGTACTGCTGGAAGAAACGGTAAAAACAGAATTTTATAAGGAAAACGCCCAAAAGCACTCTCCGCCTGTGAGCAAAAACAAAACCAAAAAAGACCCCCATCCTTTCCTATTGGTCGAGGCTGCCATATCGCGCCATTGGCCCCTCTGGCCAACACCAGTAGGCGGGAGGGTAAAGCGTCTTGCCCAAGGACACAACGACCGGGGACGGAACCGGTGACTTTCTGGATACAGATGCGCTTCCCAACCCCCTGAGCTACAGTCGCCAAATCTCTATTTTAAATATCAGATTTCAATATAGTTTCAAAAGATATATCTCTTGTAAACTCTTGTAAATTAGCTAGTATTGCATTTGTTCAAATTTTCGTGCAAGTCAGGGGTGGTCGAGCAGGACTAAAAGTTGGCTGCTTTGAGAGGGATTGACCCATAGTTGAATCCCCCCAACAATCATCATACTGACGACATCACAGGACCTACACACTGGTGTTAAACCAGGTCCATTTTCTGCTTCACAGACGCCTGCTTTGTCACCCTCCAGCACGTACTGTGAAACGAAGGCACCACTTTAACCATTGCATCATGTGTCAACTGTCAGGATTCATAAGCCTGAGGTCATTTACCTCATGTCTAGAGAGTAAGCGTTTATAGCAAGCAGTTCAGATTTTTGAAATTCATTCATTTATATGTCAGCACTGGCACCCTCATCCCTACCATGGGGAATTAAATGGCTGTCTGAGCCCCCCTTTGAGGCCATAAGTCTCTGTGCCGAAGCACAAACTTGGCTGTGGTACCCAGGTGGGGTCCAGGAATGGAGACCCAGGCAGGACAGCTGGCAATGCCATGTTCATTCCTTCACTCCCTTCTGCCATCTTTTCTCCCTCTGGGTGCAGGAAATCCCCCGGACTGTCCCGGATGGGACTGAACCATGGCTTTAATGAACGCACTGGCTTGACAGAACGGCCCTTTTCCTGTTTACTGACGGCCCGACAGCGGGCGAACACACCTCTCTTTCAGCCCTCCCTTCCTCCCTATGTCTATCCCTCCTTGCCTTGAGGCTGTTCTGGCCTCTCCCAGGGACATCCTGGTTTGTCCCTGCGCAGGACTGTAGTCAGCGAAATGCTCAGACAAAGATCTCAGTGTTCGGGGATAAAGAAGAGCATGTGCAGTTAGTTTTTCTGCTAAAAATGAAGATGCGTTTGATTGAGCGACTTAACTGCTTCTGTTGGAGACTAGGGGAAAAAAGGAGACGTCAAGAGAAAAAGAAAATTTGATGCATAATGCATACTTTCATGGATTTATATTTAGCCAATCTAACCAGCTCCTCCCACTCCTCTATTCTAACCCCAAGGAACCCAAATCACCCAGAATAAAAATAATTGGTGGTCTCGTCTCCAGTTCTGGCTGGAATGAAGTCTGGATGGAAGAGGCTCAGATTTTGGCAGTCTTCTCCCCTCAAGTTTTAGCCTGAGGAAGAGGAGATTTGGCCTCAGAGCGGGTAAACATGCCGCAGTTTTAACCTCTGTCACCCAAAATCCCTGACATCCCTGCTGTGATAGATCCCTGACGTGGATCTATCACAGCACAACAAGCAGTTGCATTAAAAGCCACAGGGCAGGTCTGTGAGCACAGGGAAATGACGCTTTGTCTTTGACCTAAAATAGCGTCCAGTGTTTGATACATTTGACTTGATGTAACCAGACAAATACACGTGATCGTCAAGCGTTTAGGAATAACTTACCCATGTCAGGATGCCCACTCAATTCAGGGCTTATTGTTAACCTTATCCAGAATGTCTGTTCAATGCTGATGTCTGTAGCTTTTTCCTCTTCCGCTATCAATGCAGGCCCCTACGACAAGGTGTGAGGATTCATTTTAAACAGAAAGCCGTGCATGTAGAGGAGTTCTGGATACATTACACAAATTTCATGGTTGAGAATACTTCTGAGATATAGAGCCGAAACCTTGAACTGTATGCTTGTCGGTCTCAGATACAAATAAAATCTTGTTTAAGATTTTGAAACGCCACCCCTCAAATCATTAAAATTATGGGTGTGTACCTGAAACTCTTCTTTCCCCCACTGTTTCTTTCTTTTTCAACTGAGTTTTGTTTCTTAGACATTAGTGAGGCTGCCCTAGCTTTGATACTACAGTCACACTAGTGCAACAGTGCAAGGCCAAAACTGTTGGAACCATCAGTAATTAAACTGATCTTGTTGTCTTTGAAATGGTCGCTTCCAAGAGGCAGGTCTGCAACCACTTGCAAATGTCTTCAGAGCAATTGTGGAGCATCCATAAAGACATAAACAGTTGAACGGGGTCAATCTGTCATAATATAGTCATTAACTGTTTTTAATTGCCCAAAAAGTGATTGATACAGGACGTCGTTTTTATATAGGAATATAACCGCAATAAGTTGGCAACCAGTTTTAGTCAAGAACCCAGCTGTAAAGAAACACATTTCAGATGAGTTGCAGTTATTGCTGCAGATTGACTCAGATGAAATGGGATGTGACTGCAATTGTTCGGACGTTGTTTGACAAGGTTGCTTCCAGAAGCCAAATGTGGAAAAATTCAGTGCAATTGCTGGATGTCCACTAATTTTTTTTTATCATCATAAAGAGGCAAGTTTTATGAGACCAGCAGTAGAGAAGCTCAGTTACTTTTTATATAATTAAAGGTACATGGGTATTGTACTTTGGACACAAAGAAGTTCATCAATTATTTAATCAATTAGTCCTGACACAGACAGAGGACAGGCCAGGACCCAACAGTAAGTCACAATCTACTCTTTTAAAACTGAGTCATGTAATCAGTTACACTTATAGTCTTAGTCCAAGAGATGGTTACTGAAGGCTGAACCCTGAATACCTACTACAACTGGTTATAATAGTTAATATAGCTTTCATTGACGCAATGCTTTAGAAGTTTACTTTACATATATTTAAAGTATGTATATACTGTATGCTGTATTAGATAGGGACAGTGAAGACATACATGCAACAAGGACCCATATGTCTTCCCCAAAGGTGAGACTCGAACCTGGGCGGGCCGCTCTCAGCCATATGGCATATTGTTTGTCATCCCAGAGAACAATATATATATATATATATATATATATATATATATATATATATATATATATATATATATATATTAAAAAGAAGAAAAAAAATGTGTAGGGTGTATAAGAAAAAAAATCCCCCTCTCACCCCTGTGGGCGGTCTATTCTTCAAGCTCGGGTCCTCTACCAGAGGCCTGGGAGCTTGAGGGTCCTGCGCATTATCGCTCATCTGAACAGAGATCTCAGATGTTGTTCTTGGGATCTGCTGGAGGCACTCGCCTAGCTTTGGAGTCACCCTACACATATTCTCTGAGCCCTTAGTACTTCTCTAGCTTCTCACGTTCCTTCTTCCTGACGTTGCTGTCATTCAGTATCGCTACGTCGGTCACTACAGCCGTCTCTCTCTCTCTCTCTCTCTCTCTCTCTCTTTCTCTGTCCATATATATAGACCACTAAGACCACTTATTAGAAAATTCATTGATATAATAAATGCATAAACAGTGTGTGTGTGTGTGTGTGTGTGTGTCCCTTCACGAATGAAACCAAATCCTTAATATCCCTGGGTGTGTCAGTTGTTTAACCAAAGAATATGTCAACTAAGGAAAAAGTACAAAGCATTTGGTAATAACTGGCTGGATTTATGAAGCGCAATGAGAGAAGTAAAATCACTATTTCAGAAACATTTCTAAGGAACAATAATAAAAAATAGAGTAAGTCAACTGCACAAAAGATGGAAAAAGACACTCTTATTTTATGTTTTTGCAAAGTGGAAACACTTAAATTATCTAACTTTTTCAATATTGAGTCTCCTGTTGATTTATGAGCTATTTAGAAAAAACTATATTTATCATTGTTCATTCCGCCAACTCCTTACTTTCCATTCATGGCTCAAAAAAAAAAAAGTAAAGAAGTAAACATAATTGCCTGTTACGCAACAGGCAACACGGAAACTGGGCCAGGGTGTGGAAGGCTGATGTGGAGGTGTCAAGCAAATTTGACAAACGTCACCAGCACACCGTGAGAGTGTGCTGAACAGGGAGTGTTGGAAGGTGTACTGGATGGAAAAGGAGGGTCCCTGCAGGACTTACAGCACCGTGATCAGCAGAGTGATGACACTCTAGAGCATAGGAAGATGTGTGTGTATATATATATATACACACATATATATACACACACATAAATCAGGAAGAAGGAACACGAGAAGCTCGAGAAATACCAAGGGCTCAGAGATAATCGGAGTACTAGTGCGGTGACTCCCAAGCTAGGCGAGTGGCTCCAGCAGATCCCGGGAACAACAGCGGAGATCTCTGTCCAGAAGAGCGCAGTCCTAGGAACAGCTAAGATACTGCGCAGGACCCTCAAGCTCCCAGGCCTCTGGTAGAGGACCCGAGCTTGAAGGATTGACCACCCACAGGGGCGAGTGGGGAATTTGTTTTATATATGTGTGTGTGTGTGTGTGTGTGTGTGTGTGTGTGTGTGTGTGTGTGTGTGTGTGTGTGTGTGTGTGTGTGTGTGTGTGTGTGTGTGATTGCACATGCATTTTTGAATATGAGTGTGCTTGTGTGTCAGTTTCACCATGAGCCAGGCACCAGAGGAAAACAATGGGCTTTCCCTGAAGGAGGCAAAACAACAGAGGATTTATATTTCCCTTCTTACTCCCCCCGCCCCATCCCATCACCGCCTACAACATATTACTTACATACTGTACTGGAATGCTCTCTCACCGTGGAAAAGCTCTGGCAAAACCCTCACATCCCTCTCATGCAGAAAGCAGCAAGACTTGGACGCCTCCCACTGCACTAACGCCGCCACACACGTAGCAAAAGGGGAGCGGACCCCTCGTTGCGCTCCTCTCTTTTCCCTCTGTGGATGTTAAAGAACTGATGACTATACAGCAGTAGGCCTTCTCATTGTATTAACTACCTATGACTGCTGTTGTTTTCATAATTTGGCTGACATTTATTCTGTGTAAAAGCAGCTTTATGAGCTTATGCAAGGCCGAGCATAAAAGTTACAGCGGGAGGGAAAAAGGCATAAATCAGTTTGCTATATATGTGTTGGAAATCACAGGGTTTCGCTAAATATTACAGCCGGTATTAAATTTGAAGCTAACAACACTGTGAGCATGTAAATGTCTGCAAAAGCACCTACATTAATTCATGTCAGAAGCTTGGATGGGAATGGCACTAAATTCTGTTACCATGAGTTTGAGAACCTCTGAGGGCTCATTCAAAAGAGTCACGTTATTAGAAAAGTGCCTCTAAAAGTGTAGCTGTGTCCACACAGGAAACGTTTTCCAGCAACTTGGCGACCAGTCACCTTAGAAACTCAGTGACATTCATCAACTTCAAGAGAGTATGGGCGAAAAAATTGCGAACAATGCGAAGTGGGCAGGTCAGGAGATGGCAAGCATTTAAAGTAACTACCAATAAGAGCACAGGATACCCGTGATTGACAAATGACAGGGTATTAAATACATTAGAAGGTTACCTAGGCAATGGGAGCCTGGAATCTTCACAAACAACCATCTTCAAAGCAACATGTAACAAGTGACTCGCTCCCTGTGTGGATGGAAAAAACTAATAAGCCTAATAAGCCAACGGCCCTTTTAAATTTTTTCTCATACAGCATAAATGTTACATTTTATAGAGAAAATGCAAAGTGGTCTATAGTAGATGTATTGTTGATGTTGGCCTTTGTGGCTCGGGTAAATAATGCTTTCTATACGCCTCTCTCAGTTCATAGCATGGGTGCCTGCACACTCTGAATATTAACTTAAAACATGATTAGAAATGTAATATTACATTTTCCAACGTTTGAAAGGTTAGTTTGTATTTCATATGAAAAGTAGCAGCCCTGAACTTGCCCAGGTGACAGTGCCAAGTTTGAAACCCAAGCCCTTCACAGCATTTCAAATTTCTCTTTCAGTAATGCCTGATCTGTCTTGTTTTCTTCTTCAGGTACGTGCATTCTAACAGGTGCCATCTCTACTTGGCACAACTGACTAAAAGTTCTGTTTTCTGGTGCTTTGACCAAGCAAAATGAGATCCAAAATCCCTCAAAGCACCCTTTTGAGAGTCAAATTGAAAAACGGAAAAAAAACTCAAAAACACCTTCACTTCGAAGACAAGGTTTTACCAGTAGATCTTATAAAATGACTCCCCTAAGGACCAAATGAGCTCATCACTGGGCAGAGCCACACTGTGTTAGGGTGAATATGTGAATAAAAGGTGAAAAGTCCAGTCAGATAGCATGCATTAAGTAGCTGTTTGCCAGGTGAGGAAAAGCCCCTGGCAGTCAGGCTGTCTGGGGTTGAAGTTTCATTATCATCTGCTATCAAGTGTCTTCCATTGAGCCTGATGAATCACAGGATTACAGGGGAAACAGTGCATTGTTGTCTAGAGGCGTCAGTGCCTCTGATCCATGTCTCTCCACCCGCCCACCTCTGTGCCCCTTTGCCCGCCCTGGTCATAAACCCAGGGAGTACCCGCCTCTCATTCTTCTCTTTGTCTATACGTCTCTCTACTTCTCTCATCTTCTCCACCAATGACGGAACCGCCTTTGATGGATCATGAGCTGTGGCCTCACACTGGCATAAACTGTACTGACCTCGGTATCAGTGGTCGTCAGTGGACTTTTATTAAATGCATAAATCATCAGATTTTGTCAATCAGCATGAGAGAGCCTTTTTAAGGCTGGGATGTCTTTTTCACTCCCATGATATTTATGCACGGTTAACAGGATACGGAAACCCAAGAAAATGTTTTTGATGTTTTGGTCACTGCTAGGAAGAATAAATCTGTAAATAACACTAACATGTTATCATATTACAGCTATTTGCACATCCAGAATACATTTCACATCTCTAGGAGTCATTTAAACTCTATTTTGGTTTCCTCCGACTCTTTGGAGATATATCTGTTTCTTCAGATGTTGAATGTGTTATTACTAACTCTACAGTTAGGGACCAGAGTAATATTTTCTTGCAGTACAGTTGTTGTTTTTTTCAGAGATATTTTGTTGTAAATAGCTACCAGATGTTACAAAACCTGAAGCATCAAAGAGGTTAAGCCATAGCTCAATGTAGCGTCAAACACTGCAGTTCTTCAAGTGACCACTCGAGGCTGCAGAGTTTTGGTGCAAAACTTGCGATCATTGGTTGGAGACGGTAGCACAACCAAAATTATTGCGACCATGCTTTGAAGATGGAGACCAGGGCGGCAACTCCTTATTGTCAGTAGTCAAAATGACTTTGATGCATCAAGACGGTGATAAAAGCAACTGTCTGCAAACCTTCACCAATCTGCCTGAGTGTGATTGCAGTCACTCAGAGTGCAACCTCCCACTCGGTGACCTGTGTAGTCACCTTGTGAATGAATGTGGTCACCCAGAGTTTGATTATGTGGCACACTCAGCCTCTGATTGACCAGTTAGTCCCCACCGTCACTGAATAGAAAAAAAAAAGAATGCTATCATCGGGCAACCACCAATTTTTGGTAGTTACAAGAAGGTATCAGTCCTTATTTTATTTTAGTGTGACTGAGCCACGACACTGTATTCTGGCTTTAAGTTACATATAATTAAGGGTGTGGCTGTTTTTCTCTTGTTGGGTGTAGTAAAAGACACTTAAAGGAGTTTAACTTGTTGTTTGCTTGCCAGCTTAGCATCCCCTTTAATAGGAGTATAAATTATTGAAAAACAACTTCTTAACAAAGCTAGCTTGCACTAGGTGATAATTATCTGGCTATAATAATCCAAATATGGTCACATCTGATTTATTATGAAAAGAATGGAGTTTTAGAGGATTTCTCTGAGTTTCAGCTGATTTTCTCATTTAAAGTTGTTGGTGTTTTGTGTATTCACTAACACACTCTCTGCCTGGCAACAAGGCTTTGTGTATACACCCGAGCATAAAGCACAGACTTGTCAGAAAGGAGGTGGGTAAATGGAGGTGCTCTGTTTCATGAACTGTGACTGAACTTGTTCAAAATGGGTAGAAATGTTAGACAAATATGGTGTCTGAAAACCTCCAAAACGCTGTTCTTCCGCCTCTGCCTCAAGACCCCTCTGCCGCCACCCTCCACCCCGAGCCTCCTCCCACCACTTCTGCGCCCACAGCCCTTCATCCTCTGCCAGTCCACGGCTTGACATTTTCCAAGGCTGCCAGGTCAGGGGCCTGCATGTAAGAGAAAGAAAGAGACAGAGTCATAGTAACGGAGAGAGAAGGGGCCTCTTAAACTAGATTTACAGTTTGTTAAGGGCTTCTTTTTCCCTCTAGCTGAGCTTTTCCACATCGCTCAGTTCACAGAGGTCAACAGTCAACCTCTCACCTTCTCCTATTTGTATTTTTTGATGATTGGCTGAAACTAAATGCCCTGTAGTTTTAGTCAGTAAATGGAAATACATATATACTAATTTATTTTATTGTATTTACATATATTTCTTTTATTATTTTTTTCATTTAAATTTGAAATTATTTTTTCTAATTTATGATAATCAATTTGTTTTTTTTAAACAAACAGAGTAAAAGCTCACGTGGTTGGTTACTAATGTTGCTGTGTATTTGTGGACAGCCAGCAACACTCTTTACTTTCTTCTACAGAGGAACCAGATGTATAAGTGCAGTAAATTTACCCTGTTATTATGCTGAGTTAGTCTACTGTAGCTGTAGAAAGGCCGTGTTTCCCCACACCTCCTCACCCTACAGCGACATGAATAACCTTCTATTTCCCTTGCCTCCTCTCCCACACACCGAGTCGGCTGACAAAGGCGCCTATTTCATGTGCCATGTTTGATTTGATAAGTGGCAAATCTGAGTGACGGGACGTCTTTGTGAGACAGAGGGGGGGAAAATTCCCAGCGCTATTGGCAGAGGACAATTATGACCAAGGGACTTCTGTAAAGTCTGCAGTGAGAAGTGTGTGTGTCTGGGAGGGGAGGGGAGGGGAGGGGGAAAATTGAGATAATAACCCAGTCTATTGTCTCGCATTCAGTTATGAGACAAAGGTGTGTCTTTGCCAGGGATGGGGATGAGTGCGGTGCAGCCTGAGGCTTCTCACGGAGCTAGATGGCATGTAATTTACTTACCTGTGGCTGTTTGAACTTTAACTTCTTGGAGGTTCACACAGAACGGTCCCCAGTGTTTACACAAAACCTTAAATCCTTTTGGACTTTTGTGTTGTTCGCTACACTCATTCCCTCAATGGTGATCATCCAATCATAGCTTAGCAATCGTCGCCAGATACAGTCTTTCAAACTTTGATCTTCAGTACAGGCCCGATCCGTGCGTATAGCCCTCAGGTCCGCTTCCAGGATGAACTGACGGGGCAAATCAGTGTGTTGCGTTTGGTGTGAGACTGTGCTGGATGTAACCGTGCAGTGGGCTCTTAAAGGGCGTTAGAGTTTATGATAGATTTTAACTGAAACTACTTCCCTGTCATTTCAATTCTGTGGGTTGCTACAAGGAAAAAAGGAGAATTGGTATAATAAATTCTATTTAAAACCACAGGAAGAGAGCAACGCTAAACCATAGTGAAGTTTTTAGTCTTTGTCTGTGCTGCTCTATTCAGTCCTCCAGCATGGTTTTTGTTTTACAAATGCAAATGTGTAAGGAACACATTAAACTCTGTTTGTTATGTTAGCATGCCCAGCTAATACTTGTTGTGGTAACACAACACTAAGGCAATTTGTGGTTTTTAATTAAAATTTACTATCAGCCATAATAAACGCAAAATTTGGAATTTTGCACATTTTCTGGCTCGTGTGTAGCAAATGCACCAGAGGAGGCTAGTCAACAAGTAGCTTCATAAATTACTGAGAAGTTCCATCAGGTCTTCTGAAGCAGCGTCTTTCTCTGGTAACCTTCCAGCAAGAAATGTTTTCCCACAGTAAATGCAAATGGCTCATGTCAGGCTCACTTAGACTCCAGATATGGTTCCACGTTGATCTACTTCCAAACATGAGACCGGCAGTTCATGGACTGTAACTCTCTCTTTTTATTGGACCCGTGTTTTATAATCATGAAAGGTCACCCATTCTTCCACACACCCGAGGTAGGGCTCTCTGCAGGACATCTTCTGCAAGAAAAACAAGGAAAAATCAATTTTCACATCATATTGCTTGACCCAAAACGGTCTCAAGTGAGTCACCTGATCCACAAAGCCTTGACGTTTCCTTTTCTAAACCTACATGTGGTGGCAGGAAGAGAGAGAGAGAGAGAGAGAGAGAGAGAGAGAGACCATTAAGAGCTGCTGTCAAGTAAATTCTTTGTGTCTGAATAAGCCATTTAGAATAGGAAATGTTTTGTCATTTGAAAACCTAATTTCCCATGACAGAAAAAGCCACCACAAATGAGCCTTTCTGGGGGATCAGATGACATGTATTTATGGGCAAATATTGCTCAAAAACACAAATCCTGGGGTGCACCAATTTAGATTGTTGTAGTTTCTGGCAACATTATGAGTCCAAGTCAACAAATATCATATTGCTGTTATGCCTCTTTTGTGTCCCTGCCATTTATAGACTCATATATGTATGTATATGGAGGACATAGTCTTTATCAGTGTTAATTTGAATTTTGACTGGGTTTTCATTTAGTTTTAGAGCAGGCTAAATCTAAAGTTTATTCAGCTGACTGAAGTATAAGTCAGTGTGTTTGTTGTGTTTTTACTGGTGAGTTGTAAAATGTGTCCACATGTCTGTTCTTCTTTTCATTGACATAATGTCACTGCTTCATGTGCTTCAGAGGTTTCATCAGAACCAGGGAGCATGGGAGCGAGTTGTATTGTTTCCTGCCAAAGTTAGCTTTCCTGTTTGTGGGGCAGATCAGATGTGTGCATGTAACCAAATAATTTACTTCCAATTGAAAAATGAAAACTATGATGAATATTATCTCTGCACACAATTAAAAAGCATCATAAACCCCTGAATTTTGAATAACCCACTATTAAATGGAATTAGCAAATGGTTGATTATATTTTTTCTATACAAATGGTAGAGTTGTACTTATGATAAGGGAAACCCAGTTAAAGTTAGAAAGTTTTCATATTAAAACATTTATAATAGTTATAATAGGAAGATCATTTAAATAATTTAACATTAATATAATTGTATTAATCGTTAAATTACCTTCTTTCGATCAAATTAAACGTATCTGTAACCGTAAAAAGCTGTAAAAACTCACCTTTGTACTTTTAATGGTTGTTGCTCGCTCCTTTCAGTGGTATATCACTGTATATTTGAACAGGTCAGATCACATAGCAAGCGTTCCTGGGCAACATAGCAATGTGATGTGACATCAGCTTATATTTATTATGGATGAGTCTTTTTGGACTGGGCAATTTTTGTTTACATTAGCACAAATGACCACTAAGAAAACCTGATGGTGGAGTTGAGTGGTTAGAGCTTAATGTATTCATGAATTATTAATCCAACCTTAAAAACTCATCCATTTGGATACTAGTAAGGCTAAATGTCAGGGGTGCTTTGGTTGACAGGTGTGCCGACACAGAGAGCTGTGTGCTCGGCCTCTTTGCTAAACGGAGTTAGTGAACTGGACTTTCCCACTGGTTTTGTGCTCTCTCTATTATTTAAAGGCAGTATATGCACATTAAATGTACAGTACATTTGTCTTTTTTTTGTCAGTAGAACATCTCCTGTGAAGACAGACCGTAGTTTATTCCATCTGTGTGAAATATTTAAAAAAATAAAAGAGCAGCTGTTGCCAGGTAAAATGATCCCAACCATTGTTTAAAGTAACCTGTCAGACGTTTTATTGTTTTATAGATTTCCACAGAGTCAAACGTTGTAACAAATACAGTAGCTCACAGAAACATGTTAAGTCTGTGTGCCAGAGATCCTGTCTCTGAGATTCTTTTATTTTATCTAGAGGTGAGAAGAAACCCCGAGCTGACAATCCGGTCGTTAAGTCTGACATCACTAGCTGTGTCTGGGCCTAAACTCCGCAGCAGGTCCATATTTCAAACGATCACTATGGCATTACTGAGAGTTGAAAAACTAAAGTCTAAAGTCTTTCATCTTTAATAAAATTATCAGCGTTCTGCTCTACCAGGTGTAACAATTGAGTTTAACATCCAGGCATCCATGAAAACGGAATTTTTGACATTTAACGGAGTTAGAAGTTAGCAGGAAGTTAGCTCGCTAGCTTCTATCTAAATACAATATAGCATGTCCTTACTCAGGGGTTTTGGAAACAAATTAAAACCTACAGCTCTGTTATCACCTCCAACATAAATGAAGACAGGAAACTAAACAGCAGTGATGTTTGTAGGGTTACTGAAGTTTGGCTAGCTGGTATATAATGATGTGCTACGTGACCGCTAGCGACACAGCTATGTTAGCATAATATAAACAAGCTAACTTTTTTTCCACTGGATAAAAGTTAACGTGAGTGTTCTCGGTGGTCAGGAACAAATGTAATCGCATGGCAGGATGCTGTAAAAGGACCAAACTTCAGCCAGGAGAACAACTGAGATAATCCATCCACAATACGAGGTTAGTCATTCATATACTGCTGCATGGGCTGGGCTGTAGTTACATCCTAAGGTTTTAAAAACTGAGCTTAAATAAATGATTAGCGGTAATAAAAGCCGAGGGAGGTCAACGGTGATCATTGACTGTTTTTGAGATTAAATAGAAGAAAATACAAAACATTAAACATGTTAACAACACAAAAGCCATATTGAATGCAGACAACTTTAGGCTCGGAAGTAGGATTTGTCACGTCATCACTTAACGACCGGATAAAATGCAACACGTTGGACCTACAATTACATTCTTTAATTACAGCACGAGTGGCTTTTCATTCGTTGTTGTGTTTTCTGTTGACTTGATAGTGAGTTATACTTTCACTTTGTGCTGAACTTTAGATTATGATGACTGGAGGGCGGCAAGGCCCATGTGCTAAACTTCTGTCGGCTGTCCACTGCAACCAGACATGGTGGAGTATGCCGCACATGCACACCAGTGTTGATGTGATGCTGACCAAACAACCATTGGCTGGAAAAAAAAACACTCCTTGGTCCCTTCTGGCTCCAACTACTCCAGGCTTTATTTACTAACTGAAGTGGTAATGAGGAGGAATCACACAAAACCAGAGGTGGTGATGACAGAGGAGAGGAATGGAAGAGGTTCTGCTGAGGGATGAAGTGAGATTTGTTAATCCAGCTGATTACTTTTGAGAAATGGGAGTTAAAATTGTGCGTCCTTTTGCTGGAGTGTCATTCAGGATGTTTTCTTGTTAGGGGAAATGTGGGATTAAAGGTTTGTTTGTTTGCCCAGGTGGGAGGGTGTGGCATGTGAGGAGGATGTGAGGAAGCAGAGGTCCAGAGGAGGGTTTTGGGGGAAGGAGGTGAGGACTGTGGTGGTGGTTAGTAGCTCTGTTTGGGTTGAATGCTTGGAGCAGAGACGTGCGTCATCAGCGTTTTACTGGACCCACTCCACTAGTGCGTTAAGAACAAAGGCAACAACCAAACTCACTGATGAATCACAAATGTCCCGGCAGAGCTCCAAGAAAGCTTCCTGGCCACGGACATATACACACACACACTACAGACTACCACTGCAGAGCGTAGAGAGTATAGAGACAAGAGGATTTGTGGGAGGCTCGAGTGCTCGTCTACATGCCCCATGAGCGTGTGTGGGATGGACAGGGAGGAAGCATGGACGGATATAAGAACTCCAGAGAGCTACAGTGTTTTTATGCCAGTTGCGATCAATGCACTGACTCATTCATCTTCATGGGCCCAGGCCTCAGCGCTCACCGCAGGAACCATGGAAAACAAAGAGAGGCCTTTTTACAGTGGAAATTTCAGCTTCATGTGGATAACACTTCGATTTTCAGCCATTGTTTAGAGAGAAAAGTAGATGCTTTCAGCATTGCAGTCAGACATTTTGAAACTATACATAGTTTATATAAACATAGACAATCCCCACATGGGTACACTTTCAACACTTTGTAGGTTTTTGACCACAGGAAACATCAAATTTCACCAACCAGTGTTGTAACTACTTTAGAGATGGAAAAGAATGTAGTATTTGTGAGATAATGGAAGAATAAAGTCACATGTGAAAACCAACCTTAAAATTTGATTGGATTATGGAGTTAGCATGTCTAAAGATGTACTACCCGAGACACTGCTTTTAAATGTAATCTGCAGTGATCACACTGTTACATGGAACATGAAACTGATAACCACAAATACAAACTGCTCTCTGTCAGAACTAACTGGAACAGACCCAATAATGGTGGGTTCCTGTTAGAGGTGGGTTGACCAATCCAAATACTGACACTATCAAAACCAAAGTATCGAAATGATACTAGAGCAATAGGACCGATATTTTGATGATGGTGGACCAGGACAAAAAATATAATTAAAATGTGTTCAGAAATTGCAAATTGATTCAGCTCAGTTCAACTTGATGAGACTCAGGAGCAGCACATTTTAAAAAGTGGCCTGCAGATGAAGAAAACAGTTAGACGGACTTCATGTCTATAGCAACTTATGCAAGAAAATACTCAAATTATGAAATTTAGGTATGAAAAAGTTGGAGTGATAAGATCATTGATCGTCTTGATGCATTCTCAATCATCCAGGAAAATAAATCTCCAAAAGTTGATTCTGTTCATCTGGACGTAGTGTATTCTGGGAAAAACGTTTCGTCACTCATCCATAAGTCACTTGGAAGAAGTCACTTCCAAGAAGTCATCCAAGTGACTTCTTGGAAGAAGTCACTTGGATGAGTGACGAAACGTTTCTCCCAGAATACGCTACGTCCAGATGAACAGAATCAACTTTTGGAGAAGATCATTGATCATTAGATCATTGGCAACATTAAAGTGTAAGTGCAAAATGCAGTAGCCAACCATCAGTCATGTAAATGCAATGAAGTAATATTTTATGTGGCCTTTTTCAAACCTTGTTTTCTATTCAGCTTCACACAGAGAAGAGCAGAAAAAAACATTGAAAAGTCTGAATCAGCGGTGCCAGCAGGACTTACTGTCACAGCATGCACATACCCTCCCGGGGAGTGAAAAGGGAGAGACTGATTCATACTGCCCACTTAAAAGTTACACAAACCTTACTGACACAATACCGATCTTTGATTAGGCTGACACGACCAAAAGTTAGCTAACCATCTTAGCAATATCGTATCATCTATATTATACATAGCTCAGAGAAATTCACACATCGATATCAAAAACACATTATTGTCAAGAACAAAGACAGCACCCACACATGAAACATCAGGAGCAAGACACAGAAAAATATTAAACTGATTACTGTTCCTACCAGTTGAAAGTTCTTTCTGCATCTGTGTATTTTACAAGTCTACCACTTCATTATCATGAGAGATGTCCTCCAATTCCACTCCTTTGTGAGCCATCACATCCGTGACATGTACTCGAGCACCGCAAACAGATTAAGGAGCACTATTCCAACACACAAAATAGGTGAAATGTGTCTGTCTGATTTTTGTCCATGTCCGTCACACATTTTTGCTGTCAGAACGCATCTGTGGGGCTTAAAATGCATTCATAATTGTCTTAAACCCAATTTAGCTTGTCTGAACCTACAGAAACCTTAAGTGCTCTTGTTTCTTTCTTTTGCTGATGCATGGTGATATTTCTTCATGCATTATTGTCTCCAAATGCCCATGAGGGGAAGGCATAAAATTGTTGGCAGGAATATGGGTTACATCACCAGTGTGCTTATATGTATATATGTATGCTCTTAAGATCAAGCAATCTCTTGGGATTTACTGGGTTTCCACAAGTCAACATTAGCTACTTTGAGTTGCGCTGCATTTTTTATGCATTAGTCACTGTCTGAATTGAAGCCCCCCCCCCCCCCCCCCCCCCCAACACACACACACACACACACACACACACACACACAACATATTCCAATATGCAAAAGGTAAAAATAGATGTTTTTAGTACAATTCATGATTCTGTGTGTGCCTGTTTGTTGCATGCAGTGTTAAAGATGAAGGTAGCTACCATTATGTCACCCAATTGTTGAGCAGTGTTTCCTTTCCATCACCATGGTGATGTTGGTAAAGTGGATGTGACAAACAAGTAGAGAAGCTGACTGTAAAACCATACACAGGATAATCCTCTTTTCCAAACCTAGAAAGAATAGTTACAAGTTACAAAATGGGGTTCAGCATGGAAGTGTATCAAAGTGTTTATAGAGGTCAACTCCCAGTTCTGACTCATTATAGAAGTCTCTATAGGTCTGTGTTATTATGTAAATACTTACGCTTTTGTGTATTTCACACAGAGAGATGCCAAACTGCCTTTCATTGTTCTTGTAACAGTGAAAATAAAGAGCTATTCTGTTCTATTCTATTCTCTAAGTCTCTAGAGACCACAGGTATGCCATTGAAAAGATTGCAAGTTTAAGATATTTCCACATTAGCATTGCCTTTCAGAGCCAGAATTAAGTCCATATTTTATTCTGTCTGTGGTCTGTTATCTGCCATCTGTACACTACATATACAAGACTGATGTAGACTGATATTAGTTTTGGACTCTTTAATGTCACAGATGTTGTCACAGCAGTAATTGTGTTTTTGAGTTAAAGAGACCAGAGAGAAGTGTAGATACAACAACACAGTATCCTTCCATTTGAACAACAGTGAAGTATTAAACTGCTGTTAACCCCCACACATTAATTGTAGCTATTTAATATCAGCACACAGATATTTAACTATTAGCGATTATTCGATAGCCACTTTAGCTGTCTGTTAAGTTACTATCAAAGGAGTGTTTAGCAGCGATTGTTAATAATGAAATGAAAATGATACTCTGGACCTAGGTAGAAAACATTACCAGTCCCACGTCTTAAAGGTTAGCAAACAGTGTTGACTGAACAGCATAACATTTATTTGTCTAAGAAGTGAGATTCTTAAAGTTCCAGATTGAACCAGAGAAATGCATTACAGTTACAATTATGTCATCGAAAAGCTGTTTCAGTTATTTTAAATCCAGAGTAAAAGAAAAGGAAAGAAAAAAAGGGTGGAGTGATCTACGGGTTTTGAGGAGGGGGGATATGGAAATTACTTTTACTTATATTGCACAAAAGGACAAAATGTTTGCAAGAGAGGAACAACTACATAATACTGCCAGCACAACTCTGACTGCAAACATCTGCACAGACAGCATGCTACCATAAAGTTCAATTCAATTCAATTCAATTTTATTTATATAGCGCCAAATCACAACAAAAGTCGCCTCAAGGCGCTTCATAGAAACAGAGAAAAACCCAACAATCATATGACCCCCTATGAGCAAGCACTTTGGCGACAGTGGGAAGGAAAAACTCCCTTTTAACAGGAAGAAACCTCCGGCAGAACCAGGCTCAGGGAGGGGCGGGGCCATCTGCTGTGACCGGTTGGGGTGAGAGAAGGAAGACAGGATAAAAGACATGCTGTGGAAGAGAGACAGAGATTAATAACAGATATGATTCAATACAGAGAGGTCTATTAACACATAGTAAGTGAGAAAGGTGACTGGAAAGGAAAAACTCAATGCATCATGGGAATCCCCCGGCAGCCTACGCCTATTGCAGCATAACTAAGGGAGGATTCAGGGTCACCTGGTCCAGCCCTAACTATATGCTTTAGCAAAAAGGAAAGTTTTAAGCCTAATCTTAAAAGTAGAGATAGTGTCTGTCTCCCGAATCCAAACTGGAAGCTGGTTCCACAGAAGAGGGGCCTGAAAACTGAAGGCTCTCCCTCCCATTCTACTTTTAAATACTCTAGGAACAACAAGTAGGCCTGCAGAGCGGGAGCGAAGTGCTCTAATAGGGTGATATGGTACTACAAGGTCATTAAGATAATGATTTAATAAGATTTAAAGTGTTGTTAAAGCTGTGTATATGCTGACCCCAGCCCAGCAGCCAGAGCCAGCACCTCAACAGGTAACAAAGGCAGTGATGAGCAGCCAGGCTTGCAGCATTTTAGCCTTTATTTCCACCTGTGCATGTTTCTACAGAAGAATCACTGTGACAGTTTCTTTAAAGTTGTTTGTGTTGTTGATTTTGTGCTCACACGTTAACACTACAGGACTGCATGCATGCCCTCATTAGGATCAGGATTTGTGTTTTCTGGTTTGAATTGTAGCCTAAGCTTTATATTGGTAATTGGTAATTACGAGACAACAATTTAAGGTCATTTTACAGAGTAACGAGAGAATAATGTAACGAGAAGTGTGACAAATTACCTTCTCCAGCAAGTAAAGAGTAAGAGTAAAGAGCTAAATTTCTTTGTCACTTTGAACTAAACAACAAGACTGTGTTTGTATCAGCTAATTCCACTGAGTAATTCCCAAAGGTACCAATGGGACAAACCTTGTGCATAGGTCCAGTTCAGTGACTTGGTGTTCTTGGTGTATGTGTCAGGACACCAATCAGTGCAGCTAAGCCCCTAACTTTATCAGCATACAAATTGAAGAGCTTAAAAAAATCATCCTTACACTTGTTATGACGAATAAAAGAAACCACAGTGAGCAAAAATATTATTTGCACCAGATTGTAAAGCCTTTTTGTTATGCTGTTTAGCTTCATATTTGGGATTAACTCTGTTTTAGAGCCAGCACTGAGTGGCCATTGGGGGAAACTGCAATAATTGGCACTTAGTTATGCTATAAACCAAAGTATTGAACCCATTAACCTTTTACCTTGATGGTGGTGTTATATTAAAAAAAAAAAAAGGTGTCAGCACAGGGTTGTAATATTACCACAATTTACATTTGGTATACTGTAATTTAGTGAGATTGTCTGTTCCTGGGTCAGGTTCAAAATCAGAAACCCACAAAGCCTAGTTTGCGTGCTAGTGGAGCTGAAGCCAACACCTACAACTTCCACATGTGATACAGTCTTAATTCAATATAAAACAAAGACTCACAAAACTCTGAGTATACTACGCTTAGGTAAGTGTTTATGCATGTTTGTGTGTGTGTGTGTTTTACCACCATTGTGATGGGCTATTGTGGCTCATATGTTAGAGATTATCCACTGCCTTTACCCTTATAAACACAGCATCCACAGCAAAGGTGAGCCCAGGAATGACAAGACAGGCAATTTACTCATTTTACAAATTGGTTGGTGCTGCTGTGATCTTGTAGCTACTGTGTCCAATTAATGCTGTGCTCTGCTGCTGAAGCCAACGAGGGCTGAACTAATGGGCCTAAGGTATGCCCTGGCTCTGCATCCCCATTCCCAACACACAGTTACACCCCCACACAGTTACACACACACACACAAAGGCACGCAGACATACACCACATGGGCCCTCGCCACCGCGACCCGGCAGTTTGGCACCAGTATCCACTGGGGGGGAGAGAGGTGGGTAGGGAAGAAAAATGGGAGCAAAGGGGGGAGGGGGGGCAGCTCAACTTAAGTGGAGTTGTTCTAACATAGTACCCACTCACTATCTCTCTTTCTGTTTCCGTCTGCCTTCAGCTCGTTCTCCCAGTTCTCCCCTTTTGTCCCCGTGGAATCGGAGGGAATTGAAACTGCCTCCTCTGCTCAGTTGCTTTGTGCTACTTATAGAATCAGTCCTATAGTGATGAGGAAGTTTGTGGTGGTAAACACTGGCCATTACCCGGCTCGCTCCAGTCTCAGAGACGTCAGTATGGCTTGGAAAGCCTCTCTGAAATGCGTGGAATTATAGCCCTTTGTGTCAGTCACTCGACCCAGCCGAAGACTCGCAGATTTGTGTCTGCTTCACTATTTTTTATTGGCATTGGTTAGTTTGTGTGTATTTGTGAAGAAGGGACATATGGATTATTTCTATGTGCGTCTTCACTGTTGCATGCATTTCATCCCATGTGTGTTTGCTGTATGCGGTGAAGTGATGTCTCACTCATGTGTGTGTGTTTAACTCTGTGAATGTGTAAAGACACTGTATTAAAGGGCTTCTGTTTTATGTTTGACTTTCCATTGCCTATTTCCCGATCTCGTAAATGAGGTTCATTCACAAAAAAGGGCATCGTAAAAAGCACATCCTATTTTCCCTCACAAACACTTGAAGGGGCAAATTTGCCCTGAAAATGCCGGACATCTCCTGGTATACCGATAGATGTTCATCCAACCAGAAATGCCGAGCTGGCTGACATCTGCGCGTCCTTTAATTGGATGTTCTGCCAGGTGGGTGGGAGAACAGGAGCTCGGAGATTAAGCAGAGCGATTGTGCCACTGAAAGACACGGCCCACCATCTGTGTGCAACTTGCTGCAGTGCTTTCTACACTGTGTGCTTGCTGCCTGCATTTGAGCCAAAGCAAACACAGTGCTCTGATAGCGTCTTTGAGACTGCTCGGCATAAAGAGTCCAGAGCTTGTGGCGAACAAGACCGCTCCTTGAACCAAAACCTTCCTGTGTTATTAAATGTGTCCCAGTGCACACTCACTCTGTTTCTCGTTGTTTCTCTCTGATGGAAAGAAATAGAAAGAAAGACAGCATGCATCATTTTTCAAGGTGGAACAAACAAGACACGGTGGACACATAGTTTTAAAAAAAATCAATTTAACATCTTGGGACAGACTCATTTTAACCCAAGCTCTGTCCACAATTGCTCAGTTAATTAGCACTAAACAGAGAGTACAGCGGAGAGATAACATTTTTTTTTTGCAGGTATTTGGTCTCAAGGCAGATTCATGGCTGTGAATCTGACACCACTGAATCCACAATAGGAAAGGAGGAAAAGGCAAGTATGACATCACTCCCAAAGCTCACCACGTAGAGATATTTGGTGAAGACCCTTTAGACACTATACTGACTTAGGTGCCCTTTTTCTGTCAGACTCTTGAATTGGATAGACCTTCTTTACTGATGCCGCTGTTCTTGAACTCTATTGCTAGGTATGCATTAGAGGTTTGCTGTCTAAAGCTGTAAAATGGTGCATTTTAAACATATGATTCAATGATCCTTTTCTAAACCCAGCGAAGGTGTTTTGTTCCTAAACCGAATCAAACAGGGAAAACTGGTCAAATCAAAGTCCAGAAATAACAACTCCAACACAGACTCCTGTGATCTGTGTGGGAGTCGTGGAATTTATGCCATACCCACTCCACCCTTCCTCTCTTTAAAGATTTTTTGAAATAAAGAAAATTGGAAATTGGCACCTGAATCAAGTATAGGAGTTTTAAGTAACAGTTTAATTAAAATCACTTGAAAAGACAGAGCTGCGTAACGTACTAAATAAAGATAAATGGATCGTTTTTCATATTGAAGCAGCAATTAATGATAACACTTTTTGAACAGTCTTCGAGGGAGTGTGTCTAATACATACACTGATGGTTTGAACAAAATAATTGCTGACAAGTTCATTAGACATTAGAGCAAATGGAGAAAAGCTGTGCAGATAAATGTTTGCATTTATTAAAGCTGCTGTTGGGGATTTTTCTTTTTCTCCAGTAGCTACTTAAAATTTTATTTGTATGGCATAGCATCAAGTGTTGTCACGGTGGGAGTGGAGTTTATGTAGCTGCTTTGTGTAATGCATTGTGTTGCCATATGACACAGGAGGAAGTAATTTTGGAATCATTTTCATCACACATATGCAGCACATTCAGACAAGCTTGAATGTTTGACGCTAGCATAGTCCAAACGTTTCTTGCTAGTACATCACTGTGGCAGGTTAATGTCACCAGCCATTCTGAAACAATAAGGTGTGTAAACCTGCCAGCTGTGTGTGTGCTATTTTGGGACCAATGCAGTGATGCAAAGACTGGCACCCGAGGCATGTTTGAGCCTGATGAGCTGATAACTCGTAAATATTTTTTCTAATCTTTGTGTATCTTCTCCTTTTTTGCCTTTGGGTTTTCCGTATTGGAGGCTTGACAGCTGAACCACTCTTAATGTTTACTTTCACTAGTTTTTCTTTTGCTTTTCATTTGAGAACTGAGACCAACAAACCCACATTTTTTTCTCTTTGGTGAAGTAATTTTTGGTGTTTTTTCTTGATTCGATTCATTTGATTCAATTTTATTTATACAGCACCAAATCACAAAAATAGTCACCTCAAGGCGCTTTATATTGTAAGGGAGACCCTAAAATAGTACATACAGAGAAAAACCCAACAATCATATGGCCCCCTTTGAGCAAGCACTTTGGCGACAGTGGGAAGGAAAAACTCCCTTTTAACAGGAAGAAACCTCCGGCAGAACCAGGCTCAGGGAGGGGCGGCATCTGCCGTGACCGGTTGGGGAGAGAGAAGGAAGACAGGACAAAAGACATGCTGTGGAAGAGAGCCTTCCACAGCATTTATAAAATGTCTTAATTGCATGAAAACTTGCTATAATTCTGTAAAGATGTGCAGCTTCAGCTATATAAAAATAAAGTGCACAGTATACATTTTTTCGCTCTGGTCTGTACACACACTTTCAGTCATGAATCCAGACAGTTTTGTGCATCTGGCCCCTGATGTTCTGCCCCTTCTTCATTGTTACATCACAGTATTCATTAACACAATGTCAGTAGCTTTTTTCTTATGAATGTGTTATACCACCATTACAGTAGGGGAGAGAGACAGTTGAATGAAAGAGGGGCGGAAGGCTGATAGTGGACTTTATCATGAAGACAAAGTGCCTTTTGATGAACCATGTACCTAATTCCTAAATAAATCCTCCAGCTAACACAATATTTCATTTTATTGCTTTGTGGGTCCAGGATGTGTAGGTGATGCTGTGCACTATTAAAAGCTTGTGCAGTCAGGCTGTGGATCACTCTCCTGCTGATAGGCTGCGTATTCCTCAGCCAGGATCAACTGGGTAATGTAAAACATTAGCAATATCCTGAGTCAACAGCCCCCATGCTCCGTTTGTTTGGATATCACATTTCCCTAGCAACTGGATATATTGTCAAGGGTACACTGGACCTCGGTGGAAGGTAAAAAAGGTGCACTTCTTTCCAAATTGGTCAACGAAAAGAGGCCACAAGTGGAGCTTGAAAGTTAATTTGACACATAGGTAAACAGAGTTATGGAGAGAAGCTCAGGCTGTTATTGTTTGCACAGTGGAGGAAGGTGGTGCCAAGTCAGAGAAAGTAACGGACATCAGCCCACGCTGATTACTCCAAGCTTGTACAGTAATGCTGAAAATCCCCCTTTTATCTTAACAGGTTTCAAAGAACAACATTTGGCTGTCGCATGCTTGAGGCTTAAACAAGACTCCAGCGGCTGTGCCCACTGACTCATTTGAAGCATTCTACCAAACAGCAAACAGGAGCCAAGAACTTCACGAGGCAGGAATGTAGAGCTTAATGCTGTCACTGAGTTTCCAGTGAGCAGAGAGGGTGGTGATGGTTGGGGATATTTTCATTAGCGATGGAGGTTAAAGGAAGTGAGGGACCTGGAGAAAATGGTTCTTGGTTTACAAGGTTCACTTGTTTATGCAACCATTTCTCTTGTATAATCATCCAACTGCTGCATTAGCCTGTGATGTGTGAAGCCTTTTGGAAACTGTATCCCAACCTCATTACCGGTAATCAGAAGCACTTATTTAAGTTGCGCTGGCCAATCCAAGAAAAGCAACATGAACAATTTACTTTTGGATTAAATATGCTCTAATTCTAAAGTTGAAATCAGAGCCAGTTGTGTTCATTTTTCTCCACTAATGGAAGGCAAACATTAAAGTCACACCAACCAGCCACAACATTAAAACCACTGACAGGCAAAGAGAATGAGACTGATATAGACTGATAGTATATATTAAGCAATGAGTCAACAGGCAGTTCTTAAAGTTTCCAATAGGATACACTATGGGGAAAAGTCAAGTTGGTGTAGGTCACGTGATGGTCCAGGCAACGTTCTCTTCAAAAGCCCATCTGACATTCATGTGGATGTGACTTTAACACATTCACCCACCTAAACATTGTTACATTGTTAAAAAAAAAAGCCTCACAGAAAACTGTTTGAGGCCCTGACCCATAACTAGGGGACTTACAGAATCTCCTGCTAATGTCTTTGCGGCTCATCCTGAAAGACCCCTTCAGAGGACTCCAGGCCTCAACAGGTCAGAGCCGTTTGGTGTCACAACAGGTAACTTGGGTAATAGCTGGTTTTAGTGTTGTGGATGTACAATGTTCATTTTTTCTGGGCACCTCATATTATGTAACTCTCCAAGTTACGAATGATCATCCTTTGATATTAGATATCTGTCCTCGTGTACTGCAGTGGTTTGAATCATATCTATCTAATGGATAGATGTGATTCATCTAAATGGGGAGTCTTGTTCCCACACAAAGGTTAATTATGGAGGTCCACATGGTCCTGTGCTTGCAACAAATATATTTACATTATAAACACTTCTCTTACACAGTATTATTAGAAGGTATGGCATATATTTTAACTGTACAGATGATATCTGACTTATCTGACTTTGATATCTATCCCTGAAGACAAATGACACACAGATGACCAGCTATTTTCACTCTTTATGTGTTTATACACCACTCTCCATTTAATCATTAATTATCATTAATCTCTGGCTCTCCTCCACAGTGTGACTTTTGTCCTGTTTTCCTCCCCCTCACCCCCAACCTGTAGTGTCAGACGGCCCTCTCTTAGTCTGGTTCTGCCGGAAGCTTCTCCTTCCCACTGTCGCCAAGTGGTTGCTTATAGGGGGTTAGGGTTTTATTGTAGGGTCTTCAATATAAAGCGCCTTAAGGTGACTGAGCGCCTACGGTGAAAGTTAAATGTTGCCAAATCACAACAACTTTAAAATTAAACTGAACTGCATTCAATTGAATTGAATTAACCCTAATGGCACATGTGTCCAGCACATGCTTTTTAATTCATTGGCTATGTAAACAACAAAGAATGCAGGTTGCATCAAGACTGGATGTTGAGTTAAATCAATCAGTCAATCTTAAGAAGGAAGGCTTCAGAAAACACAAACTGTTTGGCAGAAATACAATTTGTTGAACTGTTTTTCTTAATAAAAGAGAAGGTTTACAGCCAGAGTGGATTCTGTAAGCAAAGGTTTTTGACTTGCCAAGTGTCCAGTGATGGGAACCATATTGATGCCTCACATGAAAAAAGCCATTCTTCATTTAGGACAAAAACAAGGAACATTTATTTGTGGGGGGGTGGGACAAGTTGATTTTGATGTGTGTCAGAAGGTAATTTTAGCACAGCATAGGGTTCAGGGTATTTAGACCTCAAGAGTGTTCATTTCATGCCATATGCTAACGAATATTTGATTATGGGCAACGCAGCACTACTGGCATCCTGAGAAAACATCGCCAAGTTGGCCACAGTTTGCTGTAAAAATAAGCAAGTGATTCCTGTGCATAAAACAGGAATGATTTCTGTTCTTTGGTGCTTTGCATTTAGGTTTTATACATAAATACAACTGCCTAGTTTGAGTCTTACAAACTCAGTTTCTTGTGGTTTGTTGTTAGAGGACAACTTCATGATAGTACACTGGAAATAAATTGTACTGTTGGAATAAATGATTAATTTCATCAATATCTGAGTAAATATCTCCTTTTCAATGGTTATAGTTTACAACAGTATATCAATTTTTAAAGCACATTGAACCGCTGTTGTGATTTGGTGCTATAGAAATGAAAATGAATTGAATTGAATTGAAGTGAAAAGCTATCATTTGTCAGTTGCTTAAAAAGTCATCAGACAAATTTTGGAAAATGCTGCCACTCATTTACTCGCCACACTGGCTGTTTACAGTTGGTCTAATAAACTCAGACTGCAAACAAAAAGAAGAAAGTTTCAATAAGAGCACTCAAGAGCAAAACTCCCCCCAAAGGGCTCTACCAAAAATCTGTTTTATGTTTTTATTACAACATGCTGATGTCTGACCTTTAGCATTACATAATAGATGGAGTATTTCATTGTCTTTAACCATATAATTGGAGCAGAATTGGCTGAAATTTGTTCATCTTCTCTGTCCTGTAAAAACACGAGATTTTAAGATTAATTTGTGTGATTCTGCGAAACTTGAAAAGTCACTGTGATGTTATGAGGTGTTGTACTCCACACCCTTTCTATGATATAATACCTGATATAGTTTCTTGAAAATGATCAGCGTTAACATTGAAGGCCAAATGCAAGCCAACGTGCTGTGAAGATTCATGGTGATCCATAAAAAGTTTTGGGTATTATAAAGTATACCATAATTAAATCAGCTTGGGCTGTTATTGGTTTCTACCATCACAGAAAATTTGAACGTAATATCTTAAAAACTGTGGACACTAGACTGCTAACAGACAAACAAACAAATGAAACTGATTACATACTTTTTACATACAAACCATTTGGGCGGGAAACAAAAAGAAAACAGTTCTTGCTTATAGAATTTACCTGTTTACATGTAGATATTTGATTAAAGAAATTAGCTGTTATGTAAGTGCATTTTCTTATCAGAGTTTAATAGCACTGCCTAATCTTGCATACTAATAAAATCGGATCAAATGTTCTAACTATGCATTTCTTGTTATATATACTTTATGGTGGACGTTCATACCAAATAGGGTCAAATTTACAAGCAGTCCTCGTTAGCCAAAAGCTTGGGCTTCAGACTGCTCTCAATGCCCTGTTTCCAACTATTTCTCCTATTCTTGGCTCTGTATGATGTCCGTGAGAGTGGAGCTATCTAATATGGTCATGTAAGGCACACAGCCAGTAATCTCGCTATGTAAAAGCTCACACTGTAAAATGTTATGAAATAAAGATTGCATGCACGTTCGTGTTTTTCTTCACGCTCATTTTTTCAGAGACCAAAGATAATCTGTTTGATCTTCTTGGCCGTCCAACTGACTTGGCAGTTAGTAATGGTGCTGGATGTAATCGTGACAAGTCTGATATCTCGATATCTTCCAGACCACCAAATATTCCCTTGATACATGCATCAGCAAAGGCTGTGGTAAACTTAACAAGTAAACTGAAAAATATAGAAGATGTTTTTTTGTGTGTCATCAGTTTGTTAATTCAGTTGTTTTCCCCATCTACATCCATAAATGTTGTCTTTCTTAACATTTATTAAAGGAAACAGTAAAATTTGCTTGCTCACAAGCAAGGACAAACCAGTGGAGGTTTATTCAGAGTAGAATAAAATCTGTTTTTTTTTCTCTTGGGTGCACTAACGCCATCTCAGCTCCTGCAGAATGAAACAACTATAAATGCACTGTCAACTGCTGTGAACACACTGCGTGACTGTGTTCACTCTACGCTGACACAGCATCCGAGTGATGGAAAAGACTAGTGGACGGGCGCCATAAACAACGAGCAGCGGTGGCCTCAATCAGAAGCCATTCATTTTCAACCGCTGCACTACATTTATTTCATTTCCTGTCTCACTTTGTCTTTGCAGAGGAAATAATGGGTTGGGTAATAAGAAGGGACTCGGATAATGGGAAGTTCTGGCCCATGCCTCTGTAAGGAGACTGTGGGACTGGAGGGGAGAAAGAAAGGTTTGCCAAATGTTGGAAAAAAACAGAAGACATTGGGAAGTGTTGATTGCTAGCATTAGCTTGTTATTGTTACACGAATGGCAAAAATGAAACATTTGCTGAAAATTGCTGTGCTGTGTATGATTGGAGAACAGAACAATGATGTAAAAAGTGATAAATAAACCTTTGGGGTGTTGGCAATGAAGAGTGAGAGGAGGACTGGAGGGAAAAACCATCCTTATCTGAACCCATCGTGTAAGTTTGACCTTTAGTAAGAATGATTATTATGTGTTTGAGGACATGAGGAACTCCCTCTATAGATGCAGAACACACACAGACACACACACACACAGACACACACATACTGCTGTGGAACTGTCTCCAGGCAGGGCTATTTATCTTCATGAATAAAATGACTATGGCCAGCAATGCACACAATTATTTTTATGAATGGACAATTGGACAGCTGTGAAATAGATTTTTCATGTAATTAAATAAATGGCCATGTGCGATGAGAGCTATTAGAGCTGCTTTTCTCTGAGCTCACAGCAAAAACACACTGTTCCTTTCTCAAGCAAACAAAGCTGGCAAAGCTTCTTAGTTGGGACCAATGGCCTAGCAGTGTTATATCCAGTTTCACTGTAACAGATTTTGTTTTGATTGTTTTCATTAATTTATTTATTTCATGAAAATAAGTCATCATAAAAACTAAGGTTAAAAATTTAAGTACTATATACGAGGTGACCTTGAACTGCTTGACTGTGTTTGTATATAGTGTGTATAGAAATGAGAAACTGTGGTGTTAAATTGTCTCCATGTGGCTCTGATTAACACCAGTAAAGAGGGGAGAAGCAAAGACCCTGTGGAAAGTGTCCCACAGCAGGTCCCCACCCAGCCACCGCAGGCATCAGAGTCCAGGGAACACCCAAGATGGCACCTTACATGGGGTGGAGGCTGGAAATTTTTAAGCAGCGTCATTGTTTTTTAGTCAGTTGCATAAGTCCATGTGGGGAGATCCTAATCAGAGGAAATCAAGTCCGTCAGGTCACAATTCAAGACCAACAAGTTCAACATCGAAAAGCTCCCGAAATCTAAGTCCAAAGTGTAGCTCTGGGTCTAAAGGCCAGTAATGTACCAGGATTACAACTCATGAATCAAGTGTGTGTGTTTTTCCTTTAGTCTGCCTTACTTTCTGTCTTTCCTGAGCCTTTACAGACGTTAACTGACAGTTATATGTGAGAAACTGAATCTCAGTGACATTAGTTGATCTTTAACTTGGCAGCTCCTTCAAAGCCATGTGCTGTTAGTTTGTGTGAGTGTGCAAATAGCACAGGTAATTCCCTGATGAATTGCTGGCCGGTGGGGTTCATTTGTGTGTAGCCTCTCGTGCCCTCTGTCCAGGCAGCTCACTTGCCAAAACAACATTGACTATTTTCAGTGGTATGAACTTGTCTGAAACTGCTGTGTGGTATGTGTCATGAGTGACAACTGGAAAAATATCTTGACCCGCGCAAAAACAGCTTTATACTTCAACGACTGAAAAAAATGTCAAGATTGCTGCAACTTTTTTTTGAATAACATTTCTAACATTTGGGGTTCTGAAGGTTTTTTGTAAACAAAAGCAGAATCATAAGTCACTTGTATCAAAGTCAAGGTGCAGATCAGACACAGGACTCCAGTTTTAGGATGTGTCAGAAGTCAGTGCTGTAACTTCTGTGCTTCTTACACAGACTCACAAACAATTTATGTCCAACAAGGTCTCCCACTATGTTCACATTACCTAATCAGCAAGCTTATATAGCCTGCCAAGCAGCCAGCACAACTGAAATACCGGGACAGTCTAATCCTGTAAGAATTCAGAGTACTTAAACGGATTCTTCTGTGTTTGTGGGGACAATCAGAGTTGTGCTGTCGCATGAAAGCACCTCTGGAGATAGACGCATATCTGTACATTGTCCGTTTTTTCCCACGATGTGCTGGTTTGTTCGGTGTTTTTTTCCTTCTTTGTTTTTTTTCTTTTGTGTTGTACAGTCAGATTAGAGACATTTGTTCCACTTTTTATTTTCATCTTTGTTCACAGACATCAGTCTGTCATCTCATCTCATTGCTAACATTGTTTCTGTCTCTCACCGTGTTTGTGTTGGTCTTTAGAGGCCTTTGATTCTAGGGGTGGGGGGAGTGCAAAAAAGAGAAAAGGATGGGAGGACAGGAGGCTGTAGGGAAAGAGGAAGGGATCATAGAGGGAGGAAGACCAACAAAAGAATGTGTAAAAGCCAAATGTTTTGACAAATACTGTGCTGGTGTGTGTCGTGCCAGATACAATCAGGCGACCTGAGCGTCTGCCAAGTTGCTGTATCGCAGAGATAGTAAATCAGTGCCGTATGAGACTCACAAGATTAGAAGAGCAAAGGGAGAAAACATCCCATAAATTCCAGTCCAGGGTGACACTGTGAGAGAGCACAGAAAGCACATGGATGCTTGTGCTGCAACCAACTTTCAATTTAGCATCAATCTGACAGCTTATTACGCCGAGCCCTCTTTTCCCTTTACTCGTAGTCTCCAAATCGGAAACCGGGAGGTTCAGCTTAACAGTTTGCATCAGTCAAGTAAGACCTCCAGTGAAAGAGAAGAAGGACAAAGTAAAAAAAAAAAAAAAGTCAGACACTGTGTGTGAAGGTGGCTTGAGGAGGTGGTTTCCAGGGAAATGAGGCCATATCTGATTCTCTCTGCTCACAAACATGCTGCCAGGTTGAGGCCTGTTCTTAGGCAAGACCCACAGAAGCCACATCTCTCTGCCTCTCTCTCCGTTGTTATTTGAGGGTTTTCTTGGCAGTGCTCAGGCACAGGATGCAGGCCATTTGCTGCAGGAAAGTATAACCGCATTGTCTGAGCTCGGACGGCCTAATTGCCCCACAACAAACAAAGTGTAAACTGAGGCTGATTATAATTTGAGCCCAGGGCCTCAGTCTGCTGATTGTGGAGGGGGGCCTCCAGCATCTATTTCATTAAGTCCCCGGGGACCAGCGCACTAAAGAGTAGGAGCTCTTATGGATATATATTTACCCACATTTCTTGTGGCGTGTGGTCAAGTGAGGTTAGGTCCAAAATGAAGGCCTCTTTTCATTCCTCGCAGCCCAGCAGTAAATACGTATGTAACACAAGCACGGGCTTGCACACTGTAATAAGCCAGCCGCAGCAAGCTATGGGCCGCTGTGTGTCTGAATGCCGAGGTGACACAGTGGAAGGAAAGAGTCTGTCGCCCAGTTTTGGGCCGCCCGCCCCCCCGAGCTGTGGCGCTCCGGCTTCAGCTGACTTGTTATTAATGAACAACATCCCTGACATCAAAGAATTGCTTCGCACATCTTTACTTCTGCTTTTAATGGTGTCCTAAAGTGTTTGTACAGCACCCCCCAAAGAAAGCAAACACTCCCCCCCCATCGTGACTTCTGTTTTGAGTTGATCGAGATCCAAATAGGGGCCTCGCACTGTCGGGCAGACTGAAAATAAACAGGATGTCCCTCACATGTGTACTTCTAAGATCTATTTGTTTTTCTATGAATATCTAAACTTTATCAGTCCATGTTTTACCAGTCACACGGGTTTTTCCAGACTAAGTGTTAGTTTTTAATTTATTTTTTTAACTTTCTTTTTGTGTCATGAAAAAAAAGCAGTTACATGTACATAGCTACATATCCAGAAATGCATTTTCTCTATGTCCGTGTGTCTCTCTGAGCAGGGGACTTTCACATGAAGATGTTTGTTTGGAATATTTTTTGTTCTTTTTTGGAAAGCCCCCTTTAGTGTCTACAACTCTATTCGGTATTTAATTGTAATATTTAATTGGTCAAATTCAATTTTCAATTCAATTCAATCCAATTTTATTTATATAGCGCCAAATCACAACAAAAGTCGCCTCAAGGCGCTTCATAGATACAGAGAAAAACCCAACAATCATATGACCCCCTATGAGCAGCACTTTGGCGACAGTGGGAAGGAAAAACTCCCTTTTAACAGGAAGAAACCTCCGGCAGAACCAGGCTCAGGGAGGGGCGGGGCCATCTGCTGCGACCAGTTGGGGTGAGAGAAGGAAGACAGGATAAAAGACATGCTGTGGAAGAGAGACAGAGGTTAATAACAGATATGATTTAATGCAGAGAGGTCTGTTAATACATAGTGAGTGAGAAAGGTGACTGGAAAGGAAAAACTCAATGCATCATGGGAATCCCCCGGCAGCCTACGTCTAAATCATTTAAAAGTAAAGATGCCAAACATCTGATCACCTCACCCTATTTAATGTTAGACTTTAATGTTTTTGTTCGCTTGGTTTGTAGTAACGTGCATACGGATTACAGTGGTTGATCACCAGAAAGTCTCAGAAATCAGGATTATGTTTTCACAAAATTATTCAACCAGATCCCAAAAAGTTGATTCAGTTCCTTTATGAAACTGACCTCCCAGCCCACTGTTCCTTCAGTGGTCCTTCATCAAGCAAATATGCTGTTTATAAGGTTGGGAAACCTGCAGTGAGCTGAGACGGAAGTAGTCACTTGGATGAGTGATGAAAGGTTTCTCCCACTGGAAACGCTACGTCCAGATGAACAGAATACCTCGATGATGGAGCATCAAGATATTAAACCAGCTCATCTCCAGACGAATTAATAATGAAATACACTATAAAAAGAAAAAGTGGAGAAAACTAAAAAAATATCATGGTAACTTGATTTGAATTTTGACTTTGCTGAGATATAGTTTTGTCAGCTTGAATTTTCTTTTTCATCTAATTACAAGATTCTTGTGAGGACAACAGTAAAATCTTTGGTTTGGATTCATGTTGGATCGAAGAAACGTTGAACGAACAAGCCAGCGTACAGCCCCTGCCTTTTTGTATAAGGCAGAAATACACAAAAACTAGCATTTTATTGCTAAACTCTCAGATAAACTGCGAGCAAAAAATTCAAGTTGCCAGAGCTCTTGTCTAAACATGTGAACTTTCCAAATCAACCTCAACAGTCACAGGCTGAGAAAACTCAGAAAACACTTTAGTCGTGCTGCCGTGTCTTCTCACTTTTTTTAATAGTGTAGTTGTAGCCTTTCTGAAAGACAACATGGAGCATCAAATTATTAGGTCAGCCTAGCAACCATCTAGGAGAGATAAGCAAAACAAATCACACAAACTCGCCCAGTGTTGTCACGGTTTAGGAACCTTTTGCAAATGAGAATCTCACTTTGTTTGAGGAAGAGCGATGGGTTGAATCCATGAAATCACTTTGAAGTGTCTTCAGTACTACAGGCTGTGACAACCTGACATTCATGCACAGCACAGAATCAACACTGTCTTCTAGACAAGAACACAATCATACTGTGAGCAGAGGGAAATCTTCAGCGTGTAGTTTTCATTTGATTTCTCCCTCTAGTCATTTTAGCTTCTCTTTATTTCCAGCTTGCATTTTAGTTTTAATTATTTCAAGTATATTTGTGACTAGATTTAGTTTAATTTATATGTTTTGAGGGACGTATTTGTGAAGGAACAGATCTCAGAACAGATCTGTCTTAGAATCTTAGAACAAAACAACCTTCAGTGCATCAAACAACAGCGTGTTTTCGTTTCCCTGACTCTCAGCACTATCACTCTTCTTTGCTCGGTGACGTCTTGTGTATACATACAAGATATGATAATGCACTGCGGTGAGGTAGTGGCGGAGTGTGCACTCCTGACCTGTGGAGGACACGTACCATCCCGCGAGGTCCTCTCGCATTAGGGAGGGAAGATGTTTGCCCACCGTGTCACACAAACTGTCACATTTGGATGAAACGCAGAGAGAGAATTTTAAGTGGGATGATGGGGAGAGTAAGTGGAGCAGAGGAGAAGCCACCCTTCACTCACCCTCATTCCCTCCCAAAGCCCCACCCTCCCTCCTATTCTCTCGGGGGGTTATTATTGTTAATCATCTTATTACTGAAGCCAGAGCGAATCCCAGGTTCTGGGCCAGATGAAAGGTCAGCCGCCGAGCTCCGCAGACACTGAGCTGTCAACAGATCAAAGCTGATGCTCTCTGATGATCCTACACCATGTTGCTTTGATACTGTAGCGCACAAAGAAGCGCAGGCTTTGGCTGGATGACAAAGTTTGATCGTATTTTTCAACCGATACCTTTACCCTCTCCTTTCAAAGTCACGCAGAAGGCTGCCTTGATAATGCGTGCCTTTATGAGTGGATGTTTTGTGGTGCGTGGACAGGTCAATGTGCCTCACTCACCTTGTTGTCATGAGAGAGAGTACACAGCTCTGAAAGAGCTGAACTGTAAAGCTCTCTGTGTTCGCGGCGTTTGAAGTCAGTGCTATAATTACCCAGGGATTACTGCAAACTTCAGTTGTTTTTGAAAGGCGTGGGACGTGCACAATATTAAGCAGAAACCAGTAGCTAGTCTTTGGGTTTTTTTTGTGGGATTGTTCAAATAACAAAAGGCTTTTTTGCGCTCAGAGGTTTATTCAAAAGCAACGCATTTATGATCTGCACGAGCATCAAAGGAGGTGATCAGGGTGTTTGGTAGGTATACAAAGCTCTCCGTTTTACACAGGCTCACATCCAGAGGCCTGTCTGACTAAAGCTCTTCAGTTACAGTCACAGATCGCATCACCAGGGTCCAACCTGATGGTCCAGAGGTTTGAATCACCATCAGTTTTACAGCCTTCTTACAGATGTTACCAAGACATCACCCTTGGCCAGTCATTCAGCACCAAAATAAGTGTGAGACATAAAAAAACAGAACATTCGGTGGGTTTTCAACATAAATGAATTAATGGATAATTTCCCTTTTATTAAACAGGAAAGATTTTCTTTGAATTAAAAGAAAATTTCAGATTTTTAATCACAACTCTTATTTACTACAATGACATGTCTGAGTAATGAAACAGTTAAGCCCAGTTAAGGCCCAGTTAAGGCCCACCCATATGGAAAAGAAATAGTAAAAATTATATGATTATTAAATGATTAAATGATTTATATATGATTTACTCATGAAAGTGGCCACTTTCTCATTACTTTCATATATTTTTTTAGTAAGTATACAAAACATACAAGTTTCATTATATAATTTTTCAAGGGATCTTATATGTGTTTTCACTCTTGTATGCTTTTCATACAAGTTTCATACAAGACAGATAAAAACTTTATAAGATTTATATATCTTTTCCATATGGGCAGTTAAGGTCAATTTCATCTTCATGTTGTCCGTTCACTAAAAGGAGCTTGACACCTCTGCTCTGTAGGACCTTCTTTCTCATTCTGGTCTTTTGAACAAAACAGGAAACTCGAACATATTTAGATTACCTGTTTTGAAATATTACGTAACAGATATGCAGGGCTGTTTACAAAGGACAGATAATTCCTAATTCCAGCTCCTGTAGGTGTGAGGAAAATGTCATGGTTGCCTCACAGCTGATTTGGACTTCTGCAGTCAGTCTTTCCAGGGCCTACGACGTGACCTGTGTGAGTGCCTGACATGTTTTATGTGTTAATTAATTTGTGGTGTATCCCAGTGTTTCACAAATGGTGCCAGCTGTGATTAAATGAAATAAAATGCTTGTTTTTTGTCTCTCCTGGGTCCCTACTCGTTCTTTTTTCATATCATATATTCATCTCTCAAGTTTTTCCATTTTTTTGTACATTCTGATAGTTTCAGCAGTCTCCCTCCAGGAATTAGCTGACATTTGTGAGCCCTTATATTAGTACTAGTAGTACTGATAGTAGTACTGGACAGGCCAGTCACAGTAGTTACAGGCAGCATCAACCTGACAAGTAGCTACATACGGAGGTGTACATACGTATGGCATAGATGAAGCACAATCTTTAAAACCTTCTGGTGCTACCTAAAACAAACAAATAGAAAACTTGTCATATTGCCAAGATACTGAGAAAATGTCAGGGGAAGGAAAATTCCTCTACTTGAAGCAGTTCTGGGAATGCACGCTCTCAAAATGTGCAAATAAAATATAAAATATACAAATATATATATTTGTATATTTATTCAGTGTGTGAATGTGTGTGTGAATGGGTGGATGACTGAATGTAGTGTAAAGCGCTTTGGGGTCAATAGGGACAATAGGGCGCTTTACAAATACAGGCCATTTACCATTTTTTAAAAGTTGTGCTCACTATAAACATTAGCGCTGCTAGATAACACATTAAGGAAGATCAAGTTCTCCAAGCCACATACTTGAGTGTCTAGACTCCTGACACACGTGATATCAGCTATGATATCGTTGCCTGGACTCTGGCTTTTCATACAGTGGCTGTTTAGCCACTCACCGACCCCAGCAGGAACCCACCTCCCCCTCCTGTGGTGCAGTTCTGTGAGGTGTGAATGAGTCTCTGTTGCGACCCCACTGACCTTTTCCTGTCTCAGGACCTGCAGTCAGCATGGGGTCAGAGGGCATCTCTTCCCTGATAAAGCCCCTGAGTGCTCGGTGTTTCACACTGCCAGAGACTGGACACAGAAGATTAGCCTGCCTTTGATCGATTAGACCCCGCACCCCCTCCTCCCGTCCAGGCAGGAAGCGTTTTTTGCAGACCTGATGCTGATTGGGTGAAATATGCCGCAACTTGTTTTTCATTTTGTGTTTACATTCCCAGAATCTCCAAAGATAAAGGAGAATTTGTACGTCTTGGTGCGTGTGTGACTGATGGTTAGGACAGGAATGTGTAAAAATGAAGTAATTACAAGGTGGATAAATGAGCACAGAGCAAGAAGGGGTTTTGATGGAAGCTGTGAGGCCGTCCAGACAAGATGTGATATGAACTGCAGCAGTCTGCCGGAGCGATGTCTGGCCTGTCAAATCAAACCTTAAAGCTCCTGGCACTTTATTTCAGAACTGATACAGAGACTGAAAAAAGGCATTCCTTTCTACCAGGAAAAAGTGATACACTCGTGACTGCCACCATCAGGATAATGAGGTGAACCACAGGTTTGACTGAGACAGATCTTCCGTGCGCCTGTAGGAAACCTTCAGTCTGGTTGTAATTATCTTTTCACCAGTAAGAACAGTTTGCATCTTTATGATTTTAGGGTGAGCAGGTTTATTTGGCCAGCCTATGCACTCGAATGATGACAGACATGTTACAAGTGCTTTTAGTTGAAGGCAGCAGAGCATGAATTAAACATGTTTTGCTGAACAGATTTCTATCAGAACTGGCTGAGTTTTGTCATCACATTCTTTTGTTATTTCATTAGAAATCAAAACTAAACTCCATGTGTTTGTGAAAATGTTCTTCCCCAAACCATGACTTCAGCATTTGGCTGCCTCACCTTTCTAAGGTCAAGGACGGCTGAGTCTTTCGTGTCCAGAATCGCCAGAGTGAACCGGCCTCCCTTGACCTGTGTCCACTTCCCGAGCTGGAAGAAACAAAGCTAGAACGTGACAACAGTGACATCAGGGATGCTGACTGCAAGGGCCTGTTTATGTGTTTCTGTTTCTGAGCTTGGAGGGTGGAGACGGACTTACTAACAAACAAACAGTGCGAGAGCCGAGGAGCATTTGACTCTGCACAGTCAGTAACCTGAGAACACAAAGTCATTAAATACAGGAAAGAAGATAACAAGAAATATATAATATACTGTGCACGTAGGGTAGATTCTATGCAAAATAGTCCACTTATTTTATTTAAGTGTAATAATCATTAAGAATAGAAATTTTAAACTAGATGAGATGACTGTTTGCGCACTAACTGATATGTTTAGACTAAAAATAGACTATGTGCAGTGCAGACCAGTGGATGCAGTTCTCTGTTGGTGGAGTCTAAATCAGAGCTACAAAAAAAGGAAATACTAGAGTGACACTTGTCAGAAACACAACTCCAAATGAAAGGTAATCTTCTCTTGTGTCTTTTGGATAAGGGGAGTGTCATCTTCAAATGATATAATAGCAGTAACGTCAGTTGACAAGTCACCTAGACAAAACAACAGCCACTCAACAATGGCTGACGCTTTACAGCTAAAAAACAAAAGAAGTCCTATTATTAACTTTCAGCCGGAGCTGACTCATCGGGCTGGTTTCAGTATGGTTTGATCAGATTTAACCAAAAGATATTTATCTGGGTAGATGAACAAAGAAGCCATCCACTGTTGCCCCATTACATTTTTCTACTGTTTGGTTGTGAGTGGCTGAGAACAGACTAAGAAAAATTGCTGCTTTATATAAAAATGTCAGCATGTGAGCTCGAGTGGTCGGTGAGGAGATGCAGAAATCGTCCATACGCTCGATAACTTAAAATAACCATTATCATCTCGCTCCATGGCAGAGTGAGGTTTGCCTCCATTTCTAGTGTTTAATTTAATTTCAGGATGTCTGTTGTATTTTGCAAAGTCATTAAAACTACCCCCAGTGGAAAACAAAAAAGAAAAAAGAAAGAAAAAGAAAGGGCAGCCAGGCTTACTCAGCCAAACCAAAAAGTTGGCTTTACATATTTTTCTCCCAGAGAAGTCCCTCTAGACCCCTAACTGCTCTGTGAGAAGAGGAAAAGCCCCCGTCTGTCCACATTTTGGTTGGGAAGAAAAGCAGGAAGCCCAAACATACGTACACACATCACTTTTTTCTGAGCTTCTCACATCTTTACCACCACAGCTGTCACATCTGTCAGCCAAAAAAGTAAATACTGGCATTTGCTGAGTTTCCTATTCGTTTTTTTCTCTTTCCTAGCACCAGTATGAACATCTTGAATGGGGCATCATGCTGTGCATTCAGCATTGGATCATCCTTGAGGGGTGGCAAGATGAACAGGGTCTCCTATCAGCTTAGTTTAACTCTGAAGCTTTTTCTCCTCTCACAGGGGACCCCTGCAGTCCTCCACTGCAGCTTTGCCCCCTGTCCCAGACAAGAGAGGCTTTTATCAGGCAGACTGAGCGTTTATAGATGCATCTCCATGTCTGACGCGGAGCCACGGCTTCATCAAAGAGTTCCCATGTTGTCTTCAGCGGTGGACAGTTGCTTTAATGAGCTGACCCTTGTGGCCCCAGGATATGGAGACTCTCTGTCCTTCTGTCCCCTTCCACACGAGGCATGCATTAGCCATTTACTGTACCATTTTATTAAACACATCTAGCTCGGTTCATAGAGTGTTGTGAAGACACAGCACTCAACCACTCAGCACTTCTCGCAGCTCGCTGTCTCGTTCGGTTTGCTCTGTTTTTTTTATGTGTGGCTCTTTTGTTCCAGTACCACTCTTTCTTTTCATCTTTCTTCATCCTTCTTACCATACAGCAGCTGCAGACATGACGGTATACCCCGCCGTATCACCATGACGCCTGACCTCCTGCCTCTCAGCCTCTAAGACATGACGTTACTATAGCAGTAGAAGCACTTAGACTCATATCTTGCTTCCTGATTGTCAAGGACAACGCCATCCAGAGTGTCCCGGCCTACATCACCTTTATGGGACCATTATGGGAACGTTAGACCACTAGCTTGAAGAACTATGTTGTCTTCCTGGCGGGGAAAATCACGTCAGTATTATTTCCTTCAGTTGTCCTTTACCACATGGTGCACACGGCAGGAAATAGCCGACTTCAGAAGTATTCACACTGCTGGAATAACTCAGCATGGGTTAGGGTTATCTGAAAATTACTGTATGTACTGGAATATTAGCTCAGTTGGTACATTTAGACAACACAAATCCTTCAAACACATGGACAGGAGCTTAAAAATTGGCAACTGAGGAGATGAACCACGGTTCATGCGTGAAAAAGGGCTTATGGTTTAATTTGTGTCTGTCTATCTTACACAGTCCATTATCCTGACAAATCTCTGTAGTAGCCCTGGATCTCGTCACCCCACCCCAAGCCTGCATGCTGACATGTTTATATCAAGTGATAGTATGATTTATCTCCTCTACTGCAGAGCCATAAGAGTGACAGAGGTCACTGTGAAGACTTTGCAGAAACGGGAGCTGCACAGTCTGGATAAGGTGGGTTTGTGTATAGAAGTGGATAGGGAATGGAGTTCACACAGGGGATTTAAGCTGGAAGTTTCTTGTGAGTTGAACAGAGCCTCACTGGAGACTATGTGGAAACTGTGTGTGGTGCAGATGAAAAATGTAACAGGATAAAGGAAAACTCAGGTGTGGCAATTTATATACAAAGACAGCCACAAACACACATTCATGCACATACATGCGTTTACACACGCAAGGGAGTCAGTGTGGGCTGCTCTGGTTGAGGTGCCCCAGCTGCCAAGGCCCCCCCGATGGGGTGAGGAGGTCAGGAACATTACCCACCATTTGTAAAGCAGAGAGTAGGCATGTCCAACAAGTCCCACCTGCCACTATATTTGTGAAATTACTCATTGCAGGGTTTGTCTTCCATCAGGCTTGACAGTGGGAACCACAGCCGCCTATTAACTTGGACCCATATCTACAGCGTTGCCGGCCGTTTAGAAATCCAAGAAGTCCAACCCTTCCCCCAGTCGACTTTGCACCCATCCAAGCACACTGTAGTATCAACAGAATGCCTCACTCACTAACAGGGGTGACTGACTTTTCAGTGTTGATCTGCAGGATTTCCAAGACACGTGAGAATGCTGAAAGAAATGCACTGCTCTGTGTCTAAGGTTTGCTTGTTTTAGCAAAGCTGTATCTGTGCATTTAAGCTAGCAATATTTTTTGAATCCCTTTGAGGGAAAACATAAGTAACAACTCTGAATAGCATATGATTATGAGCTACTTTTGCTCTTTGATGTAACAATATCAGAAATAGTGAAAAACCCTGAAAAGCGTGCACAATATGTGAATTTTAACCTTAGTTTACTGTTCTTAGCTGACAGCAATGGCACCCCATGTACTCTACTGCCTGAGATGGGCAGTAATGAAGTAATCTGATTACTTTTTTAAAGTACCGAGTAAGGGATTACTATTGCAAAAAGTAATTAGATTACTGTTACTTTCCCATAAATTACTAAACTGTGTTTTTGTTTGGGAGAGTGTTTCATGACAATGACATACGAGCGTGCGACGTCCGTGGCAGCAACAGACGTGTGCAGATCAACAATGGATAATATGGAGTGTGGGAGAGAGTACAACTTCTTTCTACAGGGACAAATTAAACTTCAAATCTGAGCAAACACCTAGCACGCTGCCACGGGAATGTGAAATTCACAGAGAAACCCCAGGATCCCCCCACTGACATGACGGCTGCAGCCCCGGGCAAACCTCCACCGGCCCCACTCCTCATAATCAGGTGAAAGTAGATGTAAGAGCGACAGGACTTAGTGCTGCTGAATCTTTAATTTTATTAATCTTCTGCTGTGTTTTACTTGCATCTCTTTGAAAAAGTGAGTGTAAACACACAAAAAATGTGATTTTATATGCTGGAATATGCAGAAAGTCGGTTTAAATGTTAAACAAATTATTTCAAGTCAAACACAGTTGCATATAATTTCTTGCTTGATTCAGTGTGCATGAAGTTAAACGATTAAAACTAGTAAAACATATCAGTGCATTAATGCTCTTCATGCATTAATGCACTGAATCTCTGCCATGTGATTGGCAGCCATCACATGGCAGTTAAAAAGATGGTACGAAAAAGTGGCTGATGGGTGTATTATACGGGAAATTGTAAACTAGACTAAGAGTAGTTAAATTAAAAGTATTAGATTTCAAAGTTAAAATGATAAGTTTAATTTGTTATCAGTCTTGTGTGTCTGTGGCACATGGGCACAGGGGTTTGCACTGATGACTTAAAGAAGAAAGGTTCTCACTTGCTCTCCCTGCAGCACATTCTCTGGTTTTCTCCCACAGTCCAAAGACACACATATTATGTTAACAGGGGATTCCTTGATAGCTGGAGATGCTGACATGAGATGGATAAAGTGGTGAGTAAGATCTGAAAAATACTATCAAATGCCAGTCTGCTTACAAATGCATGAAACAGTAATAAATTAATGGGCAGCATCAATGCCAACTTTTAAAAGAGAAATTTTAAAAAGTTGAATTTTTGCACATGTCATTAAAGTGCAAAATGATCTCCAGAGGCTACAATCCACAAGGGCATGTACAAGTACACACCTTAGAGGGCATGGCGCCACTGACAAGGCGTTGTATGGTAACTAATTTTCTGAGCAGGCGGATTGAGCAGAGCAGATTTTTAGTGCACTTTAGGTAAATAAAACTACTTCTGGATGGTGATAATGATGCTGATGTGACTCAGACATGAGCCAACGACATCAAGATATGAAAAAAACAAAGATATGGGAGACTGACGGCACAACAAAAGAACAGACAAAAAAGTCATAAAGGTCATTCTGTGGAATACTCGCTCATCCCTAAAATAGCTGTCATAATTTTTGGAAAACTAAAGATATAACAATAATAATAAAATCATTTAAAAAATCTAAACTGTCACACTTCTTAATTTTTCATTCTGCTAGCTTAAGTGATAAGCATGAGGAAAAATCATCGTCTGACCATGTGACAGCACCTGAGCAGCTTGACATTTAGTGGACTAGTATAACTGCAATTGCATCATGAATTTCAGTTTGGTGAAAACTATGAAAATCCCACAGCTTTTTCATAAATAGAAAGATGGCCTCTCATGATAAAGCATGAGGTAAAATGCAAACAAGACCGTTTCAGAGCTGCTGGAGGAGTGTTTTTTGATAAATACTTCCTGCACCCGTCTGTCTGCAGAATGCACCAATGAAACTGTTATCAGCCTCGTCTTATCTCCCTCTTGGTGAGATAGCAAATAAAAGCACAACCCTGGGAATATTCTATTTTTTGTGGGGGTATCTTAAAATATAAATTCAGTATTTTTTTAAATACTACAGCTGAAGATAGCCTCAGTAGGTAATAGGATCACTGGTAAAGTCCCAGTAATGCAGGAGTAGCTAATGCGAGGTGGGCCCTTCAATGCTCTGATCCTCTTTAGCTCTGGTTAATTTAACTGAATCACTAAATGCTTCTCACACACGTTCAAACACACACACACACACACCCTTCTGCAGCAGCGCCTCTTCTCACACCATATATTTAGATATGTAATCCTGTGGGAAGCTCACAGTGAGTGGCTCGGCTCAAAGACCCCTGGCTACGTGTACAATAAGGGAGACTTATTGAAACAAGGCTGGCACTGAGAGCCCAGCAGTGGGGGGGATTTATTTGGAGAACAGCAGGGCCCTGGCTAAACTTTGATCAGTACTCGTGCTCTGCCTCCCCCATTTTTTTTTCTCTCCAAACCACAGAGCAACCAATGAACGCTGTCACCCACAGGGGGTGACCCTGGTATCCCAGCAACATGGCCAAGCCTGACTCCAGCTCCCATTGCGTGCTGGCGAGAGAGGCTCTCACTCTCTTTATGCTATTTCACTTAATATTAAAAAAGGAGAAAAAAACAGTAATAGAGAGTGTTGCATTTGACAGGGTGTTTGGTTTAGCCTACCAGCTTAAGATTATTTCTTAACTATTTTAACTATCGAACATACTGCCTAATTCCATTCAAATCCCTTGAAAGGCAGGAAAACAACATTTCCACATTCTAGCAGAAGAAATTAACTGCTTCGTCGCTCAGTTCTGTCTGGTTGTGTATCTTTGGGAATTGTGGGACCCCCATCATACTGACAGTCATCACAATCAATGTTCTTATAGAGACTGACTTCTCTGGGTGATCAGTTTATAGAAAGACAGCCTTCAAAATGTCTTATCTTAGATTTGAGTAGAGCCAGTCCACAACTAAGAAATTAACTAGATCAAAAATGGATACAAAAATACATAAAACTCAAACACTGGGTCACACGACCCAGCCCATGACAGATGGCTGTCAAGTAAGGCTAGAATCTTTGGTTTTTTAATTGAACCTGGCCCTAATTTTGCAACACTATCAGCATTACTGTACATGCAGAGGTACACTGCTGGTAAATACTTGTTATTGTGATAACTCCTTTATCTTTGCGAGGGGCCGGAGCTATTGTGCTGATGATGCATTAATCTCTTTCTCAGACTGCTCTTCCTGGATTCTGTTTCTTGGGTGTTTTTTCTTTTTTGGTGTTTTCAGACTGCATTCTAACTGATATCAGACATCATTCTTTTTATAGTGTCTTAGCCTCTTGCCTACATTAGTTAGAAGCTTTGCACCAATTTAACACCAACTGAAGGAGGTCAGAAGAATGAACTTAAAATGACTGGATCAGGTAGCCTGCAAACATCAATCATAATAGCCCACTGAGAGACACCCACCGCTTTAGCTCAGCAGAGGCTCCTCTTAACCTCACTGAATTAGACCATTGTGCTAACTTGACCTTGCAGCTTCTTACTTTGGTAATGACACCCCATCATTTGGCTGTGGGGCAGCCTAAAGGTGAGCTTAGCCAAAATAATACTTATGAGACTGCAGTTAGGAGAGACACTTTTCACGATGGAATTTCATTCCAAAGAGAGAGCAGAGCAGAGGTGGAGGTCAGCAGGTCAGTGCATTCGGCAAGCTGCTATAGACCCGGCAATGAAGATGAAAGTTAGCTCAAATAATCCTGTAAAGTGTTCAGACGAGGCAGAAATTCCCCCGAGGCCGGTTTCCCGTATGACCTAAACCCCTCTACCCTCTTTGTCCCTCCCAACCCAGATAGCTACAAACACTTGAGTTCACATACATTAGGCAAATTAGTAATTAGAAGAGTACTGAATGTAACCAGTCAATGTTTGTAGAGATTGGAGCTGATGAGTGGTATGGAGGGGTATGTGTCGCAGCCAGAAGGCATACTTTGACATTTTAAGGCTGGATGGCCTGTCACTGATGAGAGTGCTGAGTGACTAGTTTTGGCATGTGATGTTTCATACGCCCCCTCTATCTTCCCTTCCCACCATCCTCTTCTACATAGTTAGATAAACATTCACAGACATATAAAGGGGCAACTTAAGAGACTAATGGCGCTAAAAGCCCCAATGAAAAGGAACACCGAGATAATAAATGTCATGTTTTAAGGAGTTGAACAAACAAAGACCCAAGGGCAGTTTGGTTGTGTTTACTCACTAGTACTTAAAGGACATGAGGATCCATGGCGCAACATGGAGTCCCTTAAGAAACTCCTCATAAAATTTCATCAAAGGTTCAGTCTGAGGATAAGTGCGTTTTTTTCTCCAGTGTTAGTTTTCCCAAGTCATTAACATGAGTGTTGTTTACCTGATGGAACCCTACAACTTCCCATACATACATCACTGTTTTCTTGAGGCTTTTGCATGACTCATCATTTCAGATTTTTAGTGTTATACTGTCGGCTACAAAGGTCAAATAAAACCCAGCGGTGTTCCATCGGGACAAGCAAGGCAAGCAGTGCTTGCCTGGTCTAATTTAAAATTTATAATTTAAAACAGAAATAAATAAAAACATATCAGAGTAAAGCGATCTGTCTCCATTCTTATTAGGAAGTGTTCTCATAAAGCTCCTCCTCTGTTTGCATCAATCTATTACATTACTCCCATCTTGTGGCCATATTCAGCTATTGTTGCTGAAAACTCCACTTGTTACACATTCACAGGAAACTGTAGCTGTTCCCATTTTAAAGTGCTGTCCATCTCCCATTAACAATGACTTGAGTTGGGTTCTAAACCACTTTGTCCAACATGTGTGATGTGGGAAAGATGGGGTGTAAAAAAGTTGTTAATAACTCCTTTAGTACGTTAGTAAGGAAATAACTGACTATGATGGAGAGAAGATGGAAGCTCTGACCATGTCCGGGCTAAGAAAACATGTCAATTGACCAGGTGTGGGCTCAGAAGCAGATTAGCATCTCTGAGAAATCATTTGGTTATAAGGCATTAACCAACTGTTTTGCCAACACCCCACATTCATTTTTAATTTTATTTTTTAGTATTACTTATAAATATCATAGATATTGACAGCTAACCATGTCACATACTGCTCAAGGCTTTTAATTCAGACGACTTTTTTGTTATCACTATATTTTAATATCTGTTTCTTTTCAAGATGTAGACACGTGTTTTTGAACTCAAGAACAACTTATTTGTTTCAGAGAGATGTGGTCCTCTTAAACATAATAAACATAACAAATTCATAAAATATGATACTGGACATTAAACAAAATATAAAGAATTTAACATGAGCTCAACCTTATAAAGCTGTTGCAATAATATTAATCAATTTAATGTTGATAGGGAACATTTTTCTGGAGAATAATTATTTTTGTCTTTGATACTTCAAGTATAATTTTCTAATAAAACAGTTTTGTGTGTACTGAGGCATTTTCATTGTCTTTTATTGCTTCTTTTCTGAAAGGATTGGTTTGAAACATTCCTCCACTACCTGCATCGTCAGCTTATAGTAAATATCTTTTGGTGATACCGTAGATATTTATTTAACTGTACAAGTAAAATTATTTTACAATTCTTTAGCCAAGTAGGAGTGCAGAGAGATGAAGTCCATGTAGAGGGACTTCACATGTCCTCCATAATATTTTCTTCATCCTGAACAGAGCTCGTGCCATGTTGATCTGGGGCAAATGTCTTCCCCAAAAGGAGGTTCAAACCTATATCACCTTTGACCCCAGCAGCACGTCTGTAGCCCAAACAACTCGCCTCTGTTGCACCTTTTCTGGTTTTAATTACAGGCTGAGAAAAGTTCATGTTTGATGTGGATGGGTGGTTAAGAAGTACAGAAGAAGAGAAGGAGGCAGGGGAAGGAAGGGCTTGCTGTCGGAACTGGGTGACCAGTCTATTTGATGTCTACCAGACATTCAGGCTCTGTCACTCAGGCCAATTCAGGCTCCTTTCAGAGGCTGTCAACTTCAAAGAGGGGAACCAGTCTGTCTCTTGCAGTGGTCTTGTCCAAGCTCAGACCACCAGGTAGAAAATGCAGAGTGAGGAAAGAAGAAAAGATGGGGTCCCAGATTGGATGGCATGAAACAAGGATAGCACTATACTTACCATGCCATGAATAGAAACTATAACTCAGAGGACCACTTGAAGCAGGGATGGTGTTGGGATCGTGAAACCTTGCAAGTCAAAACCTTAATAAGATCACATGACAGCATGTAGCAAAGTTAGACCCTGACGGGACCTGATCCATCCTCTTGTGGACCACAATACTACATGCAGTGTTTCCTATATTAAGCCTCTCGGCATCAGTGTGTTCACACACTGTAAATATTATACCAGAACCTTAGTGGCTATATAAAATTGACTTTCCATTTTGAATCTCTGACGTACGCTGACATGGACGCTCTCAGTATTCCAGTCTCCTGCGCTTCCTTCCCTTTTACACTGAAGACAGACTTTGTGTGTCCTGCTGAAGAGGCTTTTTCAGAGGCAAACAGAAAGAGGGAAACATAAAAGTACATCCTGTAAGAGTTCACCCCAGTGTGTAAAACTGTTCTAATTTAGTTTTTTTATCTTAGAATTGTTTCAAGAAAGTTAAAGTGTTGCATTGACTTGGTAAATAATTGCTCAGATGTCTAACTTTTGAGTTTGCATTATTTTAAATAGTGGTCACTCCATTCAAGCCTCCTGAGCTCTGAGATGGGTGTGCACACTGAGGTGAAAGGAGAGGATTTACAGTGGTTTGAAAAAGCAGTTGCCACCTTGCTTATTTGTTAATGTGCATCCACTTAACGTCTTCCAGTGGCTTTCTAGTATAATAATGTGTCATGTCCCAATGCATCCCAATGTTCGGCAGATTTTATTCCCTCCCCAAACACGAGGTCCAAATCCAGAACTCCTCTGAGCTGTTGTACATGAGAGATCAGCAACATGATTTCAAACTGACGACATGATGAGCTGAATCCTGTCAAAACGGAGCAGAATCTCAAATTCATGCTCCTAAAATCCATCACTTCAAGATTCAAAGATTCAAAGTGTTTACTGTCATGTGTCACAAGAGAAAAGGCATTTCTTTGTGCAATGAAATTCTTTCTTTGCTGTCCACCCACAGATGCCGATTAATATATACAATAGAAATAGAACATATAAATACAAATAGTACAAATAAATAGCTGAAGACAGAAAAGGAGACAAAATATGGAGATTTGAAACAGATGTGTGCAAAAGAGCTATAGCTTAATATGCTGGCTTAATATGTAAGATGAGCAGACGTGTAAAAAAAATTATTATTACTGTTCAAAATGGGTCAGCTGTTCAAGAGTCTGATGGCAGTGGGGAAGAAGGAGTTAGTGAGTCTGGATGTTCTGGATTTCACACTTCTAAACCTTCGTCTCGAGGGCAGAAGTGTGAACAGTCCGTGTTGGGGGTGTGTGGGGTCTTTGAGGATGGAGGCAGCTCTCCTCTGGACTCTGCGATGGTAGATCCTCTGCAGAGAAGGCAGCAGAGTTCTGATGATCTTCTCCTTGGTTGTTATCACTCTCTGCAGGCGTTTGCGGTCCATACCAGTAGTGCTGCCGTACCATGCAGTGATGCAGCTGGTCAGGCTGCTCTCCACAATGCAGCTGCAGAACCTGCTGAGGATCTTGGCCGACATACCAAATTTCCTCAGCCTCCTCAGGAAATACAGCCGCTGCTGAGCCTTCTTGACCAGCTGTGTGGTGTTCAGTGTCCAGGTGAGGTCCTCAGAGATGTAGACGCCCAGGTACCTAAAGCTGCTCACCCTCTCCACTTCAAGGCCCCAGATAGACAGCTGTGGGTGAGGCATCCTCTTCTTTCTCGTGTCCACTATCATCTCCTTTGTCTTGTCAGTGTTGAGGGTGAGGTTGTTGTCCTCACACCATGACACCAGACTGGTGACCTCTCTGCTATAAGCTGCTTCGTCCCCTCCAGTGATGCGACCGATTGCTGCAGTGTCGTCCGTGAACTTCAAAATGATGTTCTCTGTTGGAGGCGACACAGTGGTGGGTGTACAGGGTGTAGAGGATGGGGCTGAGGACGCAACCTTGTGGGACGCCAGTGTTTGTAATAATGCTGGCTGAAGTCCTGTTGCCGATCCTGACAGACTGGGGCCATGAACCAAGAGAAAGGAAAGGAGGCTAAAACTGTGTTATCATGTCATAGTGTAATATAATGCTGTTTTGTCACATGCCATTTCTCTGTAACACAAATGGTTTGCTTTGGTGTCTGTGCCCTGACACACCAGCTGCAGCATTATTGGCTGCCTAAAGCCAACAACCTGCATCAGGAGGCTGGAGTGGGTGAAGCTGACAGCAAAGAGAATGTGGTTTATAACGTTTTAGTTTGCTTTTCTTTTTTTTTCTTATTTGTTCCTATTTTTACTTCCTGGTTTAGACATCAAACGCTATTTTGCTAGGTTCAGGAAAATATGATGGTTTGTGTTCAAATACAGACGTTTTTAACTGTCGCGGTGCATGTCGATAAATGAGGAGTTGGGAGTGACAGACTCGTCTCACAAATGTCACAACCTGGCGCATCACACTCTGTTGCCGAAGGACAAGTTATGCGTCAGTAAGCCCTTCCAGCAGCTCTCACAAGACGATGTTGACGCCTCAGGGAAAAGAACACACAGGCTGTACAGGAACCGGTATGTACCTGGAATTAAAGTATGGAAACAATCTTTTTGCTTATTAAAAAAAACAAAACACCAACAATCTCTCTGCTCCACTCTAATTTTTTCAGAGATAACCAACAGGGCATCCTTTGAGCACTGAACCAAAGCGTCTGAAATCACAACACGACAGCGATGTCTTCTCTTCCGAGACGGAAACTCAGCACCCGCCAACCGGGCACAGCTACACCCCCGTTTTTTAGAACAAACTACCTACACAATGGGAACCTTCTTTGGATGAAAGGACAGGCGGGGTTGGGAGGGGAAGGGTGTGTTTAAGGATTGGGGGTGAAGGCAGGACAAGGGGATGACAGTGCTGCACTGAGTGTGTGTCAGTTTTGGGAGTTAAGCAGGGTTCGGAGGCAAGTTGGAGTGATGGGAGGGGTTGGCGGGGAGGTACCGCTGGGAGACAGAGCAGAGGCCTGTGCGTCCGACACTTTGAATGCAGATTATGTTACACTGTACACGGCTCCCCCTGAGTTCAGAGGGAGCAGGTCATTTATTTTGTGGATATCATGAATGTCGGGTTTGTGTTTGAGTCAAACCGAACGAGGAAGTTTTCGCTTGTTTCTCCACACAGGGGCTGAGGGGTGGGCTTTTATTTTTCTCATATGGAAACCATAGGATTAATCACTCTGTAATGCAAAGCCTCCTGCAGTAGAAGTGTTTACACTAGCAGAGAGCGTTTAAAGAAAAGTTTCGGTGTGAAAAACACTAATGATAGGAACTTAAAAGCAGGATAAAGTGCTACATGTGCACAGTTACAGTGCAATGTACACAATCTGGGAATTACAGAGGGGTTAAAAGCTTTTTCTCAGTTGACCTGTTGATCACAGGTCAGCAATAATAACCCAAGGCAGACTTTGCTTGATGAGGGAGGAAGATAAAGCCTCACATGGCAAAAGTAAGGCCTGGGCCAACACAACGCTAACATTATTGGCCCTTTTCTTCCTCTCTCCCTTTCCTTTGGCTTAACAATGTCTGCATTCATTTTTCCTTGTTTTCTTTTTAAGCAACAACGATATGAGCGAGCGCTGAGACACATTCCAAGCAGAGACGGCATTTTTCCACTAGAAGCATCGCCGAAAGAAAATCAAAAGCTTGGATTTATCGGGGGAGATACGGTCACATTCCACGACGTCTGTGTGTGTTGTTTTAACGCGCAGGCAGCGGAGGAGGCCGAGAGAGACTGCTTGTTGGTTTTGCATCGATGGTGCATATTAAATATTTTCAGAGTGACTACTTAGATTTAGAGGTCGAACGAAGGGGTTTGATCACTTTTAGTGGAGTGGCTATTTTAATAAACTGAGCAAACAGGAGTTGGACAAACCGGCCTTTGTGTGGAAACGGCGCGGTTGTGAAAAATGTTTAATAATAACTCCTGCGACGGGCTGAGAACAGAAATGTGTGAGAGCATTTTGGGTGTGTGTGCATACTTGTGTGGGAAAGTTATGTCCCCAAAACACTCACTCTGTTTTGTTTTGTTTTGTTTTTTTGCTCTAATCCTTAACTTTTCCTACACTGCGAAGATTTTTTGCCTTCTTTAGTATTATAATCCTATTTTCCACCTCAGTGTGATTTCCTCCCGCAACAGTATTCTTAATTAAACTGGCTCTGAGTCTGGGGGGGAATTAGCACATATCACTTTTAATGCCAGCAAAAGAAATGACTGCCATTAACCACATCCCAGCACCATCTCAGCAAGTCCCATCATGCTTCAAATGTACACTCAGTGGTTCTCCTATTCTTTTTCCAGCTTCTCCGACCTGGAAGACTCTTTTTGCTACTTAATCACAGGCAGGTATTTGCAAGGGTCACTGCTCGCCATATATGATGGATCTCTTGCTACTAATAACACAGTGCCCATTCAACAACCCCTGGTGGGTTTAGGCCCGAGGGAATGGTGTGTGTGTGTGTGTAAAGATGGACAGCAAAGCTTTAATATAAAATACTTTTAGTCTGCTTCTATTAAACAGTAAAAATTGTAGGAAGATTTCACGTCCAAATCTTCAGGCATTTTCTTTTGTTTGTCACCCTGACCTCACGTTAGGGGGCCCTCTCCCATTTCATTTTGACACCTTTGACAGCTAGAGAAAAGTCTTATTAAAAGACTGGGAGAGAGCTGGGGGGAGACCCCCTGCTTGTTAGCCTGGGAAGGTACTTTTTCCCCTATGAAACAACCCCAGCTGACTCTGTCACTCAGGAGCAATAAGTGGATAAAGAGGGAGATGGAGTGTCAGCTGTACGAGCCCATATTGAAAGTGGGAACTCCCTATGGAGGGACTGCACAGACACGCTCAGCAGGATGATCACTGACGCCCAAAGTCTCAAAGCAGACTGAAGGTGGTGGAGTTGGGGAGGCAGTGGAGGGACAAGTACGTGGGTCAAAGGTCATCAAGTCCTCTGAGTTTAAGGGAACAGAGGGGCCCTGTAAAATATCTCTGCACACTGGGAGTCGACAGAGTTTTAAAGAAGTCTTTAAACAATATAATAATATTTATGCTAATATAAACATTTACATGTTTTAATAGATTAATTACATTTTAATGAGCATGTTTTTTCTGTTACATTGTCCTACTAAATGTCTCTTAATTTCTTAGAAAGAAATACAAAATGTAATTACATCTGCAACAAGAGCAAAAATCAAAACAAAGAAAAATAAAACATTAATTAAAAATGACCAAAACAACCTATTTGCTCACTTTCTCTTGTTTTGTTTTTTTACAGTGGCAGCTATCAGCAGAAATCTTCAGTATAGAACAAAAATAAAAACCCTTTTCTCAACGTATCCAAGGATCTTGAAAATAACGTAACTAATTAAAAATGTTTAAATGTTTAGCATATATATATTTATAAGACTGTTGAACTACTTTCCAGACAATTTGATTAATGTAATGTTTTACACTGAATTTCAACAAATTTATGCTGATTCATTAAAATCACATCTTTTCAGTAGGAATGGACAGATCACATCACTATTAACTGATAAATCACAAAAACAGAAGGTGGTCAGTGGCCAATAGTTTTGTCACATCAACTTACTAAATATTCACAAAGCATATCATGAGTCATAAGTAACAAACCAGTTTAAAACACTTATAACTGGTTTGTTTTTGTTTTTTTTTAAGCAAAATAGAGCAAAAATCTTCAAAAGAAACTGCTAAATGTTTGTTCTCTCACATATCTGAACACAACAGCCACCATTTTTCCCCATATAAGCCAAAAAGGAAGTCATTCTTTTGTGATTGATGCCTCAGTTCCTGTTTTTTGCTGATAAATTGGCAAAAAAAACCTCTCTGTATGCTGACTTAAAAGAGCTCAATTTCCCCCTCCTCTGGCACTCGAGAAAAATCTTCTCTAAAGACTCATTTATAATGTTGAGCCAAACACGCTCTCTGGACCTTCTAAATATAGCATCCCCTTTGGTTCCTTACTGAATGTCTAACTCTAAACTTACAGTGCTGTGTAATACAACTCCACTCTTTTCAGTTGACATTGTCAGATGAGCTCGACATTATCTGCACAGTGTGGAGCGGCTGAGAGCCGAGGGTGGATCAGCACACAGTCACGCATGTGTTACCAGTTTTGAACACTGTCAGACACATATGCTGCACTTCTCACCCAAAACCAAACAGCACTCTTGGTGTTTCATCCCGTGTAAATCGTTTCAACTGTTTTATGTGCAAACAGGTCGACCGATTATGAAAGCATGAATCTATCAGCTGTCAGTGCACAGCAACTGAAGGCAATTATCGCTATGCTTTATCTGTCGTCAAGAGACAAACAGACCCAAGAGTCGAGGAGCTGGGGATCCAATGTTCTTGCCAACTAGCCCTTTATTGTTTTTAAAACCTTCTTCAACATCACATTAGCTGCTGACTCCAGTTATGGCCCCAAATATTGAATTATGGCTGGAAATCACCAGTAATACTCTTTATTGACCTGTGGACGGTGGTGCGCCACGAAATCTGGATGCCCATTGTTTTTTATTCAGTTTTATTTATATAGGACCAAATCACAACAACAGTTCCTCAATTTGCTTTCGTGCATATTAACAAATGCATTAATAATTGATGCAATACAGCCCTCTACTTTTGTGTTTTGGTTTACTTTTTTAATTTAAGAAAGAGATTTTCCTGTATTTGTAATTCAATTTCATACCCATGTCAGTTTGTCACAGTGAAAGAGATCATGGTGCTACATATAACAGACAATCAGCACAGGACTACATGAAGTGCAATGTGCAAACATTGCAACAAAAACAAAACAAAGAGACACAAGACAGTGCAGACACAACAGTGCAATAGAAATGTGCAAAAGACTCAGCATTGTGCAAAAAGCAACTTGGTGTTTAATGGTGTGCATAGGATTCACTTCTGTGCATGGATGCAACATGAGAGGAGGAGCTGGTATGGAGGTGGAGGGGTTTCAAAACAGCTTGCAATAACTGTTAAACAAAATAATGCTTAATGCTGGGTTCAGACTGCACAGTGTGATCAAAATAATAATCAAACCCAGAACACCTGTGAAGCCAAATATCTGTTTCTTTTGTTCCCTATAGAAGATGACAAATCACGTCACATGCGAGACAGCACGACCTCACAAAAAAGTGACTAATTGCTTTTTTTTAGAATTTTTAAATTCTACACACAATACCCCATAATGACAAAGTGAAAAACGGTTTGCATGAAATCCATGCAAATGAACTAAAAATAAAAAAATAAAAAAATATATAACAAGTACTTAAGTATTCACAATCTTTGCATGACACTCAAAAATGGGCTCAGGTGGATCCTGTTTCTACTGATCATCTCACTAAGGTATCTAATCAGAAGTACCTGACTCCGTGGTATAATTCTCAAACACGTACCCTAAAGCAGATGACTCGTAATCTGGAGAGGAAATGGCGTGTCACAAATTTAGAGGATCATCATTTAGCCTGGAAAAATAGTTTGCTGCTTTATAAGAAAGCCCTCCGCAAAGCCAGAACATCTTACTATTCGTCACTGATTGAAGAAAATAAGAACAACCCCAGGTTTCTCTTCAGCACTGTAGCCAGGCTGACAAAAAGTCAGAGCTCTTTTGAGCCAACCATCCCTTTAACGTTAACTAGTAATGACTTCATGAACTTCTTCACAAATAAAATTTTTATCATTAGAGAAAAAATTACCAATAATCATCCCACAGATGTAATATTATCTACAGCTACTCTTAGTACCATTGATGTTAAGTTAGACTCTTTTTCTCCAATTGATTTTTCTGAGTTAACTTCAATAATTACTTCCTCCAAACCATCAACGACACGTTGATGGTTTGGAGGAAGTAATTATTGAAGTATTATTTTAGTAGTATTATTTTAGACCCCATTCCTACAAAACTGCTCAAAGAAGTCCTGCCATTAATTAATTCTTGGATCTTAAATATGATCAACCTATCTCTAATAATCGGCTATGTACCACAGGCCTTCAAGCTGGCTGTAGTTAAACCTTTACTCAAAAAGCCATCTCTAGACCCAGCAGTCTTAGCTAATTATAGGCCAATCTCCAACCTTCCTTTCATATCAAAAATCCTTGAAAGAGTAGTTGTCAAACAGCTAACAGATCATCTGCAGAGGAATGGTTTATTTGAAGAGTTTCAGTCAGGTTTCAGAGTTCATCACAGCACAGAAACAGCTTTAGTGAAGGTTACAAATGATCTTCTTATGGCCTCTGACAGTGGACTCATCTCTGTGCTTGTCCTTCTTGACCTTAGTGCAGCATTCGATACTGTTGACCATAATATCCTATTAGAGCGATTAGAACATGCTGTAGGTATTACAGGTACTGCACTGCAGTGGTTTGTATCATATCTATCTAATAGACTCCAATTTGTGCATGTAAATGGAGAGTCCTCTTCACACACTGAGGTTAATTATGGAGTTCCACAGGGTTCAGTGCTAGGACCAATTCTGTTTACATTATACATGCTTCCCCTAGGCAGCATCATTAGAAGACATAGCATACATTTTCACTGCTATGCAGATGACACCCAGCTCTATCTGTCCATGAAGCCAGATAACACACACCAATTAGTTAAACTGCAGGAATGTCTTAAAGACATAAAGACTTGGATGGCCACTAACTTTCTGCTTCTTAATTCAGATAAAACTGAGGTCATTGTACTCGGCGCTGAAAAGCTTAGAAATATGGTATCTAACCAGATTCTTACTCTGGATGGCATTACCTTGGCCTCCAGTAACACTGTGAGGAACCTTGGAGTCATTTTTGACCAGGATATGTCCTTCAACGCACATATTAAACAAATATGTAAGACTGCGTTCTTCCATTTGCGCAACATCTCTAAAATTAGAAATATCCTGTCTCAGAGTGACGCTGAAAAACTAGTTCATGCATTTATTACTTCCAGGCTGGACTACTGCAATTCATTATTATCAGGATGTCCAAAAAACTCACTGAAAAGCCTTCAGCTAATCCAAAATGCTGCAGCAAGAGTACTGAAAGGGACTAGAAAGAGAGAGCATATTTCTCCTGTTTTGGCTTCCCTTCATTGGCTTCCTGTTAAATTCAGAATTGAATTCAAAATCCTGCTCCTCACATACAAGGTCTTAAATAATCAGGCCCCATCTTATCCTAATGACCTTGTAGTACCATATCACCCTATTAGAGCACTTCGCTCCCGCTCTGCAGGCCTACTTGTTGTTCCTAGAGTATTTAAAAGTAGAATGGGAGGGAGAGCCTTCAGTTTTCAGGCCCCTCTTCTGTGGAACCAGCTTCCAGTTTGGATTCGGGAGACAGACACTATCTCTACTTTTAAGATTAGGCTTAAAACTTTCCTTTTTGCTAAAGCATATAGTTAGGGCTGGACCAGGTGACCCTGAATCCTCCCTTAGTTATGCTGCAATAGACGTAGGCTGCCGGGGGATTCCCATGATGCATTGAGTTTTTCCTTTCCAGTCACCTTTCTCACTCACTATGTATTAACAGACCTCTCTGTATTGAATCATATCTGTTATTAACCTCTGTCTCTCTTCCACAGCATGTCTTTTATCCTGTCTTCCTTCTCTCACCCCAACCGGTCGCAGCAGATGGCCGCCCCTCCCTGAGCCTGGTTCTGCCGGAGGTTTCTTCCTGTTAAAAGGGAGTTTTTCCTTCCCACTGTCGCCAAAGTGCTTGTTCATAGGGGGTCATATGATTATTGGGTTTTTCTCTGGATCTATGAAGCGCCTTGAGGCGACTTTTGTTGTGATTTGGCGCTATATAAATAAAATTGAATTGAATTGAATTGAATTGAATTGAATTGAATTGAATCTGTCAGATGAGTCCACCTGTGGGGAAGTCAGCTGATTTGGACATAATTTGGAAAGGCACACACCTGTCTATATAAGATCCCGCAGTTGTCAGTGCATGACAGAGCACAGACCAAGAAGTCCAAGGAATTGTCTGTAAACTTCCGAGGCAAGATTGATTGATCTGTGGAGGGGTACAGAAACATTTCTACAACATTGAAAGTCCCTGTGAACACAGTGGCCTCTATCACCTGTAAATGGAAGAACCACCAGGACACTTTCTATAGCTGTCAGACCAGAGAGGCTCTGTGACCATGAAAAAATTCTCTGGTCTGTTGAAACAAAGATCGAAGGCTTTGGCCTGAAGGCCGAGCATCGTTCATGGAGGAAACTAAAGTAGCCAAAATCATCCTAACAGTGAAACAAACAGTAGGGAATTTTTTAGCAGCAGGAACTGTGAGACTAGTCCAAGTTGGAGGAAAGATGAATGCAGCAATGCACAGAGACATCTTTGATGATAAACAGTTCCAGAGCGCTCAAAGCCAAGATAACATAGGAGTGGCTTGGACTTGAACCTGATTGAACAACTCTGGAGAGATCTGTAAATGGCTCTGCACCAACACTCTCCACCCAATTTAATGGAGCTTGAAGGGGTCAAAGAAAAGTGGGAGAATCTGCCCTAAAATAGTTGTGCCAACCTCGTAGCATCATACTCAAAAAGACTTCTTTTCTGCCAAAGGTGTTTCCAGAAGGTATTGAGTGAAGGGTCTGAATAGTCACGTATGTGCATATAGACACACCTCCCATGGCTTTTACTGTAATAGCAGTAGACCTTCTTTGTCTCTTGACGTTATAAAATGCTTACGTGGGTGCATGCGTGTGTGTTTTACAGTAACAAGCCCACCACCATGCTAACTGACTTGACCTGTAGTTCCACACTATACTTATCCAAACCGTTGTGGGGTCAGTTCTTGTGCAACAGCCTAACCTCAAAGCTTTAAATAACCTTGCCTTCACCTTGCTGAATCAGCAGCATCTGTGATGTCTCACAAACAAAGAGGCTTTATCTCCAAATAGCAACCCACTCTTTGGGTTTTAGACATGTTTCCCAAAAGTCCCGACTCGTTTCCTCCTCCGTGTTAATAAAGTCCATTACCGGGCCAAACGTCCTCCTCAAATCGCAGACACACGCCCAAATCGCACACAGTCTTGAGCTTTTAGTGCCCCTTTGGTTGAAAGAAAACAGGAAGCATGGAGACTCTGGGATGGGAAGGGATGGCTCCCCTGTCTCTGGATGTTTTAGTTGGATTCCTGTTTGGCCCTAAAATAAGCTTCACTCACTTTTCTCAAGACCTGATTTCATATTTTCATCAGATTTTAGAAATCCAAAAATACAACACAATGGTTCAGGCTTTGGGATATGAGAGAGGCAGTTGAGTTCGTTCCTGCCATGTTTTTAGTATCCCTCCATCCCCTCCCTCTTGGCCTCAAGGGGTACCTTGACTTGTTGCTTTGTATTCCCAAGAATCTGCCTCATGAATCCTCATGGCTTTTTTTGTCCCCTGCAATTCTTGCTACTTCCTCTGTGAGTTGTATAAGCTGGCCTCTATGAACAAAACCTCCGCTGTGCTTTTTTAATTCACAGCAGTTGAATTATGGTGTACACAAGGCAGCGGTTTCCACCTGTAGCCATGTTTTCCTCTCGTTCCCAGCTGATTTTTATCATCACAATGAGGACCACTGTGTCTGTCTCTGATCGGAACTCCACTCCTAGGCCAGCTGTCAACATTGTATATGTAAAGTGTAGTGAATACTGTGTTGACTCTAGTGCCCAGGATGTGTTTAACAGGCATACCAATGACAAAAACAAACCCCCTGAGAGAGTTTGAATTGGACAGAGTTGCACGTGCCAGCTACGTTCAGATCACGAAGTACAACAGAATGTAAAAAATGTATTGGCAACATTTAATACATTCAGTCAGAAATATGTTTTTAATGTGAAACCACTGGCCCTCTGGCATTTTTTCTCACTTAGGCTTTAAGTGTGTACTGACAAGTGGGATTTACATCAAAATCTGAAAAGTAAAAATCAGATGGGGCAAGGATAACTAAGGGAAAATAGAATTCAGCTCAGATGAATGAATATGTTTTTTATTTTAGTGAAAATAAATATGAGTCTTCTAATGTTATTGTGAAAATGTTTTGTTTTAGTTTGTTTTTAAATAAAATTCAGGGTTTTTTTGTCATGTTAATGATAAAATTAAAAACATAAATTGCCGTCTGTAGGGTTGGAGCTTTTTTTAGCTGCATTTTCCAGATAATGTGTGATAACCACGAACTAAAAGACAGCCTGATTTGAGAACTTGCACAGCAAGCAGCAAGTTTATCTGCAATCAGTGATATCAAAATAAAACATAATACAGGCTAAAATATCCTGTAACACCAGCTCACACAGAAAATAATTGGGAATAAAAGACAAAAAAACAAAATAAAAAAAGTTTAGGATGGTATGAGAAAGGTTAGCTTCTCATACCATCCTATTATAGGGTTTCTCTTTTGGATTCTGTACCCATTCAAAAATGTCCTGCACCCCCTCACCTGTTCTTTAGACTTTTCTCTGTCTATCTTTTGTCCTGTCTTCCTCCCCTTAGCCCCAACCTTTCACGGCAGATGCTGACCCTGACCCTGCTTCACCCTTCTGCTGGAGGTTTCTTCCTGTTAAAAGGGAGTTTTTCATTTCCACTTTCACCAAGTAGTTGCTCAGATGGGTTCGTTTGAGTGTTCGGGGTTTTTTTTTAATTTATGTAGGTTTTTACCTTTCAATATAAAGCACCTTGAGGCGACTGCTGTTATAATTTGGTGCTACATAAATAAAATTTAATTGAATGAAATTAATATGAAAGTAAAACTAAAATACTTTTAGAATTGTGCAATTAGGTTATACAGTTTGGTAATGAGAGATTTAACCCTACTATGCAAAATAAAGCACAGTGACAGCTGGCCATAAGGAAGTATTTCAAATAAAAACTGCTACTATCTCAGGTAGGTTGAAGGCACTATTGGGGACTTTGTTCTTCATTCTTTTTTTCTTTCTTTCTTACTTTTTTGCTATCAGCAAAGCTAATTCAAAATTACTTTCAATTTATATGGACATGAATAAACTGTCTGGAACAGCACCAACCCTAGTAAGAGGTAGCAGTAGCAACAAAGCTCAAGCTAACGATTTGGCTAATGTTAATACCGCACATCACCCTGATGCTTGTGCTAAGTGGCTGACAGGCTGACATTTACCTCAGTGATTTTAAAGAAGGTAGACTATGCAAGTCAGAGCTGAGAAGTACTCCTCATCTAACTAGTAAGAGGTCATTCATCAGCTTGTGCCACTAGCTTTCAAATGTGAGCTCACTCAAGTAGTGAAATGATTGTGAAAAGGTTTGTGTGGAGTTGTAAATCAACTCTGCTCCTTCATACGTTTTACACTATGCTGTTTAAAAAGGGTATTGTTTAAACTTTTGTAGCTGTGGCCACTGTTCTTGACAAGTTATTTGTATAATGAACATCATTTGGATCACTGCTCCCGTCAAAACTGAAAGCCCAACCACCCCACCCAGTGCTCACCCTGCTTTTGGATGAATGTAGCTTCAAATTTGCATAAATTCTTCTTCTTTCAAAATATAATTTTGCTTTAAACAAGCCTGGTAGGTTTTAAAACAAACCACCACTGATGGTGAGCACAGCTGACGTAATTTGCCAAACACATTCACGTTCTCCTCAATATGACTTGGGCTTTGTAATAACTTTTAAGTTTCAGCACCAGTTTTTACTTGTAGTTTTTTTTTTAAATACTTTGGGTTATGACAAAATATTTGCTAAGCTAATGAGCCCCAGCTTACTTTTTCTTTTTCGCTAATTAGCATTGATGTGCTAGCATCTGAAATTACAAATCCGTCCATCCGTTCACCCTGGATAGACTCCCAGTTCATCACAGGCCAAACAGTACAAATTAACCACACTAAAGATTGCATCTGCAAGTATTCAAATTTAATTTGTGAAGTCCTCAAAAAACAAAAATAAAGAGCTGAGAAGTACACTAAATGAATCATGCTGAAATATTTTTGGATCTGGTGGACAGAGTGAATGACGTTTCTGGTTTTTCTTGGGAAAGAAGACAGTATAAATCCATCTCACTGGGACACGAGGGGGACGAACAACCTCGCACAGACTCCAGTTGTTTGTGTGTATAAACGAGACAAACAGGCCTGTGTTTTTTTTATTGTACATCTCCAAAGAGCATGAATGGAAGACAGCCTCCTCTGTTAGCATGGCGTGACCCTCCTCACGCCTTAAGAAAAGGCAGAGCATTCTTAAGAGAGGTTATGACCCCAGCATAGAAAAGACACAGTGGTGAATGTGCCACACTGTTAGCTAAAGCCCAGCTAAGAGTGAGCAAAGGAGGGATAGGCTAGTCAGCGGAAGAAAAAAAGAGGGGATTGAAGACCAAGGAATATCTGTGGTCTCACTGAGCTACATGCCAAACCTTACTCCGGATACCAACCAGCCCAGGATGCCATGTTCCTTCACTCACTCTTACCCTTTTCCCCCGTTTTTTTAAAAGACAAACAGACCTATGGAAAAAAGGAATGTATTAATTAAAAGTGTCCAGATGCAGGTGTGTGGGAGGTCAACCAGGATACCTCCACTTTGGATTTGAGGCCAGCATGCTAATGAACTTAGGCCTTCATGTAGTGTGGTTAGGGCTACACTCACTGAGAAAAAACACAGGATGGAAAAGCCCATGTTAAAAACATGGGGAAGAAGCCGAGAGAAAATTTAGAACAATAATGATATCTCCCATAACTCTCACTGAGCCAAGCTTGGAGCATTTTATTTCTGATACTTGCCTGGCCCCAAATTGAAAATGACAGCATTGATCTGCAGTCATAAACTTGAAAGCAAGGATTCAGATTTGAGTTGAATTTCTTATATAGTGTAATTGCTTCATGTGTTTATCATTTCCTCTCGGAAAATTATTATTCAGCGGGACTAAAAGAGCCTGGGAAAAGAGCCCCCCGCCCCCCATAGTTATTGTCATTGCTGTTGAAGCAGAGTAGGAAGTGCACGAAGCCATTTTCTGTTATGATTGTCGAAAAGCTTCAGCAGCCTCTTGCGCAGCTCTTCTGTGACTGAGGCTCAGACATGTAATTAGCAAAGATCTGAGGAGTTGTGGTTTGGCCTGGCTTTAGCCACAGGACAGGGATGGCACTGAAAGAGATGAGAGGGTGTGTAGACAGAGACAAATGGAAAACTAGCAAATGTTAGTTAGGAGGTTTTGATTGTATCCTGCTGAGTTGCCAGCTTTTTCTAGGATATCTTCACAAGCTAGAAAAATCTTAATAACCAATATGCCTCCATCCGGCACGGAGCATTTAAATATTAGTTCAGTTTCGTCAAAGGGGAGTCACTCATAGTCTCTGTATAATATACAGATGATATAATACCATGAGCATCACCCCAACCGGTCGCAGCAGATGGCCCCGCCCCTCCCTGAACCTGCTTCTGCTGGAGGTTTCTTCCTGTTAAAAGGGAGTTTTTCCTTCCCACTGTCGCCAAAGTGCTTGCTCATAGGGGGTCATATGATTGTTGGGTTTTTCTCTGTATCTATTATTGTACGATCTACTGTACAATAGAAAGCGCCTTGAGGTGACTGCTGTTGTGACTTGGCGCTATATAAATAAAATTGAATTGAATTGAACTGGTTCAGCTGGTCTAAGTTTAAGATATTGGTATATTTAGAATAACTTTTGACGATAAACTGAAACATTTTCTCACTGTCTTCAACACCACCAAACTCATTTCCTAACACAAGGTTGCAGTGCATGGGAACGGCCACTCTAAGGCTGTCTCTGCTTTCCCTAGCTTTTAACCAGCCCTCAAAGGAGTGTTAATAAAAATAGCTCCATTCAATGATAATAGTTTTCCCAGAATTAACCGACGTTATCAACATTATGTGAGTGAGCACATATGATGCCTATTTATACTGCAAGAATGTTTAGCAAGTCAGTGCAGGAGTAAGTATGCCCTCGTCCAACAGGTTGGGAAGAAGAAATGAAGATGGAGAGAGGGTGGTGGGAAGCACTGCTTCATTCTTGTGAATTGGAGAATGAGTAAAGATTACAGTGACACTTGGCACAAACAAGACAAGTGCACAGCTTGCTCTTTGTATCTGTGTGAACACAGAAAGTGAAAGTGACCACAGGGTGTTTATCTCCAACTTCTAGCATGAGGAGAAAGATCCCACCAGAACTTGGTAGAGAGCCAGAGGCCAGTCAAACAGTTATCTGCATTCCCTTGGAGCAATGGATGGCAGAGAGAAGGATTATCCACATGCAACCTATGCAGACATACTTGTGTGCAGTCCTTTAAAGAGCCGACACTACGTAGCCAGATGGGGACGATGCCGTGTGTACGTTAAATGCTGACTGGTTGAAAAGTGGGCCTGAACAGCAGAGTTCACAAAGAATTGGTAGATGCCTAAAGAAATATTTTAGATCAATAAAACCACATGAAAAGCACAGACAGTGGCTGAGGTGCACATTTTTTATAGTTTTATCACTTCTCTGTTTCACTTGAGCTCTTTGCATGCTGTAACCATAGACAGTGTAAAAAACTGAGATAGCTACCATGATGTCATCCATTGATTTCTCAGGGCCTGTCTTGAAGCCTTGAGATCAGCGTCTTCACTGTTGCTTGGTTTCAAAAAACTAAACATGATGAGGAGAAGTGGGTCTGACTGTCAGAACAAGTCATCATCCAATGAGAATAACATAGATAATTGTCTTTTTTGAAACACAATATGACCAAGAGTTGCACAGAAGACTGGCTTTTTTCTTCAGTGTGATGAAAAATAGGGATATGCTCCAGCCCCCGAGACCCTGAACTGGATAAGTGGATGAAAATGGATGGATGAATGGTAAGCCCAGAAACTCATCATGTGAACAGAGTTCAAGAGAGAAAGCTATATGCACAGACTAATTATGTTTAATTAGAATATGCTAGAGACCTGTATGCTGTTATTATATTTAAGGTTTTCTATCAAATACCATCTGCTGAGTTCATATTTCAAAAAAATGAAATATGCAAATGTTTTATAGCTATATAATCTTCTTTATATCATGTTAGCTATACATAGAGTTTTGTGTGAACTTGTATATTTCTATTGTAGCTGATCAGGTATAATGCAAAGTTTTCCTGTTATTGAATTCTTTGAGCAACTTGTCCTTCATATTGCACCACCCAGTGGCAGCAGGGCTCTCTTGACTCAGGTACACTTGTTAATAGGGTGTTGAGTTCTGTTAAGTGCAAAGAAAGTGGATGAAGCCAAAGCCAGCTCGGTTAGCACCATGGTTCAGAGCTCACCGTGGCGTTCATTCCACCTCTTCGGGAAAGAATTAGGACATTTTTTCTCCGCACGTTGTTCAGTAAATCACACATTTTTGGTGTACTTAAAGAAAGCCCCCCGGCCCCGGCAAGCAGTATTAATTTATAACAGCAGGGTGGTGGAAAAGCGTTAGCCGTGTTTATACATTTCAGCTAAAGGAATAACATAAATCCTTAAGTAAACCTAATCTGTCTGTGATTGTAAACAGTCTGTCGCAGTAATGGCCCCAGGAACAAATGAGGACCTCATGGCGGGGCCTCAAGTAAAAGCCCTCCACATACCAAACCCGTTATCCATCCCTCCCTCCCTGTCTTGCATTTTACCACTTTCCATTTAAAACGTGCATCATACTCAGCATACATGTCTATTTTAAGAGGGAGGAGATGTTAGAAACTTCCTGCCGCTGCTTTAAACTCTTGGGGCGCTGATTATGAAAATGGTAGGGCAATGCAGGGCCAACCCCTACTCTGTCTATCTCCATGGGAGGCTGGGGGGGGGGGGGGGGGGGGGGGGGGGGGGGGCTCTGACACCAAAGCAGGCCAAGCCAGGATCTGTGCACGAGATAAGACAGGCAACAGGAAGGAGACAACCCAGAACCCCGTGCTCCCCGACGTGACAGAGCCACTATTCATTTTTCAGGAAGAAAGAAAGAAAAACAACATCAACAATATCAGATGCAGCATAGAGGAGGAGAAGGGGGATAAAACGAGGAGAAGCAGGCGCCTAATGGGCAACTTAGGAAAAAAAACACGTCTGTCTCTGCTTGTGTTGGCTTGCTAGAAACCGTTATTAACAAATAATTTAAAAATCACCATTTTTTTTCCAAGTCAGCGAATAATCACACAATATGTCTCCACAAATTAAAGTTGCTGTGGCGTTAACGGCTCCGGGCTTCAGCCAGTTCCACAGGATAAAGAAATGCACTGGCGCCACAGCAGTCCAAACACTTGTTGTTGTCACTACACACATAAATCACTTCTTTCTCTTCATCGCTTCACAGGAGCTGTGAACAATAGCAGGTAAACAGAGATGACGTTGGAAGAAGAGCCTGTTAGCTCAGTGCTGTCCTCTCCCACACACATTCCTAACAGCCTGTGTGTGGAGTAAAGGTGCAGATAAACAGCCACGGTGCCCTATGTCAGCAAAGCAAACATGCCGGGCAGAACAGGGGAGACAATTAGGATCTCACACACACACACACACACATGAAAATGAAAGAAACTGCTACATTTGTGTGTCAGAGAGCACGCAGAAAGCCCAAAGCAAGAAAAGACCCATGAATGTCATGTACAGTGGCTTGCAAAAGTATTCGGCACCCTTGAACTTTCCCACATTTTGTCACATTACAGCCACAAACATGAATCAATTTTATTGGAATTCCACATGAAAGACCAACACAAAGTGGTGTACACGTGAGAAGTGGGACGAAAATCATACATGATTCCAAACATTTTTTACAAATAAATAACTGCAAAGTGGGGTGTGTGTAATTATTCAGCCCCCTTTAGTCTGAGTGCAGTCAGTTGAACATAGACATTGCCTGATGAGTGCTAATGACTAAATAAAGGGCACCTGTGTGTAATCTAATGTCAGTACAAATACAGCTGCTCTGTGACGGCCTCAGAGGTTGTCTAAGAGAATACTGGGAGCAACAACACCATGAAGTCCAAAGAACACACCAGACAGGTCAGGGATAAAGTTATTGAGAAATTTAAAGCAGGCTTAGGCTACAAAAAGATTTCCCAAGCCTTGAACATCCCACGGAGCACTGTTCAAGCGATCATTCAGAAATGGAAGGAGTATGGCACAACTGTAAACCTACCAACCTACCAAGGCCGTCCACCTAAACTCACAGGCCGAACAAGGAGAGCGCTGATCAGAAATGCAGCCAAGAGGCCCATGGTGACTCTGGACAAGCTGCAGAGATCTACAGCTCAGGTGGGGAATCTGTCCATAGGACAACTATTAGTCGTGCACTGCACAGAGTTGGCCTTTATGGAAGAGTGGCAAGAAGAAAGCCATTGTTAACAGAAAACCATAACAACTCCTGTTTGCAGTTTGCCACAAGCCATGTGGGGGACACAGCAAACATGTGAAGAAGGTGCTCTGGTCAGATGAGACCAAAATGGAACTTTTTGGCCAAAATGCAAAACACTATGTGTGGGGGAAACTAACACTGCACATCACTCTGAACACACCATCCCCACTGTCAAATATGGTGGTGGCAGCATCATGCTCTGGGGGTGCTTCTCTTCAGCAGGGACAGGGAAGCTGGTCAGAGTTGATGGGAAGGTGGATGGAGCCAAATACAGGGCAATCTTGGAAGAAAACCTCTTGGAGTCTGCAAAAGACTTGAGACTGGGGCGGAGGTTCACCTTCCAGCAGGACAACGACCCTAAACATAAAGCCAAGGCAACACTGGAATGGTTTAAAACAAAACATATCCATGTGTTAGAATGGCCCAGTCAAAGTCCAGATCTGAATCCAATCGAGAATCTGTGGCAAGATCTGAAAACTGCTGTTCACAAACGCTGTCCATCTAATCTGACTGAGCTGGAGCTGTTTTGCAAAGAAGAATGGGCAAAGATTTCAGTCTGTAGATGTGCAAAGCTGGTAGAGACAGACTCTAAAAGACTGGCAGCTGTAATTGCAGCAAAAGGTGGTTCTACAAAGTATTGACTCAGGGGTCTGAATAATTACGCACACCCCACTTTGCAGTTATTTATTTGTAAAAAATGTTTGGAATCATGTATGATTTCTCACGTGTACACCACTTTGTGTTGGTCTTTCACGTGGAATTCCAGTAAAATTGATTCATGTTTGTGGCTGTAATGTGACAAAATGTGGAAAAGTTCAAGGGTGCTGAATACTTTTGCAAACCACTGTAGCTGACTCACTGCTGGGTTGTGGAGATTTTAATGAAATGTTCATTCAACCATGTTTGCACATAAATGAGTTCACTTCAGCGATTTTAGTAAATGACACTGTGCAGACTGCATAGGTGACAACTTAAATTAGGGCTGTCAAACTCATTTGACATGCTATGCCACAAACAGACTGCTTTGATCTTACGTTGGCCAGTCCAGTGAAAATACATAATAAATGTGTAAAATTACAGAAAATGTTTCTGTTGGTTCATTGTCAGAATGATATAAAATGTTTTCATTAATTCAAAGAAAATGTCTGTGTATCAAGTGTAAATTTATAAAGCAGATTTTGAATAAACAGGAACTTTCTGTCATTTAATTGTTCATCTATTACTTGATTGCATTGGTGCAGTATGAATGGCAAATTATCAATAAAGCTGTAAAACCTATGGAAATACAGGTAAAAGTTCAAAATCCGTACACTCCTGCACATTTTCTAGAGCTGTCCAGGGGGCCAGATTGGAGTCTTTGTCTGGCCGATTCTGGTCCATGGGCCTTCTGTTTGACACCCCTGACCTAAATAAATACTGTTGCACCATTCACTCCTTTGAGCTCAGCTAACAGAGCGCACTGGTTAGATAAAGGCTTCACTATAGCTTAATATTAAGGAGACATTTCAATTTCTGTCATCACTGCTGCTAAATTGCTTTGATGTAAGTTTCTAATTTTGCAGCTTCACATATTTAAGTCATCAACAAGCTTTTATTATGCAGCAGAAGAAATGAGGTCTACATTCCATCACATTGCAAAACCTCTTAACTTAGAATTAAATATTTTAAGATTTTTATTTCCAAAAAAAACAGACTTTATTTGTCCCAAAACACACCAAAAAGAACGACCCACAAGCAGTGAGCTTTGAAGTCATGCTTTGCCTGTATGTGCTGTCAGGCTGGTGGTCTCTGGAGTGGAGGATCAGCTCCTTGTCCTGCCTTCACAGTGGGAAGACAGAATGGCAACAGAGTGGACAGAGACATGTGGGAAGAGGAGGAGGACCAAGCTGGACTGGACTGGCAGCAGCAGCAGTTTGCCTAGGGAACAATTTGGACCCCATAAGTGTTTGGTTCACTGTTTCACTTTAAAGAAGGAAAAAGAAAGAAAGAAAAAAGAAACACTTGGTGTCTGATCGAATGAAAAGGCCCCATCTTGCTGTGAGGTTAAGGGTTGTTGTGGGTCTGAGTGCACGTTTATCTCAGACGGGGAGATCGTAGAGGCAACAGCTTGTGGTGAAGTACTGATACATGTCAGTGATACATCATTTGGCCATATTCACTTTATCAGAGATGTACCTTATACAAAAATAGCACAACGTACAACAAATACAATTTTAAAAGCCTAATATATGCTTGATTTACATACGCTTTTAAATAAAACTTACTAAAAACTATGTAAACCAATCATTTTATAGCCAATTAAAATTTATAACATGCTAAAAATACAGGAGTTACCTATTTGTTACGGTTACATGTTTGCGTTTGTGGCTACTTTTTTTATCCAATAAAACATACTGCTCTTCTGCTGGCCAGCTAATCCTAGACATATCTATATCTATAATTAATGATTTTTAAGAGAGGTTTTTGAATCTGCTTCCACACTCTTGCACATCCACAGATACTTTTTGAGGGGCTTGTTAGATATTAGCCTGATGACATACACTTATAGCAAAAACACCAGATACTGTCGCTCCGTAGGGACATTCAAACTATTGGCATTGAATTTTCCAGTAACATACGAGTCTACTTTTATGGCTATGACGGTGTGATAAATGTAGAACTTCACTCGCGTTTTTCACAAGACCAATCTGTTTTTTTAAAACATTATTAAACAGTGAAAATATGTACAATGGTAGTGTGACGATGCTGAAGAATATCTATCTCTCTCAGGCTACGTCCACACGTACCCGGGTATTTTTGAAAACGCAGATTTTTCTATGCGTTTGCACCTTTCTTCCACACGTAAACGGCGTTTTCGGTCCCTGAAAACAAAGATTTCTAAAAACGCCGGCCAGGGTGGACATTTTCAAAAACTCAGTTTTTGACGCAGCGTCAAAGGTGTGCGCATTTTTTGACGTCACACTGTGCACCACGTTATTGTTTCGGTGAAATGAATTTCTACAATACTGTTACTGTTAATTGTACTCTCTGCAGTGTTTAAATGCTTACATACACACACAGTTACTGTCCCTCCACACATACAACTCGGTTCTGCTTCTATGCCCCATCTTTGTTTACTTTCTCCCACCGAGGCTTCTAGACTTCTGATTGGCCAACATTTCTACAGGTTAGGAATATATCGCCACCTGCTGCTTTGGCATGTTCCTAGCAGCGTTTTCCTTCATTTCTGCGTTTACGTGTGGATGAGATTATTTTTTAAAACGAAAATGGAAAATCTCTGTTTTCAAAAATACCCGTGTACATGTGGACGTAACCTCATTCTCTCTGTTTCACTCTCTTGATTTTCGGCAGATGGCCGCCCCTCCCTGAGCCTGCTTCTGCTGGAGGTTTCTTCCTGTTAAAAGGGAGTTTTTCCTTCCCACTGTCGCCAAAGTGCTTGCTCAAAGGGGGTCATATGATTGTTGGGTATTTCTCTGTATGTATTATTGTAGGGTCTACCTTACAATATAAAGCACCTTGAGGCGACTGTTATTGTGATTTGACGCTGTATAAATAAAAGTGAATTGAATTGAATTGATTTATTGTTTACGGTTCTGAGGACGGTGGAAAGTGAATTGGACTCTCTCATTTGGCTTTAAGGGTATTTAATGTAAATGTCATTGTTGTGTTTCAAAACTGTTTAAAGACTCCAGAATTAACTAATGCTGTCAACTGAATGAGTAGAAATAACTGCTACCTCCAAAATATCTATGGTGTTGAAGCGATATTAACTGATTTTAAACAAGCGATGCGCTTTACTTATATGTAATACAAATTTATACCACAAGATGGCGCAGTTAGTGAGCAGAACCTATATTTGATTAGAATAGTGGCCTGACAAAAGGATGGGCCTAATGGTTAAATGTGTGTAGAGCTAAAAAGAAATCAATCATCTTAACGCACTTAGTTGCAAAGCACTGCACCTGGTGGTGACATTTTTAGTCAATTTCTACAGAGAATAAATATAAAAAGTACCTTTAACAATGCAACTCTGTTTTGTACATTTTTTCTTACCTATTTTATAGAAATAATAATTCAAATAAAATGTTAATTACGTGAAAATTTAAACTACAACATGTAAATTTCATGCCATTTATTAGACTCTATCGCTTGCTTTTAGTTTCAGTTTCAAGAAGGATTAAATGTTTGCTGTTTCATTTTCACTGAAATATACTGATTCAAAATACGGATATTTCCATCCATCCATCTTCATCCGCTTTATCCGGGGCCGGGTCGCGGGGGCAGCAGCCTAAGCAAAGAGGCCCAGACCTCCCTCTCCCCAGCCACCTCCTCCAGCTTGTCCGGGGGAACACCAAGGCGTTCCCAGGCCAGCCGAAAGATATAATCTCTCCAGCGTGTCCTGGGTCTGCCCCGGGGCCTCCTCCCGGTGGGACATGCCTGGAACACCTCACCCAGGAGGCGCCCAGGGGGCATCCTTGTCAGATGCCCAAACCACCTCAGCTGGCTCCTTTCGATGTGGAGCAGCAGCGGCTCTACTCTGAGCCCCTCCCGGATGGCCGAACTTCTCACCCTATCTCTAAGGGAGAGGCCAGCCACCCTTCGGAGGAAGCTCATTTCCGCCGCTTGTATCCGCGATCTCGTCCTTTCGGTCACTACCCACAGCTCGTGGCCATAGGTGAGGGTAGGGACGTAGATCGACTGGTAAATTGAGAGCTTCGCTTTTACACTCAGCTCCCTCTTCACCACGACGGACCGGTGCAGCGTCTGCATTACTGCAGCTGCAGCCCCAATCCGTCTGTCGATCTCCGGCTCCCTTCTCCCATCACTCGCAAACAAGACCCCGAGATACTTGAACTCCTCCACTTGGGGCAGGAACTCATCCCCGACCCGGAGTGGGCACTCCACCCTTTTCCGGCTGAGAACCATGGCCTCAGATTTGGAGGTGCTGATCCTCATTCCCGCTGCTTCACACTCGGCTGCGAACCGCTCCAGTGCGAGCTGGAGGCCCTCACCCGATGAAGCCAACAGAACCACATCATCCGCAAAGATCAGAGATGAGATTCTGAGGCCACCAAAGCGAAAGCCCTCCGCCACTTGGCTGTGCCTAGAAATCCTGTCCATAAAAATTATGAACAGAACCGGTGACAAAGGGCAGCCCTGGCGGAGCCCATCACCCACCGGGAACGAGTCCGACTTATTGCCGGCAATGTGAACCAAGCTCTTGCAACGGTTGTATAGGGATCGAATGGCCCGTAGCAATGGGCCAGACACCCCATACTCCCGCAACACCTCCCACAGGACACCCCGAGGGACACGGTCGAATGCCTTCTCCAAGTCCACAAAACACATGTAGACTGGTTGGGCAAACTCCCATGCACCCTCAAGTATCCTCGAGAGGATGAAGAGCTGGTCCAGTGTTCCGCGACCAGGACGAAAACCGCATTGTTCCTCCTGCATCCGAGGTTCGACTAGCGGACGAACTCTCCTTTCCAGCACCCTGGCATAGACTTTCCCGGGGAGGCTGAGGAGTGTGATCCCCCTGTAGTTGGAACACACCCTCCGGTCCCCCTTCTTGAAGATGGGGACCACCACCCCGGTCTGCCAATCCACGGGTACTGCCCCTGATCTCCACGCAACATTGCAGAGGCGTGTCAACCAGGACAGCCCTACAACATCCAGAGCCTTCAGGAACTCGGGGCGGACCTCATCAACACCAGGGGCTCTGCCACCAAGGAGTTGTTTAACTGCCTCAGTGACATCGCCCCCGGAAATTGGCGGGTCATTCCCCTCATCCCCAGACTCTGCTTCCTCCTCGGAAGACGCGTCAGTGGGATTAAGGAGGTCCTCGAAGTATTCCTTCCACCGCCTGACAATTTTCTCAGTCGACGTCAGCAGCACTCCGCCAGCACTATACACAGTGCAGGTAGAGCACCGCTTTCCCCTCCTGAGACGCCTGACGGTTTGCCAGAACCTCTTCGAGGCAGTCTGAAAGTCTTTTTCCATGGCCTCTCCGAACTCCTCCCACACCCGAGTTTTTGCTTCAGCCACTGCCCGAGCCGCCTTCCGCTTGGCCTGTCGATACCTGTCGGCTGCCTCCGGAGTCCCACAGGCTAACCAAGCCCGATAGGACTCCTTCTTCAGCCTGGTGGCTCCCTTCACCTCTCGTGTCCACCATTTGGTTCGGGGATTACCGCCACGGCAGGCACCAACCACCTTGCGGCCGCAGCTCAATGCAGCAGCTTCGGCAATGGAGGCGCTGAACATGGTCCATTTGGACTCAATGTCCCCCGCCTCCCACGGAATGCTGTTGAAGCTCTGCCGGAGGTGTGCGTTGAAGATCTCGCGGACTGGGGCCTCTGCTAGTCGTTCCCAGCACACCCTCACTACGCGTTTAGGTGCACCAGGTCTGTCCAGCGTCCTCCCCCGCCACCTGATCCAACTCACCACCAGGTGGTGATCAGTTGACAGCTCAGCCCCACCTACGGCCTAGAGCGTCCTGGTGCCACAAATATAAACACATCACTTAATCCAGTTGCAGTGTCAATGTGTGTTCCTGCCATATTTCTGGGGCATCCATTTCCAGTCCTGTTGGGAAGAACTAAGGGGATTTTGTGTAGGTTTTGAAGGCACAATCACAGATTACTGCCAGAGGCAACATATATGTACTGCAAACTTAAACTGGGATTTTTTCGCTTCTTTTCTTAGTATTAGGGGCCGCAGTGAGCTCTGATATTACATGTTTAAAAAATGCCCCAGGCACTATGTGTAATGATCTGTAATGTATACTGTGTGTCTAGACTCCATCTTCATGTTTCTCTGATCCCCAGATGATAAATCTCTCCACAAGGAACAGAATAAACATTCTTATTGTTAATTCAGATTTAGTGCTTATATTAGCATTTGTTGGATGGTGTTTGAGAGCAGATGCGTGGCAAGTCTTATGCAATAAAGATTAACGTTAAATTGATACTAAAATAACTACTGCACGACCTGTTAAATCCAACCTATATTCCCCATTCCTTCAAGCAGATCCTTCTTTTCACTTGTATTTACACAGACATGAATTGCACTCCAGTTTATATAGTGAGGAACAAATAATGAGTTGGCTTGTTTGCTCTGTAACGACAGAAAACTACGAGGGAGTCAGAGAATTGTGAGGTTTGAATTTCAGAGAGGGACCCAAAGGAAGTCATAAAGTTAATTCTCTAAGACAAGACAGTGGATGATTAAATCTAAACAAACAATATTGTTCAGTGCAGGGAAGTTTGACAGGATGTTTGGCCAAGTAACAGCACAGAATCACGTCCGCTGGAAGGCACGGTTTCTGCTCGCATTACTGCCATGAGGTTTATTCAAGAATTAATGGTTTTCAAAGTCATTATGGAAAACTTAGCAAACAGAAGCTTGTTTAGACATGCATTACTATCACTGGCATTCACTTGGAGCCTAGGAGCCGATGTAAGTCATTTATCTTGTGACTTACAGAAGATAAATGACTTACATGACTTACTTCTTTATTTATATATAAATAGAACAATGCATAATTTTAGATTACTTTTAGTTATTCGTCTATCCATTTTATACAGCTTATCCAAGCCTCTTCTCATCTGCCTGTAGTACTTTCAGGTTATGACTCTTTAAAATGGGTACAGATTTGTTTAAATTCAGATCTATACTCTATGGACCAAACAGATATTAGCCATGTAAGCTCCCTCAATACGTCCTTTTTTCCCACCCTCCAAGTCACTAGTGTTAAACCTTTTTAAGGGGTAACGACATTGAATGATCCTCTAAACACCTGCGATAAGCACTAATGTCAGGCTTTAAGTCTCTGGGCTTCTACAGTAGCATTATGTTAGAGTGATGTCCATTGTTAGCAATGTTGGGGAGGTTACTTTTAAAATGTATTCCATTACAGAATACAGAATACATGCCCCGAAATGTATTGTGTAACGTATTCCGTTACGTTACTCAATGAGAGTAACGTATTCTGAATACTTTGGATTACTTAATATATTATCATGCTGTTTACAACTACATGAATGTACTATTGCTGTGATTTATTACTGTTACTGAAGGTCCGCGGCTCCGAACCGTAGTAAAGGGACCTCTGACTAATACGGTGGATTCTGTGTCGGGCTCGTAGCCAAATACTAGCTTTACCTTGTTGTCTGGGTCAACTTTGCTAGCGAGAGACAGAGAGAGGCGTTGAAAGGCTGCTCCAACGGAGCTTATTGTTTTTGGAGGAAAACACGAACACGGTGTACAGTCGAGTCTTAATAGCTTACTTACAACTGGGCTCGTCAGGCACTCTTCTTGGCTGCAGTGGTTATTATTATATTTACATGCTTCCAGCTCCCGTTTTTGCTCGATGACAGCTCGTACTTTTCCTTTTTCTCCCTCCCTCGCTCACAGACACATAACGTGTATGGCAGTCCATTCTCCCTGCAGCACGGACTACACTGCCTATGATGCAACATTCTTTAGAGCTATACCGGTAGCATTCTGCCTATTAGCTTAGCACAACAACACAAAAAGGCCTCTCTCACCCAGGAAACACAGAGAGAGAGCGTCACCCTGTAACCATGGCAACCGTAACGCTGCCGCCTGGAACGACAGAACGTAGCTGTCAAACAAAACCCAAACAGTCCTGACCCGCGACAATATGAAACAGGGAAGTACCGCCATGTAATCCATTTATTTCAACAAAGTAACTGTATTCTAAATACCACCTTTTTAAACGGTAACTCTAACGGAATACAGTTACTCATATTTTGTATTTTAAATACGTAACGGCGGTACATGTATTCCGTTACTCCCCAACACTGATTGTTAGTCACTGGTAGCTTACTGGCTTGTGCAGTATTAAACAACACAAACACAGAACAGGAACACCTTAATCACAGAGCAGCTAGGGCCAGTAATGTGATACAGAGGGATCCAAACTAGTGACCTAACAAGAGACATCTGAGATTTCTCTACTGTAGTCTAGGTGAAAATGTCACACTTCAGCAGATTGGTTCTTTATAGTGAATGGAGGAAAATATATCGGACAATTGAACTCTAGGCTAAATGTACCCAACATGGACTTTATGAAAAGATGTTTAGGTAAGGCTTGATAAAATATCATGAACAACTGGGAGTGATTTCTTTGAAAAGTCTTTGGTACAAAATCAAAATTGAGAAAGAACCACCTGGCATAGCTGCGACGCATTCTGTGCTAGTTTCTGTGTAATCGGGCCAACTAACATGTGTGAGGTCTGAGATGCACAAAGGATTCATTTTTCTAATGACTGCTGACATTAAACTAATGTAAACTATTGGCTTGCCAATGTGACAATCACACCGGTGTCACCAGATGGGCTCTGTGAGAAAATACTGTACTTGAGATAGTACCAGTACAATTTTCCACATGGTGGCATGCAGAGTGGAAAGTCACCTAAAATCACAAAAGAAGGCTTTAAAGAGCTTTTGTGTTTTTGCTGTATTTGTGTCTGTGAATCTCACCCAGAGAAATACTCTGGAAACAGACTTTGTTTTCTTGTATCTGAATGTTTTGGCTTTTTTTCCTGTATTTCTCAAAGTGAAAGGGCATTGGAGTTCTGTTTGTAGGGTTGCTGTTCCCCCGGGTGTAAAGCCGTAGAGGCCATACCAGGATTGCTTCATCTGAAAACAAGCAGCGGTGCTCACACACACAAACTACACCCTTTTTGGCTCCTACCTCAAAGCACACTGTGCGCTGTTGATATTACATGCTGCACAATAATGTTTAATATTTAGTATTTACTGTTATATTCCCATAGATCATTATGATGTTGTTTATTGTATTGCTCTCGTTTTCTTCTGCTTGTTTTCTTTTGTCTTTCTCAACAGGTGATCCAGTTGATTGATATATGTATTTTTTTTGGCTGGGATGGGCAATTTGGTAAAGTAAATCCGTTGGGCATCTTTTCTCGCCTTTAGACAATAATTCTGATGGCAAAAGAACCAAACGGGACAGGCAAAAAAAAAAAAAAAATGAAAACAAGCAGCTGTTCTTTGGTAAGACCATGAAAACTAGGTTGTTTTGGTTCACTGTGTCTGTTTGCCTTCTCTTAGTCTTAATATTCCAACTCATCACGAAGAGAGGGAACCTGGCATGTGTATTCTCTTGGGCTATAAGACTAGCCTGGAATTTGATTTAATTTTCATGAAATGCAGATGTATAACTCACTTTGTAAATCTTTCTGAGTGTGCGATGAAAGCAGGTGTGCACATTTTTAGCATGTTCAAGGGATATTTACAAGTTAATCAAACAGTCTTCAAGCAATGGCACAGGCGTTGATACCTGCCTACAGCCTCATGAATCATACAGCCTGTGTTTGGGTTTCTGTTAGGACAGTGTACGGAGAGGTTTTCACCCACTGCAAACATGGTCCCATGTGCATCGCTGAACATGGATGACAAAGGGTTGGTTGATAAGTCTACTGGAATAGGGAGGGGATTGACAGTAGAGTTCACGAGGAATGGGATAAGTGTGAAAAAAATCAAAGATAAAAAATGCAGCATGAAAAGTACAGACAGTGGACCTTTTCCGTTGTTTTTAACACTCAGTTTCATTTCAGCTCATTCTATGTTATGACTTCACACTTCTGACGGACCAACAACAGCATCAACAAGAGTAGTCCACAGACCGGTTGTAGCACATGTTTTTGATACTACCCCCATCTGGCAACAAACATTCTCTGCAGGTAGGCAGTTATCAATCAGAGTTATAGTCAGAGTCAAAAGAGCAAACCAATTCATGCGAAAGCAAATAAAGTCAGAGAGGTTTGCAGTCCTCTGAAGGAGACAACAACATGCAAAATTTGTTGCCAGTGTAAGTTCAAGTGATCATTTCAGTGAAGGAAAAGTCTCTTTGTGGAAAAACATCACATAAGCAGCTGCGGAAATTTCAGTTGCTCTAAATGATGCCGTTCCATCAGGGCCATGCAGTAAATGTGCCCGCTGGCTTGTTTGTGGTAGCACAGACAGAGCTTTGTCGGCTTGACAGAGGAGCCCTGGCTCTGCTAAGAGTCCATATTTGCATGTGATGATGGAGCAACACAGACTTGAAAGAATAAAAACTGCTTCTTTTGTTATTTAATTTCCATCAGATGCTTGAATAATTCAGTTTTGGAAGGATTTGTTTGCTGTGACTGTTCGCATGAAAGAAGCAGAAAATATAATTTCTGAATTATTGTCCTAAATAACTTGTGCAAGTTCAAGTTGGTGGCACATCCACACACAGTAGCTCTAGACTCTAAAGATCGATGTTTTGTTTGCACCCAAAGTTCGGTTGGCTGCACGCATCAGTGCTGACAAGCTTAGTTGACCCTAACACAGTCACTCAAATATGTGTGCTGCAGGTTATCCACACTGTGCAGAGACATAAATGAGTGCAGTTAAGACTGGGTTTGCACACTGTACTGCCTTTCCATCACATGAGTTTTCACTTGCTGCTTCTGCACTCGACACAAAGACCTCATTGTGACCAGCGGGATTCCACTGCTATAGTCCTAGGTGAGATTATACAAACACACTTATATGTGTGCTCTACATCAGCTCTAAAACGATCTTACACCAACATATAAATACTTGCATTATAGATTTTTGTAATGTCTAAATGCACAGGGCCACACAAAGAGGGTGCATGCTGTTCATTAGAAATACTGCAGGTTGGATTCACATTGCCTCTGCGAGAATCAAAGCCAATATTGCCATCTTGTGGAGAAAGCCCCATACAGCACATTAAAATAGTTTAAAGATACCAAGTACATATGCTGTCATTTTTAAATAATAAATGTTTGAAATCTAGTTTGGCTTTACAGTTGAAAATAAAGTAATTTAGATTGTCCTTCTAAAAGAAAAGGTTTAATTTCATACCCACAGTTGGTTCATCAAAACATTTCACGGTAGCCTGTGTTAAATAAAAACGCTGCCACATGTTTTATCTGGTCATTGTGCTTATTAGAAACTGTATATATTGAAAGCTGGCTTTTAAACAAGCATGAAATGATTACATTTAAAAAACAAAAAAAACAAACATCTCTATAGACCCAAACTGGAGGTGGCAATCCCACACATTCAGACATAGTAGTAGATGGAATTATTGAAATTATTATTTTTATTGATAAGTACTCTATGTCTAATTTCATTGTATGAGCTGTACATCGACTTTCTATGTTGTAAGTTATATTGGTTGCGCAGCCGTTAAGTATCAAATCTGTACCAACACTCTCCACATTATATCAAACAGTTGCATGAAATGGAGCTGTTAGACAGAAAAACATCAACTGGTTTTCCAATATATTAGTAATTGTCTTTAATCATACTTTGGACCAACCTGTTTTACTTCTCCTTTCATTTGTGCTTTGGCTTGGGGAAATTGCTTCTTGATAAATTATAAATTCACTTTCACAATATTGTGAATTATACACAGCAAAATCGCCAGTGTTAAATTGACACTGTGAGTGTTAAATTTAACACTAGGAAAGTGTCTATATGTGTCCACTCCTTTGAGTGTTAAATTAACACTTTTCAAAGTGTTATATTTTTAACAATGACCTAGTGTTATTTTAACACTGTACAGAGTTAAAGATTAACACTGACTAACACTGACCAGTGTCAACAATATTCTACTCTGGTGTTAAGTGTTAAAAAGTAACACCAAATAGTGTTGGTAGTACTTTACACTAGCCCTGGTGTTTAAAAATTTAACACTGAATAGTGTTGATTGTCTAACACTAACACTAGTGTCAGTCAAATCATCAATACTAGCCAAGATTACAATAAACTCCCATTAATCTCTGATATCTCTACTGCTACAAGTAATTAGAATGTATTCACAGCTACAGACATGCTACCCATTAAAAGAAACAACAGGACAGTGTTCAAAATACTCTGTATTCAAACAGCAGATACACCACAAATAAACAGCGCATAAAGATATACAAAACTACAATATCGGACTACTACATTTTGTCATTAGTGTCATTTGAAAATTGCCCATTGTAAGGTCTATAATACACCACATTATCTACACAGATCAGTGCAACAGCATCCAGTTTATCCTCAATAAAAAATGCATTTAAGTGACCATTGATCATTTCTTCAGTCTCTAAATTATTTAGATCATGCACAAGCAGCTTTAAGTACATCAAAACACACAGGAAAACATGCTCTACAGGTTCAGCTATTTTTCATTCTTGCTCAAAATGTCTCATCCTTTTAGATTCTGTTAAGATATGAGAATGGATTTTCAAGCTGATCAAAACATTCAACTTTTCCGAGGTTTCTCTTGATGACAAACATTCAACAACAGATTGTTTTGCATGTGCTTGTGCTTGTATGTCATTAACACTTTCCTCCAATGAACCAACTAAACACTGCACAGTACTTTCAGAACTCCTGAGGATTGTAGTTGAGAAATAACAGTCCTATACATGTCTAGTATTTGCCTGTCATAAGATGAGCCACATTTACAGGCTGTGAAACAGAGGTTCTATCATAAGGTGCAGGCTCAAAATAAAAATTACTATATATAGCAACATCATCTTCTGTACAGTAAGTTCACATTGTTATGATGATGATACCCACCTGTCTACCAAACGTATTACCATTAGTAAGGAAATTACAGGAAATCAAATTTCAATTGTCGTGCAATCTTCTCAAATTACACCGTCTGACCCGAGTTGTCGAAAACGGCATTTCAAGGGGATGTAGCTCAGTGGTAGAGCGCATGCTTTGCATGTATGAGGCCCCGGGTTCAATCCCCGGCATCTCCATTTTTCTTTGCCTGCAGTCCAGCGCACTGCTGCTCGAACTCCTAAATGAGACAAAGGATGGGTAGGGGAGAAGATAAGAGCAGTTCCCTGAGAATATACGTCATGACACTAATCCCCTTAACAGCGTGACGCTGCTTGTCCTCCGTGTTGAAAGAGCAATGTGTCATTGGAGAAACCAAACAGCCACTTCATAAACGCACAGAAGAGCCACCTCAACAGGACAAGACTCAGCTGTACATCTGTATCTGAAGACCAAAGGTCGCTCTTTCGTGAATGCCAGTGTCCACGATTTGGACAGAGAAGACAGATGGTTTGAAAGAGGAGGGAAAGAAGCCATCTATGTCCACTGTGAACGACCATCTTTGAACAGAGGCGGTGGCTTTCAACACCAAGTGTCTGCCACCAATAATCCAGTTTTGAGATCCCTTCCCAGGCGCCTGAACGCCCACTCAAATCTTTGGCCATTTGACCTCAGTCATATGACAGAGCTAGGCAAGGTCTTCACCCGAAACCACTGTTGATAATGACCCACACCCGTCCACGGTTTCTCGGATGAGTGTTGAAACGTCTTCAAGAAACTTAAAGATGTCCCGACACTTTTGTTTCCAGGCTCATTAAACAATGTGCTTAAGTCGGACTACAAAATCTTAAATTCACCACTATGTGTTCTAACCCTGTTGAAACCCTGTTTTATGAAGGTAATTTAAACGAGAACAGCATGTGAAAAATACCACTTCATTACAAAGGTTTGAATTCTTAAGCAAAAGGAACATTTAGCGCCAGATTTATGGTCAGATTCATTTCTGCAGCATCGCAAAGACTTATTTTGACGTTAAAAAGCTGCTACGCTTCCTGAAAAGACTCAGAGTAAGTTCTGTGTCTGAAAGGCGTGGGATGTTTAGGATTGTTGTAATTGCAATAAAATTCCCTTCATTACTTATTCCAGCAAGTTACCTCCCTAAATCAACTGAACTACAGAGAACGGTAAACACACTTTGATCAGTTAATATAGATCATAGGTGTCAAACTCTGGCCCGATACCAAATTACTATTAGAGCTGGCCTACTGGTATTATACAGCTAATATATATATATATATATATATATATATATATATATATATATATATATATATATATATATTGTTTAGCATTAAGCTTTGCTTATTCCATATTCAGTTTTTCAGCAAAACTTGTTTAAGTCCATAAGAAAAGATTCATTCTTATATCTAGAGGAAGATTTTTTTCAATAAATATTAATGTTAGCCCGCGACTTTGTTCCAGTTTTGAATTTTGGCCCACTGTGTATTTGAGTTTGACACAGTTTATAGATCATAAACTTTAGATCTATGTTCTTCATACAACAGCGATTCATTTCGGAGCTCAGAAGGGTTTGGGCGTTTCGGTCAGTTAGTCATTGATTTTCAAAGCACTGCATGCGATGGTGGTATAGTGGTTAGCATAGCTGCCTTCCAAGCAGTTGACCCGGGTTCGATTCCCGGCCATCGCAGTGTGTGATTTGTGTCTATCCTTGGCGCAACGTTTTGTTTTGGGGGAGGGTGCCTTACTCTAATCTCATCACTGAATCAGTGTTGCTGCAGTTAAACGTTTTTATGCAGACTTTCAACGTCTACAAGCCTGTGAGTCTGTGTCTTGCCTCTGACATTATGCCCTCCATTCAAGAATAATTGATAAAGACAAAAACTGAAACTAAACTAAAACTAAACATCTACAAAAAATAGAAATCTCACTGTGGAAACAGACTGAAAACTAAACTGAATTCAAAGCAAAAAGTTAAAAGGAAATAAATATAAAAGCTAAGTAGAAAATACAAAACACCCTCTGAATTGTTTTGAAACAATTTAGCAGCTGTCTGCGTTAATCTGTTGGAAAATGTGTGGTTAACCTTCAGTATGAAAATGTATTTATTGATAAATGTACTACCAAATAGAGTGAAAGTAGGAGCAAAAATTTTAATGCCAAAAAGTGTGCATGATATGATGAGGATCAAGGTGAGGACATCCTGAGCACACTTAACCTCGTATTCCTGCATAGTGCAGTCATAAAACCATGTGTCCAGCAGATGGTCCTCTTACTCTGTTCTGTCTCTGTCTGACTGTCTCAGGTTGCATAGGAAATTTTGTACATATCAATCACTTTGGTTTCAGATTGCCTAATATTTAGTAAGAACATCAGTTTGACAAAATCAAAGAGGATGCTGAACATAAAACCCTGCTAACCCTGCATGCAGTTAAAAAACAAACCGCATTGCAGTAAATAACACATAAGTACCATCTATTTTTCTTTTAATGTAGCCATGCTTTCATATTGTTTATACCAAATTCTGCAATTCTCCAATCATGTGTTGTGCAAATTTGCTGAAGCCCGTGTGAAATGTAGCTACAGTTTCCTGTTCTTAGGTAACAGGCGTGACATCCAGTGTGGTCTTCTTCTGTCGACATTGTTTGAGGTTCTCAGAGATGCTCTTCTACGCTAACTGTACGGGCAGATCATTTGCATTTCTGTTGCCTTTCACTCAAAGCAGTCTGGCTGTTCGCCTGTGACCTCTGTCATTAACAAGGCAATGCTACATTCAAAGCCACTTAAATCACCTTTACTGCTGCCATCTGATTGGCTGACTAGATATTTGCGTTTAAGCAGCTGAACAGGTTAATATATATTTGAGGTCTTTCTTTAAATAAAAAAATATAATCATCCACTAAAAGCTTTTTGTGTTGACTGTCACATGTATCTATCCATCCATTCGCTTCCGCTTATCCTTTCCAGGGTCGCTGGAGCCTATCCCAGCTGTCATAGGGCAAGAGGCGCGGTACACCCTGGATAGGTCCCCAGTCACACATAAAGACACAGACAACCATTCGCACTCACATTCACTCACAGATTCACACCTATGGGCAATTTAGATTAATCAATTAACCTATCCCCACTAACTGCATGTCTTTGGACTGTGGGAGGAAGCCGGAGTACCCGGGGAGAACCCACGCAAACACGGGGAGAACATGCAAACTCCACACAGAAAGACCCCGGCCTGATGTTGGAATAGAATTCAGGACCTTCTTGTGGTGCAGCAACAGTGCTAACTACCGTGCCACCGTATTTATTTTAACCGTATATATTTTAGTTATAAAAGCCTAAAGCACATTTAAACAGCAGAATTTGAGCGCTTTAGAGACAGGCACATTTACATACCAGGTCTCCAAAGATTTCATTTTTAAATCCATAAAAAGCTGAAAGCTTGTGTTGAACTAATGATTATGGAAAGTAAAAGTCACAGTGATTTAAAACGTTCAGAATTAGCAAATTGATGATGATTCATCTCATAAGTCCTGACACACTGCTCTCCCTTACATAAGCTGCCTTTTATAGGTTAAAGGTGTTGGTATCACTAGCCCCGTATTTACTTGGTGTCACATTGAAATTAGCAGAATGGCACAGCACCGCTTGCTTCTTGACAGATATTTCATTACATTAACACAATGCAAACAACCAGAAGCAAAATGTTTCATGCAAAGACTTTTATTTATGAACAGTCTGCAGTACTGTACAACAGCACAAACTTGTCTGTATTTCTGATCATTCTTAATGATCATAGCAAATATAGACAAATACTGTGCCTTCAAAAACAGTTCCCTTTTCACAATAATCTAAAAATACCTTGTTCTTTTTAAATATGTAGCTTACCTTTTGAAAATAAAATATACATTATATGAAATATAACAGTTGTTTATTGGATAGACTATATTGTACCAAATGCAATTATATGCAAATACACTTTCTCTCTGTGACTTCTTACGCATTACATGCACAAAAAAAGAGGAGGGGGAAAAAAAGATGCAGCGCATACAAAAGAAGCTGTACATACCTCTGTATGAAAATAGAAAATATCAAAGCAAGATGTGCACCAATAGTCTAGATTATGTTACAAAGAACTCGCCGTACAAAAAGACCTACAGGAATGACCAGATAACACATTACCTGGAACACAGAGGTACAGGTACTGGGTTGTTTTAACAGAACAAAGACAAAACCTTGTTTTTAATGCCCTGCCGATGAATTCAGGGTCAGAGCCACATCCGAGAAAGTCTAAAACCAGATCCCAAATACAACTGGATCAAAGAGTGACAGGGTCATACAAGCAAACCAGGAGTTACAGTTTTAGCTTGGAATTTTGCCATTAAACCCAGTGAGTGTTGATGTCCAATGCATAGCACAAAGTTCGGTTTGGTTTGTGTTTAAATTTCTCGTATTGCTACCCCATAAGTGACGTGAGTCTGAACCAAATTGCCAGTTATGCCCACAACTTACAAAGCATTGATATGTCAGTGTTAAATTATTGAACATGTACAGATACTGTGATTAGTATTCCAACATCAATGTTCTGTACAGCATCGATATTAAGCGTCTCCGGCTTAATATCATTATTATTGCCAAAACACCTTCATACGTCTCCAATGTCATTTAAAATAAAATGGATTTGCTCATGTCCAGTTTAAATAAGCACACAGAAAAAGTTCTCCACAAAAACAGCGTGTATGAGGCACACTGCTACATAGCTACATCTATCGTTTCCTGCAAAAACAAAAAGCACTTCTGAAGTCACACATAAGGTAGGGTGTGAGCAAAAACAGCAAAGACTCCACAAATTCCAGGAAAAAAATATATGTGTTGAGATTTCTTTAGGAACAACATGAGGATTAACGAAAAACAGTCCCGGTACATGTCTCGACTGCTGATGCTGAGACTCGAGCGGGGAGGGTGTGAAAAGCGAATCCCTCCCAGTATAATCTCTGAGTATTTGCAGAGATTATCAGGTGCTCATAGGTAACATAAAGCCAATAATCTCAGCTGTGCAAATCTAACGCTTGTACCAAAAGGTAGAGCCTTTAAAGCAAATGAGATCAGTGCCTTGAAATAGAGACTTGCTTCTGAAATCATTTCACAAACACCCCTGCATGTGACAACTGTATTGCTCTGAGTGAAGCTATTCAAGGACCACAGTGTTTCTCTATGCAATCCTCTCTCGGTACATTCTCTATCACACAAATATAAGAATAAAGAGCAAGGGCTTTCCTTACCGGTAATACACCCAAACACTACAATCCCCCCAAAAATCTACTCTTTCATAACATACATAAGAAAATATACATTTCTTCAGCAATTAAATGTCTTAAATTGTTGTTGTTTTTTAATATTCTTAATAAAATCTTATAACTCTTTCTTATTTACATTTGGTTAGGTTAATACTGATTGTAATGCAATACTGTCGCCTTCATGTGTGTCTGTATGTTTTTTTCTGTTACATTTCTTTTGTTTGTTTGTTGAGCAGAAGCACTTTTACATTCATATTTCAACACCAGAGCTTGCTGAGAAAGCCCCGAGTGCAGACGGGAATAATGACATGCATTCCTCCAAAAGCAAAATAAGACAACTTCAAAAGGAGGAAGTCCTCTTGCTCGAGCAAATAAACTAGCTGAGAGGTGGAGAGAGTGGAAGGATGACAATGACGAGACTGAAAAAGGCCTGGAGAGTTGGCACCCAGCAGTGCCTTTATTTGGCTGTAAAAAAAAAAGAAAAGAAAGAAAGAAAGAAACTCTTGCAGCACCGGGACAGTCAGTTCTGTGAGAAGTCATGTGTGACATTACTGGAGGGGTCACAGCTGACTGAGCCAAGAGGTGAGATGAAAGCCTTTGTTGCTGCAAAAAGCTGTTAACTTGACAAAGACTGATTTCCACAGTGGTGAAGGCAGTGGTCAGAGGTTACACCCTCTCCACTCGACTGGGGTCGTAAGAGTCTGATGAGAAAAGAGAAGGAAGAAAAGATGAGACAACACCATCGAAAACAAGACATATCGGTATTATTTGCTCTCACCTCAGTGGACCTTAAAGGAATAGTTTGACATTTTGGGACTGCTATAGTGCGACTGTAACAAACACATTTATTCATGATTTCCTAAAGAGGAGTACGGTAACTGGAACTACGCAAGACGCAAATGGACTGGTTCTTATAAACCGCTTTTCTACTCTGTCCGAGCACTCAAAGCGCTTTATACAGCTAATTCATTCACCCAATCACACCCATTCACACAAGCACTTCTAAGCTTAAGTGCTAAGTATCTAACATTCATACACATTCACACTCCGATGGATGCATCGGAGAGCAACATGGGGTTAGTATCTTGCCCAAGGATATTTGGCATGCAGACTGGAGCAGCCTGGGATTGAACCACTGACCTTCTGGTTAGTGGCTGATCCGCTCTGCCACCTGAGCTACAGCCACCCCAATTTGAATTTTTGTAGGTGTCACTGACAAAATAATAACAGCCATGCTTGATGATTGTTGTGGGCCAAGAACCTGCTGCAGATTTATGCTTCAGGAGGAAATCTACGCCGTGACTTACGGCGTAACCGATCTCTGTAGAAACGTAACTGCGTGTTGGGTCGGTGCATCCCGCAACTACTGTAATTGGCCTTTTCATTGATTCCTCCTGTGTATTTCTGTCTACTTTTTAAATGTAGACAGACAACAACAATTACATCGTCTCAATATGAGGAAGAATAATCATAGCATCAATATAAGAACTCGTAATGTTAGGAAATTCTTGAGGGAGATTTGTTTGCAATGAAAAAACAAAACACTGACCACAACAAAGAGCGGGACCCACGGGAGGAAAATGACCTAGCATTTTATTTGTTTTTACAGGCTGGCACTGCATATAAAACACTGGGACACGAACACATGGCAGTTAACACATATTAAACCCAAACAAGCATAAATGACAGCAACAATGTCATTTATGGCTATGTCAAGCTGCATCGCAGGGTCTACAAAGCCTCCCTAATGACTTAGCTTAACATGTAGATCAGGGGTAGGCAACTCCAGGCCTCGAGTGCCAGTGTCCTGGAGGTTTTAGACGTGTCCATGATCCATCACAGCTGATTTAAAGGGCTAAATGACTCCTCAGAATTTCTTGAAGTTCTCCAGAGGGCTGGTAATGAACTAATCATTTGATTCAGTTGTGTTAACCCAGGGTGGGATCTAAAACCTGCAGGACCTCGAGGCCTGGAGTTGCCTACCCCTGATGTAGACTAACAGAATTTATCTATCAGCTCTAAAGCTCAGTAATTAATACACTATATCTCCACACAGAAGTTCAAGCACTTTGTGAATTACAGAAAGTGTTAGTGAAGAAAGTAGGAAAATGTAATAAAAAAACAACTTGACGCTATCCGACAGGGTTTGATGTCATAGACCAAACCTGTGCTCGCTAAATATAATTAGCATTTTGGTTTTTAAAAAAAGTTAATTTCACATCTCTGTTTGTGAACATGTTAAATAAATGAGACACAAGTTGTTCATTTGAAGTGTTAGGGATGTTAGTAGGCTAGTTCTTTCCAAGGCAGGTTAGCTATAGCAAAGCTCGATGTTTCTATGCATGTAAAACATGCTGTAAGCGTTATAGTGAGATATGAGATACACAAAGTACAAAGCTATAGCTATAAGACATCTTACAGGAAACAACTAGCTTGGCTTTGTTCAAATATAAAAAACAGTCTTAACATAACGGTGCAAACTTGTGTCTTTCTGTGAACTCACATGCACTCCTGGCTACACTCTCGAATCGCTTAACTGCATCTTAACAGATATTTAATGGTTATAAAGCTTCTCTTCTAAATCTTTCCCCAGCAGCCATTAACAGTAACATAATCAGCAGTGTACCTACTTGTAAATGGTTAATAATCACATGTGTATAGTATACTGAGGGTGCTTTATTCAGGAGGGAAAATAGGCATATGAAAAGGTTGAATCTAGCCACTGACTTGAACCCACCTGAAATGGAGAGCATTTCCTCATCCTCCATATCTGAGGGGCCACAGGTCCCAACGCTGTAGTTAAGTGGCAGCGTTATTTCTCTCTTGGGAACACTGCGAGGTTTAGGAAGCAGAGGAGGCTTCTGGAGCCTAGTGCGCTGCTTTGGTTTGGGTAACTTTCGCCCACCGGTATCTTGAGTTGTCTCCGCTCTGCTGACCCCCGCTGCATTCAGTTCGTCTTCCACTTTATCCTTAGAGTTTTCATTGTCTTCCTCCACAATTTTCAAAACCACTTCTTCTTCTGGCTCTTCCTTTTTAACATCAGTTTCTACTTCTTTACTTCCTTCATGGTCTGCTGTTACCACAGTCTCAACATTAATCCATTCAACCTTGTCTTCCTGTCTCGGCTCTTCCTTACACACCCCTTCATTCACTTCATTTGATCTGCAGTCTTCTTCAGAAACTTCCAACTTATCATGTTCACTTGGGTTTTTCTCCTCTTTTCCTTCTCTTGCCATTTCCTTCTCCTCCATTTCTAATTGTTGCTCGACTACATCTTCTTTTGTCTTCTCCTGAACTTCACATTCCTCTCTGTCTTCATGTATCTCTTGCGAGTACTCTTCTTCACCAGACCTGATGTCTTTGAGACTAAGGCGTCTTATTCGAGACACAGAGTCCAGTTCTTTCAGACGCGCCATTCTGTCTGTTGTTGACCTGCCCATACAAGTAGCAGATGAAACCGCGGTAGAGTTCAGCTTATCTTGCAGGGATTCGATTAGTTTGCATGCTCCACCTCGCCCCTTTTTCTCCCAACTGCAAATGCTCAAGGACAGCTTCTCGTCGGGGCTGATGGGCAGAGACAGGGGAAGCTTACTTGGTGGGAATTCGGGCAGGTCTAATACTAACTGAGTCTCTGTATCGTCATTGTCTCTGCCGTCACTGTGATCATTGCTGTGCTGTTGCCTGTTATCTTCTTCTTGTACTTGTTTATCCATACCTGATGCTGTCTCTTTGAACTCTTCTTGATCTGTACCTCGGACAACCAAGGACTCCTCTTTCACTTGCTCGCACTCTCGTTTCACTTGCTGTGTCTCATCAGTTGGGCTTTGTCGTTCCTCAGCTGCAGTAGTTTCTGCATCATCCTGGCTGTCATCAGACTGCCTGTCCGCCACGCCTAAAGCTTCCACTGGAACGGCTATACCCAGGATCCGTGCCGCCCTCTGTTCGATGGACTCATTTTCAGGGATTCCTTTTGCGCATTTGACCTCGTACAGGTTGCTGAGATCCTCTGCACGTAAAGCATTGGCTTTCTCTTGAATCAATAAGTTCTCTAGGTGCTTATCTGCTATTGTTGACTCATTCTTGTAGGTCAGTGGCTCAGACATGGCATATCTCCTATCGCCATCATCATCCTCAAACACAAAAGAAACCTCCCTGGTCAACCTTGTGATATGTGGTGAACTGTCTTTCTGGGGCGATTTGCTGCTTTCACTCCTGGTCCTGCAGATGGTTAAATTCACGTCTCCCCTTAATGGTGGAACATTGTTTGATTCAGCTTTTCTTTTTGCATTCCCCTCGGTTTCAAGTTCATTATTTGAGTTGTGCTCAGGGCTACACCTATTTTTAAGAATTGCTGTCCTCGTGTCCCAGGAGGGCTCCATCGACTGAGTAAAATCTTTCTGATCCAGCGGTGAGGGGACTGAGAGTGAGCGCTGCACTGGCTCCCCGGGACCACCGGGAGTTTCAGTGTACACAGTTAACCCCACATCTTTCAGCAAAGACTCTTGAGGGACTGGGATATCCTGTCTATAGTGGCGGTTAGACTCATTGTGAGGGGGTAGCGAGGACAAGTTGTCTCTGCAGTTTGAGTTTGGGTGAACTGAATGATCATTAGTAGCTGGTATGTTGTTGGCCTGTGATCTGGAAAAAAAACTCTTCATACTCATGGACTCTAGGTCAGCAGTAGATGCCAATGACTTTGATCTGACTTTTGTACTGTTGGGCTTTATATTGTGCAATGGTGGAAGACTGATTGCTTCCCTGCCTGGTTCTGGACCAGCAATAAAGTGTGCTCCTGAATTAAACCGAGCTAAACTCTTATTCATCCCATCAAGATCATCAATGCACTGAGCCACAATGGGCCTCTTGCTGATTGTGTCTTCCATTTCCTTATTGATGCTCTCCAGTTCACCAATAACATCACAGGGTCGTCGGTTCACTGGCTTTAGGAGAAACTGACCAAAGACGACTTGCTCTGCAGTCTCTGGGGTGCTGTTTTTTCTCGGAGATGATGGTTGCTCATCTCCCTGATTTTGAACCTTGGGTGGAGAGGACGGGCCTTGCTGCGCGGGCTGAAGGGATAGCGGTTCTGTTGGGCTCAGGCTGAGGCGGGAAAAAGCGCTGTTGCTGGAGAGATGAAGGTTCTTCTGGCCTGCCATTGGATAGCCATAAGAGGAGTTGTTGTCTGTCACCACGCCAATATCCGTGGTTGTATTTGAGGCAGACTGAACAGGTCCCTGCCCACCCGGAGGGCTCTGGGGTTCTGGACTTTTTACCACTGTCAAAGGTGAGCCGGTCTGAGTTTCCTGATTACGGTACTGGTTTCCAGGCCAAGACCCAGCATAGCACAACTCTTTATCTTCATTGGCTTGAAGTGTCCAGGCATCTATTATCTCCTTCCTTAAAGGAGCTCTCTTGTAATTCCTCATTGAGGATGTGCTGCTGGTGTGAAAGCGAGAATAATGGGATTTAATAGGCATCTCGTTCACAGACTTGCTCCTAATATTGGGGCTCTCTTTGAGGCCTACAGCGAATGTCTCAGTGTTGGTGACGGTCAAGCTCGGTATTGTCTCATTGTTGTTCTGATCAGCTCCAAAGTCTTTGTTAATGTTAGTCGGTGTATGAACAGGGACAGACACAAGGCAGAAGATGGTCTCACTCACTCTTCTCTTGGTATTCCTATTGTTTTCTGGCCCTGAATCTGGGGCAATTTTCTTCACTTGGGTGATGGTTTCAGAAAAGACCTGGTCTGAGCTGGAGCCCTGACGAGAAGAAGATCTTGTTAACGGGGTTTGGAAGGCTGAAGAGGGCGAAGGAGGAGGGCGTTGGTTTTTAGGATATCTGTTGTTGCAGTTTTGGTCAGGTGCTGGGAAGTTATCGACGGTCTGTTTGTGCAAATTGCTGTGCCACCTCTTATTGTCATTGTCAAAGTCGCTAGAAGATGTCTGGTTACCGTCATCGGCCAATTTGGCAGCGATGAAAGGCCCCAATGGCGGGGGCAAAAAGGCACTGTCGTCGGGTGCAGGTTCCGACACGGTGACGCTGGGAAGCTCGTTACGAATGTGGCGAATCTTATCAGCATCCGTCAAGGAGTTGCCACCCAGGGCTGAGGAAATATGGCGGATACGGGGATCATCAAAGGGGATATACTGAACCCCTCCACCAGGGTGCTCTTGGGTAGTATACACAGGGTAAAGTTGCTTCTGGCTCCTCTCTCTCTGGGGATCAACCCACGGACCTATTGGATGTCTGGTGAACCAGTGAGATCCATCTGGAGCAACTTGAATGTGCTGGTACATCTCTCCTCTGTACCTACGAGTTAAAACAACAAAGTTAACCAATACGGAGATGAACATAAAAAAAACAACCTACTGGCTTCAATATTAATTTGTGAATAATTACTAAACTATTACTACATAGCTTTGCTCCAGCTTTTGTATAGCAGGTCAGAATTATGCATCACAAAGTATATTTATTTAATATTTACCAAGTACCACCAAAAGGACAGAAATTGAGCCTTTTGACAGAAATGAAAAAGATGGAATTATCTTCTGGGTGTGAAAAGTGATACAAGTGTATGAAGCAGAAACAACCCTTAGCGCCCTTGATTTATGACCTCAGTAAACACTTAATGAGTTTTTGGTTGCTTGTTTCAAGTCTTATTAAACACAATATAATACTCATTTTGTAAATTATGGTCCCCATTGGAGTCACAGACAAGTTTAAATTGGAATATGCTCATTGGCTAACGACTTGTAATTGACAAGTTGATAGCTAATGATTGCTCAGTTTCTTAGTAAGATTCAACTCTCATGTGACAAGTCTAGTTTTATGACCCCAAGTTTGTGACAGTAAAAATTATCAGTTGAAGCTTCATATTTGGGCTTCCCTAACCAATGAATGACGTTAGAGTGGCTACCTGCTTTTAGTCTATGCATAAAATGCATGTCCTACTTAAGAAAAATATGTATAGGAAGTGGTATCAGATACTTCCTTCTGACATTTTTTTTCTTACAAAAAATATCGACACATTTTGTCATGCTTGTTTTCTGCTGTAGGGTACTTTACAGCGGGGAACATTACAGTAGGGAACATTAAAGCTTCTTATCATGTCCATACCTGTAGTCAACAGCAATTTCACCATATCCCCGCCGCCCTCCTCCCATTAAAGGAGCTCTTTTATATGATGGGGGAGGGATGTATCCTGGAGGTCCAGAGTCCTGTGCAAAATAGTCCAGTTGGGGGTCACCTGGTCTTGATATGGGAAGTGGCGTTCTGTCCCTGGACTGGGGGATGGTTGAGTCTCTGCCAGACAACACCTCACAGCTTCCCCTGATCTGCTGGTGCATCTCATAAGAGGGAGGTCTGGGGGGTCGGGTGAAGCGGGGCTTTGGTGTCATTGAGAGCTGGTTAGCGCTAGCTGGCCTGCCATTCTCTGGCCAGCGCGGTGCTCTGTAAAGGTCATGGTGTAAGAATGGGTTGCCATTGACCCGTCTGTACAGGTCCTGACCAGATGAAGGTATTTCCACAAACTGCAGACTTTCAGGCTGTAGCATCCTGGGCAGGGACTGGGATTTGGCTTTGGTCCTCGGGTGGACTACCATCCCCTCTGGTGTCCTGGCATGCAGCCGTTGTTGCTCCTGTGTCCAGCGCTCGCCCTCACTTTGTGACAGCTGGCTGCCAAAGTTCACAGCTGGACGCCATTCATCTGTCCCCAGGCTCTGACATTTCCTCTCAGTCGCCATCCTCCACTGATGGAGAGCAGCCTCCCTGTCTCTGGATCGGACCTGAGCCTGGGCTTGGGCCTGGACTTGGGCCTGAGCGTGGGCCTGAGCTTGGGCTTGGGCCGCCCATCGCTGCCTCTCCTGAGCTGCCCTCTGACGCTCCTCGGCAGAGAGCTCTTGGCCTCTTGCTTGTTGAGGCCTGTCTGGTCTGCTGTAGCCCCCTGGTCCCCCTCCATGGGGATCTCGGAAGTCAGCATAATCCAGCAGCACAGTGAAGTCCTGGCCTCTCCTCCGCCAGTAGGACACATCTTTGGACTGAGACTGAGGACCTCTGGTGCTATCACAAAACCTGTGACGAAACACACAAAGGCATCCATATGCTTCAAGTGAAATGCTTGTAGAAGAAGAAACAACCCATAGCACAATAAGGATGAAACTGGATGAAGAACTGGGACAGAAATAACAGATGAAGAATAGAAATAGAAGTTCTGTGAAATTCATAAAATTCCCTTATCTGTCAGTAAAATTGTTTAGATAAGAAAACAGGAGATACTTCTGAACACCAGAGACTACTTCCTGTTTAAACTGCCAACACTGGAGAACCTGCAGTGAAGCCAAAGCTAATGATGTTAAAACTTTTTTATTCATTCAAAATATTTAAAATGCTATAGTTAGTAGTCTTAATGAGAGGCGTTTTAAAGGTAGAGGGTGTTATGTAGGGAAAAACCTCACACTGGCTTTAGCTAAGATCATATATATTATTTATAGAAATACTAGTCATATATTTAGGTACTAGGTAACAAAGATTTTAACTCTTTTTCTTCCTTCCTTTAAAGAAAGTGTCTCCCCAATATCTGGCTGTAGATGAAGTAGTTTAGTTATAGGGTAAGGCTCTCTTCATGATCCTTATCGTTATAGTTGATTTAGAGCTAGGCCAATGCAATACTGCATGACATACGCACTGAATAAATCTCAGTAAAGCTGGGCACTAAAAAGTAAAATATAAGTGATATAAGTAGCAAATTTTTATTAACAATTTGAAGAGATTCAATTTAAAAAATGGAGCACATTTCCCACTAGATGGAGACAAATGACTATGAGTAATAATGGAGTGTTTGGTAATTGTGATTTTCTATGGGGCATAATGAAGATGTTACACAATGACAAGCTGTGGCTGTTAGTCCCGGACGTCCTCCGAAGCAGATCAAAATGTAGAGGATGTTTCACTGACAGTCTTTCTACAGCACTGCTCGTTAGTCCTTAATCTAAGACAATGGGCACGGTCTAAATGCAACGACGGCTTCTGCTGGATCTCTGTGAAGATGTTTGACGACAGACCCAACAGACAACAAGCCGCATTTGGTCCCTACATGCAGCGGGATTGTTTCAGCCTATTTGTGGAGTGACAGACTGACTGACAATGTAAACAAGACGCAAGCGCATGTGTAGTCCCCCTCGAGGCCGAGGCCGCCGAGCGTCCTTGACATTTCCATCCGTGATCATCACTGGTCACAGACGTTGGCTTGAAAGAGAAGGAGGGGAGGGGAGACTAGCCGTGGCAGTCTGCTAAATTTGAGGGCATCTTGTGTAAGATGAGTTAACATCATTAGGCTAATTTGGTCTAAGTAGCACTGCTGAGTGGAAGTGCCAATAAAGGCCCGTTCCTTATCTAAACCAAAGCTGCCAGGCAAAACAGATTTGCATGAGGAGGAAGAAAAGAGGGATGAGCAAACAACGGACTGAAATTGCAGAACATATGTCTTTGCGATTCCCTCATTCCCAGCAGAATGCTCTGATAGCACTGGCAGAGCAGCGACATCAAAATGCGGATTACTCATCTCAAAGAATAACACCAAAAATGAAAAACAAAGAAAAATGCCACAAACACAACTGCTGACATTATTCAAGGTCATTTGACTATTTCGAGATGCTCCGTCACTGACTGCTGGCTAAAAAGGATTATGGGGAATCATCCAAGCAAAATGTAAGGAAAAAGGGGGTTGGGGAAGAGATCTGACAAGCCTGTCTAATTGTGTGGACAAGGGAACAGCTGTATTGACTTTGTCTCAGTTACAGCACACTAACCCCCAGAACTGGTGCAAATAGGCAAACTAAACAATCCTGTTTTCACGGGAAAAAACAGGCTGGCTGCAGCCTGGCAATATCTCCGGAAATATCATAGGTTCTAACAAACCTTACCCGAGAGGGTTTCACTTGCATAACTACTCCAGACTAAGCTAAATATAGCCTATGATCCATATACATATTAAAATAAACTATATGAATACTTTATAATTGATGAGATATGCATTATGTAAGCAGGTTTAATGCCTTTAAAACAAGAGGAAGCCAGTAAAGTATACTTGATATGTACAAACCTGGCATACAGAAGGGGGTATCCTGACAAGCCTGGCAACCTAAGTGTGTGCGTAAGACTGGGCATGCTCAAATGGGGCACATAGGTTTGGCCAAAAGCTGTTTTGATTACAACTCCAAGGCCCCATGTGGCAGATTAGACTCCAGCACACATTATCCCTCCTCCCCTCGCCCAAGACTTGATTGGAAAGAGGAGGCGAGAGGGAAATAGAGATGAAATGAGATGAAGTTACACACAGGGGGAAAACCGGCAGCGGTGTTAGTTCCATTGAATATGTACTGCAAAATCCCTGTGCAAAACTCTTTGATGACTTACGTCATTTTAGAAATCTCTTCCAAGGAAACCACAACATCAAATGATAAACAGTCAGGACAAAAAGAATCAGTGCAGGGCATGCAGAAAGACATCTAGACAGCAGCACATCTGTAGCTTACCCACTGTCTGAGGTCAGCGACTCTCCCAAGGAGTGAGTGTCAGTTTGGCACCGGTTCTCGCCATCCCGTCTCGGCAGGCTCCTATCCCTGGACTCGTTGTTGTTGGGACAGCCCCCAGCATCGTATGCTTGGGGCTGCCTGGTTCCGCCACCATTCCCATAGGCCACTACGGGCCCTCTTTCATAGCCATTTACTGTCCTGGGGCCAGACCTGTTCTCTAGTATTTCATGGTGCTTGCTGTAGGACGGTGGTGAGGTTGAACGGGGTTGGTGGGATGAGGGAGCAGGGGCTGGGGTAGGTGTAGGGGTGGAGGAGGTGGCATGCTTGGGCAGCTTATATCCATGAGAGATGAGGAGGTCCTCCACGCTGTACATGGTCGCATTTGTTAATGCTGGTGTGGTTTCGTTTTTCCTCTGTCTGCTTTTTTTTCTGAGAGAGAGGAAGGTAGGTCGGTTGTCAAGGCGTTTCTGCTTCTTCCCTACGTGCAGCGGCGGGATCACCGGCACAGCTGCGCAGCTGAGGCCATCACTGGAAAAAAAGAGGGAGAGAGGGGGACGGCATGAAGACACCAGAAGGAAGACAGAAAAAAAGAAGGTGACGATAAAACCATTATCCCCGCCACCCGTGTCCAATTTTTGTTAGGGTTCCCGAGCTTTGTGAACATTTGAAGGCACAAAATGAAGAAAAAGAAAATGACCCCAAATTCTGAGTCGCCACGACAAAACCCAGCCCAGCCGCCTTCCCAACAGCCATTCCTTCCCACCTATCTTCTCCGGTCCCTCCTAGCAACAACCCCCTTTTCATTTCACTCAGACATCATCAGCACCGAACCGTCAATGCTCCAGAACTGATGGTGAACCGGGGCTACACGAACACCCTTAAAAACAAGCCGCAGTCGCATGTTCCTCAGCGGGAAGAGGAGTTTCAGGGGGCTGCTGGCGCTGCAGTGAAAATGCAAAATGTCACTGTTTACAGTAGGCTCCCTGCAGACTTCCATACAGTCACTGTAAGGTAGCTGTTAGCAGCCCCTTCCGCTGCTTCATGTTTTGCATCAATGAAGCAACTGGGGGATTGTATTCCTCTCTCTCTCTCTGCCCGCCTCCGCATCTTTTCTCTCCCCTGTCATCTCAAAAGTATTTTCTGGTTCTGGAAGAAGAGGACATGCTTTTAGACATGTGCCCTAAATAAATTTCCTAGTTGGGAGTAGTCGTTTGTGTACTCCTAAGCTCTGTACAAAAATCATTAGAATTTCATATGATGTCAGATTTTCAGTCTATGATTATCCTGGCAAAGAAAATTCAAATCCATCAAGCACAAAAGTGTGCAGTTTTTAGAGAAAAGCTACAACTTAATCTTATTAGTTCAATTGTTATAGAAAAATAATTAAGCAGGGAAATTAAAAAAACAGGGAATTGTTATGACATGACACCAACTTATGTGCACTACTTAGTGTGACTTACTGCTACATGTTCATCAAGGTTCATTGGGATTTAGTGCTCTGTTGCTGGTATATATAAATTACTTAAATTAATCTGTCTTCATGCTGTAAATGTTAAATAAACTCCAGTATATCTCTCTGTTACTGTCCTCTCTCCTACCCTGTGCAGAGCTACACACCACGCAGTAAGTCTTATAGACGGTGCAGTATGTCAATAGCCCACATTACCCCACGTTTACTCGGTATGAGCATCACAACTGTAAGGCCAAACTGAAAAACCCTTGGCTGTATGGGTAAATTATAAATGGGACAGCCTCAAAACAGTGTGTATCAAAAAGTCTAATCAATCTACAAAGAGCTTTGAAACACATTAGAAAAAGCAGATTCGTGAGTTTGCATGTAGGTAGCATACCAACAGCAGTGGCTGCAATGACTCCAGACATGTTTGCATGGAAAACTTTATATTCAGCTTTGTATTTTAAAATTTACCGCCAGCTTCTCTGCTGAGTGAGTGATTCTTTCTGATACACCCTGAATAAAAAGTCTCCATATACTTGTAACCGGGTAACCAGGTAATACGCAAACAGAAAAAATACTGGTATCAGCTGTAGGCCAAATTTTTATTTTAAATATCAACATCAGCCCAAAATTTCACAACAGAAGCATCCCTCCTAAGTATAACAAATAAGCAGACGTTAATGTTGCACAACATTTTTGCTAAAAACCAGTAAGGAAGCAACCCAGTAAGGAACTGCAGTGCTACATCCACTTTAGGCTAGCTAGACGAGCTCCCCCATGAAAGTACCATTCTCTGCAACCTTCTAAACAGGCAGCAGTGCGGGGAACCCCGGGGGAAGGTTGGATTTAACATTTTAAGAATTGCTTTCTGCCCAGCAATCATTGTATCAGTATGATGGGCTGATGAAGAACTGAAATGATAATACCCAGTGTGCATCTGCTCGTGATGTAATGCCCTTGATGAAGTCATGTTTGCTGCCGTGTCAACAGGACAGATGCTGCTGCGGCCCACTCATTCAATACTTTCTGCTGGAACAGACTGCCAACAACCTGGCTGTCCTTAATAAGAAATGGCATACAGGAACAGCGCCGTGTGACTCGTTGCCAGAATCAAACGCAGTTCAGACGGTTTTAAGATCCAATCACTTTATGATTCTTAAACGGCAGAGCCAAATTGCTTGTTTTCGCTTCTGAAAGACAGAAGGCAATGCAGCCTTGCCGAAATGTATTCAGCTGCAAACACATTAGCATTTGTTTTGCTCCATAGAATTTGTTCAGCCATGATCGTCACAAAGAGATTAAAAAAAAAATCCTTCTATAAAAGGAGTCCTGACTCAGAGGACAGCGTCACCACCCCTTCTCCCTCCTTCTTGTACCTGAACTGTAGGAGAGCCTACTAGGTGATTAACAGGATCCAAGACCGTGAAATGCTGCTTTCTTTGTATGTCTGGCCCCCTAATACGATTATATTTTTCATTTAAAACCTTAAACCTGTTAGTTTTGGAGGATTGACTCTTGGCTCTTACCCAGTTATTACTTTTATTGAGTTTAACTCTTTCCATTTGTGTTTTAGGGTAATCTTCTCAAGAAGGAGCTGGGTTTGGAGTTTTAGCTACTTGTGAGCAAGGTCAGTGCAAACGGGCTGTCAGTTTGCTTCGTTTGCTTTCAAGCGAGCAATGTGGACCTAGAACTTTAATTCAACGTAAGCTTGGTACAGCTGTTGCAGAAATAGCATAAATGCCAGTAAAATGCACACTAAGATGTTAATATTTATGACAGCTTGTCACTCATGTGATGGGCCTTTTCTTCTGTGCTTTAAATTAAGAATAACCACCATGCCTCCCCGCAGCTTTGCAAAGGCCCGTATCAGAATCTGCAATCTGATTGGTATCAGTACCCTTTCCTTCCTGCAGCTCAGGCCCATCCCTCCAACCAGGCAAAGGCTTAATTAATTAAAGCCTTAGGCCAAGGGCTAATATGATCATTCATTTTTTGCTATGATATCTGCATATCAACCAAGCTTAACTCAACATCCATATGCTCACTAATCTATCTTAATCCTCAATCTGAGGCTCTCGGTGTCAGCGCTAAATGAAGATTATCTGCATCCTCGGTAAAAGTGAGGATTTCCTACAGTAAAGTGAGCTGCATTCATTCAGTCCCTCTAACCGTCCCACCCCACCATGTCACCAGCCCTGCTTCTTCCTTCCCTCCCATGATGGGCTCTGTTTAAATGCCACTAATTCTGTTACGCAATGGAATTACTGATTTTATGTCAAATAAAACCTTGGATTTGAGAACTGGTATGCAACAATGGGCAGCTTTCAACCCCCAAAACACAACAACATTGTGTTTCACCACAATGCCTTCTTATGTGAAAAAGACATTGGTGTTGCAGCCTCTCGGATTTGGCAACTAGAAAAAAGGGCTGATCGGCTGTATTTTTAATGGCATGGCTCACTCACAGAGAGAAAATTAATGATATAGTTTATGGATAACATGTGCTGCTAAAGTAAGCTAAAAACAAGTGGAAACATATAGGGACTGGCATTCTCATACCACCCCTCATACTATAAACCAGTGGTCCCCAACCTTTTTTGCGCCACGGACCGGTTTATGCCCGACATTATTTTCACGGACCGGCCTTTAAGGTGTCGCGGATAAATACAACAAAATAAAACTAGTACCGGTACTGAAAAAAAAGAAGATTTATTCATAACACACCTGAAAAGACCAAGGAAAACCGAGTTAACGATAAAAACGATAACAAAATAACGCTGAAAACCGATAAAAACCCTGATAACCATACATTTCACACCTGAGCCTCAACTCTCGCGGCCCGGTACCAAACGACTCACGGACCGGTCCGAGGCCTGGGGGTTGGGGACCGCTGCTATAAACTACTACTGTAGCCTCTTTTGTGAATGATAGAAGAGGTCAATTAACATACAGTTGGTGTCAGAGGTTCACATGCACTGAACATTTATTTGAAACGTTATTTTTCCAGGGTGGAATTATTGTGTAGTAGACATCTTTAATGACTTTTCTAAATAAGAATTGTGTGTGTGAACAAATTTGAATTTATTTTTGATTATCTCTAATTCGCAGGGTCAAAATTATAAATACAGGCTCAAACATATACAAACACTGACTCACACAAAAAGCAGTGGTGCTGAAGGTTCTACAATGTCAAGTCCAAGGCTTGTTCACGTCTCATTGGTGATCATGATCAACTACAACTGGTAGTTTCTCTTTTTGCCAGCACTAAATGGATTGACCAGTGAGGCTGGATTGGATTGACTCAGTCAACAATGGGAAAGTCCATTGAAGGTTTCTTGGAGCAATTATTAAACAACTACTGATTCAGAGACCATCGGTTCAAACAATTGTACATAAGTACCAGTTATTTGGATGTCTCACCACTTTTCCAGGCGCTATACTGTCAACATCAGATGAGACGAATGGTTGGGATGTTCAGAAACAATGCAGAAAAGCACAACAGCTCAAGCTTGCCTTTAAGTACTTAACAGCAGCCACAGTAAAATAAGTTTTACATGAGAGAGTGCTGACTAAGAAAGAAACCAATGCTCAAAAACCAAAACTTTCATGCTCAACTCAATTTTGCAGCTGCCACAAATGGTCAAGCCAAATGCCTTATAGAGAAAACTTATGGTCAAACAAGACGAAGACTGAGCTATTTGGCCACAAAGACGAGAGGTATGTTTGGAAGTATATCGGTGAGGCTTTCAAAAGTGAGATCAATGAACCAACTGTCAAGCTTGGTGGTGGAAGAATCGTGCTCTTGGGCTGTTTTGCTGCCAGTTGTAGTGGTACATTGCACAGATTGGATGGAATAATGAAGAAACACTACTTCCAAATACTTCACTTCAAATCAACAAGTAGACTATTGAAACGTATTCACAACTAAGTCTTCCAATAAAACAATGATCCCCAAAACATACGAAAACTGGTTTTGGAAAGGATAAAGGAGGCTAACATTAAGCTTCTGGAAGAGCCTTCCCAAAGTCCGACTTCAACTTTATTAAAATTTTGTGGACTACACTTAGGTTCATGCCAAGAAAGCAAAGTAATTTAAATGAACTATACCAATTCTGCCCAGAAAAGTGGGCAAAATAATCCCAAAAGCATGCTGATGGTCGCCAAAAGTGCCTGGTCAAGGTGCAAATTCTAACTTGTTCACCTATTTCTTGATTTTTAAAGTCATTAAAGATGCACAATAAACAATCATTCCAACCAGTTCAAAGAAATCATTAAAAGACCAAATTATACTCATCACTGTAAAGAATTTCTATGATGAGAGTGTTTAAACTTCTGACCACAACTGTACACTGTTATTGAAAACAGGTAGGAGCATTATTCTTTTAGTTGAGTGTGTGGTGGCTACATTGGGGCGGACTGCAGGGGCATGACGGCTTGCAGGTTGACAGTTTGGTGTCAGCTCCTTATTCATGGCCTAGCTAAGATGGGGCGGGGAGGGAAGAAGAGAGGGCACACAATGCAGGACGGAGACCTAAATCAGGCCTTGAGGTGGACAGAACTGCAGCGTTAGAGGGTGTGACTAAGCATCTAAACATAATCTAAAAAAAATAAACTTTACAGACAGTTTGCAGTTGAAGTCTGAAGTAGAAAAACAGAAGACTTTTCACATTGTGCTCAAAACCCCCTGAGTAACAGTGATTAAAGTTAACACAGATGTGTTAAAATAGCACATTCCTGTTTAAAATAAAGCACTACAGACAAAAACAAATCTGGATTTAACAGGCTCCAGCATAAAGGCACCACAACAAAAGAAATCTCAAACACCAGGGCCTGGAACCAAAAAAGACGATAAGCCCGCTTCCTAAAATATTCCACAAGAGCCGCACCTCTCCAGCACATTGTTCCCAGTCTCCTTGGAACTATAACAACTGACCCGTGTGGGTGTGTTTTTGGCAAGTGTTTGGGCTGCATCTGTTAGGAGCGTGCATGCACGGGGGCTTCTCAGAGATGACGGCCGAACACATTCGGCAAACAGCAACGCCGTGCAGATTGTTTATCTATGTGACATCACCATGTCCAGCGGAGGGGCCGTCTCTCTTCCTGAGGAAGTGCGTTGAGTGTGTGTGTGAGGGGGGGTGGACGGACGGAGCAGAGCCAGCAGTGTCGCAAGTGTTTCCAATCAGGCGCTCGGCAGGCTCCTGTTTGTCCCAGGGAAAGAAGTTTGGAGGCGTTTTATTTTTTGGGCTGAGGCCGGAGGAATAAACAGCCCAAACAAGCCTGAGGCCATATTTCACCCACAGTGACCCGCAATGTTCCCCACATCATCAGGTAGGAGTGTAACTCAGCAACATGAAGTGTGGGCATATTATCCGGGGAGCTACGTGCCCTCTGGGCACTTGCTATCCTTTGGGAAAATCCCACTGGGCTCAGCAGCCACTAGAGTTTAGGGCAATTATTATCTTCTGGGAAAAAAAAAAGAAAAATTACAGCTAAAAATGAACAAGTAAAGAAATACTTGAAAGCAAGAAGATTATTACAAAACAAGAGCTCTTCACGACATTGCAACCCATGTGCTCTTTCCACAATGTACACCCTCCTAAAAGAGAGGGAAGCAACAGGCTGGGTGCTAGAGGTGGGCGGAGCCATCCAATTATCGATAGTATCAATATCAGCGCTGGTGTGGGTATCGGATTGACACGAGCATGATACTTTGTTTCTATTCCCTAACTTCAGTACTCGCCCACTTAAATTCTTCTAAATTAATTATTTTTATGGAAAACAAAAATAGAACTCAAACTAGGAAAAATGTCTGAATCCCAGTGTGTTGTCATGTCTATTTTGTTTATAGCTTATAGCAGATTTAAAGAACAGAAGTTGGTCCAGTGTCCTTTAGAGACACGCACATTTACATTCCATGTCTCCAAAAGAACACTATTTCGGAAAATACATTTATTGGTCAATGAAACGTGTTTAGAATTTCCAAACTGATGATGATTCATGTCATAGGTCATGACACACTGTTCTCCCCTACTTAAGATGCCTTTAAAAGTTAAAAGTATCAGTATCGGCATCATGCAATACCGGCCCTGTATTTAGTTGGTATTGGATTGCAGTCTCGCACAGCACTACTGGGTGTGTTTACCCCAAGTCAATTATCTCACAAAGGAAAGGTTTTGCCAAAAAAAGCACAAAAAACCCCAACCACTAGCATTATTTTGTTTAGCATATCCCATGGCAACACTTGTTTTTGCTTTTGTGAATGGCAGACAATAGCATGTGGACCGCTAAGATATTCCTGCTGCATTGCCGCGCTCCAAAACTTATTACAGTCAAACTCCGCTGGCAGAAAAATCAAAGGCAGGATGGGATGGAGAAGGGGAGTAGGAGGTTGGGAGAAAGGAGGGAGGACCAGGGGGAGGGTGGTGTTTTCGCTCCACCATATTCCAACGCATCGGTGGTCTGGTTCTGATTCATTTCAGACGGTCAAGAAGTAGTCCAGCCAAACATTTGTTCAACCTAAAGACAACGTTCAACAACACTGGCTCAGGCACAAGAACAGCGCAGCTGATGGCTCATTAATGTACGAGGCAAGTCGAAAGGCGCTGGTGATGTGACGGTTATTATGTCAGCTGACTCATTTTCCATTGTGCAGTGAGGCTTAGCGGAGTTCAGCTCAAATGCAGTGATTTGACGTCACGAGATTCTCCTCGTCTGAACGCATCCAACAGTGGTATGCAAAGGGAGATCCATGCCAGAGTCAGGAAATAATCATAATTTCATATGTGAGGAAAGAAGAGGAAAAAATAAGGATTGTATGCACGTTAATCCAGAAAGCTACACAGCAGGCTTCACCTGCACTGAGCTATTCCCAACTCATACTCATTCTAAGCCTTGCCAAACTGGCTTCATGGTAATTAGTGTCTGTCAATGTCCGGAGCTTGCTAGAGATGACAGTGGTTTGGTTTATCAGCCAGCAACACAGTGATCAAAGGGTTAGCATGCTCTGGCTTTCTGCTAATCAGATGTGGACTGTGCATGGCTCCTGCTCAGCATCACAGAGGGAGAGGTAGCGAGCAGTCCTGCATAAACAGATTCATCAGGAAAGTTTAAGCACATCGCGTGCGTGTCACATTTTAAGACAGCTGATAGAATTGTGTTGACAGGTGACTGTGATGCACATCACAGGTGGGATGAAAAAGGCTCTCCCACACAAACGGAAACAGGAGTGCTGTCACTGGTAAATGTGGAAAACTGCTATGTAAACACATGAAAATGAACAGTCAGGGTTATCTCAAGGGCTTCATTGGCATAAAACCGACACAGAGAAATCACAAAGCAGACACAATCTCAGGCCATCTGCCAAACATATGGGCATTCACCGGCTAGCAGCCAGAATTTAGCAATATCTCTCTCTCTCTCTGCATATTTATATATATATATATATATATATATATATATATATATATATATATATATATATATAGAGAGAGAGAGAGAGAGAGAGAGAGAGAGAGTGTGCTTTCCAGATCATTTCATGCCTCTGATTCTCGCTCTGAGAGGCGTGCTGGCAGATGTCAGTATAGCTTTCACATGTTTCAGGCAGGCTTCATCCACCAGCCTCCTTCCCCTCCCGCCTGCGTCACCTCTGCTCTGACATCACATGTGACATCAGGCGAGACCTCAGAGGGGATCCCTGTAGCCGGGCAAACATTAGATGGCTTTCAAAGGCTTCAGCTGCAGCCACCCAATAGCAGAAAAAAAAAGAAACAATAATTTTCTTGGCCTATAAAAGACGCTGGAGACCGACTGAGAGAGGGGGGGCAGGACTTGCTACTGTTCAAGACAACACAAACAATCACACACACACTTACAGACGCACACATACATACAGACAAGATTACTGAAAGAGAAGTTTGGATCAGTCCTGAGAGTTGAACTGCTACGACTCACTTCATAGCTGTGGAGGGCCCCTTCCAGTTTTGCTGACCAAACCTTTCCTCTCACTGCTGGAGGGAATTAATGAGCTGCTTCCCTTCTTAATGCACTCCCTATCCCCCCACCCCCCTCACCCCTCCACTCCACACACACACATACACACACCCTCCTCAGGGCATCTATCACAGCCTCGCGTTCCCACACCATCTCAAATCTCAAGGATGTGCAAAAGACCTACCACATAACACTCATGCACCCACGCACGCAGCCTTTTCTTCTTCTTTTTTGCAGTGTTTTGGCTTCTTATCTACAAATCCTGACACACTCTGAGGTCCAGGAAATGTCTTTTGCTGACATTTACTAACAGCTTTCGATGGAAACTCACTGACCTAAGAAAGACCTTGGCAAAAAAGAACAGATCACCCCTGCATAATGTTAATTAGCAGTTTGACAGCTGAAGTCAGGTCAGCTTAAATATGAGCGATCGGTGTGATAAATGCACCGTGATAAGTAAACTGTAACAAAATCCTGAACTTGGACTGGTCAGGTAAAACAGTCTTGGCAATCTGGCCCCTAGAGGTCTCTAAGTGACAGGAGGAATTTATGTGAAAGCCATTCTAAAATTAAAGCGGCAGAGCCATTGCAAACACTGTGACATAATTTAAGATGTATGGTTAAGAGGCAAAACACAGGCCAGTGTTTTATACTTATCTAGCCTTGTGGGCTATTTAATGGATTTACTCAATGAAAAACATTTAAGATCAACATCAAACAGTGGACCCCAAATCGTGTTATTTCCCAGTCAAAGTGACAGCAGGGTGGCTGTTTTGACAGCGCGTTTCTGCGGAGGTTATAAGGCAGTGCGTGCAGGAAGCCTGCACGGTGGGAAGGAGAAGAGAGGTCAAGCAGCAGCGGCAGCCACCATCATGCAAACACGCTGCAGGTGTGACAAAGTGACAACAAGCAAACATCAAAGCCGCCTAAACTTGACAGACCATTTGTCAGAGGCTCATTGCGCCTGGCTTCCGTCGCAATTTGGCGCTCATCGTACGTACGACGGGCACCGAGAGCTACACGCGTTACCGGACCCGAGTGCTGTCACCGTGCTGTTCTCAGAAAATGATTGACGGGCTCGGCAGGATGCTGCTAGCCCCTCTGGTTCTGGTGCAGATCACTGTGTGCCGTAGCATTACTAGCCTAGCCCAGAAACGCGCAATTTTACAGAGGAAAAAATTCAGCTTGTTTAGGGTTTAGTCATGTGAGCAACACACGAGTAGACGTTATAACATGACTTGAGACGTTACATGGATGAGTGGAACTCCTTGGCTGATTTCGGGGATCCACTATGCTGTCATCTTTTAATGGTAGCTCCGTTTTGTAAGTCGGGCTAATCACTAGGAAGGGGATACCAGCAGGGGGAAATTAGAGAAAAAGCAATTCTACAAGTTACAATTGCATATAAGTGATAGTTGTTTGGAGTAACGCGGGATGCCTCCCGAGCACCAGCCATGGCCTGCAGCGTTTTCGCTCAAGTCTTTAATTAGTGTTCCGGGCGATGGAAATGTCCGCGCGCGAGCTAGGACATTAAAAACTGCGTAATTTGGACGGAGTTTGGCCTCTGTTCCCCCAGCACGCGCGCAGAACGGCACATAGCGGGGCTAACGCTAGCCGGACTAGCTCCGTGAGCAGTCTTTAACCTTCAGCTGATAGGAGCGCGTCCGCAAACTGTGGCAGCCGCCACCGCAGACGCTCCAAGTTAAAAAATAAATAAATAAATAACGAGCTCCATCCTCCCACTCCTTCACCTTCTAATGCCATATCCTCGAGGTGGCCCGGCCGTTTGTCCCGAACCTCCTATTCCACCAGAGGAGGCAGACAGAGCGCCGAGGCAGCTGGATCAAGTTGAGGGAGCGCTGGAAATGTTGAGGGCAGAGCAGATGCGACTCTCAGCCGCTGTCTACTGCCTCACAGCAGCAGCAGCAGCAGCTCGCCTCCACAGCTGCTGCATGTGTTGCCAAAAAATAGAAAGAAATAAAGAAAAAGCCACAACCAACAACGACCCCTGAGTCCAAAAGAATGCCTGGATGAAAGGCGCCCTGTGTCGCTCCACTTTTACCTGTGAAATGCGTCGTTGCGTTGCCGCCTAGTCCCCGGCGCTCACCCGTGCCGCTGCTCTGGACGGACTGAGCTGGGATCTGCTGAGGGAACAGCCCCTCTTCTCCACCAGCGCCGAGGAAACATCCCTCTTCTCTAGCAGGGAGGCAGCTGGAGACTGCTGAGCAGTAAGGTCACTTCACACTTAGGGTTTCAGGAGAAAAATAAAAGTGAATTCTCTTTTAAAGCTATACCTATCCATGCACATTAAACGTCACTGTGTCAGCCTCTGAAGGCGACTTGCAAACAGAAATATATGTGAGTTGACGAGCAACTCCATAAGCCACAGGGGCGTTTCCAGGACTTATTTGATGAGGGGGAGGGGGGGCATAGGGGGAACCAAGAAGAAGCGGGGAGGTTACAGGAAGCAGCTTTTATAACGTTATTTTTGTGCCACTATTCTGAGTGCACGTAAAAAAAAATTGCAGGTGCAAGTGTTGCATTTTGAGGAGAAATTTATTTTGAGCAAAGAAAAGCTAAATTTGAGTGAACAAAATTCATTGCTGCGTGCAAAAAATGTATTTCAGTGTTTGCTATTATCCATACACACACACACACACACACACAATAGCAGCCCCTCTCGCTCAGTTTTTGCATTTGCTCGCAATGTGTTGCTCCGCTCTCAACATTTCTGCCCGTGCACGCTCAACTCTTTCTGTACACTGTTATATTTGTGCCACAAAATCAGCCAATCACAGACTTGGATGCAAAAAAATCTGATTGGCTGTTTTGGTCTCCAATCAGCTCGAAATGATGAAATGCAATATCCCAGAATCCATTTTGTCCAAAACTCAAACGAGGCAGTGGCGGAGGAACACAGAGTGGCGGAGTTTGAAATATTACTCTTTCTGGGTCACAAAATAAACTTTTAAGATATTTTCATTTCAATTCAGCTTTTCTTCGCTCAAAATAAAATTCTCCTCAAAATGCAACACTTGCACCTGCAATTTCTTTTTATGTGCGCTCAATTTTCTTTTACATGCTCTCAGAATAGTGGCACAAAGATAACGCCATAGGTTTTGATCGGAAATAAATAGTTTAGAAACTTGGCTCTCTGTTACCCTCATACAAATGGTATTACATAAAAAGCAGCTGTGCATGACAGCCTGGCAATTAAGTACTGAATAATTAATACCGTATAGTCATACTACTAATACTTTTGATTTCTTTTTAAGTTTAATTCAGTTTTATTTATATGGCACCAAATGACAACAACATTCACAGCAAGGCTCTTTATATTGTAAACTAAAGACCCTTTAATACTTAAGAGAAAACTCCAACGATGACTCCTTGTGAGTGAGCACTTGGTGACAGTGGGAAGGAAAAACTCCCTTTTAACAGGAAGAAACCTACAGCAGAACCAGGCTCAGGAAGGGGCAGCAATCATTTGGGGGCGAGGGGAGAGAGATAAAAGACACTGTGGAAGAGAGCCAGAGATTATTAATAACTAATGGTGAAACACAGAGAGTGAAAAATGGTCAGTGAAGAAAGAAATCAAATTAATATATTTGGATCATAAAAATGATTAATTAATATAATCCAACATTAGTACATGAAATAGTCACAGCATTTAATCTATCAATTTGTGTTACTTGACTCAAATATTTACATTTTTCTCGTTCCCAGACACAAATTTCCATCCCTTTGCCCAGAACATGATTTTTCATCACAAACATCTCACTCGTGCTTATTAAAATCAAAGTGCTATCTCGGGACAGATTTTTACACTGTTATTACTGTTATTCATTGTCATTAAAAACTACTCAGGTTTATACTATAATAACTACTGGTCGATTTACTCTGTTTACTTGGTTGGCTGGATGATACTTTCCTTCAATCAAAATATGCTTACCATTGTCAGACTTTAGCTTTAGAGTCATGCTGACAGACATGAAGAAACAAGAGCATGGATGTCCATAGACAGGAACAAATCCACTGAGTTTTGTTTTTATTTCACGTTTTGCCATGAGAGCGGGCCGATGTATTACTTTAATGTTGCAGCAAAAGATTTATTCGAATTATTTGTAATTATAATAAGACAGTATAATAGATTTCTATTTTGAATTCTGCAAAATAGTGATGCTAACAAAAGCAAAGCTTTAGAAATAAATATTGTAGTACGATGTTTGCATCCAAAATATTTTGGACTACAAGGAGAAAGTAGCATAACATGAAGTCCTGAAATACAGTAAATTTACACTTCATTTCAAATACTGAGTAAATATACTGTGCAGGCAACAGATTTCAGTGGGGGACGGTCACCACTGAACAAATCGCTGCTGTAGCTTCTGTAACATTTAGCATACACAGGCTAGATGCCCAAACTTGCCTTGCTTCTATTAACACATGCAGAAATGTAATAAGTTGATTAATTACTGTGAAAACAGTAAACTATTATAATAACTAATTGTTGTTTATGTAATTTTCAAGCCAGAAGCCCAACAGCTCTTTGGTCCTAGGCTGCTGTTTTTGAGAAGTGGCCATTCTTTTCTATTTTTTTAACTGTTTCAACAATGACTGAAAAATGATCATTAGCAGCAGCCCTTAGTTCTTGTGCCAAAGTAAACATATATCTACATAATTTGCTTCAGCAGGCCCATTTTCAAATAAAATTACTGTAGCTTACATATACCATAGTTAGTATAAAAAGTTATTTACAGCATAATCAAACTTTTTTGTTCCCCCATAAAGTTTGCCAGCACCTCCTTTACACCCACCCGGCTCCAAGCCTTCAGAGCTGCAACTCCTTTTCCAGGCCTTAAAAAGAACAGAGGACCCTAAAGCCTCCATAATATTGACACAGATGTTGCGTATAACTGAATTCCCCTGAAAGTAAGGGAGGCTGGTAGACTCAGTGTCTTATCATTGACTTATTTTTAATGATTGCCTCGACTGTCCATTTACCTGATCACAGCTGTTAATATGTTCCCAACGAAAGCAGTCATGTTTACATAAAGTCAGCTTAACGTCGAATTACCTCCTTGATGATTATCTCTTCCCCTCCATTGTTCATAGTTGTTGACTCTACACGCACTAGCTATAAGTGTATGAAGAAAAAAAACATGCCCAATTTTTTAACAGAGTCAAAAAGATAGAGATATTTAAGTTCCCTTCTGTACATTTGTTCTAGTGAATGAAGCAGTTAAGACAGCGGACACGATGACTCTGGCCTGCCTGACATGTTAAGAAAGTGAGAAAAAAACAAAAGGAACTAAATTTGTATGAGACGTTCTAGCTGCTGTTCTAGGGTAGTTTGGATAAGACACAATGTTTCAATTGGCCTGTGTTGCTTTGGCATCTGCACATGCTCAGTGAAGGTCAACACCAGTGGTTCTCCCATGTGTTCAGGGAGTGCACGCCACACGTGAGCCGCACTGCACCCAACACACTGGCCTGCGTCTGTTTTCCATTGTGCTGTGCGTATGCAGCTCATATGCAGCGCACTGAAATGTGGTGCAGAGACACTGATGTCATTGCTCCGTTTGCCAGTTGTGGTTTTGAGGTTGAGCGTTTCTGAGCTCGGTGAGCAGCACTGCCCACTATGGGCTGCTGCATTTGCCGCTCCCTGATTCCCCAGAACTCGGGTGTAACATCTTGACTCTCTAGGTGTGGGGAGGGGTTTTATATGAATACCTCCCTGTTCCTCTAATCATCCAGCAGCATCAACCAGGGAGAAAACTCTAACATGAATTCATGAATCTTAAGATTGATACTGTGTAGAGGACAATAAGCACATCTCTTACAGATTAGATTGCTTGTATCTGTGGCTGAAACATTGTGTATGACTGAAAACAAAACTCAAATATCATGGACCACTTGTTAAACTTAAAGGTCTTGAACACCCTTCTCTATCTCCTCCTCTGAGATTGTCCTTCCTGCTGCAGGTTTCTTGTGTAAACTCTTATTATGAGCACTAGTTATAATTAGAAAGTTTTATGATAAGTGCATAAAATCCATGCTGCTGTTATCTCCTGTAGATGGGGCAGAACTTGGAATTCAGAAAACCCAGAGTTTTCTTCTTCTCAGATGGTAGAAACAGAGGAACTCTCCTTTAATTATTTTACTACTTGAAAAAAAATCCTTATTCTATTCACAAAGGATCACCATACATTTGATTTGGCAGATTTTTACACCATTACACAGGATGCATTTCCCAACATGACCTCTGGATCTTTTAGTTATTACAAAAATGTTTAAATGGAGCCCCTAGAATTTTCACTACATGATTATTGTAGCCAAACAAATAAATGATAATGATAAATAATAACATAATAAAAAAATGATAAAAGCACCAAACTCCAGTGGCTCAATCGGGCCAGGAAACACACAACACCTCGGGGTCAAGACATACAGCAAAATAATGTAAGTTCAGGAAAAGTTTTGTTTATATACTTTGGTATATTAACTGATTCGGTTCAGTTTTATTTACAGCAACAGTCACCTCAAGGCGTTTTATAATGACCACCTATGAGCAAGCACTTAGCCATGGTGGGAAGGAAAAACTCCCTTTTAACAGGAAGAAAACTCCAGCAGACCCAGGCTCAGGGAGGGACAGCCATCAACCGTGAACAATTAGGCGAGGAGGACAAAAGACATGCTGTGGAAGAGAACAAGACATAACTGATAATTAAATGGTCATCCAATCCAGAGTGGTATATATGTCATTGCTGACAAGATTTATCACTTGCATATGTCTTCATTAAATATTGACGACATCTAATAGACCGTTAGTGTAGTTAAGCATATAGACTGGAAAAATGTTGAAAAAGCAAGCCTAGCTTAGTCTACAGATCCAAAGTCAATTACTGCACTTGGCCAGGAACTAGTTTAGCACACAATTCTCCATTAAACCACAACTTTTTATTCATTTTATTGTATAAATCAAACATGTTGATAAGAAAAATTGAGATGCTCTTGTTATTCTTGGCAAGATAACAAGAGCATCCCAAAAACATCTGTGCTACCAGTATCCCTCTGCTCCCAGTGTTTGTGCTAAGCTAACCTTCTTCTGGCCTAGCTAGGACTAGGTATCGTCCTTCCCAAAATAAGGCTAGCTGTTTCGCCTGTTGTGATTCTTTGAACTAAATCCAAGTTTCCGGTCTGGCTTGAACTTGGTGAACTTCCTCCCATCTTCCCATAGTAACAAAGCTTGTGAGGCTCCTAGAACTTGGTTTCATTTCATCCAATCTTACCTTTTGTTCTGAATCATTTGGCCTCTGTTAAAAAGTTTCTAAAAGTTCATGCAAATATTTCAATATTCAATAAAAGTAATATGGGAAGTTGAAAAATCTACTTCAGGTTTTGGGCCCAGAAATGAGGAATCAAATTTACAACCTGGAAATAGGCTTGAGACAACTTTAATAAAGAATAAATAAATTCTACTTGTAATTGCTAAACTTATCAACTTACAGGACAAGAGAAAGAAAAATATGCTGGATCTAAAAAACGTCTGTGTCTTGACTTGTAAATACACCTCTGACTGATTGTCATTATGTCCAATCAGTGGGTAAAGGGTTTTGTATAGGTTACCCCTGAGGTAAAGCTCACATCAAAGGTGCCTGGGGAAAGAGGCTCGCTACAGTAGCTTTAAATAGATCAGCAGGTAATAGGCTTTGGAAGGCTGTAATTGCAGCAATCCCAATGTAGCGATTGCAACCACCTTTTAAAGCTTGGCATGGGCCAGACAGATTACCATCAGGGGGCTGTGGTGCCACCTGGCAAACACCGCTCTCTGTGATCAGTCTAATTTATGGCCACTGGTCATGCTGGAGCTGGCTCTCAGTCTCTTGTCTCAGCATTTGTTCTGAGTTCTGACAAATAGCTGATGATGATTTAGGCTTTCCTCCTGACAACAAAAAAGAAAAGTGGGGCATGTGAAACCTCTTCCAGACAGGTTTTATTTAACATCGCCCTGATGGCTCGCTCTCAAAGAGAATGCCAAAGAATGATTTTCTGCTGCTTCGAGTCCATCTAGCTGATTTCTTTTTTCTTTTTTAAAAAGCTTGATGTATTTTTTTCATACAGAAAGAATGTGCTAATCTTGGCTCAGCTATAATAACTGCACATTTGTGGGCCTCCTGGACCAAAATTGTCCATTTCCCATCAGAATCCATCTGCAGACCTGTAATTAGGATTATTTTAAGAACGCCAGAGTATCCAGTGGTCATTGCATCGACTGAATCTATCTGGCAGAACCACAGGAGCTGCCCTGAACCCAAACAATTGCACCACAGTGTAACATAAACACAAAACTGAGTGTGTGTTACATTCCTCTCTCCATCATCATCGCTTCCAATGAAACTGTGAATCAACAGCAGGGGAATACTTTCAACATTTGGAGAATTGTTGTGCAGTGATTATGAACATGTGTTCCATGTTTACTTCTCACTAACACTGTTGTCTTTTTGTCTGCAGCAGTATGTCTCAGAAACTCATTTAAAAACAAAAAGTCTTAGTCATCCATCACATGATCAGATGTGATTACAATTTGAATAGACAGTGACAACGAGCAAGCTCGGTACATCACATCCCAGCACTGGTTATCTAATCTACTCAGTTTGTTCCTCCGGAAGGCTTTATTTTTCAAGGCCGCAAGCCCAAAGTGGGCGCTCGGCGACTAGCTGAAGTGGCAGAGAAATTTGAGAAAAAGCACCGATAATCCAAGCAAAAACAAAAACATGCACAGAATCCTCTCAAATATGATCTCAAGGCTTTTACCCACGTAATACAGATCAAACTGCCCCTCCACCAACAAAGTAAATCCCAAAACAGCTGGGATTTGACAGAATAAAGTGCCCTCTGTAACTAAAGACAGATGTGGAAAGGGCCTGACTGTAAGAGGTCTGAGCCCCCTTCGGCGGTATCGCACCACCCAGAGGCTTCTGCTCAGGAGATCTGAGGAACCGGCTGGGCATTTTTTTGCGTGTTTTTGGTCCGGCTGTGGATTTTGATTATTGTTGTAAGGTAAAAGATCTGTGGGGAAGAGGGCACGCGGGCCACTCTCAACACATGAGGATCATGTAAAGCTGCCTCACCTCTGAACCAGTGGAGTGAACAGCTGCTATGTGTTGATGTAGAGATTTCCTTTGATCCACCTTGATCCGGATTCACGCAAACAGCCGTTTTTATATCATATAGGAGAGTTTCTTTTGGAAAGTACATGATGTTCAGCTACCAGGTTTTATCTACCTGTGTAAATGGAGCATTCTCCCAGCAGGACCACATTAACCCATAGACATGCCATGGATTCAAAAATAAGCCCTGAGCCCCTGCTTAATTTGCACAAGCTAAATGTGATATATGGACAATATTAACGCATTTGAACAAAAAAGGAGGCCTGTACAGCTGCTTCCTGCTAACACTGAAAAAAAGCAGAGCATCACATTTTATACATATAGGAAATTACCATTTCACAGTGAGTAACGGATGATTCAGTTTACTTCTAACTACCAAGTATCCTTCTGCATTTTGCACTAATTGGAGTTATTTCAAAGAAGCTAGGCTGCTAAAAAAATAATGGCAGAATCAACTGGAACAAATTGTTGTAGGGCTAATCTTTAGCATATGGCGCAATATTGAAAATAAATAAATATGACACTTCTGAAGAACCTTAAGCATACCATTGACATTTTTATATATTTGTGTCACTTCTTGGCCAGACCGACAAAAGGTCATATCTTAGATGCAAAAGTCAAAGTCAATCTCCGAATTCCCAACCTCATCTCGCAATACTCCAAAGAGCTTTGTGCGATGCCAGGGATGGATGCATGACCTTCTTAGTCTTCTAATCATCAAATGTCCTGGCAAATGCTGAGAGGGATTGAGGTCAGGTAAAGACCATGACAGCAATACTTAAGATGCCACATATCCTCTGCATTGGTCGTTTGCAACGTCATCACATGGTCAATTTTGTTTATGCTCACCATTCAGGCACTATATTTCTGAACAATAGGTGTCACTGCTCCGACAATACTGCTACATCAGCGCTGATATAGGAAGAGAAGAAGCCAAAATCAGAAGCAAATATATCAACGAGTGCTTTTCCTACACAGTTTGGTGTGTTCAGACTGTTGCTTCCTCTGTATATGTTGATCTCAGCTTCTCTACTGATGTATTGTTTAAGTGGCAATAACTGACACGATCGACCTAGTTGTGCACCTCTCAGTGGTGAACTGAGAGGTGCACAACCAGTCGAAGCGGTACAAAATAGTAGCGCCCACCAGAGAATGTGACGTCAAATTCGTTTCCCAAGCGGTGAGCATAGAGGCACCCTTACTCCTCTTTGGTCTTCGAGTAGTTCTCTGAATGTTTGAGATGTGAAGCGCTCATTTTCCTGTACTGTAATCACAGTCTGCATCAGTGCAGTCTTTACAGTTATTTACTTGTTTCACTGGATATGTTAGAAACGCTGCCAAGGACTGCAAAATTGTGAGTCATCTGACTGCAGACCTCCTTCAAGCCTTTCCTTTTTAATTGCTGAGATTTCATTTAATCTGGTTTAAGATACTTGTTTAAAAGCGGTGGAACAGTTGTTGGGAGGTAATGAAACATCCTTTTTCAACCTGAATTCATTGGTAAATAAAACGAACCCCCTCCTCATCCAGCTGTTGCCCGTTTGAGATCTCCTTGAGGATTCTGCACAGTAACTGGATCCTACTCAGGGAAAAATTAGCAATCAAGACTTTCTGGGATACACAGTGATCAGCACTTTAGTGTCTTTCCTCCAAGGCACAACATGACTGACACATCAGATCGGAGAAGCGATAAAGCACAGGCACTCGTCTGCTGATCCCTATGGCACATCTCGTTATTTAAATGCAAAAGAGTGTGTATCTAAATTAGATAATATTTAGATGCTTTTTTAATGCAGGACACGAGGTACCCATGGGCAAAATATTTGACCTCTGTTTGGTATATGAGTAATGCAGAGAAGTGCTTTCATGCAGCCATAGTGGCTAATTTGATATGTCCACACCACGTGGGTCAGAAGTGACATTTAGTGCACTTCACAGAGACAGACTGATGCCTGCCATCTTCTGTGCCGTTACAGATGGAAAATCGGACGGGTGGTAGCGGAGTCATGGTGATCTACTTCACGTTAATTGTCTGCAGCCTGGATATGGAATCCCACTAAACAAAAACAGCCCTTAAATCATTACATTTGGTTCATTTCACAACACAGAATTTGAAGTCACATAGATCATTCTTTTGGGAAAGACATGCCAGACTTGGTAGACAACTCAATGAATCACTCTGCATGTGTGTTTTGCCATCCCAGAGTCTTGTTTGTGCTCCTCCCTGCTCCTCCAAGTATCGCCAGGCTGTTAAGTGGCAAAACACACAGTCCCAGTAACACACACACGCACATGGTCGGAGTAATATAGGCTGTCTCGTGGGATCTGAGTGGAGTGCAGCAGACGCACAGACAGGCCCAGCCAGCCAGACATGGAAAAGTGAGAGAAGGATGATGGTGGAGCGCCAGAGGGAAAATACAGGCTTATCGTGTAGACAGCCCAGTGTTTCCAATCTGCAGGAAGTTTTATAAGTTGGCAGTAATGTGTAATTGCACCGCAGCTAGCCTAATTACGTGTCTTGACAATGCAGAGAAAGTGCGTTATTTGAGGGTGAAGTGGTGGATATTAGGGAGGAGACAGGCTGAGAGGTGTACGGTTCTTAAATAGTTCCCTCACGCAAAATGTACCGTTCACTCTTGGTTTTTTTTTTAGATTTTTGTAATGGAATGATTTTTAAGAGCCGAGATAAGTTTTTTGGGGTAGAAAATGTGTGCAATAACACCTTTTCAACCATTTCTTGTCTAATTCATAACTCAGAATTTGTTGGTAGATTCAGTGCATTTTATTCAGCTTATTTTTCCAGCATTTTTGAACCATCATAGCTTCCCAAATAAAAGACCCACCAACAAGAAAATTTCAGGTCTGAAAAACAATTTTAACTGAACTCAGATCAGTTTTACACCCACTCCAAATGGCACAATATAAAGCCAATCTAAAATATGTTTAGATGAGGGTTTTTTTCTATAACCGACATCAACAACTTGGGAAATGTCATTGTTTAGCAAAGAGCAAAACTGAACCAGTTTAATGTCTGTGACATTGAGGAACAGATATGAGCACTGCTACCCTGTATGTTTTAACTGCTTTTACTGGAGAAAACTTCAAAAAGTGCATTTTGGGTTAACTTTCAAAACAGTGATCAAAACCATTTTTAGAATATGCAAGACCTCCATGTCAAAGAGCACGCTCAAGGAGGTTGTACAATGATACTTGTACAAGTCTGCAATCAAGAGACATCTTCATGAATGGAAAAAAACTGAGGGTCTGCAACATTGGTGCAAACCACTGGTTACGCTCAAGGCTGTGATTAACAGCAAAGGAACTAACAGTTTCAAAGGTCTGGAACCAGGTAAGTGCCTCATCTGAATATCTGAATACCTTTGGCATATCAGAAAAGTTCAAAAGCATCTTCCATGAGATACTGAAATGTCTGTGAATTCTGTAAACATAGAGCGTGCTCGTTAGCGTCTTTCAGTAAAGCTCAGAAACAGGCGTGGGACTCCCACCGACTGACCCACCTGACTTTCTGTTTGATGAACAGACTTGAAATTGAAAAGATATGAAATTCTTTTCAAGTGTCATGGGACTGAAGGGATCAAAGGTTTGTAACAATCAGAAAAATTAACTTTTTTATTTTATGGCAGTTTCTTTTGTAGTTAATGAGTACAATTCACTGATGAAGAAGGATTATTCATTATTAATCTCTGGCTCTCTTCCACAGCATTTCTTTGTCCTGTCTTCCTTCCCTCAAACCCAGCTAGTCGCAGCAGATGGCTGCCCCTCCCTGAGCCTGGTTCCTGTTAAAAGGGAGTTTTTCCTCCCCACTGTCGGCAAAGTGCTTGCTCATCTGATTGTTTTTCTCTGATTATTGTGGAGTCTTTACTACAACATAAAACACCTTGAGGCAACTGTTGCTTCTATGAGGGGGGTTGGGTGTCGTATCATGGAAATGTGGTTTGATCTTGCTGTTTTGTGGGCTTGAGGAAATAGACGGGTTAAAGACTGAACTGTGCTATATGCTGAGCAAGTATACAGATTAGTAGATGTATACATCTGCATGCTGGAAGAATGATGCATTTCCTAGCCTGGCCAGTACCAGGCACCCATTTCTACCCACCAACTTATAGTTCGACCTCCTAGCTTACTAGGGATTGTGACAGGCCTTCTTGGTCCTGTCGGTGGCGCTGTCACTTGGTGTTCGCTCGCTCTGTGGTATAGTATCGCTTCCTGTTCCTGCTCAAACACAGTGGTGTTTCTGAGTAGCTTATTTGCTTAGCAGTTTAATTAACAACTTTTAAATACATTCTTTTTTCACAGTATAATCTTCACGTGCTTCATCCGAAGCACACTTTCTGTGTACTCACTACCTAATTTATAGCCAAAGTATTCACTCACTGTCTCTGTACTGTTTCGCTAGCTTAGCTCGTAGCCGACCCGTTAGAACCATGGCTACTTCACCTGTCCCTTCTACACTTTCTTGCTCATTGTGTCAGATGTTTAGTTACTCCTCGGCCTCCTTTAGCAGTAATGATATCTGTAACAAATGTAGCATATTTGCAGCTCTGGAGGCCAGGATTACTGAACTGGAGACTCGGCTTTGCACCCTGCTCTCACCCTTAGCTAGCCAGGCCCCTGTAGCTGGTGCAGCCGAAGATAGCGTAGGCCCCGCTAGCTGTTCCCTGGCAGATCCCAAGCAGCTGGGGAAAGACGGCTGGGTAACGGTGAGGAGGAAGCGTAGTCCTAAACAGAAGCCCCAGGTACACCACCAACCCGTTCATGTGTCTAACCGTTTTTCCCCACTCGGTGACACACCCGCTGGGGGTCAAACTCTGGTAATTGGTGATTCTGTTCTCAGACATGTGAAGCTAGAGACACCGGCAACCATAGTCAATTGTCTTCCAGGGGCCAGAGCAGGCGACATTGAAGGAAATTTAAAACTGCTGGCTAAGGGTAAACGTAAATTCAATAAAATCATAATTCACGTCGGCAGTAATGACACCCGGTTACGCCAATCGGAGGTCACTAAAATCAATATTGAATCGGTGTGCAACTTTGCCAAAACAATGTCGGACTCTGTAGTTTTCTCTGGTCCCCTCCCCAATCAGACCAGGAGTGACATGTTTAGCCGCATGTTCTCCTTAAATTGCTGGCTGTCTGAGTGGTGTCCCAGAAACGATGTGGGCTTCATAGATAATTGGCAAACCTTCTGGAGGAAACCTGGTCTTGTTAGGAGAGATGGCATCCATCCCACTTTGGATGGAGCAGCTCTCATTTCTAGAAATATCAACAAATTTATTAAACCCCTCAAAACATGACTATCCAGAGTTGGGACCAGGAAGCAGAGTTGCAGTCTTACACGCCTCTCTGCAGCTTCTCTCCTCCTGCTACCCCCCCAAAAACCCATCTCCATAGAGACTGTGTCTGCTTCCAAAAAGACAAAAAACAAACTAAAAACCAGCAACAAACAACTTAAACATTTACAAAGAAAGAACAATACAGTATCCACATCTGAACCAAAGAGTAAAACAGTGAAATGTGGATTATTAAATATTAGGTCTCTCTCCTCCAAGTCTCTGTTAGTACATGACTTAATAATTGATCAACAAATTGATTTACTCTGCCTTACAGAAACCTGGTTGCAGCAGGATGATTATGTTAGTTTAAATGAATCAACACCCCCGAGTCATTCTAACTACCAGAAATCTCGAAGCACAGGTCGAGGGGGCGGTGTGGCAGCAATTTTTCACACCAGTCTATTAATTAATGAAAGACCAAGACAGACTGTTAATTCATTTGAAAGCCTGGTGCTTAACATTGTCCACCCCAGCTGTGAAACTCAGAAACCAGTCTTACTTGTTATTATCTATCGTCCACCTGGGCCTTACACAGAGTTTCTGTCTGATTTCTCAGACTTTATATCTAATTTAGTTCTGAGCTCAGATAAAATAATTATTGTGGGTGATTTTAACATCCATGTTGATGCTAAAAATGACAGCCTCAACATGGCATTTAATCTGTTGTTAGACTCAATTGGTTTCTCTCGAAATGTAAAAGAACCCACCCACCACTTTAATCACACTCTAGATCTTGTTTTAACATATGGCATAGAAACTGAACATTTAACAGTGTTTCCTGAAAACCCTCTCCTGTCTGATCATTTCTTGATAACATTTACATTTACAATAATTGATTACGCAGCAGTGGAGAGTAGACTTTATCAAAGTAGATGTCTTTCTGAAAGCGCTGTAACTAAGTTTAAGAATATAATCCAGCCACTGTTATCATCATCAATGCCCTGTACCAACACAGAGCAGAGCAGCTATCTGAACGCTACCCCAACAGAGGTCGATTATCTTGTTAATACTTTCACCTCCTCACTACGTACGACTCTGGATACTGTAGCTCCAGTGAAAACTAAGGTCTCTAATCAGAAGTACCTGACCCCGTGGTATAATTCTCAAACACGTACCCTAAAGCAGATGACTCGTAATCTGGAGAGGAAATGGCGTGTCACAAATTTAGAGGATCATCATTTAGCCTGGAGAAATAGTTTGTTGCTTTATAAGAAAGCCCTCCGCAAAGCCAGAACAGCTTACTACTCATCACTGATTGAAGAAAATAAGAACAACCCCAGGTTTCTCTTCAGCACTGTAGCCAGGCTGACAAAAAGTCAGAGCTCTTTTGAGCCAACCATCCCTTTAATGTTAACTAGTGATGACTTCATGAACTTCTTCACAAATAAAATTTTTATCATTAGAGAAAAAATTACCAATAATCATCCCACAGATGTAATATTATCTACAGCTACTCTTAGTACCATTGATGTTAAGTTAGACTCTTTTTCTCCAATCGATCTTTCTGAGTTAACTTCAATAATTACTTCCTCCAAACCATCAACGTGTCTTTTAGACCCCATTCCTACAAAACTGCTCAAAGAAGTCCTGCCATTGATTAATTCTTCGATCTTATATATGATCAACCTATCTCTAATAATCGGCTATGTACCACAGGCCTTCAAGGTGGCTGCAGTTAAACCTTTACTCAAAAAGCCATCTCTAGACCCAGCAGTCTTAGCTAATTATAGGCCAATCTCCAACCTTCCTTTCATATCAAAAATCCTTGAAAGAGTAGTTGTCAAACAGCTAACAGATCATCTGCAGAGGAATGGTTTATTTGAAGAGTTTCAGTCAGGTTTCAGAGCTCATCACAGCACAGAAACAGCTTTAGTGAAGGTTACAAATGATCTTCTTATGGCCTCTGACAGTGGACTCATCTCTGTGCTTGTCCTTCTTGACCTTAGTGCAGCATTCGATACTGTTGACCATAATATCCTATTAGAGCGATTAGAACATGCTGTAGGTATTACAGGTACTGCACTGCAGTGGTTTGTATCATATCTATCTAATAGACTCCAATTTGTGCATGTAAATGGAGAGTCCTCTTCACACACTGAGGTTAATTATGGAGTTCCACAGGGTTCAGTGCTAGGACCAATTCTGTTTACATTATACATGCTTCCCCTAGGCAGCATCATTAGAAGACATAGCATACATTTTCACTGCTATGCAGATGACACCCAGCTCTATCTGTCCATGAAGCCAGATAACACACACCAATTAGTTAAACTGCAGGAATGTCTTAAAGACATAAAGACTTGGATTCAATTCAGTTCAATTCAATTTTATTTATATAGCGCCAAATCACAACAAATGTCGCCTCAAGGCGCTTCATAGATACAGAGAAAAGCCCAACAATCATATGACCCCCTATGAGCAAGCACTTTGGCGACAGTGGGAAGGAAAAACTCCCTTTTAACAGGAAGAAACCTCCGGCAGAACCAGGCTCAGGGAGGGGCGGCCATCTGCTGCGACCGGTTGGGGTGAGAGAAGGAAGACAGGATAAAAGACATGCTGTGGAAGAGAGACAGAGATTAATAACAGATACGATTCAATACAGAGAGGTCTGTTAACACATAGTGAGTGAGAAAGGTGACTGGAAAGGAAAAACTCAATGCATCATGGGAATCCCCCGGCAGCCTACATCTATTGCAGCATAACTAAGGGAGGATTCAGGGTCACCTGGTCCAGCCCTAACTATATGCTTTAGCAAAAAGGAAAGTTTTAAGCCTAATCTTAAAAGTAGAGATAGTGTCTGTCTCCCGAATCCAAACTGGAAGCTGGTTCCACAGAAGAGGGGCCTGAAAACTGAAGGCTCTCCCTCCCATTCTACTTTTAAATACTCTAGGAACAACAAGTAGGCCTGCAGAGCAGGAGCGAAGTGCTCTAATAGGGCGATATGGTACTACAAGGTCATTAAGATAAGATGGGGCCTGATTATTTAAGACCTTGTATGTGAGGAGCAAGATTTTGAATTCAATTCTGGATTTAACAGGAAGCCAATGAAGGGAAGCCAAAACAGGAGAAATATGCTCTCTCTTTCTAGTCCCTGTCAGTACTCTTGCTGCAGCATTTTGGATTAACTGAAGGCTTTTCAGTGAGTTTTTTGGACATCCTGATAATAATGAATTGCAGTAGTCCAGCCTGGAAGTAATAAATGCATGAACTAGTTTTTCAGCGTCACTCTGAGACAGGATATTTCTAATTTTAGAGATGTTGCGCAAATGGAAGAACGCAGTCTTACATATTTGTTTAATATGTGCGTTGAAGGACATATCCTGGTCAAAAATGACTCCAAGGTTCCTCACAGTGTTACTGGAGGCCAAGGTAATGCCATCCAGAGTAAGAATCTGGTTAGATACCATATTTCTAAGCTTTTCAGCGCCGAGTACAATGACCTCAGTTTTATCTGAGTTAAGAAGCAGAAAGTTAGTGGATGGCCACTAACTTTCTGCTTCTCATCTTAATGACCTTGTAGTACCATATCACCCTATTAGAGCACTTCGCTCCTGCTCTGCAGGCCTACTTGTTGTTCCTAGAGTATTTAAAAGTAGAATGGGAGGGAGAGCCTTCAGTTTTCAGGCCCCTCTTCTGTGGAACCAGCTTCCAGTTTGGATTCGGGAGACAGACACTATCTCTACTTTTAAGATTAGGCTTAAAACTTTCCTTTTTGCTAAAGCATATAGTTAGGGCTGGACCAGGTGACCCTGAATCCTCCCTTAGTTATGCTGCAATAGATGTAGGCTGCCGGGGGATTCCCATGATGCATTGAGTTTTTCCTTTCCAGTCACCTTTCTCACTCACTATGTGTTAACAGACCTCTCTGTATTGAATCGTATCTGTTATTAATCTCTGTCTCTCTTCCACAGCATGTCTTTTATCCTGTCTTCCTTCTCTCACCCCAACCGGTCGCAGCAGATGGCCGCCCCTCCCTGAGCCTGGTTCTGCCGGAGGTTTCTTCCTGTTAAAAGGGAGTTTTTCCTTCCCACTGTCGCCAAAGTGCTTGCTCATAGGGGGTCATATGATTGTTGGGCTTTTCTCTGTATCTATGAAGCGCCTTGAGGCGACATTTGTTGTGATTTGGCGCTATATAAATAAAATTGAATTGAATTGAATTCAAACACTTATAGCATGCTGGTCCACTGAGATGGGATGAGATAACTCACATCTGGAGCCACAAGCAGTGTCTCCATTCACTTTCACCTGAGTCACCGAGCTGCCAAGAGGATAAAAAACCCTTGCTTGACTCAGAAGCTGTAAAGCTAATACTACTTCACAAAGCCTGCTACACTGGGCCTCTTTCCTTATTCATTGCTCAGTAAGTGCACAGTGGCTCAGTTAACAAGATGCAGAAAGGGAACACTGAAACTGACCAAAACCACAGGATTGCAGAACGTCTGTAAAGTCTTTCCTATCAAAACTGAAATGGAATTCCAAAGTAGCTGAGGGTGATGATAACGTGTTTATTGAACCAAACTGTTTTCGTGTAGGTCGCTTTTCACAGATGGCGCATATGAAAAAAGTTGTGATTTAGGAGAAAGTTCTCCATTATAACTGACACATCCAAGCCTCCCAGAGGAGACATTAGCAGTGCGATTCGCTATGTGGGGGCCAACAGGCGTGAGAAATGGATGAGCGACAGGGTTTGATGGAGAGTATACACACACACACACAAACACACATAAACGCAGTACACATGGTTGAGATTCCTCAGCAGGTTCCCTCCCTCTCTTCACATGTTGCTGGGGGATAAGGAACTCTCTTCCTCCAGCCTGAGGACTTACAGCGGCCACTTTTCACAAAACTTTTCCAATGACTAATTATAGTGTCAGGCTATCTGCACCCATTCCTGCACCCTACTGTTCCAGAAAACTCCCTGTCCTTTGCCTGTAGCGAGGAAAACGTTACTCTTCCTCTATGCAGGAAACAAGTCAAAGACTCACGTCTTCCGTTTTTACTTTATTTTAATGGACGCCTCTGCGGGAGTGGAGCTGGAGCCGACAGCATGAGAAGCACTTCCCATAATGTTCCACAAGGCCCATTGCACTTAAAAAAAACAATTTACCTGTGTGTTCCCCTTTGAGGGGATGTTATGTGGACAATGCATTACGTCTACATTGCAGAGTAGAAATTTTCGAGAAATAGCCGTGGACCTAAAAAAGACACATGAAGGTACAGAGCTGAAGAGGAGTGAGTGGGAGAGGTGTGTCTAATGAGTGTATCAAACCGAAACCACCCAAGCACAGTTGAGTATTAAGTCAATTTGGGGTGAGGGAAATGTGACACGGTGTTATTTTTGCTGAGCTCCAATGGGAGCGCCCGAAAGAGGTAAGAGGACTGAGCGAAGAAGTTGAGCCAAGAGGACTAAAAGTGTTTGTTGTTTTTCTTCATGTAGAGCCGAGTGGAATCTAACTTCTCTGTGCTGTTGTGTTCTCCGCAATGGTGGAGGTCCGCAGCAGAAAGTCACTCAAAAACGAAGTTAAAGGTTCAATCTGCGACTCTCCGCAGCCCGTCTCTACCCCAGTATTTTGTCTCTGGCACTGCACGCTGCGGGACGAAGGGTATCATCTGTGTCAGACTCATAATTCAATTTGTCTGGATGACTGCTTAGCTGCAGCAGTTTGAGTACATGTAAACAGTGTGATACAGGGCAGGGGCGTTCAAATCTAGATGCTGTACTGTGGATCGAACTCCAGCCGATTAGCCCTGCTTCCAATCAGCAGCGTGCTGACCTACTGTTCTCGCAGTGCTCGACACGTTTCACCGACTTCCAGCAACTCATTTATTAACATTATCAGCAATTGCCCAGTTCAGCGCAAGTCCATCGATGCAGACTGGAGGCAGCACGCAGGGTCAAACACAGTGCAACACAGCTGAATCATTCTTCCAGAGTTTACTCCAAGCCAAAAGACTCGGGCTGCTGAATACAGATGTAGCTGTAGTAAAACTCTGCTGCTCAAACTGCTCCAATCTCGAAATGAGCTGGTCAACAACAGCTTTTCAAAGGGACCAGCAGTATAATATAGCACCGTGTAGCTACAACACCGTGGACAACATCATGTACAAGCACTCCAGCTGCCAACCTCACTTTACCTCCTAACTTTAATCACTGTGATATATTAACCACAACCTGTCAGCACCAGAGGTCATTAAATCAGCAAATTAATGCAATAAGCAGTACATATGTCCAAGCTAACAAATGTCACATCACCAACTCTAATGTAAATGCTTTGAGGAGGTACAGTATTCTTATTAGTATGCATTAGTATACATCTAGGTGCTTCAGTGCAAGTTTATGTGCTCCACGGGGGAACGTGGGGAGTGTTTCTCACTCTAACATGATAGAGAGAAGCATAATTACAGATGATTTCAACCATCAGTTTTTGACTGTTTTGCCAGAAAAGAGCATATCTGAATGAGAGGGAGACACATTACTTTATCGGCAGTAGCAAGTTAGGTTAGCAAGCTCCTTCCTTTAAGACGGGTGCAATGCAGAGACACAAACATCTGCTAATTAGTGCTGCAGTGATGTACCACAGAAAAGATATATGTGTTGTCAGATACCATTATAAATACTCCAAAAAGAATCAACTCAATACTCAGTTGAGACATCCAGTTCGGTCTATTAGTAGAGGGGAGACCTAGCGGACAGCTATCAGCAGTGTTGGGGAGTAACGGAATACATGTACCGCCATTACGTATTTAAAATACAAAATATGAGTAACTGTATTCCGTGACAGTTACCGTTTAAAAAGGTGGTATTTAGAATACAGTTACTTTGTTGAAATAAATGGATTACACGGCGGTACTTCCCTGTTTCATATTGTGGCGGGTCAGGCCTGTTTGGGTTTTGTTTGACAGCTATGTTCTGTTGTTCCAGGTGGCAGCGTTGCGGTTGCCATGGTTACAGGGTGACGCTCTCTCTCTGCGTGTTTCCTGGGTGAGAGAGGCCTTTTTGTTGTTGTTGTGCTAAGCTAATAGGCAGAATACTACCGGTATAGCTCTAAAGAATGTAGCATCATAGGCAGTGTAGTCCGTGCTGCAGGGAGAATGGACTGCCATACACGTTATGTGTCTGTGAGCGCGAGGTGGGAGAAAAAGGAGAGTCGAAAAGTACGAGTTGTCATCGAGCAAAAGCTGGAAGCATGTAAATATAATAATAACCACTGCAGCCAAGAAGAGTGCCTGACGAGCCCAGTTGTAAGTAAGCTATTAAGACTCGACTGTACACCGTGTTCGTGTTTTCCTCCGAAACAATAAGTTCTGTTGGAGCAGCCTTTCAACGCCTCTCCCTGTCTCTCGCAAGCAAAGTTGACCCAGACAACAAAGTAAAGCTATTTTTCAGCTACGAGCCCGACACGGAACCGTATTAGTCAGAGGTCCCTTTACTACGGTTCGGAGCCGTGGACCTTCAGTAATAGTAATAAATCACACAGCAATAGTACATTCATGTAGTTGTAAACAGCATGATAATATGTTAAGTAATTCAAAGTATTCAGAATACGTTACTCTCATTGAGTAATGTATCGGAATACGTTACAGAATACATTTTAGGGCATGTATTCTGTAATGGAATACATTTTAAAAGTAACCTTCCCAACACTGGCTATCAGCTACAGCCGCCCATATTAGTATGCATGTCAATCAAATAGAAAAAAAGAGAAAAAAACATACATAGCTCTGTGTAGTCAATATAAAGGGGGCAATATACTATAAAGGCCAAAACATTTCTTTTCATCGAGCTGTAGTAATTGCTGAAGTTGGGCCATTTATTGTGGGAGTCCATGGCGATCAACTCAAGTGACCAGTCTAGGAATTGCAGTTTTTCTCATTAATTAATTAATAGATTTTCAGCCCTGTGGATTGCTGCTTGGATTACACATATCATGTGATAACCACAATACAAGAAAACTGTGTTTGAGGCTTGCTGCAGTCACTTCCCATTCATTTTAAGGCAGAGACATTCCACTGGTTAAGGTTTGGCATGATGACTGATTGGACAAAGCTGGTCTTTCAGGTGGTGGTGATAGTTGGCAAATACAACCATTTGGTACAGGATATCTTAACATTCAAAAATTGAGCCTTCAGGTTTTTCTTTAATAGTTGCAGAAAATGATGTCAGAAACTCCTAGCATCACTTGTGAATCACCTGAAGAAACCGTAAATAAAAATAAATAAACCGCCTTAACGGAAGTTATATCCAGTTCCCCGTGTAAGCTCTGAAGTCACACATACTTCTTTGTCTGGGATCTCAGCCAAACTCTGTGCTGTTTTCTTCTGCTTTTGGCCTTTTCCATACAAATTTCACTGCATCTAAACATTACAAGCTGTTTCCGCCTGTGAAAGCCTACAAATCGGTTCAAGCTGGTAGAAAAAGTGTTCAATTTGTCAACTTTATATATGTTTCAGGAAGTCTTGAGCCATGTACCAAACGTTTTAAAAAAAAAACAACACAGTGAGACCTCAGAGCTCAGTCTGATTAAAATTTCACACATGAAAATCACAAAGTCACCACTGCCCACACACTTCGAGTCACAGGGTGGAAAGATCCCTCATTAAGAAAAGATTGATTTTTGTAAAACCTTTGCCAACAAAACTGGACAACTAAATAATTGTCACTTTTTAGGCGTAGTCTAATAAAACCTCTGAACCACAAAGCCCCCACCCTCCAGCTCCTCTTCCACTCTGCAGTTGTTAAAGGCATGTCTGGACTAGCAACAGCCTGCCCACACATGCCTGGGATGGAGGGATGCTGCAGTAAGGCCATGTGTTCAGACTGACAGTAGTGCAGGAAAATACACAGCTCATTTTTTCATTTAAATGCATAACAGTACAAAAAGATGAAAAGAGAGAGAAATCCTTTTGCTACAATTCAATCAAGCATCAGCTAGCAGAGTTTGCAAAGTTAGCCTGATCAACACTAGACACACAAGCAGCTTGTGTTGGTGCATTACTTCCTAATATGAAGTGTATTTACTAGTTCTCCTGTTTACCTCACAGGCATTTTTCTGTTAACTCTGACTTTTTACAGCGAATCAGAGGACACGCGTGTGAAGACATAGTAATGACATTGTTATGTTACCCTTTTAACCGACTGAAAAGGATAGGACAGTTTTAGATGTGTGTCGTGCTGCATGATTAGGCACCAGCTGCAGAAATATCAAGGGTAGCAGTGTTTCTTATTTGTGACAACAGACAGAGTGTAGCAGAAACCAAGTCTGGTGTTAATTTTTCAGACTAAATATATTGAATTCTGAAAAGGAAAATGATCAATGGCAAATCAAACCAAAGACACCAGAGAAGTGTGCAGAAAGTCTCCGTTCCTCTAACAGCCACTTGAAGCTGAAGAGTCAACCCTCATAGACTCCCAGGTTAAGTGTTCAACTTTACAGCAACTAAAAAATGTTTACAGGCTAGTACAAAAATATTTATTGGCATTTCCGGACAGTTTCCCCCTTCATAACAAGTGTGTGTGGGTGAATGAATAACAAACATACCAAACATAAATTGAAGTTTTCACAGTGCAGTTAAATATGAATTCTATACAATGATGAAAAATTATGCTAATTTGTGCACAGGGCAATGTGATGTGAATGGGGCAAATGTGTATGCAATAAAATGGTGCGCTGTCACAAAAGACCAAAAAAAGGAAGATTAAAAAGAACAAATATGTATATGTTACTGTAACTTGATTCCAGCTGTTGGTATCCTGTTAACTGTTTGCAAGTAACAAAATGGTTCAAAAACACTAAATGCATTCATGTAAGTAACCTGATAAAAGCTTTGCTTTTATGGGAGTGTTATATTTTTCATTTTCCATGTGAGTCTTAGGCTACGTCCACACGTACCCGGGTATTTTTGAAAACGAAGATTTTTCTATGCGTTTGCACCTTTCGTCCACACGTAAACGGCGTTTTTGGTCACTGAAAACGGAGATTTTTAAAAACTCCGGCCAGGGTGGATATTTTTGAAAACTCTGTTTTTGCATTTACGTGTAGACGAGAAAAACGGAGAAAACGCAGCGTCAAAGGGGTGCACATTTTTTGACGTCACACTGTGCGCCACGTTATTGTTTCGGTGAAATGAATTTTTACAATACTATTACTGTTAATTGTACTCCCTGCAGTGTTTAAATGCTTACATATACACACACAGTTACTGTCCCTCCACACATACGACTCTGTTCTGCTTCTATGCCCCAACTTTGTTTACTTTTTCCCACCGAGACTTCTAGACTTGTGATTGGCCAACATTTCTGCACGGTTAGGAATATATCGCCACCTGCTGCTTTGGCATGTTCCTAGCAGCGTTTTCCTTCATTTCTGCGTTTACGTGTGGACGGGATTATTTTTTAAAACGAAAACGGAAAATCTCGTAGCCTTGATATGGTCCGAGTCATTTAAAAATGTACCATCAGAAGATGTACATGAGGCTTGGTGCAGATTTTCACATACTTTCCAGTGTTCCTGCTCACACGGACCTGCATATATAATAACTACATTACAAAGGGTCCAAATCTGTGTGCGCCCCCTGCAGCAGAATTAGAACAGAAAGGTGTTGTCTACAGCTGCTGGTAGGCATGTCTACAAAGGAGTGTAATCCCAAGCTTAAACAGCACACACCCTCAGACACGAGTCTGTGTCCCCTCTGAATGTTAGAACAGCAGTTTGGACCCATAATGATACACTGCACATTAAAAAGCAACCTAACTGCTAACACTGGTCCAGGACGCAGTGCAAACCTACTCAAAGCTTGCAGCAGTAATGCAGTACATTACTGGAGCTTTACTGGATAGTAAGATATGCACTACTTACCTTTGGCTCACCAGTGCAGTGAAGTGTATGCTGATTAGAGCACAAATCAAGCAGCGGTGTTTAAGATTTCATGTTGCAGGGCAGATCTGGGGCTGCTTGGCTGGCTCTGTTTTTGCTCTTTGTATGTGCACAACCTATGATCTCAAGCCAGCAAACAACTATGTAACCAGCCACTTCCACCACCTCTTTCCTGCTCTGCAAACAGCTGATTATCAGCAGTCCAGATGCACCTCAGGGACAACGGTGGGATTCAGGGACACAAGGGAGCTGTGGAGGATCCAGCCAAATTGTCAATAACATATAATGTGGGTAATTAAAGGTATTAGTTTCACACAAATGTAGTGGGCCCACCCAGCAACTGGAACTGTGTCAGATGTGATGCACAGGACCTGCTTTAGTGCCATCAGAAGAAGAATAGTGGGACATATACATCAGGGTACTTTGCCAGCATTCCACTTTTACTTGCTCCTTTTGCCATCCAAGAAAACCCTTCAAACTCTGACTAGACTGCGCCATAAAATGTGAAGCGAGGAGGACCACCAACATAGTGAAACCCTTTGGAGGGCTGGGTCGCTGGTAGTTTTTTACCCCAACCTCCCACAGTTAGTGGATATTGCAGAGTTTTACAGTCCGGCCACATTAACCTTGTTGATGTCTGAGGAAATGAGACAAAGTAAAGCACAACTATGGAAATATTGATCCCAGTGGTTTGGTGTAGAGGTCAACACTGAGGTACATTTTGTGATACTGCTTCTTCCTGGACAGTATTGTAGCTGTTTTTTATGTCAGACACTGACACATGCTTGGATATCCGAAAAGTAATAATTAAATCAAAGAAGAAAAAAACACCACCAAAAACTTTAAGGTTCTTACAAACATCCGCTGGTGATGTGACATTCATGTTTTGTTTTTTTATCTTGCTGGCTAAAACTAAAACATTAGATAGAGACCACCATATGACCCTGAAGCAAATGACAAGATGTGTGACTTTTCCATGCTGCATGTCCTCCTTTTAGACGTGTCATTCAGGGTCAGTGTCTTTGGGACTGTGAGTGGTTTCGGCCACCAAGTCTTCAGTAGTTCTACCCATACATCGCAATTCTCACGCCTTATCTGCAACCGGTACAAGTCCCATTCATTTTCTGAAATCTCCATTCCTGGTGCAGTCCCATAGGAGGCCTATTATCCATAGAAGCGTGCACATTTTCCACATTCAGTGGAAAGCATGTTTGTGCTTCATTCTAGCTGTCCAGGATGCCATGGAGGGCTGCTGGGAACATGATTTTCTTTCAAACCTTCAGTTTCAGGCCAATTGCAAAGGATGTCCACACTGTGTTCACCCAGGTGCTTATATTGTGGATGGTGTCACCATCACTGGAAATGATGAATCCAGGATATTTGAACTCTATCACTCTGTTCTTCATGGCTTGTTTATTGGTAGTTATTGCCCCATTGACTTAAAATGTTCACAACACTGTCTCTGAAGTTGTCAGTGACCACGACAACACCATTGTGATTTGATTGATCACCCCTGTAAAACAGCTTGAATTGGCTCGCTGACTTTCCTCACAGCAGCCTATAGTGATGAACTGTAAGTACCATCAGCTACGTAAAAAGCTTTTTATGCTCTTTCAGCTCATTGTTTCACTTCTTATCTTTCTACTAACAAGCCTCTGATAAATCCACTGTACCCTCACTATGCACCACTAAGCAGCAGAGGGGCATGGCCAGTGTTGGGAAGGTTACTTTTAAAATGTTTTCCATTACAGAATACAGAATACATGCCCCAAAATGTATTCTGTAACATATTCCATTACGTTACTCAATGAGAGTAACGTATTCTGAATACTTTGGATTACTTAATATATTATCATGCTGTTTACAACTACATGAATGTACTATTGCTGTGATTTATTACTGTTACTGAAGGTCCGCGGCTCCGAACCGTAGTAAAGGGACCTCTGGCTAATACGGTGGGTTCTGTGTCGGGCTTGTAGCCGAAAACTAGCTTTACTTTGTTGTCTGGGTCAACTTTGCTAGCGAGAGACAGAGAGAGGCGTTGAAAGGCTGCTCCAACGGAACTTATTGTTTTTGGAGGAAAACACGAACACGGTGTACAGTCGAGTCTTAATAGCTTACTTACAACTGGGCTCGTCAGGCTCTCTTCTTGGCTGCAGTGGTTATTATTATATTTACATGCTTCCAGCTCCCGTTTTTGCTCGATGACAGCTCGTACTTTGCCTTTTTCTTCCTCCCTCGCTCACAGACACATAACGTGTATGGCAGTCCATTCTCCCTGCAGCACGGACTACACTGCCTATGATGCTACATTTAGAGCTATACCTGTAGCATTCTGCCTATTAGCTTAGCACAACAACAACAAAAAGGCCTCTCTCACCCAGGAAACGCACAGAGAGAGAGCGTCACCCTGTAACCATGGCAACCGTAACGCTGCCACCTGGTACAACAGAACGTAGCTGTCAAACAAAACCCAAACAGTCCTGACCCGCAACAATATGAAACAGGGAAGTACCGCCGTGTAATCCGTTTATTTCAACAAAGTAACTGTATTCTAAATACCACCTTTTAAACGGTAACTGTAACGGAATACAGTTACTCATATTTTGTATTTTAAATACGTAACGGCGGTACATGTATTCCGTTACTCCCCAACACTGGGCATGGCTAGTTGATATATAGCTGGTAAACAAAGTGAAATACTGAGGTACAGTGGAGACACGAATCTGGAACTCAATGCATATCTTGGGTGGTGAAATAACAGAACCACTACTTTTAAGTCAATATACATTTAGCCAGGACCACTCTAGTCAATTGGAGACTAGTATTTCCATCTACAGTAATTGTTTTCTTTTGATAGCATGGCTCTGCTCAAGGACCTCCCTGCCCTGCAACAAGCATATATGAAAAGAATAAGGCTGTGAGAGCAACAGTAAGACCTGAATATATAACACAGTACACATCAGTAACATGAGTAATTGATTAAGTCAGATACAGAGCATTGAGTTGGGGTGAAGGTGGACTGCAAAGTGGCTTGCAGAAGCGAAGCAATTTTATAGAGGCTAAAGCAGTTGTACTAATGTTGTGTCAAAAAAAATGTAATTCATTATTTTTAAAATTCAATAAAATTAATTTCAAGCAGTAAAAAACGTAAATTAAAACAATCCAAAAGAAATTGTTACTGATAAGTCAGGAGATTGCTGCTTAGGACATCAGTGTTCCGGTACTCCTAGGTACTTTTTTCAGGGATCTTCCTAAACTCACACTAAAGTTGTTCCTTTCTCCCATGACTCTTCTTTCCCCTCCCCATCTTTATCTCACATCCAGATGTCAGTGCCATTTCTTGATTTCTAGGCAAACTGTGATTTCTGCTGCATCTCTGCTGCCTCTGGACAGTGTCTCTGGTGGGAGTCAAGCCCCATCCTGTCTCTGTGGGAACCCAGCAATTGGCGATCCGCATTCCAGGAGATAACTTCATGGGAAAACCGATAGCAGGTCTTTGTGATACAACTCCAAAACAAGTGTGATAACATATTGTAAATACAAGACTTCAAGACAGCTTGATTCCATCAACATGCATTTTTTTTACACTGACAGCCTCTCTGAAGAGGTACAGTAACCCAGGCATCCATCATAATTACAGCGCAAGCTTTTAAGTTTACACCCACGTGCTGATTGTTTATAGAGCAAAGGCATTCCATTTGTCATGTCGGTTTAATAGGCTAGCATGTAGGTCGGAGAAGGCAGCGTGTTGTTTTTTGGCTGATGCAGTAATCGCCTTTCTTGGAATACACTTCCAAACATTACTCATACGCAGACTGACTTCAGGAGTTCACGATAAGTGCCGAGGCCAAGTTGGCAACAATTTGGTAAGGAAAAAAAAGTATTTCCGTAAACAGCTTACCAGTCCCCAAAAAGCCAATGGGTGGGCGGGGGCTGGATCATCCGCAGCTCCACTAAATTATGAAATGAAGGGAGTTTGTTGTCCCCGAGGTGGAGAGGAAATTGCACTAATAAACTGCTCTGGGACAAACAGAGCCGAGTCATGCCTCAAATGCAGCATGCTGGAGTAAACAATAAAGTGCATCTCAGGGTAGCAATCTGAGGTGCAGTGTTTGGTCTAGCTGTAGCGCGAGCTTGAGTGTGTGTCTGTCTAACAAGCAGTCAGGGAGTCTGTCATCTGAATGGGGCTCTGTCTCGCTTCTCTGGGGGTTGAATGAAAGTCAGATATAAGTGAAGGTAGAGGTTGGGGGTTAATCTCCTAGGGCCAGGTGGTCACTTTTACGGGTCAAGGCTCAGAGTCTCTCCAGGCCTCAGGGGTGGTGGTGGTGGTGAGGAAGGACTCAGAGGGATCAGGGTCAATGGTTTGCATGCTTGTGCAATGCTGCACTTTAATCTGGGCATTAAAAAAAACAAACAAACAAGAGCTCAAGAGAGAAATCCTTTTTCAATGCATTTTGTGCACTACAGATTTTAGGCAGAATCCTCCCCAGTGCAGATAAGAGAAAAAAGCTTAAATGGCAGCAGACTATACCTCCAAATTAAACCTGCCATCAGAGAGTTACATGTAGGAAACTAAATGCAGAGAGTGACATGGAAGGATATCATTAAGATGTGATTACACAGAGAAGGTATGGCAACCCCACACCTCCCCTGCAAACACACAGCAACCCCAGCCTCCACACACACACACACACACAGCCTCCACCATTGGTCTGAATCTACACATTGCTCACACATGCTTCTGGTTCCTGGCAGCCCGCCACTCGCCTCTCTCTCTTTCCCTAGCACAGGAAGCCCAGCAGGCAGGCCAGAGGAGAAGCCTGGCGAGTGCCTGCCGAGGCAGTCAGAGAGCACGGATCAGCAGAGCCAGTCTGGACAAAACCAGGGAAGTAACTCTGGCCTCCAAAAATCAACAATGTTTCGCACTGCATCAGTCACAGAAGCTTCTGGGCCAGACTGTGAACAGTTGCCACATAACAAGATGAATTGTAGGGTCCAGGGAGGCAGAGTGCACGAAGACAAAAGTTCAGATTTGGGGAATGTTAGTTTTAGAAGTGGATGGAAATATTTGAGTGTTTAAGAGTCCCTTATTCCCCAAACCCCATGGTTCCACTAAATCCAGTTACTTCTCCTCTGTCTGCTTGACCCATGCAATCTATCAATTTGTTCATTCAGTAACATACAAATGAAGCCTTCAGTTTTAAACCTGAGAAAATGAGCAATTCTTCTTTTAGGGCAGAATAGGCTTACAAGGATTTGCAATTCAGACCAAGTCAGGTTTACTTATGGTATCTGAGCATTAAACTGTTGAAGGAAAGTAAGAAAAATACAATAACAAACAAGTTGTGACACATCTTAAAGCAGAATGCAATGATTTAAAAAGTTCACAACAACAATTGTTTCAAGGCACTTCACACTGTAAAGTCCTAACAGAGTCTGAGAACCCCTCAGATATGATCACCTATCAATGAGCACGGCCTTTTAATGGGAAGAAACCTCTGGCAGAACCAGACTCAGGGAGGGGCGGCCATCTGCCTCGACGCATTTAGGGGTGAGAGGAAAGAGAAGCAAAAAGGGAAACCATAGAAATACAGGACAGGACACACACTGTGGGAGAGAGAAGACAAAATTTAATGATGTGTGGCAGTGGTGTATAAACACATGGGGAGTGAAAAGATGTAAGTGCAGAAGAAATACTAATAGTGCATCATAGGAAGTCTGTCAGCAGGCTGAGCCTACAGCAGCAAAAGTAAGGAATGCCTCGGGGCCACCTGATTAAGCTTCAACTGAAAGCTTTATCAAAAAAAGAAAAGCCCGAGCCTAATCGTCTCTCTCTGCTTTTAGGAGCCTAATCTTAAAAGTAGACAGGGTATCAGTCCCAAATCCAATCTGGGAGCTGGTTCCACAGCAGAGGCCTCTGCCTCCCATTCTACTTTTAGAAACTCTAAGGACCACAAAAAACCCACAGCCTGAAAGCAAAGTGCTCTATTAGAGTAATATGCTGCAAGATATTTAAAATACTGTATGATGAGGATGATTATTTAGGAATTTGTATGTGAGAAGAAGGATTTTAAATCGAATTCTCCATTTTTGTCCCTCCATTCTCCTTGTTTCCTAGTTCCTCTCAGTACAATTGATGCCATCAATTAAATTTCCAGATGCAGCATGCTTTAAAAGTGTCACAACCTGCCAAAGACCAACTAATAGTAAAAAATAAAAAATAAATTAAAAACTTGCACATCAACTTAGTGAAACATTCAGCATCTTAAAATCCAGATGTTTCCCTCAGGAGTTGGTCACAATCAAGACAGATTCAATAGATTATGAAAAATAAAGAATGAGCACTGAATTTATCAGAAAATATAACGCAATAATATTGCATAAGATGTGTGTGACAGAACATTAGGCATTCAGGAGTAGACACAGGGTCCTACAACTAGAATAAGATGAGGAGTGGAGGGACAATCCAATGACAATCCTACATAACATGCATTTTTAATGCTGGGAGCAGATCACATTAAAAACTTATGCTCAAGATGAAGCTTTATAAAGTCTTTAAAAATGTACGTCAGCAAGGTGCCGCACTCCGCCCCCTTCCCATCCAATAAAGCTATTTCAGTCTAAAAGTAGGCCATAGTTGCTATAGCTTGACTTGCTTGACTTGCTTTTAATGCAGTCTTAAACTAATGTTAAACTAATCTTACACTAATGTATACCTACATAGTTTTCAGGCATCTGTATTAACTGATGGTCCCACTTTGGAACCAGCTCAACCCTGTAATCAATTGGAATTGACTCTTACAGCAGTACTGCATTTTGTATGTATGCATGCAGATGTTGAAACCAACACCACTGACATTGCATTTTATTTACTAGCAAACCCCTGCTCATAGCATGAGTGATAGGAAACACAGAAATATACTTACATATGCCATGATCATTATAGTATGTGAGTAAACTCAATTGGGTTCTCTTAAAATGTAAATTGGGCCATCCACTGCTCTAATCACTGTGGCTCTTTTGAACTATTATAATTCATTATTCCCAAGTTGTTCCAAAAGTTCCTTTAAAAGACTTTAATTAGTCCAAAATGCCACAGTGAGAGTACTGTTAGGGACTAGAAAGAAAGAGCAGATTTCTCCCACATTAGCTTTGCTAGAATGGGAGACAGAACCTTCAGCTTTTAGGCCACCTTACGTGGAACCAGCTCACACAGTTTGGTTTTGAGAGAGAAGACACAGTCTCTACTTTTAAGACTAGGCTTAAAACTTTTCTGTTTGATAAAACTTATAGTTAGAACCATCCCTTAGTTATGCTCCAATAGGACTCCTGGGGGCTTCCAAAGGTGCAATGACGGTTTCTTCTTTTCCACAGTGTCTTTTATCCTGTCTTTGTCCCTTTACCACCAACTGGTTGTGGCAAATGACTGTCCCTTCCCTGAGCCTGGTTCAGTAGGAGGTTTCTTCCTGTTAAAAGGGATTTTTTTCCCTTCCTACTGTCACCAAATGGTTGCTCTTGATTGTTGGGGGTTTTCTCTGTAATGTTGTAAGGTCTTCCAACTGCAATTTACCGTAGTTTGAAAACCCTACTATAACTGTTGCCTCAGGTGCCTTGAACTGAAAGCTGTTTCAATTTGGCACTAAATTAAACTGACTGAAACTGACAGGGATAATATACCGAACAGGCGCAGTTCAGTGCAAATGACCTATTAGCATTGTTTGGATGTTCTTGTTCTACCTATAAAATTTAAGTACACAATTAAACTTTCTCCTCATCAAGAACAGAAAAAGAGCAGGTTTCACACCCACTACCCATCACACAAACATCCCCCATCCACTTCTCCTCCAGTGATGTCTAAAGCGGTTAATTATATTGACTGTTGAAGAGGGAGATGGCAGTGTCACCTCCATGTTTCTGAGTTCAGGGAGAGGACACAGACTCTCAATGAGCTGCTAGCTGACCCAGACAACCCGCTGTACCGCTGCTCACCTCTCCTTCCTGCAAACAATATATCAGAAGTCTATTTCTTGACTCATCGAGGTTGTAACTGTTTTCCCATTTCCCTGTCTTTCTCACTAACTCTCTCACAGTTTTTTTCTTTTCTTTTTGTAGATATCCTCAATTGACAGAAAAGAGATGGCCAGTTCTTCGTCTGTTTTCCTCCTACTCCAGCGCACACCCTTTGCTTTCATTTGAAGCACAGGGTGGAGAGCAGGAGTTGGCTAGACTTTATGGGTGGGTTTCATGTAACTGAAACTGGTGCAAAGGGCTCAGAGTTGCACTCATTTCAGTTCTGCTAATAGCTCATTGCAGCGTAGTCATGCATTTTCCCTGATACAGATGACAGAAAAACATGACTGACTTCCAAAGTTTTGCTGGACCCTGAGGATCCCATTCCTGTTTGTAATATATATATAAAAGCCAGAAAAGTGTTTTTTATAGATCTGAAATATTTTAGAGCTTTTCCAAGATTATAACCTGGACAAATGGAAACTAGACCAAGGCCTCAGCATAGCCTCTACTTCATATGATACTGATTTGCACAGAGTGAATGCTCTTTTTAGCGGTGCAGCTGGCTTTGTGCCATTAACTGAGAGAGACAAGAAGAAGAAGCTGGTCATTACATTCAATATCAATTAGTGCTTGAAAAGGAGGTTTTCAGATTTTGTGTGTGAGAGAAAAAGAAGCTCTGAAGTCACTTTGGAATAAAGCCTTTTCTGAACATCAGTGTGGTTATTATTCAGGAGAATGGGGATTTTTCTTCCTCTCCTCCCTATTGCAGCACTGAGAATAAGAGACTTGAATGTGTGCTCCCAGTTTTCAAAGTATCAAAGCGTTAGCATAATTACTATTTCAAGTAGAAGAGACCCAACTGTTTCCCCCACTCCTCTCCACAATTTCTCGCGGAAAACTTCAAAGGCCTTTCGTCAGTATTCTTTTTATAACCCAGTTTTTCCTTTGCCAGTTAGACAAAAGGAGCAGACACCAAACCGAGGATGTGAGTACAAAAACAGGCCAGGCGGTCAATCGCCGAGCCACAGATCTAACATCCGTAAGATCCATCACACGGGCCCTGATTGGGTTACTCAGACCCCACAAATTCCCCCCGAGGAGGCCAAGTGAGATGGAAGAGGAGACGATTTAAAAATGTTGTCTTTTCCGTCTTTTATGTAACGGCGGTCACTACTCTGTCGGGAGGGTTGGGAAGCGTATTAAAAGCCATGACTCAGTTCAGATTCAGTCCATCATGTGAAGGGTAACATTTTCTGAACGAGCGAGTTGAGAAAGTGAGATAGCGAGCTGAGGTCAACGGGGCCAAGATAAATGTTCGTCCTCCCATCTTCTCTCAATTCATTCTCGGAGCACGTGGACTTTTAGTGCCAAGGACAGCAGCGTTTATCCCCCTGTCACCTCCCACCCCCTAATCGTTATTTCTCCATCCTGCCTCTCTCGCTGGCACTGCCCGGTAAACACACGCCCGAGCAAACAGAAGCAAGTGTTACCTTCGATTTCTCTCACGGACAACCATCGCCCCCTTCTCCAATCCGATAATAAACCCCACTCCTCCTTTTGCTTAATTGCTTCTGGGCTCATGTCAGAGGCAAGAGTGGAAAATTCCACAGCGGTAAGATAACTTCACTCCTGAGCTGCGTCATTCCAAATTAAAGGCATGTGTGGAATTTCGTGCCAGAGCCCTGGGAAAGAAGTAGATGATGGAAGCAGAGGGTGAAGATGTCACAGCGAATAAAGGAGAAGGAGTGACAAAAAGAAGCAGTTCACCGCCACTTGTCCCTGCGCTCCTGCTTTCCCTCCCTGACTCCTCTCTCACCTCGCCTTCCACCGCTTTCAATCCCCCGGCAAGTTCCTGGAGAATAAAGGCATTATAGAGTCTCAAACCCAACTGCACATGCCCCAAATGCCTATTTAATCAAAAGAAAATAAACGCAGCCAAACGCACACACTGGTGTCTGCATAAGTTAACCTGCCTCGCCGGTCGAAAAATTAAAACCTGCTGTTGGCGTGTGGAGGTTCCTGGCTCGTGTCTCTTTACCCTTACGTCTGCTACCTAAACACAGCAGAGGAAGGCACGCCCTGCTCCGACTTCAACTTTGAGAAAAATGGAACCAAAAGTAAATACCTCCTTCGAATTGCATTTTTAGCATTTAAAATTTAGATTGTGTTACATAATGCTGCCTTGTTTCGCTTTTATGCATTAAGATATTGAAATGTGATTTAAAAAAATCATATTTTTTGGCTGCCTAAAATATGCTAAATGTTTCTCAACACACTTCAGCTTCCCAGCACAAACTGATTTTCCAAAGATTCCTGACTGCTAAATTTGTACAAACCCTCCATCTCTGGCAACAATGACTTCTGGGGCATTCTTTGAACCACAGTGTGCCTCTTGATCCAGAGTTTTTGGGGCTAAATTTTTGTGGAGAACAGCCTCCATCGAGGAAAAAAGCATTAACATCGTGCTGCTCTCTGCCCATATGGCTTCTTCTTCTACTTTGCATTATCCCAGACAGGGCTATCATTTTACCAAAATGAATCCCCTTAGAGGAAGGGTCTGTCTCTTGCGGGCCCCTAGTCAAACTCAAGTCCCTCCTCTTACTTCTTTTCCAAGCCTGTCTCTCCTTTTTTTTCTTCCAGCCACAGTAAACTCATAATGAACTTTCTTCATACAAATGGGAATATGTGTCTTCATTTAAAAGACTACTGGGTCAGAAAGTATAATATTAGATATGCAAAGCGTAAACATCATTATGCTTAAGACTGAAATGACAAATTATAGGAGCTTGACCCTTTGTTGCAGCCTATTGACATTGCTATGGGGCAGGATACAAGAGCAAATCATGCATAAGCTTGATCACTGCTAATAAACCGAGACATGAAAGTATATTGACTTTATTGCAATTTTTAAGCGTTTAGAGTTATTGCTCTTATTGCAATAAAGTCAATGATTATGTCATAGTAATGAATCACTCCATGTTTTAGGTGCCTCAGTGTAATAACACTGAGGCACCTAAAACATAATCATTAAACAGCAATGAGCCTACGCAACACATTTTAAAACTGCTCGTTATTGTGTGGCATCTTTCCCTAAAGACACTTAAAATATTCAAAATTGTAAAAAAAAAAAAGAAAAAAGAAAAAAAAAAGAAAGAAAGAAAGAAAGAAAAGAAATGCAGTAAGGCTGCACAGTGTTACACTGCAGGGCCGCACTGTAGGTTGTAGTTTCTCAAGGGATGCTCATCAGTATTTTGTCACAGAAAGCCAAAGACAATAAAATAAAAATGACAAGACTGATGAAAGTTTGCGTTCACGCTTCTGCATGGGACTGTTTAAAGTGTAGCTTATAGGTAGTTTTTGATACTTAGTTCTGATTGGATGGGCGACCGTGGCTCAGGGGGTTGGGAAGTGCATCTGTAGCCAGAAGGTCACCGGTTCGATCCCCGGGCTCTTTGTCCTGGTCGTTGTGTCCTTGGGCAAGACACTTCACCGCCTACTGGCCACCACCAGTAGCATTGACTTTATCCACCAGTAGCATTGACTTTATTGCTACTGGTGGTGGCCAGAACAGCCGATGGCGCGATATGGCAGCCTCGCTTCTGTCAGTCTGCCCCAGGGCAGCTGTGGCTACAACTGTAGCTTGTGTGTGAATGAATAGTGTCATTGTAAAGCGCTTTGGGTGCTATATAAATCCAATCCATTATTATTATCAATAAATGTGCACAGAAATATCACCAAATCTGTGTGTTAATGTGCGCCCCTCCTCCTGCACACAAAATATCTGTAACTGAACTTTTTTTTCTATCAGATTTGACAGAATTTACTGTCATTTTTAAACACATGAAATACCAATAAAATTAGAAAAGTCGACAGCGAATTAACATGTCAAATGTATGTCTGCATTATTGTAGGGTCTACCTTACAATATAAAGAGCCTCAAGGTGACCGGTGTTGTGATTTGGCACTGTATAAATAAAACTGAATTGAATTGAAATGTAAAATAAAACCTCAGAAAGCCAGGCCGTCATCAAACTTGGAACATTTACAGCTGAGAATTTAGTAAAGATTTATTTACCAATTATTTGGAACCATTAGAAATGCAACAGGAATGTATAACTTAAAAAAAAGGAAGATGGAATACCAAAGGCCCATCCTGCATGAGTTAATATTGATATATAATGTTAACTGTTCGAAATATTTTCTCTGTTACTTGTAAAGTTTTCTCTACCTCATACGTAGGCTTGTGATGGGTAGGCACTCCTAAATGTGATTTTGAGCAGTGTTCAACATTTAGCTCTGTTCTCAGTCTGTTTCCTAGAATACTTTAAGACTTTAAGAAGTCTGACCCTGTGGAAAAAACAATCATCTGTTCTGTGATATAAAGGATTTTCAGCCCATTTCTGTACTTTTGAATATATTGCAAAGCAATTGATTGTAGATGAAATTAAGCAGAACTTTGGATTAGGAACAGATACGGCTTTGAGAAATGGGTTAAAAAATCCTTTTCATCACAAAGCGTGCAGACCATTTTATTATCCAGATGGCAGAGAAGGCTTGAGATATCTGGAAATAAGTGTTGACTAAGTTTTGTAACATATTCCAAGAAAGCGCGTGTTTAACCCTGCTATCATCAAGGCTTTTCATTCTGTCCAAAAATGATTCAAGATACAAGTTTATAAGCTGCCTAAGGCCGACACTTTTTTCCCTCAGAGTCTTCTTTAATTTATTTCCAACTAAGTGTGAGTTCTTATCTGGTCCTGTCCTCTGGATTCTTACTAATCTTTAAATGTTTTAATTTACCGTCTCGGATCAAGAACCTTTGATTTTCCATATCAGGCCCTTAATTTCATGTCACAGAGGAAGTTCTTAGCTACCAAAATACCGTTGATCAAATGGGATAATTCTAATCAAACATGATAGGCCTGATCATCTTATTGCACTTCTCTAAACTTGCTGAATAACAGAGAGCTTAATAACCTCACACTGTTCTGTGAAAACAAATTAGAAAAATGAGAACTGTTTGCTTTTTTTCTTCTTTTCTTTTTTTTGTTTTTAACAAAAAACAAAACAAGACTTCATCTCATCCTCAAATTCCCTCCATGTGGCGTTCTCCAGGATTCACTTCTTGGTACTATTTTATTCCTTATTCATATACTCCCTGTTGGTCAGATGACCAGTGGGTAAAATACATATTTCCTCCATTTACCTGGCTTATCTTTCTCATATTAAATGCTGTGTATTGTACAGTTTTGGCTTATTGAGTCCAAATTTTAGATCTTTTTATTCAGATACCCAAACATGAGTCAACGCTTGGACAAAAGTCTTAATAACCTGTGCTACAGTGTCAGCTTTATGTTGGCATACAAATCACCAGCGTGGTACGTGATGCTTTCTCCAGCTCAGGAAATCAAAAAACCTTAAAATGTGTCAAAAAATTAAAGTGTGCCTGTAAAAGGCCTCTGGAGAACTTGGCTTAGCCAAAAGGACATCACCTTCCAGCTTGTTCAAAACTATAATACATGAGTTAATACTTTGTGTAGGATTTGAGTCTAATTTTGCTAAATAGCAGTAGGATCAACACTACTAGTTCAGTCCACTGATCCAAACAGGGACATTAGGAAATTACATTTCTGATTATTAACTGATTATAAAGATTGTGTGGTCTGCAAAATGTTTATCTTAATGGTTCTTTAATGCATTAACATCAGCGTTATCTGGTTGTTGACCTTCTGCCTGACAAAACTATTATTAGGATCCATCCCTCCATCCATCCCTGGCCACAGTCCACTAAAGGAATCAGAATTAAGGAAAATACGTCAAAACAAAGTGGACAGATTAAACAAAGCAGAGGTCAATCATTCTGGTCAGCCAGTTAGCCAGCCAGACTATCACCCAATCAGCCAGCCAGTCTCCCATGTCAGTGGGCTGTTACAGATGCTCACTAATGAGCTGGGAGTCTGTGATCCAGTGGGCCTTACTGCATTCCACTAGCTCTAATAAGACCTTGTCCTGCTTTGAGAGCTGATAGCGGCTTTATTAACCACACCATGAACCTGCACAGGAAGCCGATGGGGGGTTTTATTTGGATTTTATTACGCAATAGGAACTAGGGCCAGTTTAATTGGAGCCAACGAGGAAAGTGGGAGGAGGGGGAGAGGAGAGGCAGCAGTCCGTGTTTCATCTCTGCCTTTTCCGCTGTTGCTCCTGATTTTGAGGAAATCAGAGGTGGAGGCGAATGGAGAGATGAATAAAAATATGCCGCAAAAATAGGATAATACTCCCGAGGATGACTTTCTGTTTGTTCCGTTTCTCTCATTCCTGCACAGCAAACCTCAATCTTGCTGTGCCGACGGCAGACGTCACGAGCTGTTTCAAGCAAAAAGACTTGATGTGTGACACAAGCGGGCTCCTGTGGTACTTTTCAGATGTTTTAGGAATTTGGGTTGATTCTAAGTATGGATACCGCCAAAGTTAGTCAGGGCCTATATTTATCCAACCTCTTGGAGTAGACTTTTCATCACCTCAGAGTGCAAGAGGTGATACAAGATCTGCAGTTCTAATTTTAGCAGCAGAGATAAATGTGAGGCGAAGGCTCTGTATCCAGATGCTAGCATTGATGCTGCGATGACAAAGATACAGTATTATTGTCCTAGTTTTGTACTCTCTCAGAATAAAAGATTGATTTCTGACTCTTGATGCACACTCAACACATCTGGATAGGTTCATGTGACACTGTGGGGGTGTGACTTAATTCTGGGTCCCATGGACAATCCATAGACACAATACTGGTCTATGTGTAGCTGCCAGCAGAGCCACTCGGAGCTAAAGCTGAAATACAAAGCTGTCTTTGTGGCTTTCGCCCTCACATATTGTCCTGAACTGAGCCCACCGAGTTAAGTGCTTGTTTCCGTCTTTTTCTCGGAGCTTCTCCACCTTCCAGGGGAAATACTCTGATTTACAAAGTCACAATGTAGCAATTAGTCAAAATGTGATTAAGAACAGAAACTGATTTGGAATGCTGTATAAATATACAATTTCAATGAAATTACAAATCAGCAAAAATACATTGAAGCTAACGTAAGAGAGCATTTTGGATGGAGTTATCTGACAAATATTAAGACTTGTTGTGTGTTCAACAAGTTTGTGCTTCAGTTTTGGTGAGAACAAATCTCTGGCTCTTCCACAGTGTGGCTTCTGTTCTGTCTCTCTCCCCTCTCCTCCCACTGGTCACGGCACATGGATGCCTCTCCCCAAAGCAAGTTCTGCCAGAGGTTTCTTCCTGTGAAAAGGGAGTTTTTCCTTCCCACTGTCACCAAAGTGCGTGCTCATAGGGGGTCGTCTGATTGTTGGGGTTTCTCTGTATTATTGTAGGGTCTTTACCTTACAATACTGACACCTTTGAGGTGACTGTTGTTGTGATTTGGCGCTATATAAATAAATAATAACTATTCATAACTACTACTGCTAGTTTGCAATAATTAGCAGATATCTGTGTCAGTTTGTGTTTATGCTAGCTTGCCAACTATTGCTTCCTAGTATTAGCTGATACTCTAACTTAACATAACACTCCACCCGCTTGTCCAAATATGGTATCTTCTGCCAACATCCCAAATTGATGGCCAGAATAACAACATTGAAGCTTAAAGATTCAGAATCCAAAAAGCAAGGTGAAAGGTTAGAGTTGGAATTTTGTTTTTGCTCAGGTTTTAAGTTAAAAAAAAACAGTATGCTTGCTTTCCTATTTAATCCCCTATTTTCTGTACTTGAAATCTTAAAGTGTTTTTCAAAGAGACCACAAAATCCAAATTTTTCAGTACATTTTGTAGCTTTATAAACCACAAACGGGGATTTTTCTTAGCATAAATAAAGATATGTGCAAGGTTAAATGTAAGTTTTCAAGCTTTCTGAAGATAAGATTGCATGGACCTCCAATCATGAATGGGAAAGCAACCTTAAAACGTCAAATGTAGCCTTAAATAGTCATTAGGTTCCGTGTGGCATCCGCACGGTTATCCTTCCTCTAATACCGGGGCCCTTCCCTACTCACAGCTCCTACCAGCAGCCTGATGGGGAGTTTGAACAAGCCTTTCTCTGTGGGGTGCTGGGACAAGGCTTGTTTTTAGTCTGTCTCATTTCATTTCCGTCGCTTTTTCTTAAGCACAGATCTCCAATTTGTTCTTACTGAAATACAGTGAGGCAGAAAGAAAAAAAAACACACTCCAGTATTTCAAGAATTTACTAGCCACCTACCAGGGACATCTGAAGTTAATTGTGCATGAAGGAGTAGAATTTTAAAATGTTTTCCATAGAAGTGAGACACGCAGAAGCCTAGTGGTCTGTGCTGCCAGAGTAATACCGCTTAAGGAAAACAATCTTTTTACAGTGAGAATGAATGAAATACAGAGCCTTTGATTGGAAAAACAATCGAAGAAAGAGGAGCCCCCAGTTTGAGATTATAAAAACAGAGCTGCTGAATTGTGTCTTTATGATTTCCTGGAATGAATGCCATTATGTCTGAAGGTCTAGAAACCAGAGGAACCAAAAAAGGTTGAGAGTTTGACATGAAAAGCTTTTTAAGGGTTATAATATGCTGTCTATTTAGGATTGTACATACAGATTTCTTTGTGTTCAGATTATTAAATTATACTTTTGTGAATACACCCATTTGCTTCCAGATTTTTTTCCCCTTACCTCCCTAAAAGGTAGCAGCAGCTTTGTTCCAAAGCTGAAAGCAAATATTCCAAGAACAATACTGCTGCCCGGAAGTTAAGCCCAACCAATTTGTCTCTACATCTGTCACACAATCTGTTACTTACATCTAATGTTGCACCAAACAGCTAGCCTCAAGTAATATGCAGTATCAATCTTGTGCTTTTATATGATTTCGTGCAGCTCCCTTTGGAGCCACGAGTATATAACTTTGTTCACACATATGCAACAGTCCTCCCAGCACCTGTAAACAGACTTTGATGTTTAAAATACGTTGCATTCCCCTTTATTGTTGATGCTGAGCATAGCTAAGCTGCTTCCATATTTTTTAAAAGCCCAAAAACAAAGCTATTAAAAAGACGTGTGATTATTAGGCTATAAAGAATCACAAGCCTTAAGCTGATCATGTTTCTTGAACTGATGCTGGAAATCGTAAAAGTGAAACTGATATAGTTTTGTTCTACAGCCTCATACTCGTAAGCTTTATAGACTGCTATTTAGATACTGCCATTGCTCTCAGAGTAAACCATGCACTTGAACTTGTGACTGTATCTGTATGGAGTGTGTATCTATTCAGCCAGGTTTGACCAGTGAAACGGAGCCAAGGCCGAAGCGAACATGCCGGCCCTCCGATAAGGCCCTCGCTGGCTGTGGTACAGACTGTAGATTAAGCACTTATAGGAAAGGAGGAGAAATGTGGCTCATGAGGACAAAGCAGGGGGGGGGGCTCTGTGATCACAGCAGCGGTCCAACATTATTATCTCCACAACCCCACCACTGTACTCTCAGTCCCATCTCCACTCCCACTATCTTTGGAGCTGTGTCTATACCCTCCTCTGGGGGCCACCCATAGCTGGCCAAACTATCTGGACAGAGTCCCGATGTTCAGTTCAGAGGAAATATCCCACACCAGGCTCTGTTGATGTGAAGGTCCAGCATATTAATATATTTAAATTAAAACTGACAATTAATTTTTTTGTTTTTATTCAAACCACTAATAATTATTTCTTACAAGCTGTAGGCTAGTGATTGTAGAGACTTCAATATGTGCGTAAAGGATGTTAAACCTAGACTGGTGATGTTGATAATTAAGACATAATCACAAAAAAATATTTAAATTGTTAAACTAGCATTTGAAATTCCCTGTTTTCTTTATAACTACAATAATATAGGGGACAGAAACAGCTATTACACATTGTTGCCACTTTTGGTAAATCTAAGAGCTACACGCCAGAGCAACACCACCCAGGTGTTTTATTCTGTATGCAGCAGCTCAACTGAACATGAAAAACCTAAGGAAATATGACAGCCAAGTATTCCCATCACATCCAAGTCACTGACCTCATGTGGTCGTCTACAGTTGAGGCATATCTGCAAGCCTCTTTGCAACCCACCTCCAATCCTTCTGAGTATAAAATACTGCTGCTCAGGATTTTGAATGCTGCAGGAATAACTAAAGTATATACCTCTAAATACAATTCTGTATTCAGTAACTTCTGCTCGAGCTTTTTCCTGACACAACAGCAAACATCATGTGATAAGCTCTGGGAACTTCACTGATAACATGTATTTTATGTGGCATCTCACACGCATTCTCCAGTCATAGGGCAAAGGCACCCAGGAGAGCCTAGTGGGTTGTGTTTCCATGGATGCCCGCCTATGTCCTGTTGCCATGCGTGCTTTGTGTGTGTTGTGTACCCGCGCAACAATTCATTTTTGGTCATAGCATGCAGCCACTGATCCGACCACTGCTGAATGGATGTAGCCACTCTACTGTCCAGTGAGAGAAAGAATGTGCAAACAACCACGGTCTCTGACACTCAGAGGCTTCGGCTGCCAGAAACTCTGTGCCAGGCTCCAATTAGGCAGCCCTGTGTCCTGCACTCAAACAATGGTTGTGTTGGTGGGTACAGTAAGTCCCCGCCATTCCCATACACCGTAAAGACCAAACGTACGTTACTCAGTTGGTGGCCAGTATTTTAACTCATATTATCACTGTGGGCGATAGCCAGAGTGTGCAGACAAAGTAGCAAAGTGCATTCCAGCACTCCTTGCTCGCTCTCACCGTGTCCCATATGCAAAGCCATTCGTAGGGGTGCTGAGGAGTGCAAAAGTTGGGAGTAAAAGGGGGCTGCTAGAACACTCGTTCCTTGAACACGGAAACTGGTGTAATGGCTTCTCACAATGTTGCGGGGACAATTCATGGAACTGCGAGGGGAAGTGGTCTGGAGAGTACTTTCTCCACAAGTCTCCAAAGGCCCTTTGTGCAGACCGTGGAGGTAAGGGGAAGGAGTGGTGCAGTGACTCTGATGGCTTGATAAAATAACTTCTGAAAGTGCTCCGAGCGATAAGACTTCCACATCAAACAGCTTGCAGTAGCACTCTGTGTTTGGGGCCTTTTCCTCTTCCAGAACTCACTGGAAGGGGCTGCTCACACAAGCATATACACAACATACTTACTTACACTTGTATTTTTTAAACCCTCAAGACACTGTTTTACATTCTTTCAGGCCCTGAAGGTGCATTAGGAGCCAAGAAAAAGGCAGCAACATAAACCCTGGCCAGCGCCCCGCTGTACCTCAGGACTTCTTGTGATGGGGCCAATCCATCTTGGATTTTTCACAAGTTATCCTATTAAAGCAAAGCCCACCATGTGCCACTTGCAAAAGCCTCAGAGGAAGGTCACTGCTGGGCAGGTTACCCAAACACAGTCTCAGTCCTTTACAAGCCAAAGCAGTCTATTACAGGGAGATGGTCACATAAAACCTGTATTTTTTGCTGGTTGGGATGAGAAAAAAATATGATTAACCTTGACAATGGCCCGTTACAACCTTTTGGCTAGTACCCACACCTTCTATCTATCCGTGTAATTACCTCATAAAGTGTTCAATAAATGGAGGGAGTGCCATCAAAGAGAGATCTATAAATTTGAAAAAACAGTACTTTGGGTTTTATACCACCATCTGCAAATCAGAATATCCATGGCACTGACATCACACTCCTTTAAAATGAACCCCACAACACCCAGCAGTCACATTTCATCAGATTCCCCCAAGCTGTTGATTTCCCCACCCCATGCTTTTCTGACTACCACATTTCATAACCACTCTGTTGCTCCACTAGAGCACATCCATCAGTCAGAAACTCACTCATGGAAATAAACAAACTCCTCAAACCTCAAAGAACTCTGCTAGTCTGTGAGGAGAGGAAAACAGATGACCGAGATAGAGAGAGGGAGGCGTGCTGAATTTGAAAGAGGAGGCAGGGACAATGAGTGGAGTTCAAAGCAGCTTTGCTCCTTTCCTCCTGTCCATCCCGTGCCCCCCAATGGTAAAAGGGTGGACTGGTGGCAGAAGGGGAGGGGGAGGTAGTTAAAAGTCCATCCGCTCACCCCTCCGACCTCAGACGGCAATGAGCAGAAAAACAGCTGTAGGCCACTCACTCCCCACTCCTCCAACCTTGTCCCATGGGCCCGAGACACACATAATCAAACACAGTCAAGCACTCTCATAGGATGTGAACCTGTAGATGCACTCCTAACACATGCACCCTACAGCGTTTTCTCTTTCCTCAAACTCACTTACACACACTCAGGTTATATAATAAGAAAGAAATATATATAAATTGTGAATAACATTTACCAATTCAAGCTTAGAAAACATTTCAAGGGATGTGATTGGCAGACGAGGCACTGTAAATGGAAAACCAAATGAAATGTTTAAGTTTTATGTCTCTTTTTGGATATTTAGTATGACAAATCAGTCAGTGGGGTTTTCATCAAGGTCAATCTATTCAGCAGACCTCACCACAGAGCTGGCTGAGTTTAGTTCCAGTAAACTGGGTAACCAAGCTGGTGGGCTGTCTTGGACATCCCACGCTAGCACCACTATGCCACCGTTTTCATCTAAAATCTTTAATTTTGACAAATGTTTTAAGAAAAATGTGGTATTCTTTGTTCAATCGCAACCATAATTTCTATCTAAATAAACAGCTATATAGAGAGAACTAAAGTGAAACGAGTATGAAAAAAAAATACTCCCAAATTGCCACTGGCTGTCTTAACTAAAATCAAAGCCTAAAAGTATGTATGCAATTCTTCAGCGGTATGTATTGTCTTTCAGTTTATCTTTATATTTATTTAGATTCTAAATACATTTTCCAATAGTTTTTCATTTTAGAAAATTTATTTCTAGCATTAATTTATTACCTTTGTGCTTCCCATTAACTATGTATGGATGCTGATTCCACATCTCAAAAGTGAAGACAATGTTGAAGTGGCTCAAAGCTACTTCTTTCCAATGACCAGCAGGGGCCAGCTTCATTGTGTGCAGAAAAGTCTGATTATATAAATGCTCATGGGAAAAACAACCCTTCCGTTCCTGTGGTCTATGACCTGAGTGAACACTCAGCGTCACTTCCATGTTTTTTTAAATAAAGTATAGCCCCTATTCGAGTTAAAATGCACGAGAAAGCAGGGCATGTTTCAGGGTGGGCCAAACTTGTCATTAATAAGTCACAATATGAGCCTATGGTATCAGTCAAAGCCATCCGCAGACTTTGAAACTGGGACCTCACTAATCATTGGGTGATGGGATTTTAGCCTAACCCCCAACACAGGAAACACAGGAACTGAAAATTTTATTACATGTCTCTATATATTTCATCCCAAACACAAAAAAGTACAACTTGTTCAATTTAATCAGATCTCTGTGAGATAAAACGAAGTGTAAAAATAAATATATATAGCCACCTATTATCTTTTAACCTCTGTTTAGTTGGTTAAAAATATCTATTACATTAACTGCTAGCAAGATGGATAAAAAAAAGATCAATCACTCAATGTTCTTCAAATTATTTTACTTCCCAGATGTTTTGGTTTTAGCATAACTTTAGCTTACTGCAGCTGGCTAGCTTGATGCTATCAATGGCAGCCATTGATAGCATTCAAGCTAACCAGCAATAAAGCTAATCACTGTACAGTCATTGATTAAAGCCATTAAATAGTGCAGGTTATTATAATCAATACATAAACTATACTACTTAGCTTCCCTGTGTGATCTCTCACAGCAGTAGATATTATGTTTTATCCAGCTAGCTTCCACAAAACTGTAGATAACTATTGAGAAAATGCCCAAGTCAAGAAAAAACTCAACTAAATGCACATCACTACAAAATTGTTAAGATATCATATTAGAGTTCCATCGTAGTCCATTATACATATGGAAAATGTGTCCCATTTTTGTAGTTGTTTTACAATTCAGTTTTTAGCACTTCAAATCAAGTTAATTGTGTAAAATCAAAAAATAAGTGAAAGAAAGACATAAAAGTTTTATAGATGATTACGTTTTTATAGGTTAAGAACTGGTTAACTTACAGCTTTCCTGAAGTGGAAGTAGATTCAGGTTCCCCAACTTTTGCTGATTATGAAATCCTCTGTATGAAAGTGAGATCAAACTGTCCCTGAACTTCTTGTATAAACCACTCCAAAAAATGAAGGGAACCGCCGATAATCACAGTATTGAACAAAGGCCAAAGTTGTCTGGCGATGCTCTTCCTGTTCTTTCTCACAAAAAGCAGAAGATACTGGTTCTGCCAAGTTGACCTTGAATCCATCTTGCCTTATGCAACAGTCCATATTTTGGTATGTTCTTCACACTCACACACTAAAATACCTGTTCCACCTGAATGGACTACAGGTATCGGGTCTTGCTAATAGAACTTAATCAATCACATGAGACAAGGACAGCTGTCATCTGTGTGTATGGGAAGATGCCATGCGGCAAACACGGCCCTTATTACCAAACAGAAACAGAAAAATTAGTCAGGAGGGATAAGAAGACAGCAGTTCCTTTATATTTAAGCTGGGTATCTTACGACAATACTGTCCTAAAAGTTGTGCTTTATGTTGCTGTCAGAATGACATAAAGTACACTTCAGTAACAACTCAAAGTTGAAGTGTTCCAAAATTGTGTTTACTGGTAATGTAGTGTTAGAGATAGAATAGCATGAACTTTTTTTAGCGTTACAGTTGGGCAAAAAAGTATTTAGTCAGCCACCGATTGTGCAAGTTCCCCCACTTAAAATGATGACAGAGGTCAGTAATTTGCACCAGAGGTACACTTCAACTGTGAGAGACAGAATGTGAAAAAAAAATCCATGAATTCACATGGTAGGATTTGTAAAGAATTTATTCGTAAATCAGGGTGGAAAATAAGTATTTGGTCACCTCAAACAAGGAAAATCCCTGGCTCTCACAGACCTGTAACGTCTTCTGTAAGAAGCTTTTCTGTCCCCCACTCGTTACCTGTATGAATGGCACCTGTTTGACCTCATCATCTGTATAAAAGACACCTGTCCACAGCCTCAACCAGTCAGACTCCAAACTCCGCCATGGCCAAGACCAAAGAGCTTTCGAAGGACACCAGGAAAAGAATTGTAGACCTGCACCAGACTGGGAAGAGTGAATCTACAATAGGCAAGCAGCTTGGTGTGAAAAAATCAACTGTGGGAGCAATCATCAGAAAATGGAAGACATACAAGACCACTGATAATCTCCCTCGATCTGGGGCTCCACGCAAGATCTCATCCCGTGGGGTCAAAATGATCATGAGAACGGTGAGCAAAGATCCCAGAACCACACGGGGGGACCTGGTGAATGACCTGCAGAGAGCTGGGACCAAAGTAACAAAGGTCACCATCAGTAACACACTACAACGGCAGGGAATCAAATCCCGCAGTGCCAGACGTGTTCCGCTGCTGAAGCCAGTGCATGTCCAGGCCCGTCTGAAGTTTGCCAGAGAGCACATGGATGATACAGCAGAGGATTGGGAGAATGTCATGTGGTCAGATGAAACCAAAGTAGAACTTTTTGGTATAAACTCAACTCGTCGTGTTTGGAGGAAGAAGAATACTGAGTTGCATCCCAAGAACACCATACCTACTGTGAAGCATGGGGGTGGAAACATCATGCTATGGGGCTGTTTTTCTGCCAAGGGGACAGGACGACTGATCCGTGTTAAGGACAGAATGAATGGGGCCAAGTATCGTGAGATTTTGAGCCAAAACCTCCTTCCATCAGTGAGAACTTTGAAGATGAAACGAGGCTGGGTCTTCCAACATGACAATGATCCAAAACACACCGCCCGGGCAACAAAGGAGTGGCTCCGTAAGAAGCATTTGAAAGTCCTGGAGTGGCCTAGCCAGTCTCCAGACCTCAACCCCATAGAAAATCTGTGGCGGGAGTTGAAAGTCCGTGTTGCTCGGCGACAGCCCCAAAACATCACTGCTCTTGAGAAGATCTGCATGGAGGAATGGGCCAAAATACCAGCTACTGTGTGTGCAAACCTGGTAAAGACCTATAGTAAACGTTTGACCTCTGTTATTGCCAACAAAGGTTATGTTACAAAGTATTGAGTTGTATTTTTGTTATTGACCAAATACTTATTTTCCACCCTGATTTACGAATAAATTCTTTACAAATCCTACCATGTGAATTCATGGATTTTTTTTTTTTTCACATTCTGTCTCTCACAGTTGAAGTGTACCTCTGGTGCAAATTACTGACCTCTGTCATCATTTTAAGTGGGGGAACTTGCACAATCGGTGGCTGACTAAATACTTTTTTGCCCCACTGTACCTGCAGTTACAAAGTAAATAGGAAGAAGAGCTATTATTACTCAAGGGTTATTAGCTGTAATGCAATATTTGCAGTAAAAGCACACAAAGTAGATCAAATTTTACTGTTATAAATCTGTATTAGATAAATCGGATACAGTTTTTAGCACTAAACCTGTAAAAATCAGATATAAAAGCTGTTTATATAAAGTTTATTCTTTCTCCAACTACCAATGGTACAACTTCTGTAACAGTTCTAACAGAGTCAAGTGTTTGTCCCACTTTGCTGCTTTAATTACACTTGAAATTATGAAATTATATATTTTCAGATAAAAACACACACACACAAACACACACACCCCTTCTCACGTCTTAAAAAAAGAATAAAAGATCATACTGCCTGGAAAAACTAAAATTTTAGAATTTATTTTATCAGACAAGGATAATTTTCAAAAGTATGAAATTTCTTTCCATGGTTATTTAGTATTTATGATTCTGATGTATTTTGCTACACTTCTGCTGCCTTTACTCGTGTTGGGGCTCCATAAGTGTAACAGTGTATAGAGTTTTCAGTAAAACCTTAATTATTCCATCCATATTGTAACTGTATGCATAATGATTTAGCCTGAAGTGTAAACAGATGGTGTCTGTGCTGATGCTGTTAACAGTGATGTACATGATAATGAATCAAATTAACCTGTGAAACACTGAGCTACGAAACGAGCATCAGGCCAGACTGAATTACACAGTATTGTCTTTAATCATAACAGTGTGGGAAAGTCTACAGTCTACAGCCTACATGGCCAAGGCTCCCTTATTTCAGGTCCCAAAACATATGCACTTATAGGTCTCACTAACACCCTCCAGTGTCCATGTTTGGAACTACAGTCCAGTTCCTGGAGCCTCTTCTCTCACAGCATCACACAGCAACACTGAGGAGGTTGAAGTCCTGACAAGAGAGTGGAGACATGGAAGAGTCCTTCTAGCTCTTCTTTAGTTGATTTTTATTTTTTAATGATTCTAGCAAGCCCTTGATCCTTTCACTGGCCGGCTCCCTCCTCCTTTTCTTGCGACTTTTGATCCCTGCGACCTGCGAAGGCAGAAGGAGGCTAGCGAGTCCCCAAGGTGTGGGTGCACCTTCGCCTCCCGCACCACCACCTCTTGGTGTGCTGGTTTCACTCTGCTGGAGCAGCCAGGCGCTCTCCTGAACCAAAGCCACGAATCGGTCGAGTTGGCTGGCGTTGACGTTCTTGCTGACGTTTAAAGATATTTCAAACGGGTTCTGGATGTGCAGCGGGGCCACCTCTGGCTTGTTCTGCTCCTTGCCCTGGAGGGAGAGGGAAGGGGACAAGGCAGGTTGAAAACACATTCGTGAGCAGCAACAGCTGTAAGTGTAGACCTTCGTGTCCTGTGCGTCATGGTCCATCAATTTCGTTGGTCATGGGCTCAGCCCTTTACTGCTCTATCTGGGGCACAAATAGCTGAGTAGAACACCTCTCTGCAGGGTAGCAGACGAAGAAGGGAAATGGACACGTCTTTTTTGACTTGGGGAAATCAATCAGTTTTTTGAATTTACCCAAAAAAAGAAGGAAAAAAATTAGCTTAGCCTGAAATAAAAAAAACATACATGGTCTGTATCTGTCCAAATGCTGTGGCCATCAAATAAAGTATCAAAATGTGGGTCAGAGGGAAGTCAAGAAGCTTCCGTGGTACTTTGCATGCTGTATCCTGCATAATGCCTGACAGTAAAGGCACAGGGGGATAAAGGACGGGCAGGAAGGATTAAAGATGGCAACATAAAGCCATAAGTCAGAAAAGGGGAGTGAAGCGGTGAATTGTAGCACAGTAAAGCAGATTTATGGTGGTTGCTCCACTGTTGAAAGCCGATAGGCAAGGGTCACAACCACAGTCTACCTGAAAGCTTCCTGTGCTGTAGGGAGGCTATGTCAAACTTCACATTAGTCTCATATATTAAGCTGGAGTCTCTCTTTCCCACGGGTATCGATTCATTAAACTCTAAGCTCTAGCAAAATCCCTGCATCTCATATACTGTGCCATCAAAGCATGAAGAGCTACTTTATCAACAAAATTTCTACTGGGAAGAGTAATAGGGAGTAAGAGGCATATTATTCAGCACTGAACATTTTAAGCAGTAGGTTAATTAACTATCGCGTATAGACAGAGAGGAAAAATTAGCCCCAAAAACTCCCAATGATGAAACACTGTGACTTCCATCGAGGATGTTTCCTGGTTGCCAGTAGAAAGTATTACGCAGGCATAAACAGCCACATCAGGATAAATGTGGGTATAAAAAGAACAAATATGCATTTGTTTGCAGTTAATGTGACAGACCTCCTAATTGGGATCTAAAGCTCAAGGGCGCCAGGCTCCTGTGGGGCCGGCATCAATCACATGAGACGAGGACAGCTGTCATCTGTGTGTGTGGGAAGACGCCATCCAGCAAACACAGTCTTTATTACCAACAGATTTCCCTGCCGGAGCTCAGCTGGGTGCAAGAGTTGAAAGAAGGCTGAACTTCTCTCTGTGTGCGTTTAAATTTTATTCCAGTTCCTTAGGTGTGAGGATTTGGACTAAGGCTACGTTCACACTGCAGGTCTTAATGCTCAATTCAGATTTTTTGATCAAATCCGATTTTTTTGTTTGCTCGTTCACACTACAAATAAAATGCGACAGCAAACGCGCTCAAAGCGTCCCGCATGCGCAAAAGAAGACTTCACACACAACGCGCTCTGTTTAGACCCAGAGCAAACAGTATTGTTTGACTGATGGCCGTTAATATAAAGACTTCGGACTTTACGTTTCCCAATTTTTGCTTTAAGTTATTTTGTTATTTACATAATAATGTAAATAACCTAATAATGATCCTTGTTGCTGTTTTAGAGGAGCGGTGCTTCAAAGGATAGTTGCAGATTTCTGTCAGATTATACAGTACAAATAAAATGTTCACGTTGTCTTCCCAACAGTTTCACTGACATCTACACTGGATGTCCAGGAAGCGTTCGCGATGTCTTCTCTGGCGCTGATAATTGGCGTCTGTCTTGTGTCGGTGACATAAAAGACAGATTTAATGCGACATGACCGTTCAAACAGCAGTCGCTTTCTAAAACATCGGATATGTATCGGATTCAGTACCACATATGAAAGTGACCCAGATCGGATTTGAAAATATCGGATTTGTGCCGTTCACACTGCCATACCATGATCGGATATGGGTCGCATAGGGTCAAAAAAAATCAGATTTGATGCGCTTTCACCTGCAGTGTGAACGTAGCCTAACACAGACACTGGACTGACTTTAAAACCATATTAATTTTTTGCCACATTAGCATGTAGATGTGGGAATCCCCCGACATCATATGATATGATATTGTCAAAATACACACAATACAATATTATTGTATTGCAATAACTACAAATGATGCCATTAAAGCTAAACTTTGTCACAATCTATTTTATCCACTAAGTTACTGCTCTGCTTGGAGAATGCACTCCTACTGTGGTTATAACTACCCACTGACATGGTTTTTATGCTTTTATGTTGAGAAAGAAGCTAAAGAAGGACTGTAGCATAGTAGTAGAGATGAGGACTGCTGAAGAAGCACAGCCGTCTGTCTGATTGATGCATGCGTAGTGCATCAATTGCTAAAACAAAACAAAAAAAACAAAAACCGGCAGATGCTACAGAATTTACATCACAATCAGAAACTGACATAATCACAGAAACTGTAACACTGGAATAAAAGACTGCGAGGATGCACAGCTCAATTAAACGATGTTAAAACTACCTGCATACAGTTATGCCAAATGTATATGTGTGTGTGTGTGTGTGTGTCCCACCATAACTCTGCAATGACTGTGCAGTACTGCAGAGGCCAGATCCACTAATAAATCCAAGCCCACACTGAAGGACCCCAGTTGAGCCTTTTTACGACATATACAGCAATGCTGACAGTATATCAGAACACTCTGAGCCATCGCGGCTGTTTTTCAGTTTAACAGTCCAGCTTCGTTCAAACGTTCCTTTAGACAGGAGCCTCAGTGTGTTTAGAAAACTTGATTTGAAGTCTAAATGGCAGCTTTGAAGTAGAGGGCTATTTGCCTTGTCCGAAATGTTTTACAAGCGTTTGTCAGTCTAAAGGTTTTGCTGTAGCTTTGACCGCTCTTTGCCAATTTTCGATTTTAAACTGGAGCTCCCACTTAATTCACATTTGCTCCCTTTTGAATGTGAGGAATTTTCTGGATATCTATTTATTTATTCATGCAGTTGGCATGGAGAGAAAAAAAAAGCACAGGAAGCGATTGTTGGTCTCATTATTATTTCATTAGCAGAGGGACAAATCCTTTGTACTGACTGATAAAACAGTAGTAGTAGAACTTCCTACGCAACTCAAAAATCAGCTTGTTTGCAGCATTTCCAAAATTATGCAGCTGACTTTTCTCTTTGTAGAATATGGTTCTTTTTTTTCCAGCTCTCAGAAGTGGACATATACATGGATCTGTTATGCCTGCTAATCACTGGCCATTGGTGCAAACCCCTCAGATCCATCTTTGTCTGCCCCTCCCAGACAAGAGGTTTAAACATCAGGAGGCGGGGCTTGTTCTCACAGATGACCATGTCATATCCACTCTCTATAAGACCACACAGATCACACAGCAGAAAATCTGTGTGAAACCGAGCATTTAGAGCAAACTGAAGCTTTTGGCATGCAAGGATTTTCTGTACTTTCAATTGAATATGATTCATATTTATTTTCAATCATTGTAACAGTTGTGTCACTCCTTAAAATTTTGTCCGTGTTTAATACCATCCACAATACTTGTATGCCAGAAAGTATACATCCAGCTTAACCTGTCTCTGCACATTTAAGCTCGTACGGCTGCAGTTTTTAAATTCATTTGTCACCATTTGCTTTATTTTCTGCCATATAATGCTACAGTAATAAAACATGGTAAAACTTTCAAATAATGAGGTCAGTGTATGTACAAGTAATCCCTGAGAGATAAAACCTCAAGCTTTGCTCTTGCATAGCAGCATGCTGTATAAACCTTCTGTTTGAGGGGTGCAGCCAATCAGAAGCAAGGTGGCTCCAAAGAAGGGAGACTAAAGCAAAAACAGGCTTAGTTAATTATTTTGATCTGTGAATCATGCAAAACCACTCCAGGAATGAAAATATGGGCAGTTGCAAATGAGCAAAGTAGGTTGCCGTTAACAGGTACACCCCCTTCAATTGGCACCAAACTATGACCTGAGGCAGTTCTGGATATTCATGCTCACCTTTCTGATATTTATGGACATCCGGCTGAATGGGAAGGTGGCGTAGTACTCGAAGAACTCACCCAGCAGTTGCTCTAAAGCAAAGATAGAAAACTGGAATTAGCACAAAAGCCCGCTAACACAAATGTCACTGACATATCGAACTGTGGGGGGGCGGTCTCTTGTGCTCACCTAGCGTCTCTGTGTTGCTCTGAAGCTGGATCTTGTTGAAGTTGCTGACAAACGTGCAGTCGTTCCCCTCGATCACGCTCTTGTCCGCGGGGCCTTGTGGAGACGAGAGCAGGGACACAAGGTAAAACGTCTGCCTTTACACGCCTGCGACGGCCATAAACAAGACACAGATGGATGGAGTCACGCGCTCGTGGCCAGAAAACAAGAAGGGGAGAGCAAGCGCACGTGATAAACAAAAAACAAAAAAAGAACAAAGACAGCATGCATCATGTCCTTCCTTGGCTGGTTTACATCTTTAACCGTGCCCTTGTCGAGTCTCCTTCACCACCATGAGGCTGGTGTGTGTGTGTGTGTGAGTATGTTAGTGTGTTATACTGCTGTTTAAATAACTGCCTGGAAGCGCACATGTGTGTGTGTGTGTGTGTCTAGAGGAGGTGGGTCATTGACCTTCCCAGAGTGATGGGCCTTTTATTGTCCTGTAAGCACTCTGTGTGATAGAGTCTGTGCTAAATGGTGTGCCGAGGAGGAAGAGGAAGGAGAGGAGGGGAGGAGGTGAGGTTAGATTGCTTTTGGAAGGCAATTATCAGGCAGCCAAGGTGACAGAAAGAGGGGCAGAGGGAGGCGAGTGGACTTGCGGGCAGATTGGTGTGACGGCAGTTCTATTAGAAAAGGACACTGGGTTAAACATTCCTAACACATATATACATGGTAATAAGATGGATGGCTGGAAGGCTTTCCCAGGATGCTGTGTATTAAATAAAACAAGTGAACAGTCTCCAGGGCTGTAGATGAAGGATGTGTGTTGTACTCAGTGTTGCTGGGTCACACCTGACATTGAAATGTTGCTCTTGGCTACAGTTAAATTTGAAAGTCATGGACACAGCAAAGGTGCATTGAACACAATTATGCTGCATGGCAATGGCACCTATGCTCAGGCTGAGGACCCCACAAGGACAACGCCTCCCTTTATCTGAAGTGGGCACAGCAGGTGGACCAATACTTAACAAGCTCGGTTTACCAGATCAACTTGATTGTGATATGGTTGTGCCCTGTCTGCTAAAGCAGCGGTCCCCAACCCCCGGGCCTCGGACCGGTACCGGTCCATGAGTCGTTTGGTACCGGGCCGCGAGAGTTGAGGCTCAGGTGTGAAATGTATAGTTTTCAGGGTTTTTATCGGTTTTCAGCGTTATTTTGTTATCGTTTTTATCGTTAACTCGGTTTTCCTGGGTCTTTTCACGTGCGTTATGAATAAATCTCCTTTTTTCGGTACCGGTACTAGTTTTATTTTGTTGTATTTATCCGCGACACATTAAAGGCCGGTCCGTGAAAAATATTGTCAGGCATAAACCGGTCCGTGGCGCAAAAAAGGTTGGAGACCGCTGTGCTAAAGAATACATACATTAGCAGATGATAACTGGGCTTTGTCTATGACCTGGAAAAAGCAAGTGTTTTAGCACGTCTTACAAAGGCAGCCGCTGGTCCCTGCCAGGCTGAGGGGGCCTCTGCCATGGGAGAAGAGGCCCAGAAAGCAATGGGTCTGCATGCTGCAGAATGCAACACACACCTCAGTCACTGAAAGCAGCAGTAACGGGACACCATTAATTATCCCTCCACAAGTTCAAAAGGTCCAATCTAGACCACCGGGAGGCTTCACAAGTGTGAAAGCTGCAATAAAGATATTAGGACCCTCAGTGGTGAGTGGATGCCCGGATTACAGCATGTCTTTTATCCTGTCTTCCTTCTCTCACCCCAACCGGTCGCAGCAGATGGCCCCGCCCCTCCCTGAGCCTGGTTCTGCCGGAGGTTTCTTCCTGTTAAAAGGGAGTTTTTCCTTCCCACTGTCGCCAAAGTGCTGCTCATAGGGGGTCATATGATTGTTGGGTTTTTCTCTGTATCTATGAAGCGCCTTGAGGCGACATTTGTTGTGATTTGGCGCTATATAAATAAAATTGAATTGAATTGAATTGAATTGAATTGAATTACTCCAAAGGCATAAAAACGTGTGGAAAGAAAAAATAATTTGAATTGTTTGATGTCATTTAAAAGACACTGTTTAAACTGCAGTTGTATCAACAACATCTCATGTTGTTCATCACTTCTTCTGTAAATAGATGTTCATTAGAGGTGAACAAATACTGGAGATGTTATGAGAGAAGGATGCGGAATTCCATGACAGCAAAAATGGTGCTAGAAGTACAACGTGCATGAATGAAGTCAGTGAATTTCTCAAGCTGTTTTAATCCAATTTAACTGGAGATTCCATGTATGTATTTCTATAAACAAATGAAGCTCAAAGTGTCCAGAGGTGCTTAAACGTGGCTACAAACAGAAAAGACTTTCCCCTTGCTTTCCCGGAGAAAATCACCCCAACCAGCTGTAAATGAGAATTCTTGTTACTTCCAAAATGTGTTATTTGCTTACTATTCAGCAAAATTTTAGAATTTGGTGCTTTTCTTGCTTTTATTTGCCAGGAAACACAATATTCAGGGAGTGGGGACCTCTGCTCTTACTTTGTTCACCTCCTCCCTGCTGCGTGAATTTTACTCTGACTCAGTTAATTGGAACCTTTTCACACGTGCACTGGGACTGTCCTCAAAGCAGGTATCTTACACTGAAAATCTAACTTCCTTAACACCAAAAGTTTTTGTTGAATCATTTATGACATTTTTCATTTCTAAGTAACTAATTGACCAAGGTATATTTGTGAGTGTGACTACAGCTGTACAGAGAAAACCCCCACCCCACACTGCCGCTAGTGTACTCGGTGGTTGCATTTTATATTTTAGGGAACAGTTAGTAAGCAACGTGTGAAGAAAAAAAAGGCATTATTAATTTATGAACTTCTTGTTTTTTGCCCGACGCTTAAATAAGAAAAATGTTTTCTAATGAACGTGTTTGCTTAAGATTGGAAAGTACACTGTTTTTGAAGCATGAAGAACGAGACTGTGGTGTTGGGCTGTGAAATGCTACGCTTAGAATGATTAAGAATAGAAAAAAGCATAACTCTTAATGTTATTAACTAAAACACTACTGAAACTTTGAAACTTATTAACAAATTCTCAGAGGTCCGCTGTGTGAGTGCTGGATGGTACCTGCGAGGTCCCGCAGGTGGTCCAGTGTGGGGATGATGGGAGGACTCCTCTTCTGCAGGAAGAACAGCACCATGACAGTGAGGGAGAAGTTGGTGATCCAGGCCCCGGGGATGCTGCTGGTGACTCCGTGAGCTCGGGCCCAGCAGCGTACAGTGAACACCAGGCTGCGCACCCGAGGGTCCAGCTCTCCATACAGGTAGAGCAACTCTGTGCTCTTCATTGCCACCCTGTGGAGAACACAAAGAGTGACATCTGAGCATACGGTGCATCCAGATAGATGCCGTTTTCACAGTCTGAGGTTCGGAGCACTAGAGTAGGTTATCATCAAGGATGTGTCTGTGTATTTCTGCATTCATCCCTCCTTGGACCCAGATGAGTATCCCAGTTCCTGATACTGGGAAACATTCCCACAACAATGATGTAGCCACCATCGTGCTTCACTGTAGGGGTGATTGTGACTACTTTTGTTTACTCCAGACATGACGCTCGGTATTCAGGCCAGAGAGTCAGAGATCTGAGAGTCCTTTAGCTGATTTCTGGCAAACTCCAGGCGTTATGTACCTCTCACTGTCTGATAATGGAAATTTAGTAATATGGAATGGAGCTTGCAAAGAAAAGCGTCTGGACTTCTTTAAGTTACTTGAAGACGTTTCACCTCTCATCTGAGAAGCTTCTTCAGTTCTAAGGTCAAATGGTGGCCCCACCTTATCCTGCGAACGCATGATAAGGTGGGGCCAGGTTTCACAATGAGCTCACCCGAAACTCTGGCTGATTGGGACCCACACCCAGTTCCACACTTTGGCTCAGGCGATTAGAGGATCATCAGGGGGTCCTTTTGTCCCTCCTTGGGGGATACTCCCACTAGGTTTATATCTGGGACTCTCCACCATTTGACCTTAGAACTGAAGAAGCTTCTCGGATGAGAGGTGAAACGTCTTCAAGTAACTTAAAGAAGTCCAGACGCTTTTCTTTGCAAGCTCCTTTGACTACGATGACCTGGATGACTGAGAACCTTCACAGACAGTAATATGGAATGGCTTTTGAAAATAAATGACACTATGTTCAATTATAAAATGCCTGCATTTTGCCTTAAATATAGAACTTGGAGATGTGTTAACAGCATTAACAGTTCAGAGAAATGGTGCAAGGGCCGACCATTACAGGTCAGAGAAACTAAATGTACCGCTGGAGAGCAGCATTCAGCTGACTCGGCTGCTGTTCATCTGTTTTTCTTTAATGCACGTATTCACACCTCAGGCAGGAAGGTGCTACGCTTCAATGATCTGTGAGCACGATTTAAGAAAAGTCCCCCCTCTCACAGCCACCCACAGATGCTGGTTCAACTCCATTTCCTTAGAAACTGCAGAGTGGTTTTCTGTACGTTAGCAGGTGTGTGTGTGTGTGTGTGTGTACTTGTGTCACACACCAGCAGAGACCACAAGTCAATAACGTTGGAAGGAAAAGAAGTGAAACACAAACAAGCCCACACTTCGTGTTCAGTTTCACAGCGGAAAAATGCAAGACTGACCCATCGTAGCACTTCCTGCCAGTCTGGTTTCTGTCTGGGAGCTTTTATAACGCAAGCGTGGTCAAAAATGGTATTATGGGTAACATAAAAAGAGCAGTTACTGTGAAGCAAGAGAACTGTGACCAAGTAAATCTGACAATTTACTCGTTCCACTAACGTCAGAACATCTGCGCTGACTGAGTACCTGTTGTTGGCTGTGAGGTCACACTGAAAGCCAGACGGCTGGTGGGCGAAACGGACCAGAGGGCACCGTGCGTTGAGAATTTTCTGTACCCCCACGCAGCCGGGCCCAAACTGGTCGACGCACTCCCCGATCACAGACAGGATGCTCTGAGTAACGGCTCGTTCTGAATTGGCCCGCTTCATCTGGTACTCCAGGGAGAGGCCCGACTTAGGCTGCACACACAGAATAACAGATATGTTTAAACTTTAATTTTTCAATTGTTTTGTCCTAAGAAACCATGAGGCATACAGTGGTTGTTTTCATTTGATCCTATAGTATCACCACACCTTTCTGTCTTATGACATGTAAATAAAATATTCACCAAATACATGTTTCAGGGTGACTCTCTTCTATGTCAAGTTGATATCTGTGGTCATTCTAGTTGAGCTGCCAGTTAACCGTTACATTACTGCAAGTGCATTCATAGCTTTCAAACAAACCAAAGACAAACACATGCACATCAGCATTTTTAGTTTGGAGATAGTGGGGATCTAGCAGATGGCAAAAAGAAAGAAGCAACCACTTTTGCACCACTTTGTTTGGTTTTATGCAAAGGATTTCTGGGTAGTGCGTCGCTGTGGGGTGATATCAGGAGATAAATCAATATGTGAGGGCAATTTTTATATATTTTTATACACATGTATAGGTGGTTTCAAACATATGTGCCATGAGCCAAACATACCCTGCAAAAGGGTTCAATGCAGGCCACTGGATGCATTTTTAAGTAAGACCTACACAACAAGAACCCCTGCTGCACAGAAACATTCTTTTGGAATAAAAACAACCAGAAAGAGGATAAACTGCGGCATATTTTTCAAATTGCTCCTACTTTTTATGTGAGGTTTCATTATATGAATATACTTCAAAAAGTGCTTCACGGGAATTTTTTTATATGCCGCTATTTAATGGGTTTACTGGTCTAGCTCGTTTGAGATCAACTTGACCAGCATGTTGCCCATTAACTTAAATAAGTTTGATAACTCTGTCACATGTTTTATTGCTCCCTCAGTGCCACTGGATAATAAAATGAAATTGGTTCATGTGTGATTGTGGTGGCAAATCCGCAATTGCTGGCAGAGGCACTTAAAAAAGTCTAAAAATACTAACCTAATTTCCTATAACGGTGAAGGTAGACAAGTGCAAATGCCTGCAGCCAAGCATTCAAAGCAATGGAAAGTGAACAAGAGAGGTGAAGAGCAGAGTACAGGCAGGGTGAGTGGGTGGAAATGAGTGTCAGGGGCGACTTATGGCAGTAAGAAAGCAAGACTGAAAGGGAAGGTTTATGAGCGGGTCGTGAAACCAGCTATGATGTGTGGCTTGAAGACAGTAGCACTGACAATAAACACAGAGGGCAGAGCTTACAGGTGGTGGAGATGGTGATGCTAAGATTTTCAATATATTAGAAAAGAGTACATCAGAGAGACAGCTATGATTAAGCATTTTAGAGACAAAGTCAACAGAAAAAGAGGAAGACCACAGACAGGATTCATGGATGACAGAGGAGGACGTTAAGGTCACATAGAAACGGATGATTTGCTATGTCGACCCCCAAAGGGAGCCGAAAGAAGCAAAAGAAGAACGTGGCTCTTTCATATGCCTTTTTTTTGTGTCAGAGACAACAAAACAAACCAAAGGAGTAGTTAGTTTAGATGCAGATAAAATGTTTAAAAGGAAAGCTACCTCACAACTCAGAAGGAAATCACTGAAAACTGTTTGCCAATAAATCTAATATTTTCTAAAGAAACCCAGAAAGCCTCATTACCAGTTTCACATTGCGTCCAGTGATGCTGTCCAGATCCAGCAACATGTCCAGGTCACAGCCAAGCTTTCCAAAGCCATTCACTGATGAGCCAAAGGGTTTGATGGTGCATTCTGGAAAATAAGCGGTAGCAATATCCTTGAGCAGGGAACAGACGAGGAAACGCAGCCTGCTGTTCTCCTCTGTGAGTTGATAGGCTTCAGTCAAGGAGCTTATCTGCTTGTCTATCTGAGGGAAACCAGGAAATGGGAAACATCCGAATCAATCAACTTCAAACAAGACTTAAAATGTAAGTATAACTTTTGATGTGATAAGTCAACATACACTCTGTTCTCTGGAAAGTCTCTTTATTAGCTCATTGATGGGAATAGTGGTCTGAGATTGGCACTGCAGGCCTGAGAGTTGGTTTGATGAGTCCACTGAGCCGAGGTTTCTGAGTGACAACAGTCTGGATTTGAAAGGCACTGCGGATTCGTGGATGCCACCAGGAATTGCCACCCCTTCAAGTAAAGACGTAACACTTTCCTGGTTGGCAAACTCCACTACAGCATACACTCCCTGGAGAATTACACAATATCATAATTGTAACATAATTCCAACAGGGTGGTGAGGTAGCAGTACTTGCTTATCAGAAGAGGTTGGTCTTTTACTCACATAGCTTTCATAAAAGAAGTATTTATTGATTTCTCCATGTTTTGATAAATACTTGAGGAACTTTTTCTCATTGGTACTGGACTGACAGCTGATGAGAACGGACCTCTCTGCTTGCTCTTGTCTCTCCATGTGGAGAGTGTGCAGAGACTTCCTTCCATTCTTTTCATCTGACAACAGAGAAGAAGCCATCCAACAAGTCATGTTTTTTTCTCTGAGAGTAAGACATTTAAAACTGTGTAATAAGCACGCTGTTGTTAACAGACAGACGGGACAATATTAGCTGTATAAGACCTTTGGGACTGGTTGGGGGTGCACAAATATATGGGCCTAACATTAGTTTCAACTTGGGTGACTGATATCAGCTTACTGGGAAATAATATGACATTTACCGGTGATAGCAGGCAATAATTCTGTGGTGTGTCCCGTCAGTTTTGCACTGATAAACGTTCAAAGACTGGGATGCACCAAATTGATAATAAAATGCAAAAAATGTGATGTATCGTCGGTTAAGTTCTAGTTTTCATTGTTCAATTGTTCCAGAACATGTCAACAAACCTCATTTAAAAAACTGTCAGTTTTACAGTGGGGCTTTCTATGTAAATATACACGTTCCACAAATGACAGGTACAAGTTCTATATAATAAAATTTTAGCCGAAAAATAGTTATCGCGTTGTTATCGTTAACAGTCACAGTGCCGAATTTTACGTATGACCCAGTGATTTCTTACAGGTCACATATTGTGTAAAACGCACAAGGCACTTAGAGTTACGGCCTTCACCAACAAAAATATAACGTTTCTCAGGGGAGTTTGGAATGGTGCTCACTCGACATCACACGGCGGTGTATTAGGGCTAGCCTAAAGGCCAGCTTCTTTTCTAGGCTTAATTACTAACCACTTTCGTCACTTCGAGTGGCCTCAGCTCGGGCAATAACGACGTCTGTTCCTATACTTCTGTGAAGAAACGCGTCGGTTTTCTGTAGGCACTTCGCGAGGCTGGCCCTTCCTCTCATATGTAACCTGCACACAGCAAAGGAGGACGCCATTGTTTTTCGGAATGAAGCGCAAATGCGCATGCGGCTGGTCCTGTCTACGGCAACCTAGAGCTACCAGAAAAGACACTTTCTAGTGTTTTAAAAAACTATCATCCGATTTCTTTGGGCTGAGTCTGTAACGTCTTTTAAAGGTATCAAATTTGAAATTGAATTGAATTTTTTTTTTATTTACTACGAATAAGCTTCAGTGTTGGTGATATATTATGCATCGTACATTAAACGAGACACGTCTCCCGATAGGAAAGCACCCAACAGTCCTGAAAGCTTTTCGTTTTTTTGTTTTTTTTTTCTTTGTTGTTTTTTCATTTGAGGAAACAAGAAAAGGGAAAACGAAACATACAAAGACAGCGAGAGAGGGCTGCTGACACTAAAGAGGTACTCCACCTCCACAGACACGCCACACTTCCTGTGTTTACTTCGTTCTAAACACAATCCACGGAGCTTCATACATCAGACAGTCTGCGGGGCGCCACAATGAAGACACGACGGTGCGCTTAAGCTTCCGACTCAATTTCATAAGGCAGGTAACGCGTGGTTTCTGTCACTCAAAGAAGTAACTCCTGTTATTCAGCGAAACTCTATTTTTTCTTTAAGCAGCTGAATAATTGGCAGATAGCTAGTTATAGCTCTACAGCTACTGTTTTTTGTTTGTTTGTTTTATTTTTCTAGGCACCTATTCTAAATTTGCATGTTTGGATCGTAATACGGTTTATTTTTTATGTATTTATTTCAAATGTTGCATGGGGTTTGCATTAATGCACATGTGTATGATTTGCATCGAGTAATGTGAGCTGAACTCTTTAATCGCAGCATCATAATGCTAATAATAGTTATAATAATGGGCAGTTGTTGTTTTATAAATGTATAATAAGTTCAAGCTTTCCTGGGGGGGCTTCCCAGCTTTACTGCGAAACTCCCTTCTTTTGCTTGGAAAACAGCCCCGTGAAGCCCCTCCCAGCTGTGTGTTCAGCCAGCTGTATCAAAGCTTCACTTCTTAAGTGTAGTTTCACTGCACGTCCTGCTCCCCACGTGAACCTTCCCAGTCATGAACGATCCGCTCGCTTATACAATTCAAGTCAGCACGGAAACAGTCCCCACACTGACCTCCTGATGTTTGATTTTAGATGGAGCTGGACGAACGGAGCATTAACATGGATTACAAATATGACTCGGGAATAGAACTGCTCTTGACTCACATGAATTTAGAGGACATTATTAACGCTGCAGAGACTCTATATCGGCTCGAGGAAGAGGAGGAAGAAGAAATCTTGTCGCTGGAAGACGAAGAAGGACTTTCCCAGGAGGAGATGGATGAGAATGAGGAGGCAGGGGAGGTGGTGGTTTTGGGGAGTGAGCAGAAGGACTACGCTAATGGAGTTCGATATGGGACTGTGACAGAGGTCCTGTCCTTTGTCAACCTCCTGTCCAGCATGCAGACGGCAGCCTTGCCAAACCTGCCAGAGGAAATGGGAGTCCTCCTAAATAAGGTGAGAATCTTGTTGTTTTTTCTTTTTTTAATCTTCAACATAACCTGAATGTTTAGTTGATATGGTCAGCCTAGAAAAACTTGCATAATTTCCTTTTTTTTCCTTCCTAAAAACAAATAGAAGGACATGGCTGTGAAAAAAGGCCGCTACCAGATTAACATGGACGTTCTCCTGTTTCCATGGAAATTGACCTACAAGAATCATGGGTCTGGCCTCGTGCCTAAGGGCTCATTTGGGAAAGTCCACTTGGCTCAGGACACCACCACCAGGAAGAGAATGGCCTGCAAACTGGTGAGTCTTCCTGATCGGTGACTAGAAATCCCGCCTGTGCTTGACTTCTCGACAGCTCTTGACCTGCGTGCCAAATATTTAACCTGGCAAATACTGCTTGTTTACAGTCCAATTACTCCTCTGTTTGTACAAAGATTGTTGGTGCCAGCGGGACATTTGCTATGTTTACTGAGTGAAAGAGGAACAAGTTTGCTGAATGAAGAACTATTTGTTCTTGTAGCAAACTTACAACATGGGCTGGGATTAATGTAAGACTGGAATTTCAACAATAACTTCCCACAGCTCCTCTGGATGTTTGTGACAGGCTCAGATTCATTAAAGACACATGTAAAAACCACACATGCTGCTTCTATCTGGGCAGATCTATGCTTGAGAAAGAGGAGGGAGGGAGGCAGCGTGCTTACGCTGTTGTATGGAAAATATTGACAAATGAGGAAGGAGTACTTTCCTCTCTAGTCAGGTGTTATCGTCAGAATACTATGTTGACACAGTGCTGTTTTTTTCACGCTGCTGTGAATGTACTGCAGAGGATTTACTGGAAATAGTTTGCAATAAGGGCTTGGAGTTAGGATGTCCTTATCTGCTTAAAACAATGCCATCATCAGATAATAATTACTGAGAAATTATTTCTTTAAAGAAACAACTTTAAAACTATCACTGACAAACTAATAACAATAGATTTCTTAAAGCACAAAAAACAGGATAACAGTATGTTACTATGTCAGCTAATCTGTTAAATGCAGAAAGAGTCAGTGTCCTTGTGAAGTATGTATTAAATGTATACTTTATTTGCAGAACTAACTGAGCTGAACTACCTGATTAGGCTGTCAGGGTAAAAAAAAAAACAATAATTATAATAAAAATGAACCATTAATTGTAGTTCCTTAAATCGCCACTTGAGGCAGGGTCCAAAACTTCAGCATTTTATATGTAAGTAGCACATTTTGCTCTCACACTGTGTGGTGGTTAGCACTGTGGATTCCTGGGTTCAAATCCACCGGCCGGCTGGGGCCTTTCTGTGTGGAGTTGGGATAGGCTCCAGATAAACCACAATACAGAAGTGGAAGAAAATATATGAACAGATCTAAGTATGCATTTTACCGAGCTAGCTAGCTCTACCAGTAACTGATAAATCCTCTGTGCACTGTCAAATAAAGCCACCCTAACAAATAAAAATGCAAAATGTGAAAAGTCAGTTTGTTGTCACTGTAAGCAAACACTGATCCATTTGGCCAGCAGTCCCCAGGATGTCTCATTTAGCTCATTGGCTTCATATTTAACAGTCAAATGCAATGGTGTTACCGAGCCTTTTAACTCCCTCCAAGAAATAAGATAAACATGTTTCCCAAAACGGTGGGCTGTTTGTGATCATGTGTCTTATCTCCCTCGCTAGATCCCCATGGAGAACTTCAAAGCCGCTGATGTAGAGTTTCAGGCCCGCTTTCGTCATGAGAACATCGCCGAGCTGTACGGCGTTCTGCTCTGGAACCAGAGCATCCACCTGTTCATGGAGGCCGGCGAAGGCGGCTCTGTGCTGGAGAAACTGGACAGCTGCGGACCGATGAGAGAGTTCGAAATCATCTGGGTGACCAAGCAAGTCCTGCGGGGCTTGGAGTACCTGCACTCACACAACGTCATTCACCATGACATCAAACGTAAGCATATGTGTGTCACTTACTCTTGATGGATGTGCTCCATGGTATTGAACAAGTACATAGGTTACAGGAAATTATGCAATTACAGTTTGTATCTTCTATGCGTCAAATTCAAGCCACAGACGGATATTGCTCTTGTAAACAACTCAATTCGCTGAAAAGAATGAATCAGTGAACAGCCACAAACCAAGCAGATCATAGGAATCTGATAGATTGACTAATGCTTTTTCAGTAATTCTTCAAAGGTAGCCTGGTCACAGTGACTGGTAGCTATCATGACAGATCACACAAATACGCCTTAGTTACTGCAGGTGGAGCTCAGCTGAGGAACCACAGCAGTGCTGCTGGGCTCAAAGCATTCTGCAGAGCTGTCTGTCAGCCTCACTGCTTAAAGGCTCGCTGGCTGTCTGGAAATTCCAGCCTGCTTCTCATGCTCAGTCAGGGTTACAATTATGGTCCAGAGAGGCAAGTGACTTATTAAAATGACCATTCTGGCCCTCTGACAAGCTGCGGTTCTTAGCATTTCCTGCCTGCAGTCAAAATATGTAATTAAACCTTGGTGACATTTTAAGCACAAGGATGAGTCTCTTCATGGCCATTTCCTTTGTCAAAGCCTGTGACCTACTTATCGTTTTCATGCTTAAGATCAATACAGACTCAGTGGACCTGAAACTGAAATCTTATCAGTTCAAGCACCATCTTGAATCACGCCTCCTTTCTTTTCATCTCTCCACAGCCAGCAACATTGTCCTGATGTCAGACAAAGCAGTCCTGGTGGACTTTGGGCTGACAGTGCAGATGACAGATGATGTATACATTCCCAGAGATCTGAGAGGAACAGAGGTAAGGAAATAAGCCGCTCCGCCTTAAAAGATGTAAGTGTAGCCCTGTAATGAATGCGGGCCTTCTGTTTTGAGTAATTGCTCTCCGATCAATGCTTGCTTTTCTTTTGCTGATCTGGAGCGTGTGTTGACACGTGACTCGCACTAGACTTCCCGAGGGATTTTAGCAAATTAGTCCCACGACTTGTCAGCACTTGTGTGCTTTTCCAAAATGATTACAGAGTCAGTGACTGGCAAGCATTAATTTAGAGCAGTCAGTGCACTCATTGGCCTCACAGCCACTATTAATAGTTTGCTGATGCTCAGGGCTTTCAGCTCTTTAAGTTGTTTTTTTTTTTTAGGATGAAGATTTTGCACACACCTTCTCACCCACTGGTCCTTGCTTTCCCATGCTTGTGTGTCAGTCTATATAGTTCTGTGTACATGCACCCCCGGGCCTCTCAAGTGCTTGTGGAAAGTCCCAAGGCAGACACCCAGGAGTAATAATAAGAGAGGCCTGTAAATATGCTGGGCTGCTCAGGGTTACATGAACATGGGAGTGCAAGCTGGAATTTCCAGCAGAAAGACACAAAGAGATGAACTCTGGTGTGTTTACCTTTCACCCTCCAAAGGCCAACACACTTCTGCACTTCCCTTACCTTTTTTTATGCGCAGCGTGGGTCTGCAGGTTGCTTGTTTGGTTGCAGGCAGAAAACCCCTTTTACACTAACAACAGGTCACTTCCTGTTTGTTGTGTCTCGCTGACACGGAGAATTTGACTGCGCACTGAATAAAAAGGGAACTTGTTTCTCTCTCTCTCTCTCTGCCATTCTGATCTGCAGCCATGTTAAAAGTCACCCATTAAACATCTCCCGTCTTTCTTTCAGATGTATATGAGTCCAGAGTTGGTTCTGTGTCGAGGACACAGCACCAAGACAGACATCTACAGCCTGGGCACCACCATCATTCACATGCAGACCGGTAGTCCTCCCTGGGTCAGGAGATACCCACGCACTGCATATCCATCGTACCTCTACATTGTAAGTACTGCACATGAAACTCACATCATAGGGAAATAAACGCAACCAGAATGGTTGGTGCAGATATTTGTGGTCGTCACAGGATGAATTTGTGATATTGGGGGAAAAGCATGTTTGAATTTGCGCACCAGAGACGTCTGATGACCCTAAAGTTGGATGCTGATGTTTGTCGGTATCTCTTAAGTTTCAGTGCTCTGATTTATGACCAAGTACTTTCCCATCAGCATGAGCTGACCTTTATGCTTAATGCTAGATTGCATGATAGTAAATCAGTTTGTAGATAAACTGTGAAAGGTTTCCCATGAAATAGTTATTACACAGCATATTAGTACATCACTTAATTTTGTTTTTGTTTGTTTTCATTTCTTGATTTTTCTTTTTTCCTAAAATTGTTCTTAAAAAAACAACAACAACCCCACTGTATGCTAGCTGCACCTCCGTGGCTGGTGCACACTGAATAGCATGAAAGCACTGAGTATGTTGGGCCAACACAGACCTAAAAGGAAAGAGACAATTAGGAGAAACAACTCCTTTAGTGTTAATGTTGCTCTTTCCTCGCTGCAGGTATAAATCCTGGTTACCAATTACCATTGGAGACATATGCCTCTGTTACATGCCTCAGCAGAGACAGTCCTGTGTTGTTAGTATCCTGCGAGTCAAATAATGACACACTTACCGCACACAACATGCTCACGCCCTTCGCAGTTAAGATTGCCAGGCGATAAAGAGGATGTTTGCAGTGGGTGACCTGTGGCTTATTTAGTCATTCACCACTGTTTCGTCTAAAAGCGTTCCATTACATGGGCTCTTTCCATTTTAGCTAGTCCCATTTCTGTTTTTAAAATGATTATCAGCTTCTTTGCTCTGGCCGTTTACTCACTTCCACTTGAAACTGCCGTCATGGAGAAGTAGCATTACAGGGCAAAGTCACTCGTACGGGCTGAGCTTTGCAGCTGCTCCTTGTTCCTGTTTATTGTAACCATACTGCTTTTACAAACCACTGCTCACATAGCCACTGAAAAAAAAGGGCAGCTTCGGTTCTGCATAGCTGTTTTTTTCTTGAGTTATTTGGAAGTACTAGCTTTGTTTTTCTCTTCTTTAATGACAGCCTTGTATAATCTGTCTCCAAACAGATCCACAAGCAGGCCCCTCCTTTGGAGGACATTGCGGAGGACTGCAGCCCAGTTATGCGGTCCTTCCTGGAGCGAGCCCTAGAGAGGAACCCTGCGCTGCGGAGCTCGGCATCTGAGCTACTAAAGGATGACGCCATCAACCCTCCCAGAGAGGATCAGCCGCGTTGCTGGAGTCTTGACTCGGCCCTGGAAGAGGCCACCCACACTTTGCTACGGCAGCAGAGCCAGCACCACGACACCACGCAGGGTAAAGCCTTTAGTGCCGAGTTCAGTTTGTTCTCTGTTATTAATAATAAGCTGGCTACTTAACGTTAACATGTACCTGGTCTTCTCTGCAGAATCCTCTCTGTACTCTGAAGGTTCTGGACACATCAGGAGGAAGGGCTCGCTGTACATTGACCTAGGGGCCTTGTCAGGTTACTCTAAACTGGTGACGGGGCCGCCTTCCTCAGAGTATGGCTAACAAATGACCAGACAACACCATTTATAAGGCTGAACTGTTCGTAAGGCTGAGACTCGTGGACAGCTATAGCCAACATGACTCGTAATGATGTAAAACAGCAAGTGTGACTTGGAATGAATGGGTCCAGTTCGGCCTGAAATAGAAAACGCTGCAGGACAGTGTTTGGATGCATTGTGAATAAATAAGCATTATACTCTACATATAATTTCCCACACTTCTTTTGTGGGATGTTTGTACTTTATTTCAGTTCGGGTTCATGGTGATAAATGCACGCTGTTTTCTTTTCTCCTAAAACCTTCTGAAAAAAGTTATTGTATCATTTGAGTTACTTAAAGTGTAAGCTGTGTCTTAAAGTATGTGTGTAAACATGTATGATGTGTAGTTCTTTTCGAACATCCTCCTGTTAATTCCTGTGGAATATTCTTGGCAACACTGTGCTTTGCAAAATGAAGCTTCTGTGGAATGAATGCGATGAGTGATTTTGTTTTATGTTCTGTACATCCACTGAGATGAGGCATGCGCTGCTTTAAACTGAAAGGAAAAAAAAGCAAGTGATTTATTTCTGTTTTCTTTTGTAATAAGTGTAAAAGCTACCCAGAGTTTTTAAAGTGTCATTCTACAATAAATGCAATAAACTCAAAAATCCTATGGTCTGTGTGTATGTCCCTGCAGCCTTAGCTTTAGCAGCTATTCGTTTTTGAAATTGCTAGGGGAGATTCCTGGAAAGGAAACTGAAAACTTGTTTGTTTCACAAACATGCAATAAATGATACAATTAAACATTCGACAATATGTGCAATACTAGTCCAGCCTTTTCAGTCTGGACCAAAATTGAGGTCAGGACTCTGTGCAGGCCAGTCAAGTTCTTCCACACCGACCCTTCTCATACATGTCTTTATGGAGCTTGTTTTGTGCACTGAAACAGTCATGTTGGAACAGGAAGGGGCCATCCCCAAACTGTTCCCATAAAGTTGGGAAATTCTCCAAAATGTCTTAGTATGCTGAAGTATTAATAGTTCCTTTCACTGGAAGTAAGGGACTGAGCCCAACTCCTTAAAAACAACCCAACACCATTATTCCCCTCCACCAAACTCTACACTTGGTGTTCTCCTGGCAATTGCCAAATCCAGGCCAAACCCAGGTTGGATTGCCAGATGAAGAAGTACGATTCATCACTCCAGAGAACACATCTCCACTGTTTGAGAGTTCAGTGGCAGCGTGCTTTACACCACTGTATTGCTTTGCATTGCTTGGTGATATAAGGCTTGGATGCAGCTTCACTTCTCTTTTGAGTTCCCAACTCTCAGAGAAAGCCCATATTTCATGCCTTGCTTAAACAACAACATTATGCACCCTCAATGAACATGAATCAGTCATTTTAAGTAAAATGCAACTGAAATTTGTCAAATCAAAGATTTGTTTAATTTAATAATTCATCATAAAGGTAAATGTGATCAGTACAAATCAAATCTATATCAAGTAAACCAGACCAGATTCCACTGAATTTAATATCTTACATTGTAATTATGTAACAAAATTTGCATGTAATTAAATACGATAAACTCAGCATTTTGGGCACTTTACGAGTGTGTGTTTCTGCTGAAAGCAACAATAATTTACTTTTGCTTTCTTTAGTATTAAGTGTAGAAATTACCAAGAGTTTTCAAAATGTCATTCTGCAATGAACTCAAAAATCCCAAATTGTCTGTGTATATGTCACTGCAGCCATAACTCGTTAGCTGCTATTCATTTTTGAACTCACTAAGGGAGATTCCTGGAAAGGTGAATGAAATTCAAAACTTGAGTATGTCAGTATGTTTCACATTCAGTCAGCTGACTGCCTCTACTTTCTTTTTCTTACAACCGTTAACCGTCACCAGTCCCACGTCTGCAGGAGCTCCTGGTGCTGGGCTGACAGTTTTTTTTAGAATGAGCAACAGACGAGAGGCATTACTGAGAATCAGTTTATTAAAATCATGACTGTTAGCTCTAACATTTGATACCTGAATGTTACCTGTATGTTACATCTGTACTAATGGAAAAATGCAAATAATGTGCAGAAAAAACACAAGCATTTCATCAGAGATGCAACAAATGATACAATGAAACATTTAACATCCAATGACATATATCCTTAGATCACTGTAATTAGTTCAAATATCAAGGTGGTCTACTGGAATCATGAATTCTGTTGCAACTTTTCTATTTGGCTTTTTGGGGTAAGACAACCCATTTACCAGTGAAACCTAGATTCTGATTATACCAACAGAGTTTAAATGGGCTCTAACAAACACTTCCCTCTTTTCTGCCATAGATTCTTCATGATGTTAGCAAAGTTTTGAATAATGACATCAGCATAACACATAACCCACGTGCAGAGAAGGGTAGTAACTAATTACATTTACGTAGCTACATTTACTTGTAACTTTTTAGAAAAAAATAACTTTTAGGAGTAATTTTACTACACTGTGCTTTTAACTGTTACTTGAGTAATATTCTTACTTGAGAAAAAATTCTGACGACTCTACTCAGTGTGAGTAACTTCAGGGAATGAATAATAAGCACGTTTTAACCAAAAATGCATGAGACACAGACACAAACCTACAATCGTACATAAGGTTTGTTGTTTTAATGTTATTCTATCTGCTGAGGCTGTTGTGCCATTTGGAGAAGTAAAGTAGCACCATGGGTCATACCTACTCTAAATATTAGTTTAATAATGATTTGGAAACGTGTTTCCTCTGCTTAGATTTATTATTTTGTAATCATGTTATTTATAGTATTTAGTAGTATTTTTTTGCTTTTAAAATACCAAAACTTGCACGAAACTACATTTTTGTCTGTCTGATTATCTCATTTTTAAACATTAAATCAGATGCTATGATCAGTTAAAGTAGCTTTTACAAAAACGTTTTTACTCTTACTTAAGTAATTTCTTGGATGGCTGCTTTTTACTTTTACCTGAGTAAAACTACCATGAAGTATGTCTGTGAAGGTTCTCAGTCATCCAGGTCATCGTAGTCAAAGGAGCTTGCAAAGAAAAGCGTCTGGACTTCTTTAAGTTACTTGAAGACGTTTCACCTCTCATCCGAGAAGCTTCTTCAGTTCTAAGGTCAAATGGTGGAGAGTCCCAGATATAAACCTAGTGGGAGTGTCCCCCACAGAGGGACAAAAGGACCCCCTGATGATCCTCTAATCGCCTGAGCCAAGGTGTGAAACTGGGTGTGGGTCCCAATCAAGGACAAGGAGACTAAGGACACTCTTTCGAGGATGCCAATGTTCACATTTTGGACAGAGAGGACAGATGGTTTGAAAGAGGAGTGAAAGAAGCATCTATGTCCACTGTGAGCGACCATCTTTGAACAGAGGCGGTGGTTTACGACACCAACTCTCTGCCATCTATAATCCAGTTTTGAGATCCCTTCCCAGACGCCTTAACGCCCACTCACATCCTGTGCCATCTGACCTCAGGAATTCGCATGATAAGGTGGGGCCAGGTTTCACAATGAACTCACCCGAAACTCTGGCTGATTGGGACCCACACCCAGTTTCACACCTTGGCTCAGGCGATTAGAGGATCATCAGGGGGTCCTTTTGTCCCTCTGTGGGGGGACACTCCCACTAGGTTTATATCTGGGACTCTCCACCATTTGACCTTAGAACTGAAGAAGCCTCTCGGATGAGAGGTGAAACGTCTTCAAGTAACTTAAAGAAGTCCAGACGCTTTTCTTTGCAAGCTCCTTTGACTACCATGAAGTAATGCCACTATTACTTGATTACAATTTTGGCTACTCTACCCCCCTCTGCTCATGTGAGAAGAAAGGTCAGAGTTCATACTGCTCTTGTTGAGGTTCCCGTTTATTATCCTTAGCTTTTGCTTTTTCTGTGCCTCTTATTGTGAATCATACATTTTTCTTGTAAATCCTCAGTTCTTGTTTTTCTGAGTGTTAGTCTTTATTCATGTGCCTCCTTTGTTCCCCGCTATCTGCTTCTTTCATTTTGAGTTTGCTCTTGGTCCCCCTTTAGGTTTACTTCCTGTTTTATTTTGAAGGTTATGTGGAGATATTACTACATTTTCTCCTGCCTTAGCAGAACGGCATTGAAAGACTGCCGACTCTACAGAACTCCCCGACCAGGCCTTTAACTAGAACAATTCCTGTTTCAGCATTTTGCACCAACTTCCAGCAAGTTTTAGACCAGATTTTAAGATCTTTTAAAATTACTTTGAAGGTCCTTCATCGCCTTGTTTCTAACTACAACTCTGCACTATCATTATCATTATTATGGCTTTTACACATTAGAAGGGTAGTGATTGATGGGGATTGCAAACCAGGAGGAGAGAGCGAATCCACCTGCAATTACAGACATGAGTGTAAATATGAACTTGCTGGACTGTATGAATGTCCAAATGCGCAACAATCCATGCAATAGAGGTAGCTGGATCAATCCAAATATCAAAACTTCTAACGTTTCTGTACTCTAAGTTCAGTATGTAGCCCTCTGAAGTGTGTTCACGAAATTATCCTTTTATAAAAAGAAAAAACTAAATATGTAATACGCAATATGAAAAATGTCTGAACCTTTTTTGGTTGACTGTCGTGTCTATTTTATTTATCCCTCGTGACTCATTTAAACAACAGAAGTGAAGCCGAAGGTCTTTATTAAGTCCCATGTTTGAAATAGATGAACAACAAAACTCAGCTGGAAGGTGTGTTTTGTCCTATTACCTTATTATTGTGGAAAATAAAAACCAAAGTGATTTAGTGCTCTAAAATGTGTTCAGAATTAGCAAATTGGTGCTGATTTATCCCATAAATCATGACACAATGCCCTCCCTTATAAACAGTACCTCTGTAGATCATCAGTATGGGTATCAGTGTTGCTATCAGCAATACTGACCTAGTATTTACTTGTTATCGGCTTGATACCAACATTTGCACTATCCCACAGCACTAACATGCAAAACTTGTCCAAACCGTTCAGTCTGGACCAAAATTAAAAGGTGACTCCAGTGTATGAAACATCAGCTTTCTCTCACTGAAACAACTCTTTTGAATTCCCAGTTGACTTTCTAACTCTCAGTTTTCCCACATTTCAGCAAATCTGATCAGATTTACCCAGCACTAATCACTCTACATGAATCACAACTGCATGACTAGAAATGTTCACGCCGCATTTTCTACAATATTTCAGCAGTAAACAGCAATTAAAAAGAAGTTTTAAAAAACCCGAACTAGCTTTTTCATTGGAAGCCTCTTCATGTGGGTTTTCCCGAATTCCCCAATCTAGCAGCTAGATCACAGAGATCAAACGTGAATCAAGTTGTAGCAAAGTTCGCCACTAGACAACTTTTATTTGTTCATATTTAGTCATGGGCAGTATCTGCTACTGAATTTGCATCAGGGAAACCCGTGTGGTGTGAAGTGTTGTGTCCTATCCGCAGCCCGGGCCCACTCTTCCTCTTTCTATAAGCGTCACATGTGAGTGGGCGGTGAACTCAGCCCAGAGACGTGCCTGTCAAGCTGAAATGAAAGTTGCAGTATTTACTGTCACGGTCACGGTTTCCACTGACGTTGCAGACAGATACTGCCACCTGCCGGCAGCCTTCATAAGTACTAGAACGAGATCTCGACATGTGCTGCTGTAGGCTCACTGAACACTTAAAAAACTGAGGATTTCTTCTCTTTGGTGCCCTCGTGTGCCTCCTGGTCTCGAGAACTTGTAATGCTGCAAGAAAGAAGCATAGACTTGATTTGCTGCCCTCTCCACGTCTGTTCCTCATATAAACTGCAAAGCTTGCAGACTTATTAGAGTTCAGCGAGGGAGGAAAACTAGTCAGGACATGAAGTGGCAAAAAATATTATTGATCTGCACATAAGCATGGAAGCTTTTATGGCTTCTTCAAAGTTTTTAGCGAAAATAATAATAAAAATACTTTAAAAAGTGGTTAAGACTGTGATCAGATCTAATGTTTGTCTTCAAATATTTTACCTACCAGCGTACAAAGACGGCAGGACGACTGACTGTGGATACGTTGTTTTTACCTCCACACACCACACGTTTCACGTCTACGACCTTACTGAGAATCCGACATGCTGCAAAGCGGCACCAGACTGATTCAGCACTTTAAAAGTCTGGAGATGCCGGGGATTGAACCCGGGGCCTCATACATGCAAAGCATGCGCTCTACCACTGAGCTACATCCCCTGTGAGAAACCGACCGTGAGGCCAGCTCTTGAACGCGTCCTGTGTATTAAAGAATCATTAAAGTATACTTAAAGCGTGTTTTGCACCAGCAGATATTTAACTTCATGTATTATGCTATAACCAACTGTAATCTGCCACAGCGCTCTTCTTTTCAACGTCCTGTTTTGTGCCTTGATCTCTTGAATAGTAACATAAACATATTTTACATATTTTAGTTACAGAACGTGAATCACTCTCAATCAGTGTCAGTTTTACCAGTGACAACGAGGGGTCGTAATATTTAAGCACAGTAATGGGCACTTAAATATGAAAATATATTTATAAAGAAAAAATAGTTTAAAGAAGAAATTATCGAATAACTGCTTGAAATGACTGAGGTGTTCCGGGCATGTCCCACTGGGAGGAGGCCCCGGGGCAGACCCAGGACACGCTGGAGAGATTATATCTCTCGGCTGGCCTGGGAACGCCTTGGTGTTCCCCCGGATAAGCTGGAGGAGGTGGCTGGGGAGAGGGAGGTCTGGGCCTCTCTGCTTAGGCTGCTACCCCCGCGACCCGGCCTCGGATAAAGCGGATGAAGATGGGTGGATGGATGGATGGATGCTTGAAATGACTCGACGGTGACATCTGGTAGTAAGATGAGGCAGTGCAACGAGTGTTACGGGGCTCCAGAGGACAACGGCAGTCAGAACATTTAGGTTTGTCATGCTCTACCGTAATTGGCTAAGACATTTAAATGATTTAAAAACCATTCCCAATCAAAGTATATATATCATTTAAAATGGCATTTCATTTTTTTGTATTTGTCAAAAGTGTCCACATATACCATATAACATTTAGCCTCTAGTGGCTCTAAATGGCTTTTATGATGCGTTCCTGAATAAGTCACGAGTTCCCAGTCAGAATTTGATTCTGGAATTTCCCTTCAACTCAGATTTCTCACTCAGGAAGTTGTCAGCAACCCCCAGCAATAGTAAACAATAATAAAACTGTAAAATTTTAACCTATACTGCCACTGTTGTGTTTTTAGGACTCGCTAAACAAGCCGTACACAGAGGACTGACCAGGCTCTGTCCATGAATGTGCTGCATGGAGAAAGATAGGAAAAGACAGGAGAGGAAGAAGTGAGGTTAGATTTAAGGTAAGGATGTTCAGTGGGATTTGATCAAAGGAAAGTGGGGTATGCTTTGTTATTGAAATGTTGCCCGAAGATCCTCTGCAGGTTAGTGCAGGATAAACAGGTTAGCTTCCTGTACTGTGATGGATTTAAAGTAAAACACTGTGTTGAACTGGTGCACAGCAGCTGTGGTGTTCATGGTCATACTTCATGCGATTCCAGATGTGCATCAAGCGATGGTGGTATAGTGGTAAGCATAGCTGCCTTCCAAGCAGTTGACCCGGGTTCGATTCCCGGCCATCGCAGTTGCCTTTTTCCACAGAAAAGGCAATAATAATAATGGAGGAAAATAATAATAATGGAGGAAAGGCGATTTATATCAGAGATAAGACAATATATAGTGTGGAATAAGTGGCTGTTACTTAGATTTAATTTACTACAGTTCTCATGTTATGTTATTATTCTTTTGCTTACATGTGCACTCAAAGTTACCCTTTACAAACAACTCCCTTTCTGTAGGCAAAACTAAACACTGCAAATTGACTGTTGAAAGAGTGGACTACAGCTTTGGAAGCAGGTATTTTCAGATTATAATAATATTAATAGTGGATTAAATGTTTGGAAAAGGGGGCTCAGTTGTCATCACAACGGAGAGAAAGAAACATGCATTAACTGATGCACTCTTTTCCTTCTCCTACCTTCTTTATACTCTCCTCTCTGCCCAGATGTAGTCGCATGTGGAGCCACACTGCTGAGTCAGCAGGCAAGTTTTAGATGTATTCAAAGCGGTGGCTGTATAGTGGCGAGTCAGTCAAGACCAGTGTTGGGACTAACGCGTTATTAAGTAACGCGTTACAGTAACTACGTTATTATTGTGGTAACGAGCACGGTAACTAGTTATTATGCCAAAATCAGGAACGCGTTAGTCGTTACTGGGATTTAGATACGGTCGTTACTCGTTACTTCTTGTGGTGGCTATCGCGGAGCTTCCACAGATTCTGTAACATTAGCAAGTGGTGGAGGCAGCAGGTGGATGAGGGAAAGGGGACGCAGAAGGAAAAGAGACCCGAGGCGGCCGCCGGTCCAAGTGTGAACTGAACTTCAGGTAAGTTATGACCTGCAGTCTATCTGGGTCAGATATAAACCAAGTTTAGGTGGAGTTTATTTTCGTTATTCTGACTTTTTCCGTACTGCGTACTAGCTAGCATGACGGAGTTTCTATACAGCTGGGTGGGTGCTATGAAGTTAATGATGTTGAACTTTATTTTGTTCATAAGTTATTAGAGTTGCCAACTGTCCCGTCTGGTATTCAGAGAAAATATTACGCGTTTCTTATTGAGGTGAAAAGGAACAATTTGTCCCGTAATTCAGCTACAATGAAAAAGGCACAAAGCTGGAGTTGGTCTGTGTTTGCTGCACAGCTGCCTCTTCTTCTTTCATTCTCCCCCCTCCCTCTCCCGTTTCTACTTCAATCATGAAAACTGATCAATGATCAGCTGATCGGCTCTCTTGTTTGTTTATCGCCCACTTTGCGCCAGAAAGAGGAAACCAGCCAATGTCGCGTTAAACAACAGCAGCACGTTTAAGCTTGATCAGCAGTTGTTAGAATTTATTTAATATTAATTTCTAGTATCAGCTGATGTTTGCTGGAGCCACAGCTGCAAAAGCTGCTGGTCATGATGTCGGTTTGGTTATCTGGTGAGAGGGAAACATGAAGATGAAACCAGGAGATGTCCTTACTGAATCATCAGAGCTGAACAGGTGATGGAGAAACAGGTTTACCTTTTAGGTGACATAAATGAGTTGAAGGGAAGTTATGAACTGTTTCTGAGAGACAGATAACACCAGGATCCTTTTTTAGGTAGCTGACAGCTGGTAACTGTGCAGGGGCGGATCTAGCAAAGTTTTGCCAGGGGGGCCAGGTAGGGCATTAACAGGGAGAGGTGGGCACAAAGAAATACTTTTCTTTCTTATTCTAATTTAAAATGTCTCACTTTTAAAATATAATTATCTGAATCTTACAACAAACGATTGATAGATTGATGCATATATACCATCAGAACAGTGAACATCACTGTCACAACAGCGTTTGTTTTCATTCAAAGGCTTTATGAGTTTTCCTATAATGGTGGGCCGGTCTCTAGTCAAAACGCCCGGGCCGATTTTTTGTCCCAGTCCAGCCCTGTATGCAGCTCATCTGCAGTGTGGTGTTACCTACATCTTCCTATTTAGAAAGCAGAATTTCCGAGTTCTGAGTACAATCAAAGCACCATGACTGCAGTTTTTGTGTTGGATGTAAAAGGCGCACATGACGCTGTGACGTAGGCTAGAATCATGGCAGCGGTCAATGATGGTCCAGGCGTGGGATTTCTCTCGTGGAAATATGCACATTATCTTTTCCTTTCTATTGGTAGGTGGCACAGTGCACTTGTGGCAAGTAAGCAAGCTAGAAGACTGGCAAAGTTATGGAAGCAACACATTAACTAGAGAATTCTGAGTAAAACCAAAGTTACTTTCCCTAGTAACTAGTTACTTTGAAAGTAACGAGTAACTTGAAGTAACTGAGTTACTTTTGATAGAAGTAACTAGTAATGTAACTAAGTTACTATTTTAAAGTAACTTACCCAACACTGGTCAAGAGAGAAGATTTTGGTTTCTAACTGAAGCAAGCATCACTCAACACTTCACTTCTCTTCTCTTGCTGTGTTGGCTCCTTTGTTCCTCCTTTTTTCCACTCCCCTCCTCTCTTAGCTGTGTAAAGCCCCGGCTGAATTGCTGCCTGATTCCAGATGTGCATCAGGCGATGGTGGTATAGTGGTAAGCATAGCTGCCTTCCAAGCAGTTGACCCGGGTTCGATTCCCGGCCATCGCAGCTCTCTTTTGTCACAGAACAATAATGGAAGAAAGTCATTTTATATCCAAGATAAGACAATATGTGTAATAAGGGGATATTCCTTAGATCTCATTTCATAATCTTCTCCCATCATTACTACAGTGCGTCATTACAGACCTTTATTATTTCAGAAATGCTTTTATTCTGATCACTCAAGCATGCTTTTATATGTCCCAGCCCCTCAAACAAGTTAAAGCTATGGCAGTCTGAATGTAACTCACCTGTATGAAGCTTTAGAGCTGCATATATATAATGCCAGAGTACGGTGGCCCCTAGAGACAAAGCACGTGCAAACTCCAAAACACTTGCAAACTCCAAAACACATGCAAACTCCAAAACACTTGCAAACTCCAAAACACATGCAAACTCCAAAACACATGCAAACTCCAAAACACATGCAAACTCCAAAACACATGCAAACTCCAAAACACATGCAAACTCCAAAACACTTGCAAACTCCAAAACACATGCAAACTCCAAAACACAACGGAAGTGCTCCAGGACGCTAGGGGCAGTGTTGAGCTCGATTTGCAAAATAAACGGCAAGTTTGTCTGTATGGGACGGTCTAGTCTCTGTCGCACTTCCCAGGTTGCCTAGCAACCATGATACTAACCGCTGGAAACGTGTCATACAACTTTGTTTGACAGAAATGAAGGAAAACATATTTTGTTCATTTGTTTGTTTGTTTCTACAAGAGCTTTGTGTGATTTGATAAGTATCTGAGGTTGAGACCACAGGACAGTAAAACATGACTTTTGGGCTTCATTTCTGTACTGAACAGTTATTTAAGATTAGCTAGTAAATAACAATTAGCTAATGTTGTTCATGAGACTAAAGTCATATCACTTTGGTAATGTAAATATAATATGGCCAATATTATAGTTATTATATTAATCATTATTAGCTATTACAGCAGTGAACATGAACTCTGTGTCAAATACTGAGCCTCAGTACAGATTCAAGTTGCAGTTATTTATAGGTCTTATCACCTTAAATCTTCACTCAAAGACAAGTATCTTTGACTGTGCATATATAGGTGTATCATATATAAGAGAGAAATGTTGTTCCTTCAGTATGTTGGCATTACTAAATTTGGCTCATTGCTTACATACGTGTGTAAAAAGAAATTATATGAGCTGTGATAACTGTTTCTGATAGAATAAAGAGTAGAATGATATATGAAATATTCCTTTATTGGGTGAGAAAATCAGACCATGTCATAACTGCTTTAAGTCATACAGAATAGATATCAGAGCCTTAAACAGGCTGACTTCTGCTAAATGGGTCAAACTGGGCACAAAGTATACAAACACATAACATCCTTAGAATATGATGTAACACTATAGATCAACTTACCTCAGAATATATAAAGCATATAAACAATTACAGCAATATGATGCAACAAACACAGCAGTACTACTGATCCAAAATACTCAAAGCTTCATAAAACTGAAACAAACATTTATTTTTAGCTCCATTCAGCTGCTGATACATACTTTAGGTTTCTGAATATTAAACTTGTTGCTGCCTTTCATAGTGTGTAACTTGAAGGCCCTGAGTACTTTCTCCCACACTGCAAACACTGGAATGATAAATTTATTTGAACATTACCTAATAAGACTGATTCAGGACAGACAATTAGTTATGTTAAACTTTCCTAGCAGTCCTTCACAAACAGGGAACAGTCTGTCTATTCTCTCCATCTGTCAGCTGCTGCTGGCTCTTCCTCCTCCTCTTCCTCACACACTGCTGAGTCCTGGTGGATCATCAGGGGTGCAAAGCCTCACAGATGATGTGCAGCAGTGAGTCCCTCAGTCTGTCCTCACTCTGGACACTTGCAGTCGTCACACATGGAAATCAAATGCGTGATAAGCTGCAGGATTCAAACACAAGTGTAACTTATAAATACATGTTCATACTTTTATTCCACAATCAGAGAGAAAGAAAAAGAGAGAGAGTGCAGGACAGACAGACAGGTGACAGTCTCAGGTGTATACACTGCTACAAAACAGCACAAAAGAAGGAGGATTGTGTTATTATGAAACAAGAAGAGTTCCCAGATGGTACAGTGGACACGTGTGACTGCTGTGATTAAAGCATCTTTCTTTCAGCTTAACGAGTGAACCGTCAGCTCGTTCAAACGCACGTTAAAGTCAGTTTGGCTCGACACCACCGAACAGAGGCAGCAATATAACATAGCTAACATTAACAGTGCAGTGAATCCTGCTTGTGCCGTGATATTCAGGACTGCAAACCGAGCAGCATCACTGACTTTCAGCCTGTTGTGTTTGTGGATATATGACTGACTTTAATTATCCATAAAATCATCACATTCTCTGTAAGATTAAAGTCAACTATTGAACAGCGTATATTTTGGAGTAAAGGCTTTAAAACCAAGTTAGTACAAACATCGCTAATGTCACATAACTTTCCCGACATGTGGCCAACAGAAATGTTTTAATGTTCTTCATTATAAAAAACATTTGCGCATAAATAAGTGACATAATATTCAGTACTTACTTCTGAAAGTTTACTCTTCGGCGGCTCCGCTTCCGCCGTTTTTTTCGGCAAAATTATCCACACCACAGCCGCGCTATGAAATCTGGGATATGTTGGGCCATGAAGGCTACACCGACCCATCCTTAAAATTCAGGGAAATTAAGGACGCATTTGAAGGCCGCATTTCGAGCAGCCTTTTATGATAAAGTAGTCTGCCTTGGCTCATAGTTCTTGTCTTTAAATGAACTTTGTGTGTTTCAGGTCCTGCACTCTCAAAGACTGAATGAACCAGCATTGCAGCCATGGGTCACTGTGAGCATCACAGGGAAGGTTGAAGCCGCCCACTGCACCTGTAAGGCCGGAGTCGTGGAGACCTGCAGCCATGTCACTGCTCTTCTGTTTAATGTAGAAGCAACAGTGCGGATCCGTGGCACAAGGACTGTTACAGATGAACCTGCATGCTGGGTTTTGCTGGGTAATGTGACCAAGATACAGCCAGAGGTTGGCCATAAGATAGACTTCTCCTCTTCAGCTGCTCAAAAAAGGCTCTTGATCAAAACATAAACAGACCATCTATATTGAAAGGCAAAAGGAGCCGTCCTCAAAAAAGAAAAATCACACCTGCTACTGTGGAGGAGTTGTCACTGCTATAATGCCATAATGTTTTATCTAGGGGTCTAGATTTATGCCTGTAGTGCACTGCTGTGTAAATAATTTGCATTTACTTTATATGTAATGACTGAGTCCCACTGTTCAAAAATTGAATAAAGAAACAAACTAATGTTTGCCTTTTTTTTATTATTAAAACCACTTTATACAACATCACATCCGTTACAGTGTAGAATCCATATCATTTATAGTTTACAAGTGACAAAATGTTTACATAAAATCATGACAGTGTTTACATGATATCACCCACTACTAATATTACCTTAATTACTGTATCTTTTGAAAAAAATACCACTATTTATACAGCAAAAGACTTAGGAATGTTTAACAGGAGCAGGTTTCATTTTTCCCTGGTTTTATTATCACACTGTTCACCAAATGCAGCAAACCTTCACCATCTTATCCTGAAGGGTCACCTCTTCACCCTCACATGGAAGAAGTAATCTGATTGGCATGGTGGTATGTTTGAAGCAGGTCCCTTGTGTAGCGCTGGAACTCAGTCATGATGTTTCATCCATTTCATAGGCTGGTTTGCTGCAATGACGCCAAATAATTAGCATCTCTATAAATAGAAGGTAGTTCTGCAAAATCACTCAGTAGGATGTTTGTTCTAATTTGCTATGAGCTCAGAGTGCATCGAAAATAAAACTAATAGGCTATAAAGAGTGATATGAACATATTTAGAACTTACCGGAATGAAAATGTCTGGAGCACCAACAGATATTTGGAGATGGAAGAGAACTGGAGCTCGTCTCACAGCTGCTATTCAGGCTAGACGCCTTCGTTTGCTAACATCGATACACGAGCTGCCTCATGTTGCTTCCAGGTTGGGAAAGAATGAAAAGATAAACCATTTTCTAGCTTATTCTCTTGCCGGTCGTGCGATCGAACATTGCAGCGGACCACACAGCAAGAACAAACCGTGGCTGTTGTTGTGTGTGCCTTCGCTCCTTCGTCGCTTGCGCTTAGACCCCGAACATGGCGGATCAGGCCAAAATCCTTTCCACGCCCACCCCCGTGACATCACGCTCCAAAGCCCTAGCGTGTGACGTCACACTAGCTGTCTGCTTTGATCTATCAAAGCGTTCTTCGGGGTGGGCGTGGCTTCTGACATGCGAGGCATTAAATATCCCTCCACAATTCCAGTAAAGCTCAGTTCACAAAGCATTTATGCATCAGAGCAGCGAGTGTAATTTAAGCGCATTTAGTTTACAAAGAGCACACATGTCTAGCACAACTCCAACTACACATCAAATGAATCCCACTTCTCCAATTCAGAGTTTAAATAGTACAGACTTTAACATGAATACTCCACTCACTTACACCTCAGTGGAAACTTGGGAGTTACTCATCAACCACTTTTTTGGTACAATTGTACCACAGTGGCAATCTCTGGTACCGTTCAAACCAGAGTACTGTGACTTTCATCTGCTTTCCACTTTGTTAACAGACATGCTTAAGTTTTGTAAAATGTTAGTGAGATCAACTAGGGAACCCACAGAGAATGGAGATCCAACCTCCATGCAGACCTCTGAGGTCTGTCTTCAGTCCATGGGCGCAGACTGCCCCGAGAAAACAGAGGATACAGGAGCAAAGGACAGCATCCTGAATGAAAGCTCTGTAGATGACCACAGTGATAATGAAAACTTAGAAACTCCAGGATTGGAGGCTGAAGCAGCCCTAGACTGCATATCTGTGGGTAATTCAAACACACAACTCGAAACAACAGACACAGCAAAGCCAAAAAAGAGCTGTATGAAGAAAAACTTCACAGCTGATACAAAAGACTTTGACAAAACAAAATCTTGTCCCCTGGAAAAGCATGTGAAGCTAGTAGTACCTGAGCTGGACAGTGACACTGAGTCTTTAACTTTTTCTAGTATCAGTCCGCTGTCTGATTCTCTAGGTGAAAGCTCTGTAGAAGACCAGGGATTGGAGGCTCAACCCGTTGTAGGCTGCATATCTGTAGACAACTCAAGCTACAGAGATGAAACAGAAAGTCGAGGACTGAAAGATGAGGCAACCCCCAGATTTCAGGGATTCCTCAGTGACAGTGAGTCTTTAACTTCTTGTCAGATCAGTCCACTATCTGATTCTCTGAGCGAGGAAAAGTTGTGTGTCAACAAAGTTATTCAGATGGTGGTTTCAGAGGCCATAGACAACGTCGCCTCTAAACACAAGCTCTTCACAGAGCGCCTCACTCCTGACTGCATTGGTGATCGCCTGCTTGAGAAAATGTGGCCAGAAATTAATGACAAACATTTGGATCTATCTCCAAAAAGCCTAAAAAATATCCATAAGGCCATTTTAAAGGATCTTTGCAAAACACACAAATGCAAGGAAAAATATTTGATTTTTAGTCTGAGGGAGCAGCTTGATAACATTACTGTTCCAATCTTCACCAAACACCTGCTGGGGTTACCAAAAAGAGTACTCAGTGTATCTAAAAACCAGGACGAGTACTGGGAACTTGTGGTAAAATTCACTAGAGATCTGGTAATACACAGTATGGCCGAACTAAATAAGACGACGACATGGCATTCAGGAACAACTGACTTCATTGTACAGAGGCTTAGCCAAAAGATCTGGAACAAAATTTTGTCCAAAAAATATAAAATCTCCCTAGAGAACATTGAAGAACTCAGCTTGACAGTATACAATGATCTCCGTGAAAGGTGGCATTCTCCAGGACAGTTCATGAAGTTAAGCAACCCAACGGTTGACGAAATAATTGTCAACACTTTCAAAAAACATGCCAAGCTGAAGAGACGAAGTGTCATCTCTAGGATTTTCTCATTTGCACACTAAATGAGTGCAAATGAGTGCAAATGAGAAAAATGTGTGCTATTTTAAAACAAGCACACGTGCTTGTTTTAAAATAGCTTAAAATATCAATTTAAATTGGTCCATCTCATCTAAACTTAGTTTTAAAACCAGAGTGGTTAAAGCACTCTGGTTTTAAAACTAAGTTTAGATGAGATGGACCAATTGAAATTGGTAAGAAAAAAAAAGAAAAAAAAAAGAGTGGTTATAATAACCACTCTTTTTCTCCTGCCTTCCTTCCCTCATCCCCAACTGGCCAAGGCAGATGGCCACCCCATTCCTGAGCCTGGTTCTGCTGGAGGTTTCCCCCTTGTAAAAGGGGGGTTTTCCTTCCCACTGTCGCCAAAGTGCTTGCTCGTAGGGGGTTGGAGTTTCTGTGTATTATTGCATGGTCTTGACCTTGCAATAATACACCATGAGGGAAGTGGAGGGGGGGGGGGGGGGGGGTGGTTTGGCACCGTTTCTTAACTTAAAATGTCCAATTACAACAGGACATTTTAAGTTAAGAAACAGTGCCACACCAAAATAAATAAATAAATAACAAAATAAAAAATATAAAATGAAATAAAAATACATTTTGTGTTTCATTTCATTTGCTGAAAATGGGATATCAGATTAGTTTAGTGTGTCAGGCTTAGCTGCCTTCCAAGCAGTTGACCTGGGTTCGATTCCCGGCCATCGCAGTTGCCTTTTTCCACAGAACAATAATGGAGGAAAGGCGATTTATATCAGAGATAAGACAATATATAGTGTGGAATAAGTGGCTGTTACTTAGATTTAATTTACTACAGTTCTCATGTTATGTTATTATTCTTTTGCTTACATGTGCACTCAAAGTTACCCTTTACAAACAACTCCCTTTCTGTAGGCAAAACTAAACACTGCAAATTGACTGTTGAAAGAGTGGACTACAGCTTTGGAAGCAGGTATTTTCAGATTATAATAATATTAATAGTGGATTAAATGTTTGGAAAAGGGGGCTCAGTTGTCATCACAACGGAGAGAAAGAAACATGCATTAACTGATGCACTCTTTTCCTTCTCCTACCTTCTTTATACTCTCCTCTCTGCCCAGATGTAGTCGCATGTGGAGCCACACTGCTGAGTCAGCAGGCAAGTTTTAGATGTATTCAAAGCGGTGGCTGTATAGTGGCGAGCATAGCTGCCTTCCCAGTGTGTGGTATGGGTTTGTTTCCCAGCCAAGGCAGTAACTTTGGAGAGAGCACACCAAAATCATTAAGGGGATGTGTGGTAAGATGCACAATCTAGTGGTTTTTAATAAAACTAGTTTTCATGTTTTCTTGATGTAAACATCACTCAACACTTCACTTCTCTTCTCTTGCCTCGTTGGCTACTTTGCTCCTCCTATTTTCCAGTCTCCTCCTTTCTCAGCTGTTTAAAGACCAGGCTGAAACGCTGGCTGAAGAGAAGCCTGATTCCAGATGTGTACTGTGCGATGGTGGTATAGTGGTAAGCATAGCTGCCTTCCAAGCAGTTGACCCGGGTTCGATTCCCGGCCATCGCAGCTCTTTTTCACACCTTGACTCATGTGACGACTCAAGACCATCTCCAAAGGGGAAAGTGCCCCACTAGGAATTAAATACCTGGAACATCCACAGACATCACAGGTAAAGTATAAAGACAGCATAATCAGTGTACTGTCAGTGTGGAGAACAGAAATCAGTCAAGACATATTTTTACTTTGAGTACATTTCAGAGGTGGTACATTTTCACTTTTACTTGAGTAAAGAAGTTCAATAGATACTTCAACTTTTAGCAGTGTTTTTAACACAGGTTACTGTACTTCTCCTAAGTAAAGAAAGACTACTTTTTCCACCTAGGCAGCTACTTTGGTGAGTGAGCACTTCAGGATTAGTAGGATGTGAGAGAAGATTTTGGTTTCTAACTGAAGCAAGCATCACTCAACACTTCACTTCTCTTCTCTTGCTGTGTTGGCTCCTTTGTTCCTCCTTTTTTCCACTCCCCTCCTCTCTTAGCTGTGTAAAGCCCCGGCTGAATTGCTGCCTGATTCCAGATGTGCATCAGGCGATGGTGGTATAGTGGTAAGCATAGCTGCCTTCCAAGCAGTTGACCCGGGTTCGATTCCCGGCCATCGCAGCTCTCTTTTGTCACAGAACAATAATGGAAGAAAGTCATTTTATATCCAAGATAAGACAATATGTGTAATAAGGGGATATTCCTTAGATCTCATTTCATAATCTTCTCCCATCATTACTACAGTGCGTCATTACAGACCTTTATTATTTCAGAAATGCTTTTATTCTGATCACTCAAGCATGCTTTTATATGTCCCAGCCCCTCAAACAAGTTAAAGCTATGGCAGTCTGAATGTAACTCACCTGTATGAAGCTTTAGAGCTGCATATATATAATGCCAGAGTACGGTGGCCCCTAGAGACAAAGCACGTGCAAACTCCAAAACACATGCAAACTCCAAAACACATGCAAACTCCAAAACACTTGCAAACTCCAAAACACATGCAAACTCCAAAACACATGCAAACTCCAAAACACATGCAAACTCCAAAACACTTGCAAACTCCAAAACACTTGCAAACTCCAAAACACATGCAAACTCCAAAACACTTGCAAACTCCAAAACACATGCAAACTCCAAAACACTTGCAAACTCCAAAACACTTGCAAACTCCAAAACACATGCAAACTCCAAAACACATGCAAACTCCAAAACACATGCAAACTCCAAAACACTTGCAAACTCCAAAACACATGCAAACTCCAAAACACATGCAAACTCCAAAACACATGCAAATTCCAAAACACAACGGAAGTGCTCCAGGACGCTAGGGGCAGTGTTGAGCTCGATTTGCAAAATAAACGGCAAGTTTGTCTGTATGGGACGGTCTAGTCTCTGTCGCACTTCCCAGGTTGCCTAGCAACCATGATACTAACCGCTGGAAACGTGTCATACAACTTTGTTTGACAGAAATGAAGGAAAACATATTTTGTTCATTTGTTTGTTTGTTTCTACAAGAGCTTTGTGTGATTTGATAAGTATCTGAGGTTGAGACCACAGGACAGTAAAACATGACTTTTGGGCTTCATTTCTGTACTGAACAGTTATTTAAGATTAGCTAGTAAATAACAATTAGCTAATGTTGTTCATGAGACTAAAGTCATATCACTTTGGTAATGTAAATATAATATGGCCAATATTATAGTTATTATATTAATCATTATTAGCTATTACAGCAGTGAACATGAACTCTGTGTCAAATACTGAGCCTCAGTACAGATTCAAGTTGCAGTTATTTATAGGTCTTATCACCTTAAATCTTCACTCAAAGACAAGTATCTTTGACTGTGCATATATAGGTGTATCATATATAAGAGAGAAATGTTGTTCCTTCAGTATGTTGGCATTACTAAATTTGGCTCATTGCTTACATACGTGTGTAAAAAGAAATTATATGAGCTGTGATAACTGTTTCTGATAGAATAAAGAGTAGAATGATATATTAAATATTCCTTTATTGGGTGAGAAAATCAGACCATGTCATAACTGCTTTAAGTCATACAGAATAGATATCAGAGCCTTAAACAGGCTGACTTCTGTTAAATGGGTCAAACTGGGCACAAAGTATACAAACACATAACATCCTTAGAATATGATGTAACACTATAGATCAACTTACCTCAGAATATATAAAGCATATAAACAATTACAGCAATATGATGCAACAAACACAGCAGTACTACTGATCCAAAATACTCAAAGCTTCATAAAACTGAAACAAACATTTATTTTTAGCTCCATTCAGCTGCTGATACATACTTTAGGTTTCTGAATATTAAACTTGTTTCTTCCTTTCATAGTGTGTAACTTGAAGGCCCTGAGTACTTTCTCCCACACTGCAAACACTGGAATGATAAATTTATTTGAACATTACCTAATAAGACTGATTCAGGACAGACAATTAGTTATGTTAAACTTTCCTAGCAGTCCTTCACAAACAGGGAACAGTCTGTCTATTCTCTCCATCTGTCAGCTGCTGCTGGCTCTTCCTCCTCCTCTTCCTCACACACTGCTGAGTCCTGGTGGATCATCAGGGGTGCAAAGCCTCACAGATGATGTGCAGCAGTGAGTCCCTCAGTCTGTCCTCACTCTGGACACTTGCAGTCGTCACACATGGAAATCAAATGCGTGATAAGCTGCAGGATTCAAACACAAGTGTAACTTATAAATACATGTTCATACTTTTATTCCACAATCAGAGAGAAAGAAAAAGAGAGAGAGTGCAGGACAGACAGACAGGTGACAGTCTCAGGTGTATACACTGCTACAAAACAGCACAAAAGAAGGAGGATTGTGTTATTACGAAACAAGAAGAGTTCCCAGATGGTACAGTGGACACGTGTGACTGCTGTGATTAAAGCATCTTTCTTTCAGCTTAACGAGTGAACCGTCAGCTCGTTCAAACGCACGTTAAAGTCCGTTTGGCTCGACACCACCGAACAGAGGCAGCAATATAACATAGCTAACATTAACAGTGCAGTGAATCCTGCTTGTGCCGTGATATTCAGGACTGCAAACCGAGCAGCATCACTGACTTTCAGCCTGTTGTGTTTGTGGATATATGACTGACTTTAATTATCCATAAAATCATCACATTCTCTGTAAGATTAAAGTCAACTATTGAACAGCGTATATTTTGGAGTAAAGGCTTTAAAACCAAGTTAGTACAAACATCGCTAATGTCACATAACTTTCCCGACATGTGGCCAACAGAAATGTTTTAATGTTCTTCATTATAAAAAACATTTGCGCATAAATAAGTGACATAATATTCAGTACTTACTTCTGAAAGTTTACTCTTCGGCGGCTCCGCTTCCGCCGTTTTTTTCGGCAAAATTATCCACACCACAGCCGCGCTATGATCTGGGATATGTTGGGCCATGAAGGCTACACCGACCCATCCTTAAAATTCAGGGAAATTAAGGACGCATTTGAAGGCCGCATTTCGAGCAGCCTTTTATGATAAAGTAGTCTGCCTTGGCTCATAGTTCTTGTCTTTAAATGAACTTTGTGTGTTTCAGGTCCTGCACTCTCAAAGACTGAATGAACCAGCATTGCAGCCATGGGTCACTGTGAGCATCACAGGGAAGGTTGAAGCCGCCCACTGCACCTGTAAGGCCGGAGTCGTGGAGACCTGCAGCCATGTCACTGCTCTTCTGTTTAATGTAGAAGCAACAGTGCGGATCCGTGGCACAAGGACTGTTACAGATGAACCTGCATGCTGGGTTTTGCTGGGTAATGTGACCAAGATACAGCCAGAGGTTGGCCATAAGATAGACTTCTCCTCTTCAGCTGCTCAAAAAAGGCTCTTGATCAAAACATAAACAGACCATCTATATTGAAAGGCAAAAGGAGCCGTCCTCAAAAAAGAAAAATCACACCTGCTACTGTGGAGGAGTTGTCACTGCTATAATGCCATAATGTTTTATCTAGGGGTCTAGATTTATGCCTGTAGTGCACTGCTGTGTAAATAATTTGCATTTACTTTATATGTAATGACTGAGTCCCACTGTTCAAAAATTGAATAAAGAAACAAACTAATGTTTGCCTTTTTTTTATTATTAAAACCACTTTATACAACATCACATCCGTTACAGTGTAGAATCCATATCATTTATAGTTTACAAGTGACAAAATGTTTACATAAAATCATGACAGTGTTTACATGATATCACCCACTACTAATATTACCTTAATTACTGTATCTTTTGAAAAAAATACCACTATTTATACAGCAAAAGACTTAGGAATGTTTAACAGGAGCAGGTTTCATTTTTCCCTGGTTTTATTATCACACTGTTCACCAAATGCAGCAAACCTTCACCATCTTATCCTGAAGGGTCACCTCTTCACCCTCACATGGAAGAAGTAATCTGATTGGCATGGTGGTATGTTTGAAGCAGGTCCCTTGTGTAGCGCTGGAACTCAGTCATGATGTTTCATCCATTTCATAGGCTGGTTTGCTGCAATGACGCCAAATAATTAGCATCTCTATAAATAGAAGGTAGTTCTGCAAAATCACTCAGTAGGATGTTTGTTCTAATTTGCTGTGAGCTCAGAGTGCATCGAAAATAAAACTAATAGGCTATAAAGAGTGATATGAACATATTTAGAACTTACCGGAATGAAAATGTCTGGAGCACCAACAGATATTTGGAGATGGAAGAGAACTGGAGCTCGTCTCACAGCTGCTATTCAGGCTAGACGCCTTCGTTTGCTAACATCGATACACGAGCTGCCTCATGTTGCTTCCAGGTTGGGAAAGAATGAAAAGATAAACCATTTTCTAGCTTATTCTCTTGCCGGTCGTGCGATCGAACATTGCAGCGGACCACACAGCAAGAACAAACCGTGGCTGTTGTTGTGTGTGCCTTCGCTCCTTCGTCGCTTGCGCTTAGACCCCGAACATGGCGGATCAGGCCAAAATCCTTTCCACGCCCACCCCCGTGACATCACGCTCCAAAGCCCTAGCGTGTGACGTCACACTAGCTGTCTGCTTTGATCTATCAAAGCGTTCTTCGGGGTGGGCGTGGCTTCTGACATGCGAGGCATTAAATATCCCTCCACAATTCCAGTAAAGCTCAGTTCACAAAGCATTTATGCATCAGAGCAGCGAGTGTAATTTAAGCGCATTTAGTTTACAAAGAGCACACATGTCTAGCACAACTCCAACTACACATCAAATGAATCCCACTTCTCCAATTCAGAGTTTAAATAGTACAGACTTTAACATGAATACTCCACTCACTTACACCTCAGTGGAAACTTGGGAGTTACTCATCAACCACTTTTTTGGTACAATTGTACCACAGTGGCAATCTCTGGTACCGTTCAAACCAGAGTACTGTGACTTTCATCTGCTTTCCACTTTGTTAACAGACATGCTTAAGTTTTGTAAAATGTTAGTGAGATCAACTAGGGAACCCACAGAGAATGGAGATCCAACCTCCATGCAGACCTCTGAGGTCTGTCTTCAGTCCATGGGCGCAGACTGCCCCGAGAAAACAGAGGATACAGGAGCAAAGGACAGCATCCTGAATGAAAGCTCTGTAGATGACCACAGTGATAATGAAAACTTAGAAACTCCAGGATTGGAGGCTGAAGCAGCCCTAGACTGCATATCTGTGGGTAATTCAAACACACAACTCGAAACAACAGACACAGCAAAGCCAAAAAAGAGCTGTATGAAGAAAAACTTCACAGCTGATACAAAAGACTTTGACAAAACAAAATCTTGTCCCCTGGAAAAGCATGTGAAGCTAGTAGTACCTGAGCTGGACAGTGACACTGAGTCTTTAACTTTTTCTAGTATCAGTCCGCTGTCTGATTCTCTAGGTGAAAGCTCTGTAGAAGACCAGGGATTGGAGGCTCAACCCGTTGTAGGCTGCATATCTGTAGACAACTCAAGCTACAGAGATGAAACAGAAAGTCGAGGACTGAAAGATGAGGCAACCCCCAGATTTCAGGGATTCCTCAGTGACAGTGAGTCTTTAACTTCTTGTCAGATCAGTCCACTATCTGATTCTCTGAGCGAGGAAAAGTTGTGTGTCAACAAAGTTATTCAGATGGTGGTTTCAGAGGCCATAGACAACGTCGCCTCTAAACACAAGCTCTTCACAGAGCGCCTCACTCCTGACTGCATTGGTGATCGCCTGCTTGAGAAAATGTGGCCAGAAATTAATGACAAACATTTGGATCTATCTCCAAAAAGCCTAAAAAATATCCATAAGGCCATTTTAAAGGATCTTTGCAAAACACACAAATGCAAGGAAAAATATTTGATTTTTAGTCTGAGGGAGCAGCTTGATAACATAAACATAACATAAAAATACATTTTGTGTTTCATTTCATTTGCTGAAAATGGGATATCAGATTAGTTTAGTGTGTCAGGCTTAGCTGCCTTCCAAGCAGTTGACCTGGGTTCGATTCCCGGCCATCGCAGTTGCCTTTTTCCACAGAACAATAATGGAGGAAAGGCGATTTATATCAGAGATAAGACAATATATAGTGTGGAATAAGTGGCTGTTACTTAGATTTAATTTACTACAGTTCTCATGTTATGTTATTATTCTTTTGCTTACATGTGCACTCAAAGTTACCCTTTACAAACAACTCCCTTTCTGTAGGCAAAACTAAACACTGCAAATTGACTGTTGAAAGAGTGGACTACAGCTTTGGAAGCAGGTATTTTCAGATTATAATAATATTAATAGTGGATTAAATGTTTGGAAAAGGGGGCTCAGTTGTCATCACAACGGAGAGAAAGAAACATGCATTAACTGATGCACTCTTTTCCTTCTCCTACCTTCTTTATACTCTCCTCTCTGCCCAGATGTAGTCGCATGTGGAGCCACACTGCTGAGTCAGCAGGCAAGTTTTAGATGTATTCAAAGCGGTGGCTGTATAGTGGCGAGCATAGCTGCCTTCCCAGTGTGTGGTATGGGTTTGTTTCCCAGCCAAGGCAGTAACTTTGGAGAGAGCACACCAAAATCATTAAGGGGATGTGTGGTAAGATGCACAATCTAGTGGTTTTTAATAAAACTAGTTTTCATGTTTTCTTGATGTAAACATCACTCAACACTTCACTTCTCTTCTCTTGCCTCGTTGGCTACTTTGCTCCTCCTATTTTCCAGTCTCCTCCTTTCTCAGCTGTTTAAAGACCAGGCTGAAACGCTGGCTGAAGAGAAGCCTGATTCCAGATGTGTACTGTGCGATGGTGGTATAGTGGTAAGCATAGCTGCCTTCCAAGCAGTTGACCCGGGTTCGATTCCCGGCCATCGCAGCTCTTTTTCACACCTTGACTCATGTGACGACTCAAGACCATCTCCAAAGGGGAAAGTGCCCCACTAGGAATTAAATACCTGGAACATCCACAGACATCACAGGTAAAGTATAAAGACAGCATAATCAGTGTACTGTCAGTGTGGAGAACAGAAATCAGTCAAGACATATTTTTACTTTGAGTACATTTCAGAGGTGGTACATTTTCACTTTTACTTGAGTAAAGAAGTTCAATAGATACTTCAACTTTTAGCAGTGTTTTTAACACAGGTTACTGTACTTCTCCTAAGTAAAGAAAGACTACTTTTTCCACCTAGGCAGCTACTTTGGTGAGTGAGCACTTCAGGATTAGTAGGATGTGAGAGAAGATTTTGGTTTCTAACTGAAGCAAGCATCACTCAACACTTCACTTCTCTTCTCTTGCTGTGTTGGCTCCTTTGTTCCTCCTTTTTTCCACTCCCCTCCTCTCTTAGCTGTGTAAAGCCCCGGCTGAATTGCTGCCTGATTCCAGATGTGCATCAGGCGATGGTGGTATAGTGGTAAGCATAGCTGCCTTCCAAGCAGTTGACCCGGGTTCGATTCCCGGCCATCGCAGCTCTCTTTTGTCACAGAACAATAATGGAAGAAAGTCATTTTATATCCAAGATAAGACAATATGTGTAATAAGGGGATATTCCTTAGATCTCATTTCATAATCTTCTCCCATCATTACTACAGTGCGTCATTACAGACCTTTATTATTTCAGAAATGCTTTTATTCTGATCACTCAAGCATGCTTTTATATGTCCCAGCCCCTCAAACAAGTTAAAGCTATGGCAGTCTGAATGTAACTCACCTGTATGAAGCTTTAGAGCTGCATATATATAATGCCAGAGTACGGTGGCCCCTAGAGACAAAGCACGTGCAAACTCCAAAACACATGCAAACTCCAAAACACATGCAAACTCCAAAACACTTGCAAACTCCAAAACACTTGCAAACTCCAAAACACATGCAAACTCCAAAACACTTGCAAACTCCAAAACACATGCAAACTCCAAAACACTTGCAAACTCCAAAACACATGCAAACTCCAAAACACTTGCAAACTCCAAAACACATGCAAACTCCAAAACACTTGCAAACTCCAAAACACATGCAAACTCCAAAACACTTGCAAACTCCAAAACACATGCAAACTCCAAAACACATGCAAACTCCAAAACACTTGCAAACTCCAAAACACATGCAAACTCCAAAACACATGCAAACTCCAAAACACTTGCAAACTCCAAAACACATGCAAACTCCAAAACACTTGCAAACTCCAAAACACTTGCAAACTCCAAAACACATGCAAACTCCAAAACACATGCAAACTCCAAAACACATGCAAACTCCAAAACACTTGCAAACTCCAAAACACATGCAAACTCCAAAACACTTGCAAACTCCAAAACACATGCAAACTCCAAAACACATGCAAACTCCAAAACACTTGCAAACTCCAAAACACATGCAAACTCCAAAACACTTGCAAACTCCAAAACACATGCAAACTCCAAAACACTTGCAAACTCCAAAACACTTGCAAACTCCAAAACACTTGCAAACTCCAAAACACATGCAAACTCCAAAACACTTGCAAACTCCAAAACACATGCAAACTCCAAAACACTTGCAAACTCCAAAACACTTGCAAACTCCAAAACACATGCAAACTCCAAAACACATGCAAATTCCAAAACACAACGGAAGTGCTCCAGGACGCTAGGGGCAGTGTTGAGCTCGATTTGCAAAATAAACGGCAAGTTTGTCTGTATGGGACGGTCTAGTCTCTGTCGCACTTCCCAGGTTGCCTAGCAACCATGATACTAACCGCTGGAAACGTGTCATACAACTTTGTTTGACAGAAATGAAGGAAAACATATTTTGTTCATTTGTTTGTTTGTTTCTACAAGAGCTTTGTGTGATTTGATAAGTATCTGAGGTTGAGACCACAGGACAGTAAAACATGACTTTTGGGCTTCATTTCTGTACTGAACAGTTATTTAAGATTAGCTAGTAAATAACAATTAGCTAATGTTGTTCATGAGACTAAAGTCATATCACTTTGGTAATGTAAATATAATATGGCCAATATTATAGTTATTATATTAATCATTATTAGCTATTACAGCAGTGAACATGAACTCTGTGTCAAATACTGAGCCTCAGTACAGATTCAAGTTGCAGTTATTTATAGGTCTTATCACCTTAAATCTTCACTCAAAGACAAGTATCTTTGACTGTGCATATATAGGTGTATCATATATAAGAGAGAAATGTTGTTCCTTCAGTATGTTGGCATTACTAAATTTGGCTCATTGCTTACATACGTGTGTAAAAAGAAATTATATGAGCTGTGATAACTGTTTCTGATAGAATAAAGAGTAGAATGATATATTAAATATTCCTTTATTGGGTGAGAAAATCAGACCATGTCATAACTGCTTTAAGTCATACAGAATAGATATCAGAGCCTTAAACAGGCTGACTTCTGTTAAATGGGTCAAACTGGGCAGAAAGTATACAAACACATAACATCCTTAGAATATGATGTAACACTATAGATCAACTTACCTCAGAATATATAAAGCATATAAACAATTACAGCAATATGATGCAACAAACACAGCACTGCTACTAATCCAAAATACTCAAAGCTTCATAGAACTGAAACAAACATTTATTTTTAGCTCCATTCAGCTGCTGATACATACTTTAGGTTTCTGAATATTAAACTTGTTTCTTCCTTTCATAGTGTGTAACTTGAAGGCCCTGAGTACTTTCTCCCACACTGCAAACACTGGAATGATAAATTTATTTGAACATTACCTAATAAGACTGATTCAGGACAGACAATTAGTTATGTTAAACTTTCCTAGCAGTCCTTCACAAACAGGGAACAGTCTGTCTATTCTCTCCATCTGTCAGCTGCTGCTGGCTCTTCCTCCTCCTCTTCCTCACACACTGCTGAGTCCTGGTGGATCATCAGGGGTGCAAAGCCTCACAGATGATGTGCAGCAGTGAGTCCCTCAGTCTGTCCTCACTCTGGACACTTGCAGTTGTCACACATGGAAATCAAATGTGTGATAAGCTGCAGGATTCAAACACAAGTGTAACTTATAAATACATGTTCATACTTTTATTCCACAATCAGAGAGAAAGAAAAAGAGAGAGAGTGCAGGACAGACAGACAGGTGACAGTCTCAGGTGTATACACTGCTACAAAACAGCACAAAAGAAGGAGGATTGTGTTATTACGAAACAAGAAGAGTTCCCAGATGGTACAGTGGACACGTGTGACTGCTGTGATTAAAGCATCTTTCTTTCAGCTTAACGAGTGAACCGTCAGCTCGTTCAAACGCACGTTAAAGTCCGTTTGGCTCGACACCACCGAACAGAGGCAGCAATATAACATAGCTAACATTAACAGTGCAGTGAATCCTGCTTGTGCCGTGATATTCAGGACTGCAAACCGAGCAGCATCACTGACTTTCAGCCTGTTGTGTTTGTGGATATATGACTGACTTTAATTATCCATAAAATCATCACATTCTCTGTAAGATTAAAGTCAACTATTGAACAGCGTATATTTTGGAGTAAAGGCTTTAAAACCAAGTTAGTACAAACATCGCTAATGTCACATAACTTTCCCGACATGTGGCCAACAGAAATGTTTTAATGTTCTTCATTATAAAAAACATTTGCGCATAAATAAGTGACATAATATTCAGTACTTACTTCTGAAAGTTTACTCTTCGGCGGCTCCGCTTCCGCCGTTTTTTTCGGCAAAATTATCCACACCACAGCCGCGCTATGAAATCTGGGATATGTTGGGCCATGAAGGCTACACCGACCCATCCTTAAAATTCAGGGAAATTAAGGACGCATTTGAAGGCCGCATTTCGAGCAGCCTTTTATGATAAAGTAGTCTGCCTTGGCTCATAGTTCTTGTCTTTAAATGAACTTTGTGTGTTTCAGGTCCTGCACTCTCAAAGACTGAATGAACCAGCATTGCAGCCATGGGTCACTGTGAGCATCACAGGGAAGGTTGAAGCCGCCCACTGCACCTGTAAGGCCGGAGTCGTGGAGACCTGCAGCCATGTCACTGCTCTTCTGTTTAATGTAGAAGCAACAGTGCGGATCCGTGGCACAAGGACTGTTACAGATGAACCTGCATGCTGGGTTTTGCTGGGTAATGTGACCAAGATACAGCCAGAGGTTGGCCATAAGATAGACTTCTCCTCTTCAGCTGCCCAAAAAAGGCTCTTGATCAAAACATAAACAGACCATCTATATTGAAAGGCAAAAGGAGCCGTCCTCAAAAAAGAAAAATCACACCTGCTACTGTGGAGGAGTTGTCACTGCTATAATGCCATAATGTTTTATCTAGGGGTCTAGATTTATGCCTGTAGTGCACTGCTGTGTAAATAATTTGCATTTACTTTATATGTAATGACTGAGTCCCACTGTTCAAAAATTGAATAAAGAAACAAACTAATGTTTGCCTTTTTTTTATTATTAAAACCACTTTATACAACATCACATCCGTTACAGTGTAGAATCCATATCATTTATAGTTTACAAGTGACAAAATGTTTACATAAAATCATGACAGTGTTTACATGATATCACCCACTACTAATATTACCTTAATTACTGTATCTTTTGAAAAAAATACCACTATTTATACAGCAAAAGACTTAGGAATGTTTAACAGGAGCAGGTTTCATTTTTCCCTGGTTTTATTATCACACTGTTCACCAAATGCAGCAAACCTTCACCATCTTATCCTGAAGGGTCACCTCTTCACCCTCACATGGAAGAAGTAATCTGATTGGCATGGTGGTATGTTTGAAGCAGGTCCCTTGTGTAGCGCTGGAACTCAGTCATGATGTTTCATCCATTTCATAGGCTGGTTTGCTGCAATGATGCCAAATAATTAGCATCTCTATAAATAGAAGGTAGTTCTGCAAAATCACTCAGTAGGATGTTTGTTCTAATTTGCTATGAGCTCAGAGTGCATCGAAAATAAAACTAATAGGCTATAAAGAGTGATATGAACATATTTAGAACTTACCGGAATGAAAATGTCTGGAGCACCAACAGATATTTGGAGATGGAAGAGAACTGGAGCTCGTCTCACAGCTGCTATTCAGGCTAGACGCCTTCGTTTGCTAACATCGATACACGAGCTGCCTCATGTTGCTTCCAGGTTGGGAAAGAATGAAAAGATAAACCATTTTCTAGCTTATTCTCTTGCCGGTCGTGCGATCGAACATTGCAGCGGACCACACAGCAAGAACAAACCGTGGCTGTTGTTGTGTGTGCCTTCGCTCCTTCGTCGCTTGCGCTTAGACCCCGAACATGGCGGATCAGGCCAAAATCCTTTCCACGCCCACCCCCGTGACATCACGCTCCAAAGCCCTAGCGTGTGACGTCACACTAGCTGTCTGCTTTGATCTATCAAAGCGTTCTTCGGGGTGGGCGTGGCTTCTGACATGCGAGGCATTAAATATCCCTCCACAATTCCAGTAAAGCTCAGTTCACAAAGCATTTATGCATCAGAGCAGCGAGTGTAATTTAAGCGCATTTAGTTTACAAAGAGCACACATGTCTAGCACAACTCCAACTACACATCAAATGAATCCCACTTCTCCAATTCAGAGTTTAAATAGTACAGACTTTAACATGAATACTCCACTCACTTACACCTCAGTGGAAACTTGGGAGTTACTCATCAACCACTTTTTTGGTACAATTGTACCACAGTGGCAATCTCTGGTACCGTTCAAACCAGAGTACTGTGACTTTCATCTGCTTTCCACTTTGTTAACAGACATGCTTAAGTTTTGTAAAATGTTAGTGAGATCAACTAGGGAACCCACAGAGAATGGAGATCCAACCTCCATGCAGACCTCTGAGGTCTGTCTTCAGTCCATGGGCGCAGACTGCCCCGAGAAAACAGAGGATACAGGAGCAAAGGACAGCATCCTGAATGAAAGCTCTGTAGATGACCACAGTGATAATGAAAACTTAGAAACTCCAGGATTGGAGGCTGAAGCAGCCCTAGACTGCATATCTGTGGGTAATTCAAACACACAACTCGAAACAACAGACACAGCAAAGCCAAAAAAGAGCTGTATGAAGAAAAACTTCACAGCTGATACAAAAGACTTTGACAAAACAAAATCTTGTCCCCTGGAAAAGCATGTGAAGCTAGTAGTACCTGAGCTGGACAGTGACACTGAGTCTTTAACTTTTTCTAGTATCAGTCCGCTGTCTGATTCTCTAGGTGAAAGCTCTGTAGAAGACCAGGGATTGGAGGCTCAACCCGTTGTAGGCTGCATATCTGTAGACAACTCAAGCTACAGAGATGAAACAGAAAGTCGAGGACTGAAAGATGAGGCAACCCCCAGATTTCAGGGATTCCTCAGTGACAGTGAGTCTTTAACTTCTTGTCAGATCAGTCCACTATCTGATTCTCTGAGCGAGGAAAAGTTGTGTGTCAACAAAGTTATTCAGATGGTGGTTTCAGAGGCCATAGACAACGTCGCCTCTAAACACAAGCTCTTCACAGAGCGCCTCACTCCTGACTGCATTGGTGATCGCCTGCTTGAGAAAATGTGGCCAGAAATTAATGACAAACATTTGGATCTATCTCCAAAAAGCCTAAAAAATATCCATAAGGCCATTTTAAAGGATCTTTGCAAAACACACAAATGCAAGGAAAAATATTTGATTTTTAGTCTGAGGGAGCAGCTTGATAACATTACTGTTCCAATCTTCACCAAACACCTGCTGGGGTTACCAAAAAGAGTACTCAGTGTATCTAAAAACCAGGACGAGTACTGGGAACTTGTGGTAAAATTCACTAGAGATCTGGTAATACACAGTATGGCCGAACTAAATAAGACGACGACATGGCATTCAGGAACAACTGACTTCATTGTACAGAGGCTTAGCCAAAAGATCTGGAACAAAATTTTGTCCAAAAAATATAAAATCTCCCTAGAGAACATTGAAGAACTCAGCTTGACAGTATACAATGATCTCCGTGAAAGGTGGCATTCTCCAGGACAGTTCATGAAGTTAAGCAACCCAACGGTTGACGAAATAATTGTCAACACTTTCAAAAAACATGCCAAGCTGAAGAGACGAAGTGTCATCTCTAGGATTTTCTCATTTGCACACTAAATGAGTGCAAATGAGTGCAAATGAGAAAAATGTGTGCTATTTTAAAACAAGCACACGTGCTTGTTTTAAAATAGCTTAAAATACCAATTTAAATTGGTATTTTAAGCTATTTTAAAACAAGCACACGTGCTTGTTTTAAAATAGCTTAAAATACCAATTTAAATTGGTCCATCTCATCTAAACTTAGTTTTAAAACCAGAGTGGTTTACCACTCTGGTTTTAAAACTAAGTTTAGATGAGATGGACCAATTGAAATTGGTAAAAAAAAAAGAAAGAAAAAAAAAAGAGTGGTTATAATAACCACTCTTTTTCTCCTGCCTTCCTTCCCTCATCCCCAACTGGCCAAGGCAGATGGCCACCCCATTCCTGAGCCTGGTTCTGCTGGAGGTTTCCCCCTTGTAAAAGGGGGTTTTTGCTTCCCACTGTCGCCAAAGTGCTTGCTCGTAGGGGGTTGGAGTTTCTGTGTATTATTGCATGGTCTTGACCTTGCAATAATACACCATGAGGGAAGTGGAGGGGGGGAGGGGGGGGGTGGTTTGGCACCGTTTCTTAACTTAAAATGTCCAATTACAACAGGACATTTTAAGTTAAGAAACAGTGCCACACCAAAATAAATAAATAAATAACAAAATAAAAAATATAAAATGAAATAAAAATACATTTTGTGTTTCATTTCATTTGCTGAAAATGGGATATCAGATTAGTTTAGTGTGTAAATAAAATGCCTTCCATCTGGTGTTGTACCTTGTCTTTCTGTAACGTAGATCACAAGCCAATATTTTCCCCATGACTCCACCGATCAGCTTGTGTCAATCTGGAGTTTACCTGCATACATCCTGTTCACTCTGTCAGAAGTTTCGCGCCTGCTAGTGATTTAGGAAACACCCCCAGATTGCCTGGTGATAGTCACAGTTTAGCGTGGGCAGTAGCCTGCTCAATACAATGTATAATTACGTATATATCTATAACAACTCATTACGTTATAACTACATTAGTGTACTTTGTTTCCTTAGCTCAGGCCTGCTGGAGATTGCCTTTACTCTCAGAGGGACTTATCTGAATTAAAACAGGTCTCTGACATAGAGTCAGTAGCGGTCCTAGCCTGTTTGGCGCCCTGGGCGAACACCCCCTCTGGCGCCCCCCCCCCCCCCCCCCCCCCTCCTCACACACGAAGAGAGAGACAGAGTATGCATTGTATGCAAACATTGTATGCAAACGGCTACTAAACAGACATCATAATTCGTCATACAATGAGAACAGGACAAATCAACAATTGACACTGACTAATTAATATTATATTATTGTATATATTGTTTGGAGTTTAGTCTGTTACTGTTACTATTTTTACCATTTCTTCTTGGAGGAACTGTGACCCAAATAATTTCCTTAGGGATTAAGAAAGTATCCTGATTCTTAATGTTTTAGGATACATGACCTGCCATTATCCAATGACACATCTGCTTACCTGTATCTTTTGCTCGTTTCTCCTTGTAGGAGTCATAATTAAATGTATTGAATTTTAATGATCACTCGGTTTTCATTTGTTTGGTTGCTATGGTGATGTGTAACGGGAGTCACGTGGGTGCTAGCGGTGACATTAAGAGGGCGTTGTCAGTCTGTCTTTCACTGGTTTGATTTTGACAGAGAGGAGGGCTGGGTAGCCGTAGTTTTTGTTGACCGCAGCACAACGAGTTTCCCCTTGTTGCATTAGAGCCTGTGATGTTTTAAGAGTTTGAATCGCGAGCCGATCACATTGCTCTGTAAACTTTTCAAGCACTTTAATAAACAAGCAAGCAATTCCACCTCTCGCATTATTGCGTAAAGTTGAGAGGCAAATAGACAGGCTCAGTCCCCGGCCTCTATCGACTGTGGAAGTCGCTACACTCCTCCTCTTCTTTTCTCATTTAAAAAATGAGAAAAGAAGTTTAAAAACGGGTTGTGTGTGAGACTTTAGATCAACAAAATATAAAATATACATTTTAAATTGTTATTGATCCCTTTACCCCTGGTCCTAAAGTGTATATTTATTTTCTTACTCTTCTTATATATATTGTTTGTTTACTTGCACTGTTGTAACTGGAGCCTCGTCGTCTCGTCTCTCTATATACTGGACTGTATGTAGCGGAGATGACAATAAAGTTTACTTTGACTTCAGCAGCGAGCAGGCGCACCGAGGGCTCTCGCGCTCACTTTTCGCGTATAGAATTTTGAAAAAAATCGGTGCAAATTATAAGTCTGTATCATAATGTCTGGTGTTTTCGTGTTTGTTGGTTTGTTTGTAATTTGTTTTATTTTGCGAGTTGGTAATTTTTGCTGCTCCAGCCAGCCAGAGCATCCCCCGCCGCCCCGCCCTTTCCTCCCTGTGCCGCAAGCAGCAGGCGCACCTCGCAAACGGAGGGCGCCCTTACTCCCAGCAAATGGGCGATAGAAAACCAATGCCATTCCCAATATGCGCTGGCATGATGTCGGGGCAGCATGAGAACGAGCCGCGATGCCGCCCGTGTCGCCCGTATCTAAAACCGCTACTGCATAGAGTATATAATAGAACTTTATTAATCCCTTTGGGGAGATCAATTTATTGTTTATTTTTAAGCACTCATGATGGATATAGGATTTAGGGATATCCGATTATAGGAAAAATTGTTAATTTCTGGAGGACGAAAACGTCCACGAGGTGCACTTGCTCAAAAGCCTAGCACAGTTAGCTTTACTGATTGGGGCGGACTATATTCAGTTCTGCTCTATAAAATGTAATTGTCGGAGACTCTTTTTTTTAAACTGCTGTTCTTCATCTGCCAAGACCATAAAAACCACAAATAAGAGTTAGCACGAATCGACAACCTTACTGTAGCTTTAACTACAGTATTCGGCAACCGGTATCATAGTTACTATGGTTACTATGCTAGCTACGTTAGCCAAATAGCTAGACTCAAAACCATTCAAACCACCGGCGGTTTCCGCCAGCCTATTTTATTTAAAAAATCCGGGTGTGTTTCAGAATATCTTGAAATATAAGTTCTCTGATTTCTAAAAAAATTTAAACGTGGCTTGATTTTTCAGGACTTTGCTCACCGTTAGTTAGAAAGGATCGCTCGCCTCTGTGCTTCTTCTTTGGTTGAGGTACCTTGGATTAGAAATCGCTGCTTCCACCTAGTGTATCCAGCCAAAAATGATCACAGCTACACGACATTTGTTGATCTCTTTCCAATGCTTTGCAGTTTAATATACATTTAGGAAATACTACCATATATTTTCATGTGAATTTGTGTTTGATGTTTCATTTAAAACCCCCAATTACAACTAGACATATTAACTTAAGAAACAGCGCCACACTAAAAAAATAAAAATTGTGTTTCATTTCATTTGCTGAGAATAGAATATCAGATTAGAGTAATGTGTCCAAACCGGTGGTGACAAAACACGACAGATAAGTAAGTACAACCGGTGTTTGAGTTTAGATTTGTTTAGATATTCTACTTTCAATGTTCCAGATATTGCATCCCCAACTCAGATATTTTCACCGAATGCTCTTCTCTGTCTGCCAGTGTTTGGCAGTTTAACGACTCCGCCAATCAGCTCGTCTCACGTTCCCTTTTGCTAGTACATCTTAGTTAAAAGACCTGAGCTCTTTCCCCGCCACAAAATACAATAACGAAATAACAACAAACTACGGAGCCCCTCTGATGACATGGTCCAAAAAATAAATAAATTGTGGCCACAAAATACTACTTCGTGGGCACGAAATGGGTATAACGTGCCCACGAAATACTTATTTGTGCCCACGAAATAGGTATAACGTGCGCACGAAATGCTAATTTGTGGGCACGAATTGGGTATAACGTGGCAACGAAATAGATAACGTGCGCACATCATATTGATACAATTCCTGGACAGCTGCGTAGAGACAAAAGCATAAGAGTAGGCTAAACCTATAGGCTAAACCATGGCCAGAGACAGTATGATTGAGTTTTATTTTTGTCATGGTCTGCGTGGCAGACCGTGGGTGTGTGGAAGGAGGACTCAAAATGCGGAACTCTGGGCGATTAATGCAGTGCGTTTATTTACAGTGAAGTAAACAATACACAATAATAAATCCCCCTGCGTTTCCAACTCCCGTGCCGTGTCTCCGCTCCCGTGAAAGTTGTGCTCGCTGCTCTCCCGTTCCCGCACTCCTGCTGGAAAATCCACAGAGGAAGCTGTTAACACACAACTACAAAGCGACAGACTCGCTTTTGCTGGGAACACTGACGGGTAGTCACTCAACGATCCAGCGTCGAGGAGCTCTCAGCCACACTGCTTTGTAGCTCCCCCGACGAGGCTTGATCGGCGCCAGGTGTGTGTGAGGATCCTTGGGTGTGACCGGTCAGCTGGCAGGGCCACACCCACCAGGCCTGAAGGTGCCTGTCACGACCGCACCCACCCATCCACACACACACACACTTGCCAATACACAAACATGGAACGCAGGAACAGCAGCAGTGCAGAACACACACACATAATATAATAAATCCACAACTGTTCAGGGACTCTAGGTCACTCAGACTCAGATCCCTGACAATTTTAGGCTGGGAATGAGCTACAAATGCATTTTGAAAAGCCTGGCACTGCAAGGAACCATTATTACGGAGAAATTTTTAAACAGGATATTGAGAGCCCAGTTGCTTTGCAGACGTAAGTACGACCCGGACGCTGGGATAGATTTTATTGTCAGTCAACTGCAAGGGCCTGGGAAGGATCACGGTTATTGGTCAAGTGTTTCGTGCCCACAAATTAGCATTTCGTGCGCACGTTATACCTATTTCGTGGCCTCAAAATAGTATTTCGTGGGCACGTTATGCTATTTCGAGGGCACGAAGTAGTATTTTGTGGCCACAATGTATTTATTTTTTGGACCATGTCATCAGAGGGGCTCCGTAACAAACAGACCCAGATAGCAAGGAGACATTGAACAGATGTTGATTTTCCATCTGAACCATCAGAATCGTCAGGCTTGAAATGTCAACACAAAACCAATGTTGAAACAACATTGAAATACTGATGAAACCTGACACTGACATTGAAATAACATTGATTCACTGTTGTTCTGTCATCGTTGATTGTTGATCTATTTATAGTTGACAAGGTGACAACAATCACGTTGAAAAACCATTGATTTATGGTTGAGCAGGAAATTACAGCTGCTACCACTTGGACTATTCCATAGCCCCCCCTCTCACAGTGGTACATCCCTTCAGGTAACCATTGTCTTGTACAGTAGAGCAGGACATTAGATTTACTCTCAGCGGAATTGACCGGAGAAGGCATCAGTTCTTGCACTGCACTGGCCTGCACCACGATTAATATAAGGTAAGAATGAACGACTTTTGTTCTATTCGTTATTTCCACGGTTGCATTTGAATAACAGTAAAAAACAAACAAACTTGTTAATGTAAAGTTTCGGACAAAATGTGGGAGCCCGAAATTGTGTCTACTTTCATCTTACAATCCGGCAACAAATAAATTGCACTGCGAACAAAGTCTATCAACAAAGAAAACATTTTCGTTTCATACTTTTCCGTTATATTCCCTTACAAAGCTAGCTTTAACGCTTCGAGGGTTCCTTTGTTCTTGCCGTCGCCTCGGCGCTTGACCCAGACTTTCGCTCTGTAGTTGCTTTTTAGCATAGTACTACAAAAAATTATAAATCTGTGATATATGATTGATAAACGTAAAGCTAACTGTATAAATGTGTTCAATGACTTTGTTACTTTTAATGACTGGAGAGCACCCGCTTCGATTCGCACTCAATTCAAACTTTACGTTGCACGCTCACCTAACTTTACGTTGCACGCTCACCTAACTTGCGTTTGCACCTTTTGTCCACACGTAAACTGCGTTTTATTATTTATTTATTAGTTTTTCGCCTCTCACTGCTTAAGCCATTAATCTTTCTGGAATTGTTTTTTTAAACAGATGCGACCTCACAAAAGATATTAGCTATGCTGTCAGACCTGACGACAGCTGTTAACGAACTCCGTGAGGAGGTCAGAGCCATCCGCCATCCCTGCTGCAATGAATCGGTAGATGCTGGGGTACTGCCTCTGGATTTGCCCTTGCACAACATTGAGGAGCTAAACAATGCAGAGGCAGCTCTTCAATCATAAGAGGCAAATAAGGCAATGGTAAGTATATAAAGTGTAATAGCTGTCAGATGTGATTTAAATACACAACAACGGCCTGTTGATTAAACACACAAGCACTTGCATACACATTTAAGACATGAGACACGCTAATTCCATCTCTTAAAATGTGTCTATAGGTGAGACGCTTTGCCTTGATTGGAGGGACCACACTGGAGGTGCGAGTCCGCCGTGTAATGGCTTATGCCATTACAAACAAGCTGGCCTCGGTACTCAACTGGGTAGGGAAAAAAACCGAGGACCAGACAAAGCAAAAAATGGCATTTAAAGATACAGCGCTCTGCAAATGCATATATGGTGGTAAGTTTTACAGTTTTTTTGCTATATTACTTTGTCTTTCTTAATAACAAGACTTTCATGTCCGGTTAATCTGGAGATGGAGTCTTTGGTCTTTGGCTTGTTTAGTCCTCGGGTTGTAGTTGTACAGCCCGAGGACCCCATGTTTATTTTGTTTTAAAGGATACACGGCACACCATGCTAAGACTTATCACTTTTTCCGCTCATAGCTCTTTGGGAATCAAATGCGGCAGTTTGCAGATTTACGCCTGGTGACTTTCATGTTTATCAGCCTAGGAGTTTACATACTTTCTCCCTGCTGAAGACAGTTAACAAGAGCTTATTCATGTGCTCTAATTCACTTTTTTTGTTTGTGTGTGTGTGTGTATTCTTTTCCTAGATGGCCTGACGCAGCAGTTAGGGGCAAACTCTATGTCCGAGTTTGTCTTTGCACAAGCAGTGCAGAAATGGCTCCGATACGCCCCAGATCGTATGGGTATGGGTGGTGCAGGACGCACATCATGCATCCCCATCCCAGAGTAAAAAATTACAAACTTCTGTGAAACATATAAATGTAAATAGGAAACTGTCTTTTAATAAAGTATTTAGCAAACGAAACATGCCTATTGACCTTTTTTTGTTTATTTTTTTTCTCTGTTACATCACATGCAATGCTTTCTTATTTTAGGATATTAATATTGACATGATACATTGTGAGACATTTGTTGTTGTTTTTTTTTTATAAAGGGTGTCCAATTTGAGGAATAAGCACAATTATGTGTTTAGGTGGTTTAAGTATTGATGGAAACATGCAGTAGTTTAGTATTGGTTAAAATACCTATAAAGAAAGGTAGATTTCCAGTCATGATTTAACTGTTGTTTTAATAAAAAGCAACTGTGCGAAAGAGGTGGAAAATCAACACCATAGCTCAACAGTGTTTCAATATCAGAATCTGACATTGTTTCAATGTCAGATTCAATGTCAGGTTTCAACATTGATTCAACATCAAAACCTGACGTTGTTTCAACGTTAAAAAAGGGTGCAAGAGTGACGTTAGGTCAACGTCACACTTCAACGTTGATTCAATGACGTCGCCTGATATTGACTCCACGTTGTTTCAATGTTTCCTTGCTATCTGGGGACTTTAGTTCATATCAAAGTTGTATTTATTTTATCTTGGCTTTCCAGGTTGTTCTCGCTCCTGTCGTTAGCTGACGTTTGTACGAGACTTTATTAGCGAAAACCAAGCAGCATTCACAGCATGTCGCTATTTCTTCACCTTGGAGTGCTTATGGATATATTATCGCTATTAACCTAAAAAAAAACGTTTAAGGTTCTTTGTTATTGATAAATGAGCCACGTGAGAGCTAATACTTACTTTAAACAGAATTTAATTTTTATTTTTTAACTTTAAACAGAGTTTTCTTCGGACCAGCCTTCGTGGTGTCGCTGTGACGTAATCGGCCTTAAAATGCGGCCTTTAAGGCTGCAGATCCCAAATCCGGTCATTGGTACATCCTGGCTTGTGTAGTTACTAGGTAACAAAAGCTCAACACTGCCCCTAGCGTCCTGGAGCACTTCCGTTGTGTTTTGGAATTTGCATGTGTTTTGGAGTTTGCATGTGTTTTGGAGTTTGCACATTGGAGATTTGTGTTGTCTGCCTCACCAAATGAACACATGTAAGTTCCAGTGACGATGGCATACACAGTTTGCGCTGCTGTGACTTTACAGGTGGGCTTCATCTTTTGGTGTTAGCAAGCCACAAATCGAAAAGTGAATAATACTGATGATGCTGCAGACTCTGAATCAGAATCTGCATCACCTGCTACCTGCTAGTGGGTAGAGGTGAGAATCACCATACATCCCACGATACGATATTATCACAATACTTAACGCACGATATGATATTATTGCAATTTTTTAAAATATTTTGCAATATTCAGATTCTGTACATAAAGGTAAACTTTATCAATATTCATTTTATCTAATATCAAAGTCTCACACTCAGTTTTTCTCTCATTTCAGTTTTATTGTTGACAAACTGAACGGTTTGTATTACAGTCTAGTCCAACTTAACTGAATGCAACCATCTGGTACAATTATAGCTATTCTAAACTATCCAATTTGTGAAAACTATGCAGCCCCTTCAGCAACTGAAGAATTTGAAAGTAAATTAAAACAAAATATAATTTTACATTACATAAAAAAGTTTTAAACTTAATTAAAATAAAACATGTCTTAAATTAAAATAAGTAAACCGTCATGTTTATTGCTGCCGGAAAAAAAGTTAAACACATTTGGACAGTGAAGGAATGTCAGGATTCTTGCTCAGAAAAAGGATCAACATGCTCTGAAGTCAGAGCACAAAAACCTTTTTTGTAACAAAATATCAATTTCTGCTGTCCCTGTATCGATACATTATTAGCAAACAAAATATCACGATACTACACAGTATCGATTTTTTCCCCCACCCCTACCAGTGGGTGGGATATATGTGGGAGAAGTGAACGTTTTGTCCTCAGAGTTGATGTGTTAGAAGGAGGAAAAATGGGCAAGCATGAGGATTTGAGCAAATTTAAAAGGTTAGATAACTGGGTTAGAGCATCTGTAAAACTCCAGCTCCTGTGGGGTGTTCCCAGTCTGCAGTGGTCACAATCTATGAAAAGTGGTCCAAGGAAGAAACAGTGGTGAATCAGCAACAGGGTCATGGGTGGACAAAACTTACTGATGCTCATGGGGACCCAAGGCTGGCCTCTGTGCTGTGATCCAACAAACAAGCTGCTAAAGGTCAAATTGCAGAAAAGTGTCATGGCAATTCTGATAGAAAGGGGTCAGAATACACAGTGCATCACAGTTTGTTAGTATGGGGCTGCATAGCTGCACAGTAGTCAGGGTTCCCATGGTGACTCATGTCCACCAACAGTAGCGCCAAAAATGGGCACGTGAATATGAGAACTGGACCACAGAGAAATGATGGACCAGGTGGCCTGGTCTAAAGAATCACTTTCTTTTTTACATCAACCTGGATGGTCGCAATGCTTACCTGGGCAAACCCCTGGCACCAAGATGCACTAAAGCCAGCCATCAGGAGGCCAGCCTTGGGTCCTGTCAACCATATGGATTTTACTTTGACACCAACCAAACCATTGTTGCAGAGCACGTACACCTTGCCATGGACACAGTATTCCCTGATGGCCGTGGTTTGAGGAGCACCACAATGAGTTTGAGGTGTTGACTTAGCCTCCAAATTCTCCACAGTTTAAATCCAATTGAGCATCTGTGGGATGTGCTGGACAAACAAGTCTGATCCACATAGGTCAGTGATCCCATCTCTCTTATTTGTTGTGCATCTTAAACTGCAGAAATGATGTGGCAGCTTATATGTTGGGTTCCTTTGACCCATGAACATAAGGAGAGTATCTAATGCAATACAATAAAAGATGAGAGGAAAACAGCAAGTGAAATGATTACATTTCTCATTTGAGGCATAAGAAATGCATTGTGTTAGCTCTCATAACAGGAAGAAACTCTGAATCCATCACCAGCACACTGCTGTCATGAGAAAACTTGAGCACTTTATCAGCAGATCCCTTTGAGAAAGGATAGCCTCGACTGTATTCAGCAGATCTCAGGGACACATGGGTCATGCTTTGCTGAATAATTTAACATTTCAGAATTCTGCTCCTTTGTAAATAGGAATTTTAGTGTCATGATTTCAAATAGTAAATAAATACTTTACACCTACTATGTACTGACACAACAACCTGAAATATGATTTAAAGAACAGGATGTGCCATTAAGGCTATACAGAAGAAAGCTATCCTAGACCTTCTAAACAGATGACACACGCAAACATGTAGCCCAAATTTACGAATGAGTATGTTTATATTTCAATATATATACATACATTGGTTAGTCACTGGTGTTCATTTAATGTTTCAGCGGTGCTGCCGTAATGCCCTTGCTGTTTTCTGATGTTCTCCTTCAAAGAAAAATAATTTCACTAAAGACTCCTTCTCCTCAGGGCTGTGGACAATAAATGTTTTTAGGTATGTGGGAATCTACACAAAATGAATCCAGATGGAATGATTTGCAGCTCTACCTAATCTTGTGGCTGGCATTCAGCAACGTACCTGATGTAACCATTATACTGAGCAGCACCATTCAAGATATTTAGCACAGTAACACAGGGAAGGTTCTGAATGTAGGTTCTTTGCAACAGACATGGCCGCCACCATAACGTAGTTTATGTAGATTCAGTCTCGATAAAGATCGGACAAAAACAGAGTCGCGTTGTCGGCAGGATTCGAACCTGCGCGGGGAGACCCCAATGGATTTCTAGTCCATCGCCTTAACCACTCGGCCACGACAACTCACACTACGTCACCGTCGGGCATCGCTTCTTACCTCAGCCGAGCATAATATATATATATATATATATATAATATATAATATAATATAATATATAATATATATAATACTTTTTTAGATGAACATCATAAACAAACATATAATGAATGGAAGATTAACTCCAGAGTTACTAACAAAAGTCTATATTTATTTTCTTTTTGCTCCAAAGGTAAAACCTGATGGATGCGGGGTTTTAACATTTTGTTTAAAGTATTTTTAATGTCGATGTTTCGATTTATTTGACAACATTGTCGACTATGTATGTAGATAAATACGAAATAAAGAAAGCGCAGATTCCTTTGACTTCCAATACCACAAGATGGCAGTAAATCACATTTCTTAAAAGGTTCCTTTGAAGTACACACAGAACGTCAGATCAAGTATTTACACGTCTTCCAGAAATGTAAACCGGGCTTTATAGTGTGAACATCTCTCTTATAAATACTAGGAGTCTAAACAAGAAACCCACATCAAGTCTACAGTCACTGTCCAAAAGTGTGTCAGTTAACTCTGAGATCACTTACCTGTTACTTCTTTAAACTGATGTTTCAAGTTCTTCAGGAAGAACTTGCAGAATTTGTATAGTCCAGTGTCACATATAGAAGTTCAAAGGCTTCACAACCTTGATTTTGGTATCTAAACTGTCATTGTATAATGCTGATTATTTTACACAGTTTGCGCTTCTTCTTACGTGTTGCTTTTGTCTATGTTGCCTGTTTTAATAAGTACACTGAGAACAATCCCAGTTCCTTGCATGTGTACACAGACAGGATTCTGGTTTTCATTCTGTTCTTATGTGTTTATACAACACTCTGCATTTAATCATTACTTTTTATTCATTTCTGGCTGTCTTCCACAGGGTGTCGTTTGTTCTGTCCTCGTGCCCTCACTCGCAACTGAATTCCACATTAGATAAGAGTAAGACGTTGAGATATGTAGAGTAGATGGTAAAGTGATTAATAATGCTGGCTGGCTGCTCAAAGCTGAGATTGGCAGTGTCAGATTTGAGTCCTAGTCCTGGATATCGGTGTTGAGTAAATGTCATAGGATTACGAGATGAGAGGGCATATGTGGGCTGTTTAAGTTGGGGATAGATTGCAAAAATGCATCCCCAACTTAAATCTCAGTAAAAGGTTTCAGAACAGAGATGTGTGAGCCTGCAGGTAAAGCTGACCTCGGATTGCTGTGTCACATGGTTCAGTAATTACCACAATTTAGCAAGAATTCTGCCCAATAATTTTAATTTATGATCCACTTTTAAGAACTCGAAACACTGAGGTGGAAATGATCTTACCCTCTAATAGTGCAATCAAGCTTCATTCAGTCTCCAATAGGTGTAGAATGATAGCCTCCACCCTTCTAACTACACTGACATTTGTGGGGATGTTATTCCAGATGTAAATACAGCGCCTGGGAGGGTTGTGAAAATTAGCCATGGCGAGATGTGAGGATACACCATTTTCCTCCAAACCACGTGGACAGCAAACAGCTGGCTGCAAGCTCTGCTTTTACCGGGGGGAGCGGTGATGTGGAGGCTACCACAGGAAATCTGTATTCTTGTTGACAAAAGGATGATAGTTTTTATCCAGCTTTAATGAGCTAAGTGTCTCTTTGGTTTTTACACAATATGTGTCTGTCTGCACAGCGTTTCAGCTCCAGTGTGCGTCACTTGACCAAAAAGATCCAGCTGTTGTTAAACCGCTGCGGTCTATCCGCAGAGGAATTTTACTGAATGTTTCCAGCGTCTCAGTAAGAAAGCTCAAAGATCCACTGCTCTAACTAACATCCTCCATTGTGACCAAAAATCAGAGAAAAAAAAAGTAAGCATTGCAACACTAAGACTGTCGCTGTGGCAAGCGGTATTTTTTTATTTGCCGGACTGAAAGAGTAGAAAATCAAGAGTGAGGGGAACATCTGGCACAGATCAAGCGAAGAAACTGAAGAAAGGCTCTGTGTGGATTTTCTGGAATGAAATCTTCCAGAACAGCCTCACTTGAAATGACATTGCAAAATTATTTGAGAGTTTTGGGAGCACACAGTGAAAAACATGACTTCACTTTGGGGAAGGTACGCCCAGATGAGCATCATGAATGCTTGGCCAGCTGAGAGACTTTGTGCTTTGTACCATCACCAGCTGCTGCATTCATAAGTCCTGCATAACAGGCCATTATTTAGTAGGAAGCCTCCTTTTGCATCTGACCAATTATGTAAATTACCAAAGTATATACCGTATGGCAGTGGAAAGGAAAACTGCTTTTAATTATTCAGCCTGGATAACAGTTGGCCATAAACATTACAAGGCCTAACCATCAATTATGGAGGAAGGTTAGAGACCTGAGTGGCACCAGAGCTGCTTTGAGGAGACGGAGCGCTGAAGGTTTATCCTGTCAAAACAACAGATAAACCTGTTATATATACATGTAGAGGCCCATGTATTATGTTGAAAAGATACCAGCCTAAGTTTAACTGGGCTGAGTTTTACTTTTGTCTTTATACAGATATATATATATATATCATGATGGTGCAGCGATTCAGTGTAACCTTTGAAGTGAGGAAGATTTGTCTATTCCTGTCACAGAGGTGGCAAAAAGGACCCAAACACAGGACTCACAGACAAAAACAAAGTAAATGAAAACTAACATGTAATTAGGTTTAAAATGAATGAATAAAAGTTGCAAAATCCACAGTGTCACATACCATATATTGCCAAAAGTACTGACTCATCCATCCGAATCTTTGAATTCAGGTGTTCCAGTCACTTCTGTGGCCACAGGTGTATAAAGCAAACAAGTCCAGACAACGCTGATGAGTATTCAGTGAGTCGACCTGGTCATGGGGCAATGCACAGGAGCATTTCTGTGGGTCAGCCTGAGCCAGGGAGCACTGAAGACCAGTTCAGAAGCTTGACCCAGAGGATGAGCTAGGTTGAAAAACCCTTCAGGCAGCAACCCACAGGCTGAGCAGAGCAAACAGATCTCTCTGGAGGGCAAAGACCTCTGGGGCTGGCCCTGTTTCCAGGCAGCATCATTTCTGTCAGGCCAGGCAGCTGCAAGGTTTGGTACTGAGTTACTGCTGCTCAGACGAGGCTTCGGCGCTGGACTGCCACAGCGACGAAGAGGAAAGTGGAATTTGCACAAAAGATAATAGAGCAGGGATGTAAAACTAATTTTACATCATGGGCCACATGCAGCCCGCTTTGATCTTATGTGGGCCAGACTCCAATTTCTGTCAGGGTAAAGTTTAAATACACATTTAATCTCTGCAAAATTTTAATATAAGACAAAGAAGTGCAACACCAATAGTATGTCTCAGTTTTTCTGCATGATAAAGAAATGGTAGTGTAGTAAATGAAAGAAAGCTGTCAGCACAGCTGACTGGGCTTAAATTGTATGTAAATGTGCAAAATGACAGAAATCTATCATTAGATTACTTTTTGATTGTTGTGGATGGCCACAAGGGGGCGCTGTATCTATAGGAAAAGCTGGAAAACATGAAACTACAGCTAAAAGTCCACAATTTATGTCTCCCTTACATTTTCCAAAGCCATCCAGTGGGCTGGACTGGAGTCTTTGCAGGGCTGATTATGGCTCCAGGCTTTTTGTTGCTACCAGAGTATAAAAATAAAAAGGAAGCAACAAACAGGATGCAAATACTAGAGACCACTGGGGAAGAGAAATAAATACAAACCAGTACTCCAAATGTGAACAGAACCAAGAGAAGAAAAGGATCCAAAGCTAAAGGCTAAAAATCCAAACGACTAAACTGAGAATACAAAACTCAAAACCCTGAGTCCAAGACACAGGACCATGACAACTCCTAGTTATTGTTAATGAATAAGCTTTGAGGTAAAAGGTTAAAGAATGCATCCAGGCAGCCTGCTGCGTGGCTACTGAATTCATTCAAATGAATTCATCTTGACAGCGTCCACATTTTTGCACGTACAGTATGTCCAGTGTGCACAGTAAGCTACTGTTGATGTGTATCATGTGTTCGTGTGGGCTGAACGCACTGGAAACTGAGCTCGACTCACCACAAGCAAATCCTTCAAGTTGTTGCCATGTGGTGATTAAACCTGGTCTTCTTTTCCACATAACTGGCCCATTACAGTCATCAGCAGGTTCATCGCATGTCCTGAGTCTGCCTGCTGCACTCCAGAAGTCCTGTTCCTCTGAATCTACGAGGGTCGTGCGTATGAAACTGAAAATGTTGACTTAAGAAAATAACTTTTATGGGGACATGAAGATCAGAGCAGGCAAAGAATTTATCTGAAAGCTTTCTAACCGGCCTGCAGAGGACTGAAATGTTGTCTGTGCTGACCACAAAGTTAGTTTAATTAAGTTGCCATGACAACTGCGACCTCCCCCAGTATCCTCTTTGCCCAGGGAACAGAGAAACCACAAGTTTGTAATCTTTCCCCCAAAGCCAAACCTTTCATTTACTTAAAATAATTTGTGTTCCCATTCCAGCCAGCTCACATTCCCAGGGTGTCAAATACTGCTGTTCTGGCTGTATCTCTGTGTATCTACATGTATCTGTTTTGACATCTGTGCCATAACTCACCAGATTGCGGCACTCCAATCTAATGACTCGGCTTCTCGTGTAAACGCGCTGGGTAGCTTTACGCATCATTTTTTCACATCAGGGAAAAGTTTTCCATTTGTTGAACAAGGACGACTGTGACACACGACAGCATGTCGGCATTAGAAATTCCAATTGTACAGAAGATAAAGATTAACTTCTTGAAAACCAAATGCCAAGCAAAGCCTGCCTTGTGTTACAGTTGATGGAGATAAATATTCAGTCCAGCAACAACAGGCGTCTGCATCCTTCAACATCAAAAGAGCCACTTTAGTTCCTCCTACCAAACAACGGGAGAAAAAGAGCAGCACACGCAGGTGACAGGGGACATATAGCATGTATTACCCTAGTTCTAACCCATGGCAGGTTGCTGACCACTGAACTAGGACAATGCGTAAAAGCAATACCTGGATTCAAGTTACAATAAGATTTTCAGAGTTCAAGAGTGGCTGTAGCTCAGAAGGTAGAGTATGTTGTCTGCTAATCAGAAGCATGTTGGTTTGAGGCCTGGCTGCTCCAGTCTGCAAACATAAGTTGCTCTCTGATGCATCCACCTGTGTGTAAATGTTAGATAGAAACCACTTACATAGAAAAGACATTGCAAAATGAGGTAAGCTAAGTAAAGTGCTTTTCTACTCAGAGTAGAAACACATAAAGCTACCAACAACTCTTACAATCTGGTCTCCTTTCAAATAAATTGGAGACAATAACTCTGAATGAATTACAGCTTCAGCAGCTTCCAGCATCGGGCAGATTTTACACTTAAGTTAAAAACATTTTCACTTGTGCAGATGTTTATTTGCCTTTATTTGCATGTCCCAGTGTGCGTCAATTCATGATTCACATTTGGTTTGAAAAAAAAAAAAAAACACTTCCAAAGAACACTTGGCTGTCTGATAGCTGTGATACACATGCAAAATAAGTACTTTGGTATATTTACATTGACTATAAATAGGTTGTGATCAGTTGCACCACTCAAAGTGTACTACAAGTTTATGAAAATGTTTCTAAAGTGCTTAGCCACATTTAGATTTATTATTCTTACAGTGTGGACACTGCTGTGTGTCATGACCAGAGAAGCTTTGTTATAAATGTATGGCAGCAGTGGGGCTGAGAAGAGGAGAGGATGGATGTACTGAGAGGTGGGAAGGAGTGAGGTAGTACTAGTAAATCAACATAATCCCGCTGACAACAGGGGCGGATGAGTTGGATGACTGCGGTTGTAGAGACCACCCTGGATCTGGCAACCCAACAGACAGAGTCAGTGACCGAGAGGCCGGGCTACGGCTGTGTCGCTGACAGAATCTGACAGCGACCGAGTGGCTGTGGTGCCACAGAGGTTGGGTTTCTGTTGAGACAAACACTCATGCGCATAGAAGCCGGGGAGATGTAAACTAGGTCACACAAACAGGCAAAATAAGACACAAACAAATGCACAAAATAGCTCCAGGCAAATAGATTAGTGCAACTATACACTATGTCTATGACTCTTTCATTTATATGAAAAAACACAAGAGCCAATCGGGGCTTGGGAAGCAGCAGATGATATTTCACTGTAAGGAGGCAACTGAGATTTATGTTTCTCCACAAGGTGTCACAAGTACAGACATGGTACTTCTTAATTCTCAGTTAGATACAGGCTAAACTGTCTACATTACCTTCCGCCTTTAGTAGCATGTTCCCAAACATTTGGTCTGTTAGTTTGTCTCATTCAGGAATAATGCAGCACTTGTACATTTTAATCAGTTATGCCAGATTTGTAACTGTTTATTTTGGGTACAATGCTTTATACTTGTGCCATATTTGAGCATAAAGCATTTTGGGATTTTCAGTGAAGTAATCATGAAGAAGGAAATCAGTCATGAAACCAAAAGCATTTTTGTGCCAGGTTGCTGAATGTCTATTACCTCCGCCAAGGAGGTTATGTTTTTGCTAGCATTTGTGTGCAGGCGTGTTATTCTTTCTGTCTGTAAACACAATAAAGTTATGAATAAATTCTGATAAAATTTTGTGGGGGTGTAGAGTCGGGGTCATGTTAACAATTTTGCCTCATATACACCAAGGTCCTCAAAAACTGAAAAGAAAAGCATGATAACTTGGGAACTCTGAAACTCTAAAAGTGTGGTGTGTATTGTCAACATATTTAAAGTACTATAAGTATTTAAATATCATATCACACTTGACCTCTGAACTTTCCTTCACGGTCTAGATTGGAGATCAAAGTACCAATAATGCTAAAATTCAGTTCAATTCAATTTTTTTTATATAGCGCCAAATCACAGCAACAGATGCCTCAAAGCGCTTTATGACAATAATAAAATGACAATAAGTTTTCACACTGACATGAACATGCTGGCCTTGGATACTTTTCTCATTTGTATGAGTTTATGTGCGTTACAGTGATACTTCAAAACCATTCAGTAAAATGTGTTTCTGAATATTTATTTATGAAAATAAAACAAACTTGTGATCAAAAACCTTTTTCATTTATTATTTATTACTAAACATTTAAATTAATTATACTAAACAATGAAATGAATGCTAAACATGTACAGTATCCACATGAATGAAAAAATGAAGTATAATAAAATAGGTTTCAACAAAGCAAACAAAAAAGCCTGCCTCAAGTGGTCATTTGAGGAACTGCACTCATGTTATTAGCTCCATGTTGCGATACTGTATGTTATCTTGTCTTGGAGTTTGCTGTGAATTCTGCAAGACTGATGTTACAGTTTATTTACTAGGAACATTTGATGTTTCTTCTTCATTTCTGGTCATTTTCTGTATTGATGCCAAGATGGAAGTACAGCAACTCTACCATCTGCATAATAACCTTTCACCATTGCATCGCCGGACTTAACACCTGCCTTACCTTTAGGCCCGCAAAAGAGAAAACAAAGCCTCTCATTTCACAGGCTTGGTCTTCACAACCATAGAAATACTGGATTACACACATGCAAACACGTTGTTTTGATAATCGGCTCATGCAGCTGTCTTTCACTTGTGTTTCCTCCCCTGTTTTCCTGTTCTCATCTTGTTATCCTCTCCATTCCGTCATGTTTTCTGTTGTCCTCTGTCTCTTGCGTGCAAAGATTTCCATCAACACAAGTCTCACTTGTAAGCAACAAGAAAACTGTTTTCTGTTCCCTCTTTAATCCGCACAGCCCGCTGAGCTGTTGCATTATTTATATGTTTGTCATTATTCTCCCTTTGAGCCCCAGAGGCACACGCTTTCTCAAATATTGTTCATTTTTCCATGTGACTCTGGCAAGAGAAGAATACCAGGCGTGGTTTGGAATACACAGATACTGATTGACTGTGGCATGGAGAGTTACAAAGGCTGAAAAGGTTGTGTACAATGTAGCAACGGGACAGCTAATTAATGCCATCCGCCCATTTGCATAGATCAGGCTGAGAGTGTATCCAGCTGCCACTCGTTAGTCTCCAAAAATTTAGTTTAAAGGCAAAAACAAACACACTTTCTCATAACTTCTGTGCTTATGAAATCCATTGTGCTCTATTTGAGAATAGGCCTAATATAGTAGTTTTAACCGTGTATTGGTTAAACAAGGTCTTCTGCCGCAATCACCTCTCAAAAGTCTGTGATTATCCATGAACCACGACCTTACTTAAAGTGACTGCACATTATATTATCCGCTCCTTCCAGCCCACATCCCAGCCATCTCACATAGTTTGTTGTTACTTCACAATAATCAGCTGCAGATGTGAAATTCTCATGGCCTGGCCTCATCGCAGGGTTGTAATCTTAGAAAAACACAACCTTAAGAAAAGCCCTATGACATACAGTTTCCTTAATTCGCTAGCACGTAGGACTCACAGTTTTTACACCTGTTTTTCATTTCTACCCACACTAAAGGATGACATATGCACCAGGATTCGTCATGCTAACTCTGACGCAATACATCAAAGGGCTAACAATGTTAACACAGTACAGGGTCTGTTATTAACCAACTAAATAATTGTGAAAATCACAGTACTAGAGCAGCATTCGCAGCTGAATCAGTTTATTATTAATGCACACATGAAAAAACACAGTTATGTATCAGTTCTGTTTAAGGTCTTCACGTAATGCGTGCAAAATGTAATCCAACAAATGCTATCGTATCAAATTCTTTCCTGTTTGAGTCAAATATTCCACACACGATTAGTTCAAATAGGACTATTTTAATGCCACTCAAACTTTTGATCTCACAGATTAACGTGAAATAACCGCAACCTCTTTCAAACGCGTTATGTGCTGGTGCCGTGTATTGTTTTACAATTATGTTGGTACACCACAGAATAAAAGGCAGTCAGTTCACAGCATTGTTGTGGTGGATGCATGAATTCACTGGTGGTGATGCTACATAATAAAAAACAGTTGTCAGTAAGAGGTGCAGCATGCAAATGCACGACTCACACCTTGGAGAACTGGGTCAAAATCCCTTCTGGGGACGTAGTAATTAGGTGGAAGCAGTTTTTACTGTTGGGTTTGTAGAGGTTTGGGAAACAGAACCATTAAAATGTGGTCATGTGAGTAAACTCATTTCCACAGCGCATGCATGGAAGTGTGGTCTTTTCATGTATTTCTGAGAAAACAAAACATTTTTAGCACTTACTGCACATACTTATGCAGCTAGCAGCTAGTTAGCCTATAGTACTTTATCCTCTTGGCTGACTGGCCTCTTGGTTGCGTCACATGCTTTCATAATTTCTGAGCCTAATTTAATAAGGAGAAATGTGCTACAGGAATAGCTAACAAGGATTGATACATTACTTTTTCACCATCAACCTGTAACAGTGACAAACTGATTGATTAAAGACTAGGCTACCTAGCCTAAAGATCAAGCAGGTTTAGCTATCCAACAACTTTTTCCTGCATATCCAGTCAGAGTCATGCATGGTCTGGAGCCTACCCAGTATATCATAGGCTGAGATGAAGGGCACAGCCTGGACACTGCATCTTTACCAGTCAATCACAGGACTAATTGAGAAAAAGAAAAGTTTTCATGCATAGATTTAGACCTTGAGAGAGCCTTCACAGCCACAGAAAGACCACACCCAGCTGGATTCAAACTCAAGACCTTGATATGAGGCATTAGTGCTAACCACCACTCTGCCATGCTGCCCAAAGTTAAACACTTTGCCTTAATCTGTCAAAGACGCGTGACTCTTTCTTCAGCCTGCTGGTTGCTATCTCCTTTTTCCACAAGGCTATGCTAACATAGCCGCTGATATCTCCAGCTTCACATTAAAAGCACAGATACTATATAAGAAAGTTTGTGAGCTCCTATTAAAATTCTCCACAGGAAAGTCATTTAAAGACTAAAAGTTAAAGGCCCAGAAAATCAAAACGATAGATGTTAAAAATATTTAGTAAAAGTTACTTTGGTGTAAGGGCCTCTTGCTTACGCCAAAGTAGCGAATGCTCTCTCAGTCAGATTAATACCCGATCAACTGAACCATTCCTTTCAATATATATGTTAAACAGTTATGAAAACATGTTGGGAAATAAAGCATTTATGTTATAGTATTGGGTCAGTTTGATGCACTTTTATGTTTCAGTGCCACATTATTCACCTAATTTACCATTAAAACAATTCTGAAAGTGACAAGTTGAATTGGATTTTTTTTCCCTGCACCATCACCTCGAGCCAGTACTGTTACCAAAGGCCATTGAAAGCATGCAGATGTAATTTGTAGGGCTTAATAAGTGGAACAAATTTATGGGGTCAGTCTGGAATTAAATCCTAACAGCCAGTGACTTACAATAGGTCACTTCCACCCCCTGCCTTTATCCTCCAGTCAGTGATATAATGTGGGTACATTCAGAACCTTCATGGAAACAGTTAAGGAATCTAACAACATCTGCATGTATTCCAAAACTGTAAGTATTTTTCAGGCTTAAATCATGTCAGATATGCAGGTTATTGGCTTTGATTTGATTAATGAGATTAGATTAGAGCTTTATGTTAAATTCTCTTTCTGCCCCAATTATTCTGCATAGTTCAGAGAACATAGTGAGTTCTCTAATCACTATAATCACTGTTTACAAGATCTTGCCCCAGAAATGTTATTTCCTGGGTCAACATCATGATAGGGTTATGACATTGTAAGGTCATAGTTTTAAAGCAAGTTCTCATGTAAGTGCTAAACACATAAAGTATCTTTATGAATAAATTATAAATTCACACAAATTTAAACATTATGCCATACACAACTTTACACTGCTGACCAAAATAATAATAATAATAATAATAATCTCTCTTCATCAGAGGGCCAGAGATTGTCAGTTTTGTTGCTGTTGTACATTTGAAGGTGTAAACTCCAAAATTGGAAATGGTTTGCTGACAGCATTTTGGCTGGAGTCCATTTAACAAGCGCATCATTTATGTGACAACTTATCGTCATATTAGCAACCAAGCTATCAAGCTAGCTGCAACTTAGATGGCCGTGTGTTAGCTTATCTGTATGTTATAAATATATAAATAAGTACATCATTTGAATAAATTGTGTGAACCAGTTAGAATGTAAACTTGCTATAATGTTAGAGCCAGGTTACTTGCTAGTGGGCTAGCCATTGGGAGCTAAAAGTCCATCCATTAAAAAAAAAAAAGACTTCCATTTTCACCATAGGAATTTCATATATAGGAAGATTTATAGTACTGCTAAAGTCTTAAGGCACATAGATGTAATTATTTTTTGGTATATGAACCAAAATAAGAACTTTTGCCACTGATTTTGTGACTTGCAGAGCTTCCAAAGCAATATGGTGCCTTTTGCAAGCTCAGGGCAAACAAGCTTAAGTTACATACAAAACCTTTTGCTTATTTTTATGTTTTAAAACACAATAAACATCTTAACTGTGGCAGATTCAAACCTTTTGATGATTTTTTAGGCACGTATCAAAGTTAGGCTAAGTTCAGCTTGCTCAGTGTGTTTGTTCAGAGTTACACTATACTGCATACAGGCTGTGGCTGAGAGCTTGATATATTATTGCTGCGCAAAACTAAACTGTGAAAATGTGTTGTTCTTCTTCTAAAACATAAAGAAGGTCAACTGGAAGACAAAGTTCTGAGCTACACAATGTGGTGTGCAAACAAAGCTCCACTAAAGTCCAAGATGACACTCATTACAGTACATTATTGGCCTTGAATAACATCTCATTTAGCCAACTTAGGCATCCACTATAATTTAAATGCAGAATATAGATTGCACTGGGTGAATTTGTTTAGCTTGAAAAATGCAAAATGTTGTAGCTGGTGGTGGGTTTTTTCTCTCGTTAGGCCATTGCCTGCTCTCATGCCGATGGAGGTCCATCATCAGGCATACTGATGATGAAGAAAGTTTTCTTGAAATCTATTCCTTATATAATTTCTCTGTGATAACCATTATGAGTTCTGAATGCTGCATTTTTCTCCACAACAGACATCAAAAGCTTCTGCTCTCAATCGACATTGTCAGTGGAAATTAAAAGCAATAAAGGATAAAGGCCTTTGAAAAAACATGGCTATAAGGTAAACAACACAGAGTCTAGTCCATCCAAAGATACAACAAAAGGGAATAAAAGAGGTCTTGTTAGTGTTTCTGAAGCTGCCAGAGTACATTGCTACTTTGACCTCATTACTGGGGGCTTACTAGTCACGGGGTTGATGAGGGGCAGAGCGGCACAGTTAAATGCCCAAGAATGCATACTCATTTACAATGCAGCAATGAGACAGACCCACGCAAACCCAGCTCGACCATTGCTCTGAAACCTCCCAAACATGACTATACACAGCAAGGGCCTGAAACATTACTGAATAACATGCAAGGCTGTGAACACAAGAGCAAATACAGTCTTTGTATTTCAGGTGACTTGTTCAGATAAATTTTCAAACTATAAAGTGGCTGTTTAACTCATCACAGAGTTTTTACTTGTGGAAAAATGCACAATGTTGGTGCATTAAGTCTGTAACCACATGTTATCATCAACATGATGGGAAAGACATCTCCTAACTGTGTCTCTGGAGTCACATTTGAAAACCTCGCATTACTCTATTCTTTGATGCCTTCCCAGTTTGGTTGGATGTTCCTGACATACATTCCAAGAGCCCAGTCTTATCATTTTTTCCATGGTAGCCATGGTGGGCCTTTTTGAATTGGCCTTATGCTTTCTGGTATTACATTAGCTGCAAAACTGTTTTTGTGGTTTTGCTTTTTTCACTTCTTTGAACCAATGGTCTGGAGGGCTTCCACCATGCATCCAAGCCTGCTTTGAACCATGAAGATGCAGAAGCCTGTTAGTGGAACTCTGCCTCTGCCCAAAACGCAAGAAAATACACTGTTGTTCATAAAATCCATTCTTTCCTTAAATCAAAAAATAAAAGTGTTGCGTCTTGTTCAGCGGTGCTTGTGTTTCAGCCTTCCTTACTTCGGCCATGTCCCTGGGTACTGAGCATCTTTGCTTCTGGAAGCTATTAGCTACTTCAAAAGACTGTTACAATTTTTGAGCTATCTGTGTCCATTATGTCCCCTTTTTGACCCATTTTGCCTGAAGTAAAGAAGCTGCCTAATAACAGTGCACACTTTGATATAAGATGTTCAGCATTCTGGGCCACATTACACAAATAAACATCACCAGAGAACATTTAAATCCAACAAGTATTGCGGTTTATGTAGCTTGGAGTGAAAAAAATATGCATAGAAATAAAGATGAGGTCAAAATACTCACTTAATAGTTTTGCACAAAGTGTATATGCCACAAAAGCATTATGGCCCTGCCTTGCCTAATAACACAGAAATAGGTTATAGCCTCCATTAGCAACTTGGAGTTAGCAAGAATAGCCTTGAGGTACCTGCAGCATCAGACTAGACAGTGTAAGCCACCTGCAACAGATCAGATGTTTCTGTACAAGTGCAGTTATACAGCGTTTCTTTAAGATATTGCATCTAAGCAAATTTTTGTACCATTCCTGACATTGCATTTCCCGGGAAATGGTCACAGTTGTATTTTCAGAGGATTACATTTTCCAGGATTAATCCATATTGTGTCCAACTTGAAAAGCTCTGAAAGTTTCCTGTGAATTTGTGAACTTCTTAAGCATATCAATCTTTTCGACTGAAGGTATTTCCTTCAGTGACACTCTCAGGAAAGACGTATTTTTAACTCCGTTGCTTGTAACACTCTAAGAATGGACAGAAAAAGATCATTGTTCTCTGCATCCGCTCATCCAACGCATGACAAATTTCAGAATGTAAAGATATGACAGCCTGCAGGGACCACTAGAGGTGCTTTTGACTTTTAATTTTACTTAGTTTACTTAAGTAACATCATGTCCGTTTGGTTTGTCTGATCTTTACAAAATCATAGAAAACTTCTTTGGTGGTAATTTTTTTTAAATCATAAATTGTTTCTTAATTCTTTTGCTTTGACAAGATTTTGACAAGATGTACAAGACGATGATGTTTTTCAGATGGCTTCTACTCAGCATGTCTCTGTTTTATGTAAAGGCTGAGAACATCGAGGTTACTCAGGCTGTTCAACAGATGTCAGAATCATGTGTGCAACATGACAGCCTCAAAGGTCAGCTGGAGCCACATGTGGATCTTGTGGAGTGAATGCCAAATGGAATTGCCATCAAACCAGTCCTGAAGTGCTGGAGAACCTGGTTTTGCTTAGAGACCATAACACTCTGTATTTCTGTCAGACTAAAGGGTTGCAGTTAGAACAACAATATGGATCTCGTGATATGCCTTCCCACCATTAAAAATGTAAAATTAGTATTACTGGCCTTCATCTTTTTCCAAGAAACAGTACTGGTAGAGTGCACACACATGCACACAAAGGTGCTCGCTTGAAATGCAGTATGGCAAAAGGGAAAAGAGGGGGAAACATTACTGTAACCTAGATGTACTGTGATAATGTTTTGTGAAAACAGCCTCAAACCCTGGTGTAAACCTGGGGAGGTGGGGAAGGGGGAGAAAGAATTCCCGTGATGGTTGGTGGTCCTCTTACAGACAAAAATGGACCCAGTGGGTTGTTTTTCCCCTGTTGCTCTACTGACAGAAGGTAGGATTCTCATATTTGAACGCCTTTGGTTTGTTAAAATGAAAAGTAAATACATTATTTTAAAAAGCAGAAGTTTACACCGAATATTTCACTGAGAATATTTTACTTAATTTGCTGTGGCTAATTATTTCCTCACCCTAAGAAGTAGTAACACAAGCTTCTAACTTAAACTTTATTACTTTATTACATTTTTTAAGGATTTTTTCAACAAGTGGAACCGATAAAGTACATAAATCATCTTCAGATTGTTTGATTTGATTTTAATCCAAGTTTATAATTAATGTTAGTTTAGAATTTTGATTGCTGCACCATTTATACCAATTTGGTATGTTTCTAAAGTCCCATCTAGTCTGAGATCAGGCTTAAGTATTGCTATAACTACCAGCTGGACTGACATAAAATATCCACCAATAAATGCTTTGCTGCTTTTAAAATGTTTGAACTAATGTTTTTTTTTTCGAGACCTCAGAGAATAAAATCCCAGACGCTTCATTTAGCAGTATTGTTTGGTCTAAATTTTAACCCTTTTGTCATCCAAATACCTCCACACCTTGGCTCAGGCAATTAGAGGATCATCAGGGGGTCCTTTTGTCCCTCTGTGGGGGGACACTCCCACCAGGTTTATATCTGGGACTCTCCACCATTTGACCTTAGAACTGAAGAAGCCTCTCGGATGAGAGGTGAAACGTCTTCAAGTAACTTAAAGAAGTCCAGACGCTTTTCTTTGCAAGCTCCTTTGACTACGATGACCTGGATGACTGAGAACCTTCACAGACATCCAAATACCTGTTTTCCATTAAGTTATTGCTAATTAGCATGTTAGCATAGCGCACATAACATGATATTTACATGTTATCATTGTTCTAAGCATGTTAGCATTTAGCTAATAGCTGTGCGTACGAGTGAAAGCTGTTTGCTGGTCTAAAGTCTTGTGTCTTCTGTACCTTTTTAGGCCATTTTGAAATAAATAAATAAATAAAAATAATAATAAAGGCAAATAAACTTCCTCTACACTTGTTTTTCTTTTTTTTGCGAGGGGCAGCACTGATGACTGTCTTCATTTCGGTCCGGCCAGAGTTTGGGCTGATTGTGAGCTGTTGTTCCAGCTGACCTCTGGATTAGCTCACATGTTGTCTTGTCTCAGCAAGTTTAACGTTAACTGCTTCATGTCTATCTGAATTGAATGGATTTTAAAAAGTCAATTTTCAAAAAGGTTTCGCATTCGTCCTTGGCTAACCTCATTTCTACCTGGTTCATTCTTTTTGGACGTAGTCAATCAGCGATAGCTAGATGAGATTGAGAAAAACTACTAACCTCAGCATTGCAGGTCAGGAAGGCACAGGTGAAATATGTGAAATAACAAATATAGACCCAAGATTTTCTTTGCTTCTTTTACCCTTTTGCCTCTTGGGTGAGTCCCAGACTATGCGTGAGCCCCTGAGCATGTGTCTTGAATGTCCATTACATAATCTGGCCAATGCAGAAAGTCACCCTTCAAACTGAACAGTAAACCCTTTAACTGTCTTTTAGTACAACTGAACTCCAGGGAAGACAAAACTGGATCCACTTGGACTCTCACTAAGAATGACATTTCTCCTCATTATTGAAAGCCGTTAATGTAAAAATTCACACAAGCTGATGTCTTTTGTGAACTGAAGACCAAAACGGTTTTAAAAATGTCCATGTTTGCCCTCACACTGGATGCTTTAACATGAGCACAATTTTAAGGGCTGCAGGTCCTGGCACTTTGAGCAAGGTGCCATAGGAGCACATCATGGCATTCATCTTGATTCACCACCTGTTGGGACCCACTGGAACAGATTTCAACATAAGAAGCATTTTAAAAAAACACAAAACACAAAAAAACTATATCAGATGCCTTGTGTTCAGATCCATCCAGTGTTTACTGAAAGCAACCTGTTTCTAATCAGAGAGAACTAAGAAACCATCTGATATCAGCAGTGACAGCAGAAGGTCACTTGGCAGCCTTTGCTCTATCTGTCTGTCTTCTGTGTGTCTGATTTACAGCTTTTATATAGCTGGTGGCATTTGTGGAATGCTCCATTGAACATCGTAACTGTAGTCCTTTTCAGCAGCGTGAAACATCTTTGGTAGCGTTTCAGCATCAACAGAAGCTTTATGAGTCCTCCTTTGTAAACAAAGAATCTTTTCTCTTTCATGGTTAGCACATAACTGCAACAATAAGACAGAGAACTGCAACCACAATTCTGCATAACTGGGAATATTATCCTACACTGCAACCAGCAGCTCAGTGTTTTCCACATGGCTGCTGGAGAGTTTCATGTTTACTACAGGCTCATCAACAATTCTGACTGCGGTTGGGGATCATTTGTTTGCCATTGGCCTGTTTCCCTTAGCAACGTGCCTCAAAACCTGCTGCTGCGCAGACCATTCAAAGGAGGCAACGCGAACAAAGAGCAGAGGTGACAAGTCAGTCAAACAAAGTCACATGGTTATCTTTCCACCTCAGCAACTCACATCTGATGGAACACCTTAAACCTCCAAATAATGTATCCTCTCTTTCAGTGACAGCAAGTAAAAAAACCACACAGACCTATTCACCTTCAGCACTTTGCATTTTACAAGGCTGTTAAAGGATGGAGTCACAGAGATAGCAGCGGCTCAAACTGTGGTCACGGTGAATGTTGATCTGGCCTTGTTTTTAATGGAGGGGACATGTGGACGGTTAACTCTGCCATTAGAGCAGAATGGTAATTGATTGTCCTTTGATCTCTTAAGTGCTTTGCTTTGTGTTTCTGTGCATGTGTGTGTATTAGAGAGATTGCTGGCATACAGGCCAAGCAATACTTCATGGAGAATGAAGAGGAAGTAGCGGCTTCACTTTTAAACACAGGCGCACCAGTGACAGATGGCATGCACTTTCACATTGATTCTGAAGAGAAAAGTAAATGTGCTGTTTGAAAAAGAACATTCAGAGTCAAGTCATACTGTAGAGCTTAACCAAGATACTGAGTTCAGCGCTAATGGGATGTTGCCTTCAGAATAAAGTCCAAAATGCATTGTTTATACTGTTGTGCTAAGAGTGACAATAAGTGACAGTATAACAGTGAAAACAAATACAAAAGAAAATAGAAGTCAAGAAATAAATATTTTTTGTTTGTTGCTTATTTATTTCATGTACAAAATACATTTACTACGCAAGGGAAAAGATGCTTTGTACCAGATTTAGCTAGTAGCTAAATTCCACCTGTAGTCTCTGGATATGACCCCCCCTGTGAGATACGGTTTAAATCTATTAACAGAGACACACGTACACACAAGTACACAGACACAACTAATTGAAAAAAATACAAATATGAAAATTTGTATCTTATATATAGAAAATTATATTCAAATTCAGCTTATTGCATAGCAGGAAGCAGTTATCAGAATTAAATGAATGCCCACAAAACTACTAAACCACTAAAAACCTTTTTTTCACGTTCCGAGACGTTTTCAAATTACTTGAAAACATATTTCAGGCAATAATTGCTTTAATTGCTGCGTAAAAGCGGTGCTACAGTCTGCCTTTTATGGTTCCTATCAACAAAATATTTGAGTAAAATACCTAAACGCTAATCAAATGTTCAGAAGAAGAACTGTTTTAGAAGAACTGAAATATGAAAGCAAACAGACGCTTTGTTATAAGTGTATGTTTGGTTGGCCAGTGTTGGCTTTTCCTAGTTTCAACTATTTCAATTAAGCTTTTATTTTGAAAATCTCCTGCCGGCAGCTCTCCTTGTAGATGCAGTGGGCTTGAAGTGAAGGCGTTTACAGAGGGCGGCGGATTTATGCGTGTGAGTGACAGTCTGTGCGCGTGCTTGTGAGCGTGAGCGTGTGTGTCTCCGGGATATTAACAGAGTTTGCGTTTGGTGGTGCTCTCACAGCCCTTTAGGAACAAGCTCTTCCACCCGGGACAGCGTCGGTAAGTGAATGCGACTGAGTGTTTGTGCGTGTAAACTGAGCTCGTGCGGCTTTCTAGCTCGACGAAGAACTTAAAACATCGTTTGAACTTGGCCGTTTTTTCTCAGAGCTGCAGAATAAGTAGAGTTTAAGAAGTTTGAAGGCTGTCAGCGCGATAACTTGTATCAAGACGCGATTGGAGCTAACGTTTGATATCAGTTCTTGAGCGTCGGTGCTTTAGTTATTATTGTGGCTCTTTATATAATGCATTTAAATGTGGGTGTATTTCAAACATAAAGCGGTGTGGCATTTATCACGTGAGCCTTGAAACACTGGGTCGCGCGCGGTACGTACATCCAGGTGAGCCCATCCTCTCTACAGGTGGAGGAGGCTGCTTATATTAAGCGTCACCATCCACACATCATTACAGGACGGCAATGAGGCTTGGTTTAGACAGCTAGTGAAACTAAAGACCCGAAGCTTATGTCACAGTAGACATTTTTCTTTTAGGTTGCCATGTACAATGACACCTAAGATGCACCTAAGCTGCAGGGAGGCCGACACTTCTGTATGGAAGGACAGCAAAGCCAAGCTGCGTTGAAAACTCGTATACTTCTGTGTTGGTAACTTGTACATAGCCTGCTGGATGGACCTTTAGGTTTTGCACCAACCAGTACACCCCTGACTTTCATGCAGCATGTATGTGCTTACATTTAGAGAAATGGAAAAAGAAACATTTTCTCTTCTAAACAGTGTCATCCATCATTGGACTGCAGGGTAGTAACAAATGTGCTTACAAACTTGGATAAATGCACATTTAGTCAAATTATATTACACACTTTAGACAAACCCACACCCACATGCATACACAGAGTAGCGTCCAAGTTTATTTTATCCTTTCCTCCTTCTTTGGCCCATAGTCTGCTGCTAGGAGTCTGCCAAAGTAAATAACCTGCAGGTAATTAGGAAGACTACTTCTGTGTTCTGTTTTCACTGTTGGAAGTGCATAGGGAAGTTAATCAGCAACAATTCCCCTTCACCAAACTGATGTGAGATCAGCAAACGCAGAGGGATCGTGACAACCCTGTGCTTACTCTAATAGCCACAGAGTGGACTGACTGTAGACTGAGGTGGGAATTTTGAGCTTTCCTTGTGCCAAATTTTGGTGCTTCCCTCCCTCTGTGGATCACATTTAATGCGACCTTTTGTTGATCCTTTTAAACAACAAAAGAGTTTGTCATGGCCCTGAACAGGAAGCTTTTCCCTTTGTTCATGTTGCCCTGTCTACATATTGATGTGTAGCTTGAAGAAGGTAAGATCCATTTCAGTTTTGTTGCTGTTTTTTTTGGGACACTGGCTTCGTAATCTTACGTTTAAGTGGTGGCTCATAGCTTTCGTACATGCTTCTGTTAAACTGGCTCCAAGTCCACTTAAAAGCTTGGCATTCAGGGCCCCTTGCCTTTAGCCTGCAAAAGAAACAATGTCCTAAAAGTATAAGGAGAAAGAACTCTTGATCGCTGGTGACGATACCTGGGCATGTGTAGCTAGTGATTATTATCTTTTAGAGAGACGCATATCAATGAGTGATCACGATGGTGATGATTAAGCCTCCAACCTGTTGGAGGACTTAATAATAATCTGTGGTGATTAGCTGTGTAACCAAGGTGTTAATGCATGGGTCCTGTCTCCACCTCAGACTACTATTCAGGTGACTCTTGTCACCATAAGATGTTAGAGTTTAACTTTTATTATTGTTGTTGGGTAATATTGTATGTGTTGAACTATTTGTTCAATTATTTGAAGAAGTCATTGTGCATTAATTGTACAATTTCCAATTTAGATATTGGAGTGGATCTGCATCCTGGATCTAAACTAATCTTTTTTTTTATTAGTCAAACAAATTTTAAAGATTTAGAAATCTTTTTATTTTTGTGGTCTTTTCTATTCCATGTTAATAGTGCTGACATCACTACACCAGCTATAAAAGTGTTTTTTTTCTTTTGAAAAATTGGAAATCGTAATAACTTTACTGCAGTGGTAACACTTTGCAAATCCATCCAGGGGGATAAAATGCACCCTTTGGTGCCGCTGCTGGCCCATGATGTAGGCCAGTGGTGTTAAACATTACATCTAGGTTAGATCTGATTGAGTGTACACCCCAGTTTGGCCTAGATCTTACCTAGATGTGTGGACTGGGAGTTTCACAAGCCTGATCTAATGTTTGTTTTGGTTTTTTTACCCATCCTCTAAGATTTCACGCAACCGTATTACACCAGTTGTTCTAAATCCATGATCCATTTGTTTTAGCTAGTGAAGGCTGTGGTGTTGTGTGTATGGGATAAACAGCATCCAGTCTGAAAACCTTAAACAATGTAAACATCATCTGTTGGAAAGGTCACAATGTTTTAACTTTTTTATTGGTAATCCTAATTTCTTAAAAAAAAGTTTGTGTGATATTCATGACTAATATTAAAAAGAGAGAAACAATTACTAGAATGCATGTTTGAACAGCTTTATGATGACCTATAATTATGTTTGGTTGTCACTTCACCCACTAGTGGCCATAGTTATGTCGAAAACAAAGGAGGAAGTAAAAGCCGTGGAATTGAGTATGCGTGGGGAAGAGTTTGGGTTGCATGGGCTGATGATGATGGTCCTTTCAAGCTTTGACTCGTGACTTGTGGTCAGTCTCTGGCATAAACAGTGTTTTATGTTCACAACCATGCCTTTCCTACTGACTTTCCAAGTTTGTGCTAATTGCAGCCTTGACTACGTTTCTGTTATTGTTATCTTGATCGTGAAATTCCTTCTTTTTCTTTTCTTTTTTTTTTTAAAATCCCAAACCCATTCCCCTCCCATCAGACTTGCAGATGTTTGGGAGTGGTTATTGCAGCCTAACGAGTTATCAGCTCAAGTTACGCCGTCTTCTCTTCTCCAATGTGGTTTACTTGTGGCACAGCTATGTTTGACTCTTGATGCTGATCAGGAGGATGGTGTGGTTTTTCTCCTCACAGCTTTTTGCTCTGCCAGTGATCATATTGTTATACATACTTTCCAAGCTCAGTTGGGTCATGTAGGCATTTTGGAAGGGCAGTGTACCTTGCTTTGCTCATTTTCCTCCTCATAATAACTGAGCTCTAGCATGAGAACTAGTTTTTGCAGTGTTACTTTTATTTATTTACACAGTTAAGTGCAAATGATGACCTATGAACTTGCTTTTAGGCTAAGTTTTAATTTCCAAACAGCTGGTATGACTGGGCTCCAAAGGAGATGTGGTTGAGAAGAACCCTCCTCTGGGTCATTGTGTGCAAGCACAAGCGCATGTGTGCTCTCAATTACAGTGGAGTGTTCCCAGGGTCTCCACCTTCTGTGTTTCAGAGTGAGAAGCTGCTAGAGGAGGTTAGTTACATAAGCCTGTTGGGTGTTGCGTCATTGTTTTGGGGGCCCCAGTTCAGAGAGCTGGGGCTGAGACTTCAGTTGGGTCTGATGGACCACTGCCTCCCACAGATCCCACCACCCCCCTCCATTGAAAGCAGATGCTCAATGACTCTCCTGCTGGGAGACATGGCTCAGTATTGGCAATGAAATGAGGCTCCACCTGTAGCATGCATGGACCTTATGCATTTGTCTATCAGCGTCTGTTGATTAGCTGATGTGGAAATCTGCTTCGGGTGGGCTCGGTTGCCATGACATCAAAGAGGAAAACATGCAAAACAGCAATGATTTATAGATCTACAATCCTCCAAACATCCCCACCTCTTTAGCCTCGGTACCAGTAAATCAACCTCCCAAACTCTCATAATTATTCATAAAAACGTTGTGGGTCTGAGTTGGTTTCTAGTTAAATACAGTGGTGTTTGAAAAACAAAAGCAATACCCTCTGATTGTCCTCATCAAACGATCGGGAGTGGACGTTTTTGCTTTTTTAGTGTTTCTGTGAACTGGATCTTGGGAACAAACTGCACAGAAAACCCAAAAAGAAAAAGTCTGGAATCGTGTGTTTTTAAGTGGCTGAGTGACCTTTTGGGTCTGCACGCGTATTATGTTCCACATCAGTGCTCTTTGAAAACAAGCTTGTAAGTAACCCAGAGTTTCCCTCTGCGTGCTAGAAATTCCCCAGACCTGCAAATGTAAGAGCCTCAGGTGTGTCCCAAGTAAGTGAACTGTACTGCAGAGTCTTTGGTGTCCCTCTCCTAGTTTATCTTGTAGTCTGGTTAATTTCTCTCGTCATAAAAATCAGTTCTAAAAGCTGGCTCTCATTACAGTACCCACACCCTGTCTGTCGCCAAGTAACAAATGTAGAGCGTTGAGCAAGAAAAAATGAGCATGGCCGCCCTTTTTTGGTGGAAATGTAAATGGTTTGGGAGGATGAAGTGTTAGTTGAGTCAGTTTTTAGCAAATTCATGCAAAACACAAATTGGCCAAAGTGCTGCAAATGTTTGATTAAAGGCATCATTTAAACCATTCTAAGAAGTTACATTGAATAACGGAGAGGGGTGGATGATCTGATCTGGAGGGCGAAGATGGTCCAGAGTTCCAGAACTGAGAATCCCAGCAGGCTGTAAGAGCCAGTCTGAAAGCTCGCAACTATTAAAAACTGCTGGACAGCAAAGCTAAGCCGAAAGTGTGGCTGATTTAAAAATGGATGGATAACCTGAGGGAAGCTCCTGCAAGTGATCATTTTTATTTTAAACATGATCATACACTTCCCAGGAAGGTAAGGAACAATGCAGAGAGAGATAAAATGTGTCAGTGTTTGCAGTTTAATAGTCCAAAAATGATGCAGCGTGCACTCACATTAGACTGCTTTACAGTGTAATGGCAGATAGTGATGTTGTATATCTGCCCTGTTGAAACTACAGCGACCTAAAGATCAACTACAAAAAGTGCCCCTTAGACACTTATCGTTTGTTTGTGGGAATAAAACGTTGTTAACTTGATAATATGCAGATATATTTTATCAGATAAGATGGGAAGTGCAGCAGAAAATAACCTGGTGATCTGTGTCCCTCCTCACTTCTGTTGACTGTTTACTAATGGGGGTAGTAATTATAAAGGAACTACTGAAGCACCTTTCCTTAATATTTAGCTTTCATTTTTGCTGCCACTCAACCGTGCCGCATCACTCAATTAGGAACTTTCTAAAGTAAAACTGACTGCAACCTGCATTCATGTCTACTATTCAGAAGTCCAGCTGTGGCAGTTTGATCTGAATGCAATGCTGAAAGGTGCTTCGTTTAATCAAGCATTTAAAATAAAAAAACAACAACAAAACTGCAGGAATCTTGTCTTGATACGATGAAAGCATAAATGGCCTTCTCAAGACCAATAAAAGGAAGAATGTATTGGGCTGTTCAGGCTGGACGGTGTCTGCTTTGATCCTGACAAATCTTGAAACAACATAAATTTCATGGCATTACCCATTGTGTACTGGAAACTGCTGAGATGCTGTCATTAAGTGCTGTCAGGCACCGAAGCCTGTTCCTCCATATTGGCTGATGTAGGTCATGGAGACAGTGTTGCACAGGCATGTCAGTAGCTTTTGTAATAGTTCATCTCTTCAAATTCATACTTTTTCTCTTGTCCACAGCATTATGACCTGTTATGTTGTGGAGAATAACCAGATATTTTCACACTTTGTTATAAATATGAAGCTATACTACTTGTTTTCATTTATGTCCGTGCAGTCACAAGAACAGAGCACAATGTTAATTTGTATTTGTTCTCTGTACTTGCTCTGATACAAAGTTGAAATTTCCAGCATGCCTAGTGACTGAGTTAATGATTTGTTGTTTCAGGATCAAGTGGCATTGAGAGGTGTGGACGGTAGAGGAAGTCTTCATCCTGTAAGTATTTAAGTTGGGTCCATTTGCACTTCTTGTAAAAAGCGACTCCTCTCTGAAACTTTGAATGTTTTGTACGATAGAAAGAAAGAAGAGGACAATCATGTCCTATGTTTCCTGCGATCACCCATGCATGAACCTCTGTGTGTTTGGCTGACCAGTTATTGGTAACCATTTGTCAGGGACATAATAATGTGCAGCGATAATGAGGCGAATGAACGTTGGGCCCTGGCTGTGCATACAATAGACAACTTCTCACTGGTAGCTGCTGTTATGTTATGTTTCCAATTTTCCATCAGTTGATATTTTCCTTTCAAACTCTCTTCCTTTTAATGAGCTTCCAGTTTTTGATGTAGTCTGCAGCCATTTACTTAATATTAAGTAATGTTTAATCAGCACAATGTTTATGACATAATGGGGAAAAAAGCTGAGATTGGTAAAGTCTTTTGAAATATTTGTATTCACATTAATTATGCTGTGTTTTTTAAAGTTGCCAGAACTTTTGTTTTTAGATAATTTATCTATGCAAAAATAATTCATTAAGGGTTATTTTGTGGCAATATTATATTGTATATTCAGATTTTTTTTTAAACAAATTAAAATGCCCTGGAAATGCAAATAATTGCTGTTTAATTATAAATGCAGACAGTTTGCCGTCAGTCTGAATGTGTCTTTGTTAACGAGCACAGCTCAACTGGCTGCCAGCTCGTTATATTCTGGTCATATTCCTATAGTGCAGAGACTAAGACCAAATGTAATGGTTAAATATGAATTTCTGTCTATGTAGACAACTGCAGATGTTTGATTTTATTTTTTATTTTTTTTTATTTTTTCACAAGTAATTGCTGTCCTATCACAAACGGATTGCATGTAATTGCCAGCCTGACCCCGTTTAATAGCTGGCAGTCTGTCTTACTGCAGGTTTTCGTGGCAGTATTGGTGTGTTTGACAGCCTCCTTTGCAGCTAGAAAATTAAAAAAGTGATCTCACTGGATAAAATTGATATTTGTAGATGCAAAAGGTGAAAAATTGCAGTATATATTATTAAAATACTCAACCACAGTACCGCAACATGTTAAAAGTCACAATAATGTATCGTCAGTGAAGTATTGTTATAATACTGTGTCGTATTCCTGGCTCTAATTTATTGTAAAAGACAAAATATTTTATGTTTTTTAAATATCAAAATAAAAACCAGCTCAGTTTGTTTCCCTAACATCCCTCTTCCTCACTGATTTAGTTCACTGTTGCCACCTTGATGCTTTTGTCACTGGATAGATCCTCTTTATACCCATAAAGAAGGGTTTTACAATGTTGCTTTACAATGACATCTTGCTCTTCTTGCACAGGAGCCGTCTTTGCCTCTCTCTGCTGTTTCTCTGCTGTTTTAATTGGATGAATGAGCAGTGAGGCAGAGCAGCATGTGATCAGTGCACATTGTGGTGGTGTGGGGAGAATAAGAACCCTTGTGCTGCGTCTAACTTTTTCTCTGAGCCATCATTTTGCACGTGAAAAAAGCTGAAATCCCACCATAGCCTTTCTTCATGATTTTGTTCATATTTGCTGCATTTAGAAAATCTGACCTGATTTGTTCTCTTGCTGGCACTTGCCGGCTTTATTTGCCATTGATTACCACTTAAGCTCTAAAGCTCCGAGAATGGTATTTGGGTCGGCCCTTTTGTTTATAGAAGTTTCTAGAAACTGACCAGATTTATTTACACCTTGGACTACTTCAGATTTCTCTGAAATGAAGAATACTACTACTACTACTACTACTACTACTACTACTACTAATAATAATAATAAACTTTATTTATGAAGCACACTAAAAAAACAAGGTGCTTGACAAAAAAAAAATAGGAAAAAGGAGATGGGAGGGAAAAGAGAGAGGACCTGGCACGTATCAATTATAAAACCATGATAATCATAATACATAAAAGTAGTTAACAAAGCATAACGGATAAAAATGTATCAACGCACACCAAATATTAGCTAGGTGGAAAAGCAAGATTAAATTAATAAGTCTTCAGCCGTGATTTGAGCAGTGGCATAGAGTCAGACGGCCGGATAGCAACAGGAAGATTGTTCCATAAGACTGGGGCAGCTACAGCAAACGCACGGTCGCCCCGAGACTTCAGCCGAGAACGAGGTTGCTCCAGAAGAAGCTGGGTAGCAGGATAGTAGGTGCTCTGACAAGACTGTGTAACCTAAGAGGAGGACAGGCCAATGTAAAGAGAGTTTCAGTAATCCAACCTGGAAGTCACAAATGCGTGAATAAGTTTTCCAGGTCATTATGCGGAATATAGCGCTTAGCCTTAGAAATGAGGCGCAGCTGATTAAAACTAGACCTCACTACGGCAGACGCTTGCCACTCTTTCGAGGATGCCAACGTTCACATTTTGGACAGAGAGGACAGATGGTTTGAAAGAGGAGTGAAAGAAGCCATCTATGTCCACTGTGAGCGACCATCTTTGAACAGAGGCGGTGGTTTACGACACCAACTCTCTGCCATCTATAATCCAGTTTTGAGTTCCCTTCCCAGATGTCTTAACGCCCACTCATATCATGGGCCATCTGACCTCAGGAATTCGCATGATAAGGTGGGGCCAGGTTTCACAATGAGCTCACCCGAAACTCTGGCTGATTGGGACCCACACCCAGTTTCACACCTTGGCTCAGGCGATTAGAGGATCATCAGGGGGTCCTTTTGTCCCTCTGTGGGGGGATACTCCCACCAGGTTTATATCTGGGACTCTCCACCATTTGACCTTAGAACTGAAGAAGCTTCTCAGATGAGAGGTGAAACGTCTTCAAGTAACTTAAAGAAGTCCAGACGCTTTTCTTTGCAAGCTCCTTTGACGAGCTATCCAGTAATATACCCAAATTTCTTCCATAATCAGAAGGGGAGCTAGCAAAAGGCATCAGAGCAGCACACAATTTGTCGCGGGGGATTTTACTATCGAACACCACGATCTCAGTTTTCTTTTCGTTCAGGACAAGAGAATTACTCTTGAACCAATCTTTAACCTCACGGATGCATTCACAAAAATAGCAAAAAGACATAGCAAGATCGTCAGTAATATTTAAATAAATCTGTATATCATCAGCATAGCAATGAAGAAATGAAGCAAGCTCATTTAATGGCCCCAATGACAACCTGCTCAAAGACTTGTAGCACTGAAGTTCTTTTCTCATTGTTGCCTGTTTTCTCATTGCTCATTTTACTGAAGCTGAGTTAAAGGTGAAGAAGAAGAAGAATGGATTACTGAAAAGCTTCATATTTCTCTGCTAGTCTTTAACAACCTGGAGGAACTGGCCCTGGCAGCCTGTTCGGTTTTTTATTGTTGGCCTCGTGTCTGTTTCTCCCCATTGCTTTGTACCTCTGAGGGGAGCCTAGCACATACAAACAGTTCCTCCTCTGGGCAGCTGGCGTTCTCTCCTGTCCACATGGATACCTGTAGGATTTAAATTACATCAACCAGTTAGGATTTATAGTGTCTTATCCTGCTGTTGTAGCAATCATGTGTGAGGGTAGGCAGAGCTTATAGTTTCTTATTGGTTCTTCCAAAGCAGTTATCTAAGTAGTTTACGCTGATAATTCAATATTTTATTATTAATTAGCTAGCATCGTCACTGCCATTAATGGCCAAACTTTTTGCTGTTTATGTTGTGCGTCTTTGTAGATGTTACAAAGATTGGACCTCAGCAGCTGTTGTGTTGCCATAATAGGGTAGTATGTTGCCAAATACACACACACGGGCTTAAGTGGCCTAAATCTGACACTGAGTGCTTATATAGAGACCCTCATTGAGTCACTCCAATGTTTTATTTTTATTTTTGTTGTTACAAATAATCAAATATATTGCAGTTCTTTTTTTTCTTGAGTGGTCCTGTAATCTAGTGTAGTTGGAGAAAAGGTCAAAGTTATTAATTGTACAATATTTTATTATAAATATCTATTTGAAAATCATTTAAAGAGAACTTTTAAAAAGTTTACAGTTTAGAAAATAAATTGCGTCAGAGTAAACGGGTAATTTTCAAATCAAACTCGGCAGTAAAGGAACAGTTGGTGTTCCATTTTTTTGTAGTTTTATTTGGTTAATGTTTATATATTCAGACAGCTGGAATTTGAATGCTGGCAAGTTTTAAAGGTGGGAATCTTCAGATTACAATTTTTCAGAGGCTAAGAAAACACGTGTAACCCTTTAAAACCTTGTGCTTATTATCCAACCAGTCACTCATTTATTTTCTCCCACTTATCCAGTTCAAGGTTGTGGAGGGATTAGAGCCTACCTCCTTTATTGTAGGCCAAGAGATGGGCCAGACTATTGCACAGCTAAAACAGATAAACCACGTGCGCTTCTATTCACTCCTACGGCCAATTTAGAATTAACAATTAACTTAACATGTGCATGCCTTTAGTCTGTGGGAGGAAGTCGGAGTACATGGATACAAGCAGGGAGGACTTGCAGACTTCACACACAGAGGCTCTCGTCGACCAGTGGGTTTGAATCCAGAACCTTCTTGTTGCAATCTTTTGTACCACTTAGAGGCTAATTGTGGTGAATTTTCTCACACATGTCTAATGAAAGGTGTCATTTTTATTATCAATCTTGACTATATACAGTATAAAATATGGGTCCTATCTAGTAAGTCATACTTGTTCCTGGGGAGCTACTCCCAGGCTGCCCTTTGTCACCCATAATTTTTATGGACAGAATTTCCTGGCATAGCCAAGTGGCAGAAGGCTTTCACTTGGGTGGTCTCAGAATCTCGTCTTTGCTTTTCATGGATGATATGGCTTCATCAGGTGACGGCTTCTAGCTCAAACTGTTTGCAGCCGAGTGAGAATCAGCAGGCCATGGTCCTCAGTCGGAAAAGGGTGGAGTGCCCATTCCAGGTCTGGGACAAGTTACTGCCCCAAGTGGAGGACTTAAAGTATCTCAGGGTCTTGTTCACGAGTGAGGTGAGAAGGGAGCGGGAGATCGACAGATGGATTGGTGCTCCAGTGATGTGAACACTTTACCAGTCTGTTGTTGTGAGGAGAAAGCTGAGTGAATAAGTGAAGCTCTCGATTTACCTGATGAGCTGAAGGAGGTGGCCTGAGGGAGAGGGTCTGGGCTTCTTTGCTTAGACTGCTGCCCCCGTGACCCGGCCCTGGATAAGTGGAAGAGGGTGGATGGATTCCTTCCTTCCTATCCTTTTATATTGCCTGCTGGCGTGTTGTTTTTCAGTCAGATATTACACTCTCATCCATATAAGGTAAAGTGCTAGCGTATCAGCTAACAATAGCTAGCTTGGTTAGTAAGTCTTATTCATAAAGTGTAAAGGAAGAAAACACAGAGACACAATGAATTCTTAGTGCTAACTAACACATTAATAAAATACTGGACTTCAGTCAACAGAACTGAAGTTTCTGGAGCTTTCCATACGACACAGCCATAATATTAGTCAAATAATCAACTGAAAAAAGGCTTTAACAGTGTTTGTGCACATACAGTTTAATCGTGGATGTGGCCTTTTCAGAGACTGGGTGTTTGGCTCCAGTACACCTGTGGCTATGATGATGCCTTACAGCTGGATGTTTGGAAGCTCATGGGTAATGACTCAGATTTTGAGTACCTACTGGATTCACTTCATGTTTCAGCTCTGGAGGTTGTCCATTGGTCTTGACATTCACTGTGTTTTGCAGCTTGCCTGGTTTGGTGGAGGTATACATTATTTTTCCCCTCTCTTTCTGAAACAAAACCTTTTGGTTTAAGCCTTTGGATGAAGTAGTTTTTTGAACTGGAAGAAACATTGTGGAGTTGGCCTTGTAAACCTGAATCTGTGCATATTTGAGTAGCAGAGGAGTCTTTGCTGACAGGTTTGTTACAGCTTCCTGCTGTTTGCTTAAACCATAATTTAGTCCTCGTTTTCCTGAGTTCCTTCAGTGTCCATACATACACGGACCCACCTCCAGTACAAATAAACACTCTCTCCAAATCCACCCACATGGTTCTCTCCATAAATTAGGAGTATGTGTATGTTATGTGTCTACTGTACATTCTTATTACGAAACTTTTTTTTTTGACATTCACCCATCAATTTACCTTCTCTCTCTTTCTCACATATATAAAATCTGTGTGTGTGAAACTTGTAGCTCGCAGTGCTGTGTGAGATAAATATGACTCATGCTGAAACAGGATACTCTCTATGACAGCAGGCCTGAAACAAGAAAGAGGTTGCAGTTAGGTCATGTCAGTTGTGTCAGTTCAAATATTTGAAATTAGTTATACTTAGTCATGTCTGATGACTGAGTATGAAGGAGCACCCCATCCATCTGGAGCGCCACATGGTTTAATCATCCAATAAATGGATTGGTTTGGCTGAGAAACGAGAGACCAGACGCAGCTGAGTGAGGTCATGATGTGTGATGTTACCGGGTGCTTCCAGGTGCTCCCATCATCACCCCTCCTCCTGTCACGTCTAGGCAGTTAGGGCTGATCAGAAGTAGGTGATGACTTAAAGACGGAGTCATCACTAAGTGCCACAGGCTGACAGACATACCTACACCTGGTGCCGCTCATCATTGTCCTTGGTCTACTGCCACACTGAAGCTTACTTTCCTTTTATAGCAGGGGTTGGCAACCCTGGGCACGCGTGCCAGCTGTGGCACGCGAAGGGTTAACTGATGGCACGTTCATAGCTGGACTGGCCATCGGGCATTTGCTCAGTGGGCCGATGGTGATTTTTCGTTTTTATGGGCCGATGATTAATTTATTTATTTTTTGTAACAGTATAAACAATGAAAGGTGGTGGATTGGCCAGATGCTGGCCGGTGGCTATGGCGTAGCTTCCACAGATTCAGTAACATTAGCAAGTGGTGGAGGACACCAGGTGGATGAGGGAAAGGGGAGGCAGGAGGAGGAGAGACCCGAGGCGTCCCCGGTCTGAGTGTCAGGTGAACTGAACTTCAGGTAAGAAGTTATGACCTGCAGTCTATCTGAGTCAGATGTAAACCAAGTTTAGGTGGAGTTTATTTTTGTTGTGCTGACTTTTTACAGTCAGTTACAACAACTCGTACTGCGTGCTAGCTAGCATGACGGAGTTTCTATACAGCTGGGTGGGTGCTATGATGTTACTGATAGTGAACTTTATTTTATTCATAAGGTTAGTTAGTAGAGTTGGCAACCATCCCGTAAAAAGACAAAAAAAATATTACGCGTTTTGTATTGAGCTGAAAAGGAATGCAGTTTGTCCCGTACTTCAGCTAGAATGGAAAAAGACACAAAGCTGGAGTTATTCTGTGTCTTTGCTGCACAGCTGCCTCTTCTTCTCTCATTCTCTCCCCCTCTCTCTCCTGTTCCTACTTCAATCATGAAACTGATCAATGATCAGCTGATTGGCTTTTCTCTCTTGTTTATCTTTGTGCCAGAAAGAGGAAACCAGCCGATGTCGCGCTAAACAACATTTAATATTAATTTCTAGTATCAGCTGATGTTTGCTGGAGCCACAGCTGTAAAAGCTGCTGGTCATGATATCGGTTTGGATATGTGGTGAGAGGGAAACATGAAGATGAAACCAGGAGATGTCCTTACTGAATCACCAGAGCTGAACAGGTGATGGAGAAACAGGTTTACCTTTTAGGTGACATAAATGAGTTGAAGGGAAGTTATGAACTGTTTCTGAGAGACAAATAACACCAGGATCCTTTTTTAGGTAGCTGACAGCTGGTAACTGTGCAGGGGCGGGTCTAGCAAAGTTTTGCCATGGGGGCCAGGTAGGGCATTAACAGGGAGAGGGGGGGGGCACAAAGAAATACTTTTCTTTCTTATTCTCATTTAAAATGTCTCGCTTTTATTAAATAGTTATCTGAAGCTTACAACCAAAGTTCTTATCTGACGTAAAATGTATAGAAATCATATATATACCAACAAGACTATACATCACTGTCACAGCAGCGTTTGTTTTAATTCAAAGGCTTTATGGCTTTAATACCTGGTGGGCCGGTCTCTAGTTAAAATGCCCGGGCTGATTTTTTTTGTCCCAGTCCAGCCCTGGGCACGACACTCAGTGAATTAATTGCAAATTTATTGCTAATGCAATCATATGGCACATTGACGTCTGAGGAAATTTTAGATGGCACTCGTCATCAGAAAGGTTGCCGACCCCTGTTTTATAGGAAAGCATTTGTGCAGGATGCCTGAGATGGCATCGCCACGTGGCTGTATGTGTAACCTTGATGCACAATTGCAGAGCTGCTGAAGACTTCTGAACACACCAGTGATACTTGTTTATCCATATTAATCTGATGATGCATTTCCTGCTGGTTATGTTGAAAACCAGTTAGGTTACCAAGAGCCTTAAGAATCAGCAGCAGTAGTAGGTTTTAAAAATTACAGTTTTATTTGTTTTCCTTTCCACATCTACACACTCTCTTGTTGTTTAATTGCCCTAAACCAGTCTTTACTTGGGCTGTTTGTCAGCTTAGTCTGAGATGGTTACAGCACTTTTTTTCACAATAATCATTCTCCCTTGATGCTCTTAAGTCAGAGTTATTTGGGTTTGCTGCTCCCGTTGCTCGCTGTTTGGTTCGCTTTCTGTTCCAAGCAGCAGGCAGCTGCTAAACCTTCTGTTCTCCGCCCAGTGAAAGTGGAGCATTCAACCTTAACATAGACAGATGACACTGCATTGAAGACCAAACCGAAGGTCCAAATAAAAAATGTTCGTTTATGTCTGCTGATTGCTAACTTTGTAAGACTTTGATGATTACTAACACCATGCTCTTTAAACTGACAGCTACACTTATGGAAGAAGCGATATTTTGTTTTTATTTTTCACTTCTACAGATTTTATTTTATTTTTTAAAGTTCAGGATAATGTAAAAGATGCTTGTGATCACATTTAAAATTCAGTACTCTGTTTCTGAGGCTCTCTGGTTATTACTTTTTTCACAGCTGATCTTTTGAGTCCTTGCGTCATAAGGTGGTTGGGTGGCATCCAGAGGACCAACAACACAGGGTTTTCACTCATCCTAAGATAACGTGGGTTTAGGTTATTCTGCTGATTTTCCAAGTAGGCAACAGCTTATAAAAGTCTTCACAAAAAGTATTTGGGAATCTAAGGCAGAGCTGAAGCTTCCATAACCTTTGCTTCCATGATTGCTTTTCATAAGCTGTAAAATGTTAGTAAATCTCAAAACTTCAGAAACTTCTTTGAAAGCAAACAGTCTATTCAGGTCTCACTTATTGGCTTTATGTGGTTAGCTTAGTTAGTAACTAAGGACTGAAGATTATTAAGATTCATATTTTTAGACCTGCTAAACACTGCCACAACATGTAACGTAGAACCTGAATCCTGCTTGTGCCTGCGTTTGTTGCTTATGGCTGTTGGGCTGCGGCCATATGGGAAAGTAGTGGCCTCTGAGCTGTTGCTTTTTCTGGTTTATTGTTCCCCTGTTTGAGTCATCAGGGCCGCTGGAAGGAATGGAAAGGGATTCCTCCCCTTCCTATCTTTGCCGGGTGACTTGGTCCCCCCCCCCCCCCCCCCCCCCCCCCATTTAATTCTCGTTCTTTGTTGGAGCTGATTAGGACAGATTCCCATTTCTGTTTATCACCAGCATGATGTCAGGCACACACTCCTGGTTGTACTTCCCCTGACTGGTTTCATAGTGATCCCTTCCCTACTGGTGAGCCACCATTTGATTCCACACTAGTCCGTCCAGTCCTAACCTTCTGACAGTCTGACACGGTCTCTGTCCTGCTTCTTTCGTTTTCTTCGGACTGGATATTTTTCCTGGAGACAATCTGTTCATAAAGAAAAACTGGAAGCAGGGGAGCTATGAAAGGTACAGCCCACTCATCATGCTCTGGCCAATCATTTACTAGTTTTAGCTGCTCTCTTTTTTTTTCATTTTTGTCCCATTTGAGCTGTATGATTGCTTTTGTGTTGGACATATCCGCCCATTAATGTCCTTTGAAAGCCTGTTAGTCTAACTGGGGGCCCAAGCGGCAGGCTTTGGTGAAAGAGGGGTCTGGTTAGTGTAATGTCATTTCTGCTGCTGCCAAGTAGACATGTAGGTCAGTGGCAGTGTAGGATGATGAAGGCGAGATGGGGAGAGAAGACTGGAGTACAGCTGATAGACACAGAGGGAGCAGAGGGCCTGGAACTGTCATCGACGGTGCTGTCAAGATAAGATGTCTGCTGTGTTAATACAGCTTCGGGGGGAAAATGCATCTTTTTATGGTCATCTCTTTGCTTTTCTTTGCAATTTTTACTTTTAATCAGTCACATCTTTTTTTACCCCCACTTTTTTCCTTTTTGTTTGACCCTCTAACTCCTTTATCTGCCCTCTTTGAAGCTCTTATCAGCTCTTTGACTGACTATTTATGGCCACTGAGTGACACCTTGAAATCTTGTGCTGCAGTATAAGGTGCTCATGGAAGGTCTGGACCTAATGCACATTGCACTAGAAGCTGAAAGTAGAGACTGAACTGTTTAACAAGAGAAAGAAACTTTGAGTGTGCCCACTCATCTGGATGCTTACTGTGCAGTTTGAGAGAACAGAGCTGTGTTGAATGAAGGTTCAAGCTGGGCTCTGATGGGCATAAACAAGCAGCAAAATCGAGGTGAGGTTTGAAGTTTTGCTGTGTTACTGAACATGTGAATAGTGCATGTCCACCCACTTAATTTTTGTAGATGGAGCATTTGGTTGCAAAATATTTGGTGTACTTTTTATTCAGTTAATGTTTTAGATGAATTCACTGGATGTTATGTATTTAAAAGCTAGACGTCTAGGTTAAAATAGATTTTGAAACTTGTCACTTTTCTGGAAAATTAGCAAACATTTGGGAGATCCAGCTTTTGGTGGTTGTTCTCATTTTATTGACTTGTTATATTTGCTCATTACAAAAGTGAGACAGTGACTTTTCTTTCCTATATTCAGTCATGGAAAACAGTTGATTCTTTAGTTAGTTTATTTATTTGCGGTTTATTTCTTGTGACTGTTTACATGTTATCTCCATGCAACTCTTCTCCTAAAGATTTAAACGATCATCCAGGTTTATTTAAACACATATTTTTGCTTAATGCTTTGGTTTTGTGCATAAAACCTGTTACAGGGATTCTGCAAAATGATCTATGACAAGAAGAAATGCCCTTCATCAATGTTATATAGAAGTAATGAATGCATTAGAGAATTTGTTTTCCAGCATCACATTGAGACATGATATTTCTTGAGCTTGGCATGGGTCAGAGCTTTGCTCTTAACAACAAGGGTAACAGGAGCAACTGAGAAATTCAACTGGCAACAACACGAAACATCTTGTTTCTACAGTTGTAACTGTTGTAGGACATGCCCACAATACCTCACCTAAAAGGCGTCCAGAAGGCTTGATGCCCAAACCACTTCAACTGGCTCCTTTCGATGTGGAGGAGCTACTGTGCTTAAAGTCCCCCTTGAATGACTGAGCTTCTATCTGTAAGGCCGAGCCCAGCCACTCTTCGAAGGAGACTCCTTTCCGCTGCTTGTATCCGCAACCTCATTCTTTTGATCACTATCCATAGCTCGGGACCATAGGTGAGAGTAGGAATGTTAATTTCTTTTATACTCAGCTCTTTTCACCACAACAGATCTGTTCAGCTGCCCCAATCTGTCAGTCTTGCAGACTTGTGGACAAGACACCTAAAGTCCCTCATGTAGGACAGTAACTTGTCTTTGACCCAGAGTAGACACTCCACCCTCTTCCAGCTGAGAATCATGGTCTTGGATTTGATTGTGCTGATTCCAGAATCTTCCTTTAAAACAGGAGCTGCTGACTATGCTCAGACTGCCTGCATGGCTGATCCTCATCAAAGGACATCAGCCAATGAGGGGAGAGGGTTTAATAGTGCTCATAGTTCCAGTTTTTCTGCATCCTGGGGCATTGTTGTGGTCTGTCTTCAACTGTTTATGGAAAAACAGGAGTGGACTTTTTGCCCTGATTTTTCTGTTTTGCTGACAGTTCAGTGTGGTCGGGGCATGTTTGCAATCAGCATTCAGTTCTGACTTAACAAGGGGCTAAATTGAAATCACATTTGCTCCCACAGTTTTCTGCTGGCTTTGGAAGAGCTAATGTTTCTCCAACTGCTTTGCTCTGCTAATTAGCTCTGGAGCAGCTGAACCCCATCGCTCTCAAAGCTCAGAGCACAATACTACAGAAGCTCAAAGCTTGGCCCTGTGCCCACAGCTGCTTTTTATACCAGCTGAAAAAACTTTAAATTACTTTTACAGTTTACCTTTTCACACAGCCATAAACAAGCCAGAAATTCTGGAGAATGAGGTGATGTCAGGAATTAGAAAGCTACTGAGGCCTGTATTTATACTGTGGTTATGCTGCATGACCAGCACTAGATGGTGCTGTTTGCTGTAAAGCTTCAAACCACAGTGGAAGTATTTGTCTCTGATTTTGTACACCAAAATATGTATAATAATAGTTGTTGTTATTAATATTGTTATAATTATTATTATTAAAAAAAACCCAAAAGACATGTAATGTTTTCTCTGCCTACCTACTACATGAGGCTGCCTGTCACATTGTGCGTTGCAGAGCCCCCACCCTTATCTTTGAGTCTTTGAGTTCCTTCCTTCCTCTAAGTCTGTCCAAAGAGTGGACGGACTGAAAAGAAGGTGTAATAGAAAGATGAAGCTTTCTCTGCTTCTTGAACAGACTGTTTACAGACCTAAGCTCATTACTAAGTCCATGGTTTATGTGTTTGGAGACCAGTAAGATGACCTGAGCTTTTTTATGCAAATGCATTTGTCTGTTTAGTTTGTGTACACTGGAAGGATTACTGGCCTGACAGCTGAAATTGATCCAAGAGACCAGCAGAGGTCTATTTTAGGGAGATTGAGTGCTGTCAGAACCTCAATGTCAAAGTTCTTAAACCAGTTTTGCCAATGAGTTTATTTTTAGACACTTTCCATTAAAAGCAAGTTAATTTTATGCCCAAGGCGCAAGCAAGGAAGAACAACTCCCAACTATTCCATACAGTTGACCTCTGCAGTACTATACTGTCTGTAAGAGGAGTGGTACTATTAACTATTATTAATAGTACTATTAAGTGGGAATGTTTTGGAATCAGCAAATTCCTGCATAGATAACTGATGTTTATCAAAGTCACAAACTAATTTGGCTAATAACTCCGGATTTTCTGTCAGGTTTTTATTTATTTTTTAAAACTTGGGTCTTATCTTAGTTACCATAAGAAAATACAGTGTGTGTGTGTGTGTGTGTGTGTGTGTGTGTGTGAGCACTTACTGCATTAATCTTTTTTTTTCTTTACGCTCAAAAGAATACGTGCTTACAATTTCTCCAAGAGCTACTTGGAGTTGGATGTTCCAGTTAAAGTGATGAGGGTTGTAAAGATGCCCTTTCTCATAAAGACTCTAAATCTGTTCTTCTGAAGACAGACTGGTTGTTGTGAACTGTGCATGAACCACATTATTCAAAGGGAACAGATTGAATTCAGTTCCTGCAACGATTGCATCTGACCTTAAAGAAGTTTAATAGAAGCAAAGATAAACTGCAAAGCACACTCAGTAACTCTAAAATGGTAAATGGTCCTTTATTTATAAAGTTTATAAAGCAGCTGCTTTGTTTTCACAGTGAGCAATGAATTCAAAATTTTATCAATACATTTTAGAGGAGTGTCATGACAGCAGTCCATAACCTTTTTGTTTAGGTTTTTTTTTTTTTTTTTTTTTTTTTTTTTTTAAAAAGCTAATTCAGGTTTGGGATGGTCAAATCAGTCCTTACTACAACTATGAGCTTTTAAGTTCCTAAATTCATCCCAAGTTTATAAATGCAAATTTCGATTACAGTTTTTGAGTGCAGCGTTTTCCTTTGATTTGACTTCCCACTGTCCTCGGTTTAATTGGCCTCATGACTAGTACTTGTGATTTTCATCATTTGATTGATCTGGCCTGCCGCTGTTGGACTGGGAAAGCACCGTTCTAAATTTGTCACCCACCTACCCACCTCTCGTGTTCACGCCTGCTGTAGATCTGGCCACCGCACATGCGTTGCTAAAGGAGGCTTGTAGATAGAAGGTGGGTGGGGGGTATCTGGGCCTGTCAGTCTATCTTTATGTCCCAGTAGTCCTATCCCACAAGCCTCCAGAGCGCTGACCTTCCACAAGGCAACTGTTAGACCCCAATATCCTGGAAAGACTTCTGTATCCACCAGAAACACTTACTAAGGATCATTGGCTCTTTGATTACCTGCATTATCAAGGTATGTTCTCTACGGCTAGTGAAATAATGTGCTTAAGTTACTTTAAAAAAAATTTTTTTTTAATAATGCAGCCAAATATTAGATGATTTTGAGATTGTTTCCCATCAACACCATATTTTTTCAGACTTGCTGTTCTAAAATGTCATTTTTAAGTGGTGTCGTTGAAATACATTTCAGATTATAATACAGAGGCTTTGATAATAAGCTGCTGTATTTGAATGTTTCTCAACTTTAACAGCTTTAAATTGCACCAGTCTTTACATGCCTTCTTTTAACAGCTACTTGTTGCATATTTTATCTATGATTTTTTTTGTAGAAAATATGTCGGGTGGGAGTTATTCAGTGATTTGTTTCATCTGTGTACGTTTCAAGCAAACGAATGGCCTGAGTGAGATTTGGAATCTGGGAGGCTGGTGAGCTCCTCCATGTGTGATTCATTCAGTGGTGAGTGACTGGTTGGGGAGACTACAGTTGCTCATTGTGCTGCACCTGCTCTCGCTCCGTCAGGACACACAGACAGAAATAGAGCCCTGCCTAACAGGGCAACACACACAAAACATTTTACACAAGCTTTTCCGTTTATACAAACCCCATCTTTAATTATTACTCATGACGGGCTTTAGCAGTGTTCTTGAGCCAGCTACAGTCAAACTGCCTGCAGGTGGTGTGTGAGGAAGTCTTTCTTAAAAATAATTTTCATGGAGGAAAACATTTATTTACTTTGTTTATTAAACAAAATAAAGAAAACACCCAAACTATTTGGAATGAAATATTCAGGCTTCATATACAAACACTTCTGTATACATCATTTAGTCAGAAAACCCAGAGCAAAGGGAGTTATTTTTACCTCTGCTCCAAAAATACACGAGCCCTGGTTCACAGTCACTTAATTGGCTGAGGTCTGATCTGGTTTCCGACTTTGAGGAAGAAGGGAAAGCAGAGCGGTGACGTTGTGACCGTCTTTGGTTACACATTGTCAGTGGTTGACTGTCGTTTACTTTTCTCAGCTGTTTGTCGTGATGTCAGACTTTCTATGATTTCACTGGCTGAGATCCAAAGCACCTAATCCAGGAAGCGTATGTGTGTGTGCGCGTATGTGTGTGAGAGAGAGAGAGAGTATTAATGTATGTGTTCTCTCATCTGGAGAAATTGAGGCAGTGTGATTGTCTATCATTTCCTTCCAGCGACTTGAGTTCAGGATCTGATTGCTGGTTTATCTGTCAGGATGGAGAGTTAGGTCCTGTGCTGTTCTATCAGAGGACAGGATAAATTTGACTTGGACCTTTATTTAAGGAACAGGACGAGCCTTTATGAAGGGTTAGTGTTGTTCACAGCTTTATTTTAGCCTGGACATCCTCTTGTCATTAGCCGGGTTTCACTAAACCACAGGACTGATGTATTAAATAGTACTTAGAATAGCTTAAGCTTTGTTTTGTTTACTGTTCTGTCATCACAGATCAGCCTTTAACCCTGTAAGGTTCCTTCGCTTGACATACTTTGCCTTGTCACTGGATCAGCATGACACTTGGCTTCACAGGTCATAGCTTTACCTTTCCATTGTTTGATTAGCCATTGAATATTTTTAAGGAAAGTGATGATGAAATTGTGTAAAATGCCACTAGGAGTACACTGGCTTCCTGTGGCTTGGTTATAGCTCCTTCCGATCTTTCTGTGACTTTAAAAACTTTTTAAACACTGAGTTATCACTGTGCTAATGTGTCCATGTAACAAAGCTGTGTTGGCACAGCACAAAAAGTATTTCTACCTTTTTAATGTTTTAGTCAAACACTGGATAATCAAAATGCATAGATTGCATCTAAAGGATGGGCTTAGCACCAGTTGGTTAGTGAAGACTTACCAGGCGCGAATCCTCCTGACCAAAATTTACTAACTGACCTTCCTTCAGTATGATTGAGCCCATAAAATCATCAGGGAAGTGTTTGCTGGGCTCACAGAGTGAGCGATCCACAGACTGTACAATTCTTTTTGTAACCAGAGCAGTCGCCCCCTACTGGTTTTTATAAGAATGCTTATTGAAGGCACTTCGGCACTGGCTTCACTTTATGGAACCGCGAGCCTAGTCCATGTTGTATATTGTCTATGGTGCAAAGGATTGAAATTTGGTGCAGTCATTTGGGGAAAGTCCTCTGGATTTGTGTTTATGCTAGCATTTTTTTTTTTAACCACGTCTCTGTAACATCTCACAAGGTTCTGGAATCCTGGACTTTTTGTAAGGAAGTACATAGAAAATTTAACGAGCCACAGATACTTCAGAAAGAGACACTTAAAAAAGGACAATATGCATAATTTGGAGAGATTAGAAAGTTGGGTGGTGCCGAAAGCTTGTTTTCTTTTTTGCTGTGAAGCCACTTAGATGCATATACACCATTCTTTATGTAGCAGCCAGAGTCTTGCAGAAGGCTTATTAGTCTTTGTGATCCCTTGTGGTGACTCTTGTTCATTTTTACTCCTACATGACAGCTTTTCTTTTATTTTAAAACCGCAAGCTCTGGGTCTGATATCTTACTAATGGTGATTTATGGAGCGCAAGTAATAGCATGTAGGAGGTAAAGTATTTGTCCTTGGCACTGACCTCAAATTTTGGTTTTGGACTTGTGCTCCAACTGAAAGCAAGTCATTTGTGATTTTTGTTGCAGTTGTGTGTGGTTCAAATGTTCAAATCAGATTGTGTCATTGAATCCATGTCCCATTTTGGCTAGTTTTCTTGCATGAAGTCTATTATCTATTATTATCTTGAAACATTAAGTGTTAGCTGCAGCATTGAGCTGTGGTGTTGGATTTAGTAGATGAGATGATGTAAAGTGAGGGTGAACTAACTCTACTGTACTGCCAGCACTGTATTGACAGTCTATCCACAAGTCTATATGTTAATGAAGCTCAAGAACTCATCTTAAACTGATGTGAATGTTGAAAAACTGGAATCATCAGGTTTGACACTAAGAGAAGACATAATTCCCTATGTTCTGTAAACTAGGGACGGATTGATCCGATATCTTTGCGATCCTGGCTCATATGATCGGATCAGTGAGCCCACTGAGCCAGTCAGTGGGGCTGGACTCTGTTATCATATTTTCTGTTTACTCCAAAAGTGTGCAGGTTGCTAGCAGGGAAGCTAACACATAATGGAGGAATGCAGGAAGTTTGTAGCAAAGGACCAGCGGAAATATTTGACATGTGCAATAACTTTTCTTTGAATGTTTGCAATAGTTTTTAACTGGACTGCAAACTGTTGTCAAGCAAGTTGATGAAAACCTCGGACATGTTTTTTTTGTTGTTTGTTTGTTTGTTTTTAAACGTCTTCATTTAACTTTAACTTAACCCTGTTACTCTCTAACATTTTCTAATAAATTCCAGTAATGGTATATATTTTTTGGATGTATTTATTTTTTACATTCTGTTATAAAAAGTTCGATCGATTCTCTTCCTCAGAGATATAAAAATGAATGTAACCCTACTATTGGATCTGCACTTGGTATTGGCAGATACCTTTATGCTTCATGTATCTGCCAATCTTAATGAATCTGGAAAAAGTTGGGACTTTGCATCCGTGCTTGAAATGCTTTCAAGGTAAAGCGTTGTTCTTTTTTTTTTTTTAAATCACCATGTAGAAGTCAAACACGGGGGCTGACTTGCCACGTCTGCTTTTGCTGGCCAAGACATGACGATCACTGTTAGGAGAGACTATTTAGCAAAATAGTTGAGTTTATTTAGGTATTTCAGTGCTCTTAGCTGAGTACCTGTGCCATTGATAATGTTTATTCGGACATAGCAGAGCTGGACTACCAAGCCAGTTCACTGAGTTTCCAGCTCTTAACTCTGGAAATAATGTATCTTGCCAGGCACTGATCATTGTAGCTACATTTGGTTCCCTTTACCAGTGGCAGCCTCCACTCTGCTGGCTCGCCTCACTCTGGTTCGAGACATGAGCTTTCCTCCAGTATCTCCATACCCTTAAGCGTTCCCATCCTCCAGGATGACAGTTCCTGGGAAGGTGTCCGTGGCACTTGAGGGTGGAAACAAATTCTCTGGCAAGCAGAGTTGATAAAGAATCTTGGTTCTGTAGCGCTCTCTCCTCTCACCAGATGTGCAGTGTTTATCACTCTAAAGCACACACGTGTTTATTTAAGAGCTCAAAGCTGTGTGTGCGGACGCGTGTACGTGTGTATGTGTGTACGCATGCTGACTGGTATAGATGTTTCCCCAGGGCTCAGTTGGAATCGGGTAGTTTAGACTTGTTTCAGCTTTGCAGGTGCATCACATGCCTCGTGGGTCACATAATCATTGAGGAACAGATGGCTTATATAATTACATATTAATCCTAATTGCAGTTACAGGTATGGAAAGCGTGTTGTCTATACTGGCTTCTCTACATTGGCTCCTTGTTAAAAATCAGAATTAAATCTAAAATCCTTCTCCTCGCATATAAGGTCTTAAATAATCAGGCGTTATCTTATCTCACCGTATCACCCCAGTAGAGCACTTTGCTCTCAGACTGCTGCCGTACATGTAATTCCTATGGCATGGAAAAGTACAATGGGAGGCAGAGCCTTCAGCTTTCAGGCCCCCTTTGATAAAGCTTATAGTTAGGGCTAGATCAGGTGACCCCAAAACCTCCCTGAGTTACACTGCAATGGATCAAGGCTCCTGGGGGCTACCCATGATGCACTGAGTATTTCTTTTTCACTCATCTTTTTATTTATTAATTAATTTGTTTGTTTGTTTAAACAAAGATAATTAAAAACCAAAATGCAGAGGAAAAAATAAACAAGATTAACAAAAATAAGGGATGACATTTTTCTAATGGTTTTATGGGAAATTAAGGTAATTTATTTTCCACCTCCGTCCCTCTAAAAAGTAATACAATATTAGAACATTAGTTAGCTCATGTTTTAGCTCTGTGTTGGGCCTAGAGTTGAGTTGCTGGAGCACTTCAGAGACAATGAAGTCTGCTTAAGACCTCTTATCTGTGTTATTCAGGGAAAGCTATGCTGAGGTGTTTGTGGGGGGTTTCTGGGGGTTAATAGAGCACTATTGCCAGAGAAGGTCAGCGTTGCAGGATCTATTTTCAGTATAACTGTAAAGTTTCACCATTCAGAAAGCAAGTTGATAACAAAGTTTTAAGATCTTGTCCAGGAACGTCTTTTGAAGTTTGAGGTCTGATATATCTGACCTGAACGGCTTTTCAGAGCTCAGGCATCCCATAAAGTCTCATATTTGAGTCAGCCAGCCAACTTATGTTAACACTAGCCCTTTTAATAGGAATACATATGTTGGGCTTTTTTATTGGGTGAAAAATGTTTAGAAACGGTTCTTCAGTTCAGTCCTTTTATTTCACACAACCCACCCACCTTTAGGGAGCAGTTGTCACTTCTATACAATTTATGAATGTAACTCGCTAAGCGTGCTAGCATTGGATGATAAATTGGTACACCACCATCTGGTCTAACTATTTTCACTTCTGGATCGGGTAGACAGCCTAGCTTCAAAGTTGCATCACAATTATTATTTTTTAAATATCTGCATATGTTGAAAATACTATACCTTGTTGAAGGTCGTTCAAGTACCTCCCTTTTTAGGAAGTAAATCATAAACAGAGGGGACATGGAGCTCTCACACTCAGACATGTCCGGCTTGTCTTCTTGCTCATACTATGGAACTTGGATGCGAGACATTTCTGTAGCAATGACCTAACAATGTGACATTTTCATATTGCATAGAAATGTGTGCAGATGCTATGAAATGGCACAGCCCTACTTCTCCATAAAACTGACGTGAGGCTAATGTTAATGATGCAAAATGAGTCCAGAAGCCATGATGGGACAGTAGCTGTGTCTTTTATATATATTATAAAATATAACATTTCTAGGCACTCCTGTGTTTTAGTTGAAGAGAAGACTTTAAACCTTGTTTTATCATATTTGGGTGGTTTTGGCGTTTTATTTTAGATACAGAGCTGTTCTAAGAAGGGTCAGCAGACCCAGAATCACTGTGGGGTTACATTTATAAGAACAAAAAATTAGTGATCATGGAGATGGGGATATTGGCATCAGTTCATGAGTGTGAAGTTCGTCTGATCATTTCAAATGGTCCAAATTAAAGTAGTCATAAGTTCAAAAACCTCCAATAAATTCAGCATCCAGACTGGGAGAGGAACCAAACCTCTTTTAAAGTAATCGCTCTATGTTGAGATCAAGTTGTCAGTGACATGTTGCAAAAACCTTCTGTCTTAACACACTATTTGAAGGTCAAAGGGCACCTAGAAGAATCTGTTTGCGTCATACTGAAAACCCATCATGCCCAGTAAAAGACATTTAACAACATGGCAAATGGAGTTTTATCCTCAGCCTCCCCTCCTTTAACTCCCTTCACGTGTGCATATGAATATCTTTACCTTTCATTTGGCAGCCCCCCTATATGGAATTTATGACTGTGATGCTAGGGTTTGAGCTCTGTTATGTATCTGCAGAGACAGCATGGCCACATGCACTGGAACCGTGCACCGCTCTCTGGCCAGACAAACAGATATCTTTCCTCGGGGATGCTATAAATCTGGACTTTATTTCTAGGAGCGCTGCAAAAGAGCCCAGAGAAAGAGAGTGCCTTGGAAAAACTCGCTCTTTTCCCTCTTTCTCCACATTCTCTGTCTTCAGAGAGGTTTTGCAACCGGGAATGTGATGCAGCCATTAGGAACTTCTCTCCTCGCAAACACGTTGTGATGCCTCTCCACACAGGGGGTCATTCTAAGTGCAAACATGTCCTATCTGGAAGTGTTTATCTAATAATGACCCCATGACTGGCTGCACATGTGAGCTTGTCCAGACTGAAACAACGTCCACCTTGAATGTGAACATCTGGGGAATGATGAGTGGTTAGGTGTGTCTCTGCTATTATGATATTAAGCACAAACGTCTTCACTCTCAGTCATGCTAAACTTCAAAAACGTAAAGTGTCTTTCTCACAGTGTTTAACGCCTTAACCTACCCATACATCCTCGCATTTTAACAACCGACTGCTTACGTACCAAATGACACTGTTTGTAGTACATATTTAAAGTATCTTGGGTAATGCAGCTTCATCTGAAATATTACTTTCATAACTTTAACAGTTAAGCTACTTTTTCTTTTCATGCTAGTTACATTTCATTTGTTTTCATGGCTTAAGCTATGAATTGATTAGCTGACAATTTAGTTGTTTTCGGTTTTTATTGCTTAGGCTTTAATTGAACGCAAACTAGCAGAATGACTGCATGTGACAATTCAACTTATTTTAATACTTGACCTTAAAGAAAAAAATACTGTGAATTATTTACTCCCAAGCGTCAGTATTGAGCTGTCACAATCTCTGACCATAACAAAAGCTTTGCACTCACACTGAATGCATGCTTATTTTGGCATAAACCCATCATCCCTAAGCTTTGACCATCAGAACCAATTCTCACTTCTCTCATTTAATAGATGAGTTTTGATACTTTAGTGGTTTCCTCAAAAAGCTCTCGTTCAATAGAAACACAGTTGTAGTCAGAAAGTTACATACCCTCATCATGGGCGTCAATGTTTTTCTGTGTGACAGCAAAGATGTCTTAAATTTCTATGTTCACTGCCATTTGTTCCAGTGTTTGGTCTCTATTCAACCATTCGTTTACGTGTTTTAGGCTGGTTTATAGTCTGCATGTGAGCATTTACAGGAGCAAACGCAAGCTCCCACAGAGTTTCTAAGGAGAGTAAATGGGAATTGTTTTCTGTTTCATTATAACATGGATTTAAAAAGAGTTTAAAAGAAGTAAACACAGTGAAATTAAGCTTAAACACATTGATTTTTAAATTAGGTAATCAGTAGCAGGCTTAGGTCAGCTGATTTGTTTGATGTTCACATTCCCCATATTTGATGAAATAGTTTTTAAAAATCTTTTTCTTTTAAAATTATTTAGTGTGCGCTTGTTTATATAGTACTGCATCATCCTGTAATCCTGCCAAGTAAAATCTGATTATCCACCACAAAGACGAAGAAAACAAGAACAGTGCATTATTGCAGCAACCTGTAAAGTCTTGCCCAACCTTGGCACTGAAGACTCATGATTGGTAATAACAGGGCAGAAACAGTCTAGTGGTTTTGTTGAACTGATGTCATTCCTAAAGCCGATGAGTCAAAATCAAACATTACATACAAGCCAGACATCCAGATGGGAGGTAAAAGTTTTTCTTCTTCATTAGTACAGTTGCCACACACATTTAGAAATATGTGTGGGTGGTGTGTATGTGGTTTTGTTTGTTTGTTTGTTTGTTTGTTTTTCTTTTTTTTGGGGGGGGGGGGATATGTTGACATTAATGGCAAGACAAATGGCTAAATGAACATAATTAAAGAGGCTGGTTGACTTAAATTAAAAGTGCAAATTAAATTAATTTCTGCATGTTTTCAACAATTTATTGAGAAGTTGCTTAAAGAGGATTTTGGTTAATTATTCAAATCCTCTGACCTTAACTTCTGTAAACAGATATGAACATACAGAGACTGTAGGCAAGGACAATATTGAGTGATATTGGTGATTAATCAGATTTAAGCAGGCTTTGGTTGCACGCATTTGTAAACGCTGAATGGTGGATGGAAACGGATAACTGCCTGATGCTGTAAGCAGACCCACGGTGAGTGGATGAGACTAAAAGACGATGTTTCTGTTAACGTATTCTTCTGATAAAAACATCCTCAGACCATTGATGGTTAAATAATTTGTTTTTCAGCACGAATCATTGCAAAGTTTATCTAAAGTATATCTCCAGCCTTCATACCCTGTTACTGAAGTAGGTCTTTTTGGTCATGCCATGTCAAAGCTTTGAGAGTGCATGAAAAGCCCACTGATATGTAAAAGGCAGAAAGCTGAGGGTTAATTGAAACTTAGGACCTGAAATCTCACTTGAACAGGGAAGTTGCAGAGTGGCCTCTAGTTAAACAGCAACACTCATAATATTGTCGATGGGTGTTTCTTGCGTTTTGAAATTCCCATTTATCAGCAGTAGCTAAAGATCGGCTAACGGCCAGCTTTGGCTGATAATATCGGTGTCCTCTAGCTCCTCTAGCTCCTTTATCTCCTTAGGTAAAATTCACTTATATGCAAACTCATTCATTTTATGAATACACTGCATCAGTTGTCAGGTGTCTCTCAGTCTGAGAAACCACTGACATTGAAAGTAACACTTTGAGCGTTGCGTGCAGGTAGCGCTTCCTCCACCCACTCAGCCACGGTGTGAACTGGCAGCTCTGTGATGGATGTGTGCATGTGCGCTACTCACACGCTGAGCCAGATGAGCTCATCCTGGAGAGGGATCCAGACATGCCACCGCTACAGTTTACACACCATCGTCAGACAGTCCTGTTACATCTTAGCACACCTTTATAGTCCAAGGTGGTGGAAAAAGGCTGATTTATGTTCTTTGACAAATGTTATGGTCTGATATCCTGGATGCATGTTTGTGCTTTCGATACAGTCCAATAACCTAGTCTAGATTTGCAGGAAGTTTAAAAGAGCTCCATTGAGATGCATATATTTTAAAGAAGGTGGTTTTTATTTTTTCCCCCCCTTTGTCACCTTTCAGCCACTGAATTGAGAAACTGACATTTGTGGCTGGTTCCATCCAAAAGATCTGCTTTATGTTGACTGCTGTGTGTTTGGCGCTGACAGCTTTCTCTCTGTGTGCTGCAGAAAGATAAGATGCATCACTTTTTTCCCCCACAGTATCTTCTTAAAGGCACCATCAGGCACTGTGCCAGCCTCCCTGTAGTGCCCTCTCACTACAGTGATAAGCATGTCGTTGTCACATTGACGTATAGGTGAGGTGTGAGTTTGCAAGCACATTTGTCTTGTTCTTGGCAATCACGTAAAGCATATTCATACAATAGAATAGAATGGGTTTCTACATGCCGTGACTCACTGTGTAACATTGGTTTATGTGGGCTTGAGTCACACAAACACGTTTGATTAGTGTGTTAAAAGGAGAATTGTGGGGATATCAATAAATCAACCTTGTTCTCTTCCCCTTGCACCTCTTAGTAGTTCTAGGAAGAAGCAAACTGTTGGTGTAATGGTAACATTATTCACGAGCAGACACATTTCTGTTTCCCCCATTACAGCTCGCACGCTCCTTCGTTCTTTTCCTGACTTTGTTTCGCTCTTTCTTTCGTACCTTCTCTTTGCCCTTCCCTTTTTTTTTTCTGCCTAGCTCCATGCTGTTCCTTTTATTTTGTCCCTGCTGAGAGATGACTGGAATTTCTCATCAGACTGAGAGGGTCATTTGAACTTTCTCGTCTTCTCTTCCTGCCCTCATTATTTCCACTCTCGTTCTCCAGACCCCGCACTATTTCTCTTCCCTCCCTTTTCTGACGCTCTGCACCGGTTTCTTTGGCATCCCACTCGAGTGTGTGAGCCAAGGGAAGGCAGTGCTCTCGTGGGACTCGCATAACTATCTCTCTCTCTCGTGCATGCACAGTTTTTTTTTTTTTTTTTTCTCTCTCTCTCATTCTCTTCTCTGAGGCTCACTCTGAAGCATGCAGGACACTTTGCTCCAGTCTGCAGTAGAGAAGGGGCCTAATTTTGCTCCCTTGGCTAATGAGCTTAGCCCATGCTGAGCAGCTTTTAGACCTGCAGGTTGTTGTTATTGCGGGCACCGGTTAGTCCACATTGGTTGGTGAGAGGAGCCAGAGCAGAGGAGTGAATCTGAGAAGAGGTGTAGTGCAGCAAAAGCTTGAGCACTCCTCTGTTTGCCTGTCAGGACCACCACTGCTTATGCTGGTACTGCGGCTGGGACATCTTTCTCTCTCCCCCTCCCTCCCTCTATCCTGCTTCTCTCTAATACTACCTGACTCACCTCTCCCTCCCTCTCTGCCTGTCCCGGGGCACTGACGGAGTACTTTTGTAGCTGCATCACTTCTCGGTCAGCTGTTCTGTCTTCCCGTGTCTTTCACTTCTTTTCTGTCTTAAACTCTCACCTGACTCTGTTGCCAAAATGTACCGGAATCCATGGATCTCGAATTACCTGAGTCACGTCAAGTTCTGCAGCCAAGGTAAGTGCAGTGACTTAGGGCTCTGCAGCTCAGATTTTGTAGCTCAGGCAGAGAGCTTGGGGACAGGTTACTCTGGTTTGGGCTGTTGGGACTCTAAGCTCGTAGAAGTTGGCAGGCAACAAACCGCAGACTCCCTTCCTCTCTGCTCACTGTCCTGCTTTCCAGCCAGCTGTCCTTGCACTGCAGCTGTAGCCTCCAAGGACACTATGTAAAGATGAGGGATTCTTAATACTGCAGGGGGCTGTTTTATGTAGGAAGCTATTTCAAGGCTAAATAGGTACTTGGGCGTTTGAAAAAGTAGTTTTATGGATGTGTTGTGAAGGTGTATATGGTTTTGCACTGAATTAAACAAAATTTACTGACTTTGGAACATTTGGGTCATTAGGAGTATTCAGTAGTTTTTCTTTTTTTTCAGTCTAGATACAGAGATAGATATAGAGAAATATAGATAGAGATAGATAGATAGACACAGAGATGCTGTATGGATATGATCTGTTGCACAGCACTTAAGCACTGTGTCATAAGAGAGCAGTGAATAGCTGAGCTCAGTAAGCTGTTAAAGACGGTCTCCATGTGCAGGGAAAAAAAGGAGAACCTGGTAATCAGGACAAAGTAACTATTTTTAAGCAAGACATGGGGTGTTGCAGAAATATCTACTTTCAACATATTTTTGTACTTGACACAATTTATTTGACTAAATGTTTTCACTACACATGTCCCTCATATATAACAGCGAATTGTCAGAGAAGCTAGTAGTGTCTGATCTGTCAGTATTGTCATTTATAAAAGCTGAAAAATGAAAGGGTCATTGCATAGGTTGACCAACAGAGGGCACACTGCAACTTCACTGCTCAACTTGAGTTTCTTGTTTAAGGTTAGCTCTTTCAGACGAAATTTGTGAACTGGACAAGAACAGCCTTCAGTGAAAAGCCATTTCAAAACGACAACCTCCTTAAAACTTGTATCATGGACTTTAAACTGCAGAACGATGGTATTTAAAGACAAACTTTAGCAGCAATGAATGATTTCATGTCAATCATTAATCAACAATTTTGAATTCGAAAGGTTTGAATAGAAGGCAAAGCTTGGTCTACTGCTCTAAATGACCCAATTATTCATGTCTTTGTAATATATAAATGTCATATTGTGTATATCAGAAGCAGTTGTTGACGTCCTGACAGGTACAAACATGTGAGAAGTACTGACATGTTTGTACCTGTCAGTACTCAGCGTTAGAGACAATGTGGCATCACAGATTAATATTATCAGTTGAGGTCTACGTTAGTTTTTGCATTCTTTCCTTCACCCCTGTTTATACACCCACTGATTGGCCACTAGTTGATACCTGTGTTTGTCTGAATGCATCTCATTATATTTTCTAACTGACACCTGAGTGTTTAGATCTGCTTGTCTGTGTTAAGATGGATGTGAATCTGCAGCAGGTGGCCCTCAGTGTCAGGCTTTTATGTGAGCATACAGAATAGTCTTGTGTTGTTCGTTCGGAGGATGTGCTTTGAAGCTTGTTTGAGGAGTTTAGGTTGTAGAAGTACGCTTTCATTCAGACTTTGCAGCTGAACTGCTTTTATAAACATTAATACTAGTGTTTAAGACCTAATTGGCTTATTGTGGCACTGTTTGGTAGCAGTGGCCTCACCTAATTTCTGTCTCTCCATCTGTTTTTTTTTTCCCTCAATGCCATAATTCTTAAGCTCCTGTTAGTGTGGAGGCTTTAGTTGCAGCTTGAGCCTCCCAGCACACAGAATCGGTGGGCAACTGGAAAATTGGTAGGGGGGGTGTTGAGACTTAAATGTCAGGCACTTCAGGTGTGATGTAATTCATACAGATAAAGGGTGGTTACTTTTGGGCCTGCTGTAATCCCAGGAATCAAAGTTAATCCTGGATTGTAAATTAGACATATGGTCAGCCACTGATGCCTCTTTGGCTGCCACACTGGGTGTATTGTGGGTTAAGACATGGAGCTTTAGCCTCATGTTACTGTCAAGTTTATCAGAGCCTTCCCAGAGTTAACTTAGCTTCTTTGTTAACAGACAGTGTTATACAACAACCTTTGATACCATCACATAAAAGGCTTGTACACTTCAGAACCTCAATGACACTCCACTGGATCGTGAAATGATTTTATCCTCATGTTTTATCAGCATCAAGCTGCCTTTACAGCCTCGTCGACACACACGGGGCACGGTGCTGAGGAATTCCTGGCGTATTCCCTTGCGGCTATAGCAGCCATAGTGTTTCTGTAGATTACAGCCAGCATCAAAGGCTGTGCGACATCTGTGATCTTTGTGGAGGTTTTTATGCCTGTGTCTGGAATGACGAATGAATTGAGGCCCTTTCTGGGAACCGTGGGGATGGTGGTGGAGGGTGGTGTCACTCCTGATGGACCACATGCCACAACATATAGAGTATATGAGGTGTAAAAGGAGTACAGGTCTGGTTTGTGAAGAATTAAGTCTGAGACTTCACAATAGCATAAGACTGCTGCCCCCAAGGGTAAGAAAGCGCGGGTTATTTTTTGCAAAAGCAGCTAGTTAAACTTTACATCTGGTTTTGTTTCACACTATAATTTAAATGGAAATTAAGATATTTTTCAGTTTTGTTATTCCTAAACATTTAAATCCACTGACCACTTACATTATAGACATCTGGAAAGCATGAATGATGCCAAGAACAATTGGGGTAAGGTGGACGAGTACTGAAACCGGTGTGGTTCATAAAACACACACACACACACACTTTCATATCTTAGTGAGGACATCTAATTGACAATGCTTTCTCTAGCTGCTTACTCTAGCCATGAAAAATTAATGTCTGACCCTTACCTTATACCTAACCATAACCCAACTGTAGCCCTGGCACTAAAACCACATTTTGAGCCTCAAAAATGCCTTCGAACAAGCCTGATTATTTTTTATTATTACTATTTCTTATCCAAATGTTAGTAAATTAACTCCTTTATTCTCATGTATTTCCAGTTTACTCATTAAATTAACAGCATTAGACATCTTTAGATTTCATCAGACTTCACCTCCTTTAACCTGGCATTCATGGCTCCATGTGGGTGTCACAGTACAGAAAGATGAAATGGCGATACAATATTGTGGATGTTTTTAAAGTAATCTTGTGGTTGCTGTGGCCGTGGCAGTCTGTATTCAGACACCCAACAATTTGTATCAATTTAGTATGGTTATGTAAAAGATAGCATTAGTTGTGGAGAAAGGGTAAACGATCACTTTCTTTCCTTATTTATGCTTCTTGAACAAGCAGTGGGATATAAGACACACGTTGGCTTTTTACCAATAACAAAGGTTTCGATTTCACTTAAATTATGAGGAGTTGTAATTGTTAGCTCTGGATAAATGTTGTCTTTCACTTCTCTCAATTGTCTCCACCATGGCTGTTAGCTGTGGTGTGTGGAGCTCAACCTAGCCTTCACTTGTTTAGTTTGGCATCTGGACCAGAGCTGGAAGGCTGCCCTCCAGTACAGCAGTCTAATATTCAACACTACTTTTTTAAAGAAGGCTACATTTGTAAAGTCATCCACATGTTAAGTGATACTGCTTCGTGTATCATCAATATCGCGTATTGCTTTGTAGCTGACATTTGGTCAATAGTGGTCATTCCATTGTGCAGATAACTCTCTGTTGCATTTATTTATAGCTTTAAATGGCCTGTATTTGTATAGCGCTTTTACTAGTCCCCCCAAAGCGCTTTACACACCCAGTCATCCACCCATTCACACACACATTCACACACTGGTGGAGACAAGCTACAGTTGTAGCCACAGCTGCCCTGGGGGAGACTGACAGAAGCGAGGCTGCCATATCGCGCCATCGGCCCTTCTGGCCATCACCAGTAGGCGGTAGATGAAGTGTCTTGCCCAAGGACACAACGACAGAGACTGTCCGAGCTGGGGCTCGAACCGGCAACCTTCCGATTACAAGGCGAACTCTCAACTCTTGAGCCACGATCGCCACTTTAACTCAAAGTTGTGAGAAGCTTAATTCAGGACTGTCTCATTTTCTATTGCTAATTGAAATCTCAACAACTGTAATTTAAAAAATACTGAATAATAGTGCTATTGGTGCATACCAAAAAACATATACAAGATGAATTAGACATATGGCTAAGCTTTAATAAAAAAAATACTGTTTGAAAGGAGGAAACCACCGAACACAAATGTGTTACCGTTTCAAGTGTGAAGCACGGTGGAGGGAGCATCGTAGTCATGAGGGAGCAATGGATTCAGCTTTTTACAGGAGAAAACCAGGATATCAGTTCTAGATCTGAATCTCGGGGGGAAAAATGGAATGATGAAAACACTTTGACCCAAAGAGCACAACTAAATTAAAAATGACCTAGTCTGTTACTGCCAAAGATTAAGTTGCAATTAAGCTTGTATAAAACCTAAACTTCATCTATGTGTGATCAGTAAAGAGACTTTATACCTGCTTGAATGATGTTGACTTAATCTTTTGGACTCTGGTCAAAAGAAAACGCAGTCAACTCTGATGAATAAGATTATCATTCAAGGCTCACTGTGTTTCAGCAGCCCTATTCCATCCAGCTGAAACAATACTCAACTACCCCTAAATCCATACCCGCACACCACCTTCTCCAAATAGGCCTCCTTTCTTCTCAAATGTCTCAGATGATGTTTTGCTTAAGTAGGAGGGATTGAAAGCATCAACCCAAACATCTTTAACAGGGACTAACAGATCTGGAATGGGGAAAGGAGGGGCGGGGGTTAGTTTGGGGTGGGTAGCCACTGGGGAGATGTTAGGGGTTTGGGTGGAGCAGTGGGCAAGTTTAATGGGGGGGGGATTTGACCTTGAGGTGAACTCGGAGGGGATGGAAGTGGGACCACATGTTTCTCCCGAAATTGCACAGCTCTCGCTACTCAGAGGTCCAAGTGCAGCAAGAACCGCACGTTTGAGGTTTAGAGCAAATAGCAAGCATAGATGTTCCCTACAGGGATGTGTTGCACAACTTGGGTTCCTCATGAGACTGTTGTGATGTTTAATACCCACTAATGCCCCATTTTGGTGGGATGGGCGTTTATACCACATTGTTCCCGTGTTTACCGACTTGATTTTTCTTCCTAATACACACCAGACTGTAGAAAGTTGGATTGTGTATGTTTTATCACACAGTATGCTTCTGAGGGCTGAGGAAACTATCTGTGCTCTCTGTATTCCTGGAGGGTGCAGTGTAGAAATGCTACCCAGTGACAATGATCCCATCTGCACTGCAACTTTGATTTGTGGTGAAACTGCACTGTACACAGGCCGTCAAACGCTCTGATGTATGACCTCATGCACAACACATAGACTGATGCTTAAGAAGGAGACAGTGTGTCTGAATATGAATGCAACAATGACTTATTGTGCAATATGATTCAGTGGGGCAGGTAGATTGTTTTCCACATTGTTCGTTTTCTCTGTGGAAGGCCTCTTAATTAATGTGGTCCTGTGCCAAGGAGCTGCAGAGAGAGCTGCTTCACGTTAACATGCCTAAGCTGCTCTGATCATCTGTTCATCTGAAGACACAACCCCGGGTTCAAAGTGAAATTAATGGACAGTGGAACATGAATAAATGTTACTCTTTTCTTCTGTCCACAGGAATTGGGAGTGAGAACCCCATTAAACTAAGCAATCCCAGATTGCTACAGAAGAGAGCATTGAGGTAAGATGTGCAAAAAGACCTTTAAAAAGTAAAAGTGCTATTTACAAATGTAGCAAACAGGCATTGTGCTCCTGCAGGGGACCTCAAATCCATGACTGATAGTGTTTCCTTGTGTTTGTGTCAGGTATGTCATGTGTTTCGGATCATTGTAATGCTGAAAATAGAAGCCATTTCTAATCACCTAAAATTAAAACCTAAAATTTCAAATTTGTATTTATCAGTTGCTTCAGGTTTTCAATCCAGTCCTTGTATAGTTTGGCATACCTCAGCCTTTCCTTCCTGTTTCCCTTCCTTAAGAGCGTTTTTTTGACAGCCATCAACCAAAGGGCCAGATGCATCTCTCAGGTCCTGTTTTAGGTCTTTGCTGGATTTATTTTCTTTTTCTTGTTTTTAAAGGGCATACCAACGCCATGCTAGGATATGTCAAGTGTTCAGCTAATAGCTCTCACCTTGTTCCTGCAAAAATGCTATTTTATGCTTGTGCTATCTTGAACATTTAGATTCAGGTCACGAAATTAAAAAGAATGATGCGCTTTTGCCACAGGCTAATGGTAACAAATTGTCTAAATAAATAATTTAAGCTCGTTCTTTAAGTTGTCTGTTATCTGTAGACCCCACACTGGTTATCCCTTAAGTTGGGTCCCATTTTATGCTCGAATGATTCTTAGGTCAGTGTTAAATGCCTCAAACAAGCATTCCTTTGGGATGGTCGTGTAGAAGGACTGGGCTGAAAATGAGTGAAAAAGCAAACCAATGTGCAAAGAAACACTTTAAAAGCCTCGAGAAAGAGTGAAGAATTTAGCTCAATGCACGGTGCTGTATGCAGAGTAGTGACTTTGAATACTGCAGAATTGCTGATGGTAATGCACAGTGAACTGTAAGAGTTGCACCTTGTCCATTATCAGGAGTTCCTCTCACTACAAGTCCGTAAGTCAACCTCACAACCGGGATAATCTTTTTCCTTTTTCCATGTTTTGTTTGCTTACTCTTCCCATGCTATACAATAAAGAATAGGAACAATGACATTGCACAACACTGCTTTACTTGTTCATCAATACACGCACTTGCTGATACAGACTGCTGCACATAAACAAAGTGGCTCTGGCTCTCTTGGAGATGTTATTTTCTTTTCATTCTAGAACTAAGAAGCAACCTTCGCAGTGGTCTCTCCTGTGTCCCTCTCCTCTTTCTCTCTCTTTCTATGATCAGAGCTCCACATATACACACCTGTGTTCTCTTCCTCATACATGAATCACATTAAAAAATATTCTCTTTAATGTAAATTTCTTTATCAAGACAGTACTTAAGACGGGTGAGGAACTAACTTTGCAGGATTGTGCTCAATAATGTTGTTGGCTGTTTGTCAAATACACCATCAGGCCTCCTTATTAACACTCTAATCTGTGAAGTTTCCTTCACAACACTTATAAGACTGTTGGGCACATTGATGCCCAAAATCTGGTGCCAAAATATTTTTTTGAAAATATTTTGTTGTTTTGTTTTGAAAGCACTTTGCATGCATGGTGAGCATGTCTAAAGATGAAGAAGTAGTGATGAAAAGAGATGTTCCTGTGTTGTGATGAGAAAGGATCCACCATGCACGCGTGTATTAGGGTGTTCACAACTCTGTGGTTTTTGTCCACAGCAGCCACAGAGTTCAAGCGAGTTGGGTTTTCCCAGTTCTTGACTGTTTCCTCACAGCAGTAATCTGCTGCCAGCTCTTTTATAGCTTTATTGCAAATTTGTGGTTTTGAATCAAATCCATAAATGACTTCAATATGTTGTTTTTGGGGTTTTTTGTTTTTTTTGAGAGAGAGAAATTTGCTGCATATCTGCGAGGCTCAGGGTTTTAACGGGTCAGAAATGTCTAATATCTAGATAAATATTTGGAGATGGAGAGGTTGATGAAATTTACAGTCTCACTTCCAAATGCACAGTTCGGATGATTAATTGCATACTTTTGTAGCTTCATCCACAATCCACCGACTGATTGACTAGATTCTTGACCACCTCTCAAACCGACCACGCTTCTAGCAAATAGTTCAGTGATTTGTTTGATCAAATTCAGATTGATTCAGTGAGCCCCTCACAACTGCTTACAATGTAAACAAATCCAGTTTCCCACAGCTCAGCCCTGTTTCAATAAGAGTTGGTATTTTTTCTGCACCCCTCAGCTTCCAGAAAGAATTCTCCTGTGACGAAAAAGACGACCCAGCCAAAAGCACCAAGGATATAGATGTTAGTCTCTTAGCCAATCTCCCCAAAGGTGAGTGAATTGATTTTTATTTATTTATTTTTTTACATTTTTTTTTAATTTCTTGCTGAAAAAGACTCTGACGTTGTCAATGTTCCCACAGTTTTTCAGAGTTGCTGTTGTGTAACAGCAGCCTGTTTGCCAGGTTGGAATTAAGTCAAGATTTGTGTAAAACCAGTTTTTCTAGAAGGCCCAGCTTTGCAAAACGTTACGTATGAACTGCTGTTATTATGCTGCACTTGTTTTCTTGACAGGGTTTATTTAATGCAAAATGTAAGTTCCAATAAAGATCCTGTAGCGGTTCACACTGGAATGTGCACATAACAGTTTAAAGACTCTTTTGATTAGCTGTTTATAAACTGACTCATGTATAAACTCTGTGGACTTTTGTAACATAGTGAGTAATCAAATCAAAAGTAAACATTTTGAATACGATTTTCGATTTTTCTTCATTCACTAGAGAATACGTGTTGAATATTTGAAATATACCTTTTCTTAAAAATAAAGTACAGAGAAGCTGCAGTGATCCTGGATTAGAGGAGCAGAAGTGGGTGGATGGATCCATCTTTTTATGTTGTGACAAATAATTACAATCAGCTGTTTCTTTGGTGAACCCATCACTCCACAGATCAGCTTCATCCTACTCTGCAGTTCTTACAATACAATGCTCTGCAGTGACAAAGGCAAAACTTTGTTTTTTCTTTTTTTTATGTAAATAAATGAAAGGCAGACGTTTTTGGCTTGGCTGAAGTATCTCTGAAGTGAAATGGTGAAATGTCAGAAGCTTTCCTGAGAATGATCCTTGAAACTTGGCAAACCTTTGTTTTGGAGGTTTCTGCCATTCTGCTCCATTAGATGGGGATCATTGGTGTTTGGTAATTGTTATATTGTTGTCGCTATAGATTCTGGTAAGATTTTAAATAACCAAAGTCTGGGCAGCCAGATTTAGGTGCTTTCCAGCTTTTATCGTTGATGAGTTGAGAATTTTTTCCCCCTTTAGAAATTTTCCTGTTTTTGGGCCTTGTTGCAATCCTGTCTTATAAGATGCAGACGATCCTGTTGGTTTTTATGCTGACATTGACTTGTATAGTCTATATATAGACGGGTGTGTGTGTGTTTGTAATTTCATTGATTCACGGGTGGACTCAAACCAGCTTGGACCACTGATAGAAGTAAGACGCATCCGAGTTCATAAGGGCTTTTAAACCAGTGGTCTCAGGAGGGTTTATTCATGGGGGGTTTTTCTGTTTTTTTTTATTTTTATTTTAAATAACATAAATTATAAGTTGGTTTTGCTTCTACATTGTGAGATTTTCTGTGTCGATTAGTGGAAAATAGTATTTTGGAAATGATTCAGAAACATTAAACATATAACATCAATGATTTAATCAAACTAAGATTTTATGATAATATGGTGTGTTTTCATATTACACATTACCAAAGCATGTCTACAAATATTTCCTGTGAGCCAAAATCTATCCAAAATTTGTCGTCTTAGACCAATTAAACATTTAATTAGATCTGCTTATTCTGTACTGATTTTATTGCTTATTTATTTATTTTTGTTAAGTCTCTGAATTGAGGAAACTATTTGAGGGCATTACCACAAGCACAAGTGACTTGGAAATGAACAGGTGAGATAATGATGCATCTATAAATATGCTACAGTAATAAAGATAATACTACATGGGATAATAATGTGGAAAGATGACTCTTCCCTTTCTTTCTGTGCTTAGAAAGGAACGCATCGCTCGGCGGTTGGAGGGTATAGAGGGTGAAGTACATCCGTCTCTGCTGCCTACCTTGGTGGCCAACCGGCTTCTGGAGGAGGACACTCCACGATACACTAGGGCCTCTGACCCCTGTGCTGGTGAGACAAGAACAGTACTACAGACTATCGTGTCTCTTTCTACACAACAAAGACATGACTCGTTTATTCTTGCACCAGTTACAGTTCAGCGTTATGGCATGGAGGGATTTGAAAACCCAGAAATGCAGTTGATGGCTCCAGAGCGCCAGTCCAGAGCTCGATGCAGGCCTGAGCCTCAGTCCTTCATCCACACTGAGCCAGTTCACATTTCGGGTCCGACCAAAGGTGTTCCTGAGTTGGAGTCCAAGGCTGAACGCATCGCCCGCTACAAGGCAGAGCGGCGCCGGCAGCTGGCCGAACGCTACGGCATCTCTTTGGATCAGGAACCCGACTTGGACCATCACTCCCGCTACCCCCGCTCTCACAAAGAGTCGGACTGCTCAGAGAGGCGTTATAGAGGGGAGCTGGTGGGAGAGGAAGGCAGAGATATCACCCTAAGTGCTTACACCAGTACCTTAGCTACTAGCCCAAGGGCAGGCCGTTCAGCTCCGCCACACGGCTACCCGGACCCAGGCTCTGATATTGGTCACACCAGGGTGGAGTTGTTCTCAGAGAGGGAGAGGCTGATGAACCTGGAGAATCAGCGCAGGGCCGCTCCGCCTGAGCCTCCATCCTCCTCTTCATACATGGATGTGACATCATCGTCCTCCTCTGCTAAGGTGCCTGCAAAAGACTACACAGTGACTGGCATACCACCCAGTTCACCCAAGCAAAGCAGGCACCCCTCCCTCTCCTCGCCTAAACATGGTGCGTCTCCTGGTGACCTATTCATTGAGCAGCAGGCCCAGAACGTCCTCAGCAGACAGGGGTGAGTGTTTTGATCTCATCTTTGTTTTTGTTGTGGGTAGATCTTTTTTTATTTTAATAAATCTATTTATACATAACAATGGTAAAATACACTTTTGCTAAAGTTTTTGGGGTACTTTAACTGCTTTTGTTTTTGAAAAAAAGCAAAGATCAAATTTTATACCAAAGTGTGCAGTACTCCCTCTAACACAGCAACACTCTCAACACAACATGGAATAAAAAAAGGTCAGACGTCACTGCATTTGCAGAAACATAGATGTATCCATGTTTTTCTGCTGGTAACTGAGACACCATTGTTAAATTGTAACAATGGTGTCACAACAAGATTAGCTTGTTGTGACTTGTGGAGGGAGGAAGACACATTGTTGTAGCAAACAGTTTTCTTTTTTTTAATTTGATTTGGTTGAAAATGGACAACCCTGAGTTTTCTACGTGACTCCAGATTTTTGAGGGGTTTCATATTTTACTTTATACATAAATCGTCCCTTGTTTCGGGAGGCGTTTTCTGCATTAAGCTCCCAAGATTCCCTTCACATACAAACATGGGGTTTGAACCAGAACTTTAACAGCTGTTCACACTGCATTGTGTTTAAAGGATGGATCCATCTCTCCATCTATTTCTGTCACTGTTGCTCTGTTCGTTCCACATGTCCAAGGTCGTTCTCTTAGCAGGACTGTTTGATACAAGGTCATGCAATCCGAGCTCGTCCTGGAACAGACCAGCTCCCACAGTCACCTACAACTGGGCAGATTAGTCTGTCTGTGCTGTTCTGTGCTGTATGTTTATTCTAGAGATTTCAGGTGGATGTCTTGAAGAGCAAATTGGGGTATTTTTCAGATTCACAGAGGATCTCTTACGAAGTTGTGGATAGTACTTTAGCATGTGCACCAAAATGATACACTGCATTTGCCTAAAGGGAGGGATGGATAACACTGTTGTTGTGAGTCCATCCTTTAATTGTATGTTTAAATGGTGGCTAAAAGGACAAAAATGACACCCAAATATTAAAACACCTGAGCTAGCGGCTCTTTAGAGGGGACATACTAAGAGTTGTTTCAGCTCCATAACTGTTGGAAAAGAGAGAATCAGTGTATGCACCCCTGTTTCTTGCCCAACCCAGATCGTGACCAGGCTCCAGCCCTGCACTGTTCCACTGCAAACAAACATATGAAGGTGCATTCCTTGCTTCTACATCCGTCCGGGACATTATTCCCAATCCATCTGTGTTTCCCTCTGCATTGCCCCCTCTTTCTTTTCCTCAGTTTCCCTCTCAGGTTTCAAAACTTGGCCAGGTTGCATGTGTGTCCATGGTGCAGGGAGGGTGTTGTGTTACTGGGCAGCTCAGTGTGACTCCACAGCTACATCTCTGACCCACAGCTGGGTCTGATCAAGACCAGTGAACCCTGAGGAGAAACAAGCAAATAGGAGTGTCTCCGCTCTCCTTTTTCATTGGGTGTGTGGGAGACTAACATGAAATGCTACGTTTTAGCTCTTGTAGTGAAATGTTCAGAGCAACCCAAATGTCATCATTAGCAAAAGCTTGATGCACTTTTATTCCAGCACGATCATTTTCATCTCCTTTATCAGCATTGAAACTTTCTGGAACTGGTGACAGAAAATAATCACTTGAGGTGATTTAAAAAAAATAAAACAACAATTAACTGTAACGGTACTTATATAGTGCCTTTCCACAAAGTTGAGCACTCAAGCTCAACAAATGAAAGTTTCTACTGCAAGTCTCATGCATTCTGGACTTGAAAGAGCGTGGGATCAAGTGACCCTTCAGTTTGTAGACCCACTCTACCACCCAAGCCACAGCTCTGCAAACTTAAGTGCAGAGCTGCACTGATTATCCACTAACAGTTTAGTTTAGTTTGTTATTTTTGTAGTAGTATCAAAATTCCAAGTTGTAGTGTTTTCCTAAGTGCTGTACAATAAAGTGGATATCTTAAGGATTTTAACATCGTTGCTTCACAAATGGCACTCGCTGCAGCAATCCAACAGAATAGCCTCATCAAAGGTGTATAATCTACAATAAATCACAATGCGTTTATACGCAGATGATAACTTATTATTCTTACAGAACCACAAGTGTCAGTACTGGAAGCTAGCAGTTTATCAGTAGACTGTCTAAGGTTTCTAAATATTCAGTCAGCTGGTCAAAATTAATTCTGTTGCAACTATCGATTTGCTTAGGAGTTGAAATGTTTCCACACAGAGACATGAGCCTTGCTATAGTTGAGCCAACTGATTGGTCCAGTCAGAAGACTATCTGTAATTTATAATCTCCAGTTACTCAAGTAAAACATTTCTACCTCATGACCTGCGTCAGGTCTGTTTCCCCACTTGAGGCTAACAGATATGACTTTGTATTGTGTAGTGAGGTGTTAAATTCAGGTTCTTGTATCCCTAAAAAAGAGATTTGCTTCACAAACTGATTTTTGTTTCCTCCCTTCATTCTTCAGTTGATCTCTTAATGTATTTATAACTGATCAACATTTTTTCCACTTCTGCTGAACTCTGATCTGTGCTTAGTGAAAAATTCACACCGTTTACCTTTACTCAGCATCAGAGGGCCAGCATGACTCATCTGGCTCTGGTGGAGTGAGATGGCATTTCCCTTGAATATCTGCTTCTGCAGATAAAACCTCAACTACAGAGGCGTACATTTAAAGAGCCCTCTCTCCGGATACACTCATTCGTTGATAACACTGATGCTATCTATAGATAGATGCTATCTATGTAATAAGATCTGATGTAATATAACTGCACTGTCTGACCATTGGTCATAATTCAACAAGCCTTAAATATGAGACTTATTATTCATATTTTTACTGTGGCAATTAAATGTATCGTGTGGGAGTTAAACTTGTGTTCTTGGGATTGTGCTGATTGCTAAACTCGGTGTCTCTTCAGTCAGTCTTAATGTGAAGTCAGTGGAGTGTGTAATATAGTTTTGTCTCGGCTTATATGCTTCAAGAAAAAGACCTCAACACTGAATTCAGACCCAACTGCCCAGTCAATCACGTTTTCCATTGGGTTTCTCTTGGTGCAGTGCAAAGACGAAACTTAGTACTGATTGGTTCCTCCAGACTGATGCTGAAGGCGACACCCACTCCCTCATCAACTGGCCTTCAAGGTAGACCAAGGCTGGTTGTTTCTCACCCCCAGTTATCATCTACCATGTTCCCATTCATCTGGACCAACCCTTATGAGCTGTGCTTTTTAAACAGCAGCTCATTACAGGGCTCCAGTTTTTTAAATATTATTGTCATTATACATTTCTGTGATGATGCTGCATTTACTCACTTAGGGTCCTGAGTTGACCGGCAGGCGAATGTTTAATAATCTCTGCTTTTGGTCTTTGGACGTCTGCTGAACAGTCATCCTCATCCTCATTGTCACCAGCTCCAGTCCCCTTGGCTTCCAACCATAACTTCATTTCTCACTCACCTTTTGCTGTGTTTAGCTTAAACCCCATTTGGTAACAGCTGTGTGATGGATCATATTATATCAACAATGACAAATGCTAGTACAGTATTGCCTTTTTAACAATTATGCTGTCGGTGACTGGATTTGTGAGTTGTGGGTGTTTTGTTTTGTTTTTGAATACTTTCTTCAAGAATCAGATCTTAGTAAGAATTTAACCATTATTGCCAGTGTGAGAGAGAGCCTGGAAATAATTCTAAACCAGTTCATATCAGGCAAAGATGTATGTTGGTTTTAATCTGGCTTGTATGGTATGTTTATGGTTTTATGAAATATTTGAGTCAGGAAGACTAAACATCTGAGCCAGTATTTATACTGGTCTTACATCCAAATATAAAGTCTTGACCCTGCATGCTTTGTCAGTGTCCAGCCCTAATGTCAAACAAGAGGCTGAGCTCCTCCTTTAGTGCTCAAAGGCTGACACACAAAGGATCACAATCAAAGTCATCTTTCTGAGCTTCTATGAGAGCTATGCTTTGCCTATTGATGTTTTCCAAATGTTAACCAGTCCTTTGTCTCCCTGAAGAATCAGAGTTAGGGAGAGGCTTGTCAGGGAGGAGGGCCGCCAGAAGAGCCCAGAGTTCGGAAATGTTACAGAAGGCCTAGTGTACCGCAGACAATTTCAGCACCAGCCCCAGGCTTCTACACGCTACCACGCAGACCCACTAGGCCCACAGCAGGCCTACTCCCACCATCATCCACAAGTTCAGCACAGCCAGTCCGGTCCACAGGGAGGGCAAGAAGTTGGCAATTACCCCAGTTATTTGTCCATGACCTCTGGTCCTACATCCAGAACTGGGCAGCAGCAACAGCAGGTGGAAGAGGAAGAAGCTGGTGAGGCTGAGGCGGTCAAGACAGAGGGCCTTCTGAGGAGCAGAAAAGCAGTCTTGCCTTCACAGATCCGGCGCAGAGAGAGGAGCACTGAAGACCCATGGAGAGGGCGAGGTGAGGAGGAGCTGGTCGTGTACAGGATGCAAAGAGAGGCTGAGGCAGAGGAACCTGTTAGAGGGGGACTTGGAAGCAGACCTAGACGGGAGGAAGCAGAGTATACCTCCTGTCTGCAGGCGGCAGAGCGCCGACCCAGAGAGCGGGAAAACGCTGATCGTGCCCACAAAAGACCGTCTGCGACCCACATTGAGCCCAGAACATCTCACACAGGGCCAGGAAGTTCCAGCTCCACCACAGCTCTGAGCCGATCCGTGTCTGATGCTGGAAATCAGCGAGGACCCAATCAGAGGACCTTGCAACACCAAACCAAGGAACCCCAGGAGGTCAGAGAAGGAGAAAGTTTGAGTAATGGAGAGAGTCACCAGGACACCAGGGTGTCTGTTGCACAGCTCAGACATTCCTACATGGAGAGCACCGCCACTCCTCCAACCAGCCGCAGGAATGAGCTGTAGGTGGTAAAATGCTGCATGGCCTGTTCTCGCTGGCTGGCTGCTGTGACTCTGACGCTTATTACCTAACATCATCTGGCTACTCAACGACTAACAAGCAGCTACGTCTGGTGTGATGCTAACATCCCAAGCACAGTGGTTCATTTAATCTGTAGACATGGCATACATGCATTAATTTGCTAACAGTAATCTTCCTGCAGTACGGTGTTTGTCTCTACTTTAGTGGCACTGTGAGTTGTTTGGATACTGCCTGGGGCTCGTGTGTGTGCTCAAACTATTAAAAAAATCTGCATGGGCTTGCTCATAGGCTCGATTTTAAAAACCAGAGGTGTGGTTGAATGTTCAACACCTCTGCTTTTAAACAGTTTTATTTTGCACCATGTCCCTCTCTATTTCTCCCTGACAACTCTGTATTCTCTCTTTCCTTTGGGTTTTCTGTCTGTTGATCCCTCTCCCTGAATGGCCCCTCCAGTGAAATGGAGGAGTGCAGGGCACTGACGGGCTACGAGGCCCCGTGGAGAGGGGAAAGGGACAGGGGGCGCAGGCCCCGGCAGTATATCTATCCTGGGGAGAGTAGAAAGACCTCTGAGAGGTTTAGGACACAGCCCATCACTTCTGCTGAGCGCCATGAGACTGATAGGTATTGCTCTGGATTCAAGAATGCACGGCTGAGTGTGAAACGCATGCATGTTAAAAGAAATCACAAATTTGTTTAATTTGGAATGCAACAAAATGTTGATTTTAGTCATGTTCGTTTGACCTGTAATCAAATATATATTAGTCTCTACCCAGGTCCCATAGTCATATCAATATCATCACAGTGAAACAGGCCAGTGAGAATAATGCTCACATATACAGACCTAAACACCCTCCCTCTCCTTGATTTTCATTCTAACGACATTAGCAAACAAGGAAGCTTAAAGGCCAAAGGTCCCTCTGATTGGGCCTTGGCAGTGGTCATCACATGTGACCACAGTGAGGACGCATGAATTGGCCTTTGTCAGTAATCAAGTCCCGAGACCATGGATCAGAGCAGACTAATGTAATGCTGTCTAATTCTCTAGCTTGGTCTGCTTTCTCTCCATTTTTCAATTCTAACGCGAGCTGTCACATTTCCAGCATACCACAAACTACTGCTTTTCTCAGCACGCCGCTAGCCTTCCTATCTCTAACCACTCGCCACCGTCTGATTTACTCACCTTTTTTATTGTTATACATATGCTTTGAACTGATCACCTTTTTCTTTTTTTGCTTTTGAAGGTCTTGTGTGAGTTCAGACTTTGCTTCTACTGAAGGTAAGTAGTTTTTCTCACTAACCTCAGATTTAGATGTTCAGAATACAGTAACAGTAAGTAGGTATAATAATAAGTAGATAGAATGCAAGGCTCATTGCATCTTATTCTCTACTCTGGTATAGATATCATACAACAAAAGTAAAGCTCATGAACTAAAATAACCACATCTAATATTTCTGTAGACGTCCATGTGGAAATGCTGAATCACATGGACATTGTTTCAGTTTCAGGGTTTTCTTGGTTAATTTTACATGAGCGTCAACTTAAACGCTACACATTGTCATGCCACAGACTGATACAGCACAGTTTCTTTTATAATTCTTTGGATGGCTGCTGAGATCACGAGGATGGAAACAGAATGCAGTTACATTTATGCTTTAGTTCAACTGCCTTTCCATTTATATCTGCTCTTTATCATAACTGCATAGGTTCATGTAGTAGTATCTGCAGTATCACTGACTAACTATGAAAACAGCATTACTGATTATTTACAGCTGCACTCATCTATAAGTGAAGAGAATGAGTTTTCAGTGGCTTCAGTAATAGACACTAGGATGGAGGCCTGGTGACTTAAATCTGGTTTTTAGGTCGTCTTTATTTTATGGGAAAGCATGATATTTTGAAGTGGAGTTTACAGAGTCATTAATGGTGCTCACAGTAGCATAACATCACTGTGGCCCCGCTTAGGGCAGAGCCAGCTCATCTGCTTCTTATAAACATGACTTGGTCGGGATGCTTTGGCGAGTATTATGTAGGCCAGAGCTCAGCACTGCAGCGTCAAAGGGATAGCTGTTTGATGATGTCATGGCATGTGTGTTGCAGAGAATAAAGCGTGTATATTCCTCACACCTGTCCATCTTTTTATAGTCTCCTGAGTGACTCCAGTGACGGGTTTAGTGGTTTGTTTTTTCCCTGCCATTAAGCCAGATGGTGTTAATAACGATTGATAGGTATCACACAATAGTTGTCATACTTCTGTGTGTTAAATAATTAAATTATTGGGAAAGGTTTATAGAGCATAAATGTACCTATCATCTTAAGATGCTCTTCTGTTACCATTTTTATCCAAAGCTAGCTAGAGTGCTAAAGTGTTCAGTTTCTTTTGACTTCAGTTTTTTGCATATTATAATAAGTGTTACTGCATAACATTCTTTTTTTTATTGACCTATAATTTAGTAAATATGTAGACTAAAGATCTTTAATCAGCGACTATATTGAAATAACCACTGTTAGTACATTTTAAAGTAGCGCAAGCTAGCTAATTAAGCTAATACTAGCTTAACGAGTCTGTTCAAATTGTCTGCCTTTGAAATGTCCTTACATGCTGGCAGTTTAATGCGATATAAGTATAATGCTAAGGCGTTGTACATACTGTACAGGGTTGAACTAGCACTGAGTTCGCAACAAGAGACCGTGTACGGTCAATAAAACTCAGATTCGTAGCCATGCAGAGCTGTTATTGGGGTGAAGTGGTGGGAAAAGAACTGAAGTGACAGCTATGGAAGAGGAGGATATTGTTGACTGAGGAGGAAATGAGGGTTACTTATTCAAGACGCCTGGAATGTGTTGGTGTTCATGGAGAAATAAAGTGTCTCTGTTTCTGTAAAGTTGTGCCCCGTGGTTTCAAGGACATTTGTTGAAACTCATGTTTTTATTTTGTGTACTCAAAGTGTACACTTAATAGAATGGTAAATGGTAAACGGCCTGTATTTTATAGCACTTTACTTGGGGCTCAAACTGGCAACCTTCCGATTACAAGACGAACGCCCAACTCTTGAGCCACGATCGCCCCTCGTGTCAGAATCATTAGTGTATGAATAGAAATATGTAAATAATCACATTACAAACCTTATTTGCTCTTTCTGGCAATATAATATGGTGTTTTAGTGTCTTTGGCAGAAATTTTAAGTAGTGGCATAAAACAAAAAAAATATTAAGATAAAAAAACCAAAACGTAAAACAAAGTATAAATGATACAGAGAACTGTGAAGCAGAATTTATGTAGTTAGAGTTGGTTTCTAACTTTTTTATCCTTTGTTGCAGCTGATGAAGAGAAGCTAGATGAACGGGCCAAGCTGAGCGTCGCAGCTAAGCGCTCTCTCTTCAGGGTGAGTTTTCACTTCAGCCTATTAGGCATCTCATATTGTCTGAGTACGAGCTTCCAAACTGAGGAAAAACTTCATTCCAGTTATGGGTACGATTGCGGACTCTGGGATTAATAAAGTATTCTGATTTTAATTTCCTGTCCTCCTCTTACTTTGAGGATTTAAAAATTTTGATTGCAGATGTGAGTCACAACTGAGCCAGCATTATTCCTGAAATGATTTGTGCCATAATTCAGCGGCTTCTAGAATCACTTTTAGCAGGAAGAAGTTGAAGGAAATCTTTTCTGTATGATTGTGTCAGGCTCTCACATTTTTGTGGAAGAATTGTGTCTCTGTCCTCCAGTGTTGCTTCAAAGAGTCTCAGATGTAGCTCTTATTTCATATGGAAGCAGTAAGGTGCAGGAAGTTTTGCTTTTTTTGCTTTAAAAAATTACAATTTTTATTTATCTATTTAGTTGCAAGATCTGCTAAGGACCAGAGGAGGTCTGTACAGTTTGTGTAATCAGCTGTGTTCATTTCTAAAGATGACCAATGTTTACTCTAATTATCTCCATCCAGGAACTGGAGAAGAGCGTCGATGGCGGAGCTCCTAAACTGCGGTCCAGGAATGCCGCTGTGGACAGGAGACTAAGACGGACACAAGATCGATCCAGAACTCAGCCGGTCACAACCGAGGAAGTAGTCATCGCAGCCACGTAAGGCTCTGTCACCTTGTTTGATGCTATGTAATGTGAAAGACACCTCTAACAACAACTTACTTTCTTGATAGGCAAAGAGAAAGTGTATGTTTATATAGTTCTATCAGGAAGAATGACTAAATAAATGTAAGCTTGAAAATGAGCCCATGGTGAGTACAAATGTGACACAAGACAAAAGTACGTCTGGTCCTTTTACTAAGAACCTTCTGATTTTTTTACTCTGAAAATGTTTCACATGTGGGTTTTTATTCTCATTACTTTAATTTTTATTACTATAATGGTACTCATTTTAAAACCTTTCACAAAGAAATGTTTCTGGAGACTATCTAAAAGGAGCAAAAATTTTAATCGCTCAGTATGAGGAGGATTGCATAGTTCCGGGGCTATAATAGCAAAACCTCAACCCTCCTCCCCTTTTTGTCACACGCTGTGGTCGGGGAATGACCACTAAGACTCCATCTACAGATCTGTGTGTTCCTCACAGCGCATATCAGGTCAATAAATCAGAGGCGTAAAATCTTTAAGTGCATTAAAGTAAATACATGCATATCTGTTCTATTTGAAAAGTGCTCTCAATTTCAATTTCAATTTCAATTTTATTTATATAGCGCCAAATCACAACAAATGTCGCCTCAAGGCGCTTCATAGATACAGAGAAAAACCCAACAATCATATGACCCCCTATGAGCAAGCACTTTGGCGACAGTGGGAAGGAAAAACTCCCTTTTAACAGGAAGAAACCTCCGGCAGAACCAGGCTCAGGGAGGGGCGGCCATCTGCTGCGACCGGTTGGGGTGAGAGAAGGAAGACAGGATAAAAGACATGCTGTGGAAGAGAGACAGAGGTTAATAACAGATACGATTCAATACAGAGAGGTCTGTTAATACATAGTGAGTGAGAAAGGTGACTGGAAAGGAAAAACTCAATGCATCATGGGAATCCCCCGGCAGCCTACATCTATTGCAGCATAACTAAGGGAGGATTCAGGGTCACCTGGTCCAGCCCTAACTATATGCTTTAGCAAAAAGGAAAGTTTTAAGCCTAATCTTAAAAGTAGAGATAGTGTCTGTCTCCTGAATCCAAACTGGAAGCTGGTTCCACAGAAGAGGGGCCTGAAAACTGAAGGCTCTCCCTCCCATTCTACTTTTAAATACTCTAGGAACAACAAGTAGGCCTGCAGAGCGAGAGCGAAGTGCTCTAATAGGGTGATATGGTACTACAAGGTCATTAAGATAAGATGGGGCCTGATTATTTAAGACCTTGTATGTGAGGAGCAGGATTTTGAATTCAATTCTGGATTTAACAGGAAGCCAATGAAGGGAAGCCAAAACAGGAGAAATATGCTCTCTCTTTCTAGTCCCTGTCAGTACTCTTGCTGCAGCATTTTGGATTAACTGAAGGCTTTTCAGTGAGTTGAAGTTCTCTGAAGGGAAGTTCTCCCAGATTATCAAAGCAGAACAAACTCAACTGTGCACTTGTGTGTAAGCATCCATCTGTAGAGAGACCTTGCTGTGAAAATGAAGTAAAGAATTTTTTCATACTGTAAGCACTGCTGTGAAATTCCACTCACCTTCATTATATTTGGGTCGCACTTTAGTGTAAATGTATGAAGAATAAGTAAGATCATATCAGCAACTAAGACTTTTTATTCTAGGGTGTTACCAGTTTTTGTAGATTTAAACTTTACTGCGTGAAATTGTTTCTTAAAGAAAGCTGTGCCTCTGACTTTTTCACTTTAACCACCATCCTAGTCTTCATGTTTGCACCTTCCTGTCTTCTCTGTCCTCTGTGTGTGTATGACTGTGTCCCTGTCCTTGACCACTGTAGCGCCCCATCTCACGTGCCACAAATGGTGTCTGCTCACGCTGCCGTAGCACGCGTCCCTAGCCCCACCCTAGTTTACAGCACTGTCCCACCATACAGGTACACAGCAGACGTGTGTGCATGGATATGTATGCTCACATCGAAGTGCAGTGTTTGACTAACACGTTTGAGTCTTGGCTGCTATCCAGTTTTTCTTCGTTCACTGTGTTTTAAACTATAGGATTGAGTTGCTGGTAAAGTTCTAATGCACAGTTTTAAGGTTTGGTGCCCTCATGTGTGATTGGAGGAAACTACATGAATTAATTGCTAAGATAGGACCTCTGGGATTTTAACTCACTGCTTGGTGAGCATGACTCACCCTGCATGTGTAGCAAACCTTTTTAGCTCTGTGTTGGCAACTTTTATTGGCTGTCAGAAAATGCACACAGACCCGCATCCTCTCTCTGACATGCCACTCGCTGGCTTGCATGAGCTCCCCACAAGCTTACAGAAGTCTCTGTTTTCTTCTCCCTCTTTGTCTCTTGGATGTCTTCTCCCCTCCTCAGCCTGCAGGCATCCTCACAGCAAAGTGCTGTTGCCCATGAGCAAGTGAGGGAGGCCCGGCGGGCGCAGGATACCAAGGAGATCCGGGGCCCAACGCAGACGTCATCACTAAAAGAAAAAAATACAAAGCAGAGCGAGACTCAGGAGGAGCCTGACCTGTGCACCCTCAGCTTGGCTGAAAAGATGGCGCTGTTCAACCGGCTGGCTCAGCCCCCAACCAGGGTCACCCACACAAGAGGGGACACGCGGCAGCGGAGGGCCAACGCTCGCTACCAGACACAGCCCATCACACTGGGAGATATGGAACAGGTGGGGAAGCAGCAAGGTCACTTTGTTTCTCCAGTGCTTTGGTTCACTGGGAGAAGACCTCTTAACTTTGCTTTCTTACTGTACACATTCACTCTCAGTGTTAGTGTTTGGTAAATCACATCATACACATGTAAAAAAAAAAAAAAGAGTTTGCAGGGAAATCAAATGAGGAAAGAGCAAAAAACCCTGAGCAGGGGCAATAGAGGTATTTACAGGGGGCCACACAATACAAAGGTGGAGTATAAATGTAGTAATAATGTGTCGTGACTTACTCGGTCATCCCAGTGTCTTATGCACAGAGTACGTGAATTAATATTTTTAGAGAACACAAGAGGAAAAGTGAAAATTGTGTTAATGAATATAAATAATGATGTAACTAAACAGCTGCTGTCCAGCTCTGGGAGCAGATTGCTGTTTAAGGGTAATGAATGTTAACAGTTTCAAGTGGGCATGGATGAGGAATTATTCTAGTGTTCACTGAAAATTGAAGAAATGTGAGAGCGGCGAAGTGATGATATATGGAAAAGGGAAAAAAACATTTAAAGGTGGAAAGATTGAGAGAAGTTGCAATGATGACATGTTATCTGTTAGTCAGTGGGTTTGCAGGGGTTATAATTAAACTCCTGCTACTCAAGTAGAAAATCCATGAAACAAGAACTGCAGCATGCTGGTGTTTCTGCTCCAGGAGCTCTCAGACGTAGACCTCAGTGATGAGCAGGAGCTGTGTGACAGTCTGGTAGAAGACCTACAAGTAAGCTTCCTCTGAACAGTCACCGACCACCACTTGCCTGCATCAGTGGAGGCTGACACAGCGGGAGCACTCTTCTCAGAAATGACCGTGCATTTCTGTGAACAACACGCTCTGTGTTGGTGTGATTTCATTCTGAATGTACGTTGCATGGCCCAGCTTGTGATAAAGCTCTGAGTCATCATCCCCAGTTCAATAAAGAGGCGTGGATGGATGAAGCACACATATCAGCGAGTCTGTGGGCTTTAAAAGATGTCTCTGTGACAAAGAAGAGGGAAACCAAAAGCAGTTCAACTCCCATCTACAGGCACAGGGGTTGAACGTTTGATTGTGGGGGAAGTATGAGAGTGAAATTTGAAGCAAAAGCGAGTTAATGGATGGATACATGTTGCAAGTTTCCTTGACATGGCTGCTTTCTGTTGCTTGTCATTTGTTCCTCAGCAGAAGTGTCAGGTTAGTTCTCCTCTATGGATTATGAACCTTGTTGTTATAAACTGAAAGTGTTTGTCATGCGTTGTGCGTCGGCGGCTGCTGGCATGGCTTTGTGATGTGGGCTGACCATTAAGAGAGGCTGCTGTGTGATGCCCAGGAAGTGCACTGAGTCAGGCAGGCTGTGATTAGTCAGCGTTATTCTCTCGATTGTTTGTGTGTGCACTTTGCCCGAGCCGTTTCTCAGCCTCTGTAGCAAACTGACCCACTTCTTTGTCTGTCTGCATTACACAGCTTCAAAACGGCACAGGCTCTCGGTTTGGACACCATCTATCTTCCTCGTCTTCCTCTGCACTCAGAGCAGGCGGGACGGTGTCCAGTGACCACGCCGGAGACATCCACATATCCACTGCAGCCTGCGTGGAGCCCACCTATCCCAGCTCTGACAGGTCTCTACCCCCTCGCCAACCAGACGGCCCAGTCGGGGGGTCCCAGGGATCCTCAGATCACCATAGGCATCACATTTTGCCCCAAGGTGAAGACCAGATTGATCTGGGAGGGGGAAAGAGGAAGTTGCCATCTCCTGAGAGAGCAGTCAGGCAGACAGCACTGCCCCAGCCCCAGAGTGGAAGAGAAAGGAGAGAAGAGGAGGAAGAAGCAGAGGAGGAGCAGCAGCGGCCGGACAGTGCGATAGAAGAGGAAGCACTGTGGAGCTCAGAGAGCCACAGGCTCCAGGAGCAAAGCCAGAGGAGCAGGGCCACCAGCGGAGGTAAGAAAACAGCAGGAGGAGGAGCTCAAAAGCATCAGTCGGCTTTTTATTGCCTGAACTACTCTGCTGTTTGTTCTGTCTTTACTGAAGTTTATAAACTTGCCAAGTTTACATTAAGATTGGGGGGGAATGATAACTGTAACTTGTCTATATTAGCATTCAACAGCGATATGTGTTATAGACCCTGAAGAGGAGAAGAGGATGGATGAATGGATAGATGCATATTTCCTTTTTTTAGTAACTGGAAATATTTGGATCAGAGGGTAGTGCTGTGGACTTGTAGGTTGTTATCTTGGTTAGTAAGGTGCACCTGCACCTTAATTTGGTGTTAAATGGGAAGCTTATTTTGGTTAGCATGCAGAGTTAGTGTTTCTGGGAAAAACACTGGAGTTTAACAGAAATAAATGAAAAAAGTGAAGCTAATCAGAAGACTAAAATAGGTTTTAAAAATTTAAAGAGCAAACTCTGCTAACAGTTGGTATCGGTTTCCGTCAACAAGTTCTAATCCAACCCCACTTCCTGTGTGTCTGAGTGAAAATGTCGAGTTCAGACTGTGGTTTTCAGGCTTCCTTTGTATCTGAGCACTGCAGTAACACTGAGCCGTTCACTGTCTCTGTGTCAGCATGTGGCTTGTCAGAAAATAGAAATCAGTCAAACTGGAACTGAACTTGTTTCGGGGCAGGGGGAAGGAATAGTGCGTTGACCTGAGCCTCCGGTGTGGGTTATTTGATTACAGCTGTGGCAGAGATGTTTAAAGCTGTGAAAAGTGTCTTTGCTGCTTCTCACGAGGTGGATGGGATTATTTCGGTGAGCATGAAAGATGATTGCTGCGATGCTGCTTTGAGATGCTGAGTCTGCACTGTGACACCTCTGATGACTGTTATGTCAAAGGGTTTACACCCTACGCAGCGATTCTTAGTTAATGTATTTTCCTCAAAAGATCATACAAGCGGTCACAGTTAATGTTTATGGATTTTTATTTATTTATTTATTTTCTCTCCTCTCACTATTTCCGTGTGCTCACACTCACAGACCTGCTGGAATCCACTGCGGTAACATCCAGAGCAGCATCTGGCTTCCCCGAAGCAGCAGACCCGCACACAGACAGCAACGCACACCCAGCTGGCCCGGTGCAACCTGAGCAGGGAGACGAACTGAGCGACAGGATGATGGCCCGACACATGTCCATCAGAGAGAGGTGAGCATGGAAGTGTGCTAAGATAGGATTTAATATATATTTACTGCATGTCTGACCATATTCACATATTGCAGAATACCATTTACCTGTTTCTCTGTAAATTAATCCTACAAGAGCAAAGCAAAAGAAATCACGGTTTGCTCTGCTAGCTACATGTTATTTTTTTTATTCCTTAACAATAAAAATAAGTTTAAATATCATTGTTTTTTAAAGAAAAGACATGTATTTCAAGACAAAATGCCGTGGTCACTGAAAACAGGCGTCGGTGCATAAAAATGACTTTGCATATAAAGGACCAATGGTTTCATTATTCATGAATGGTCATCAGTCGTAGCACATTTGTGATCAGCTCTTTTACTTTTAAATTAAGAATGGATAAAATGTGATGACTGAAAATTACATCATGAGGGCAAAGAGGGAGGAGTTTTTAGGGTATTAGAGGGTTTTTTTCTTTACTGTTGAGCTTCCTGGGATGAAGTCTGGAGTATTAACAGAAGCAAAATGCTGGCTATTATAAAGAAATTATAGATTTTTTTTTTCTATTGAATGAGTTTCATTACATTTCATTGTTATATAACAAAACTAAAGCTGAGTATTGGATTCCTGAGCAAATCCTTACATAAGTCCTGTTATGTCATACTGGGATAATTGAGCTGTTCGTGCTAGTTGACTGGCAGACATAGGACACTAATCATGCTCTAAACTGACTGATGATGTAATAAAGTTGCATGTAAACTGGTGTTAAAGCCTGTGGAGTTTGTACCAGTTATTGTGCTTCTCGTAAATCTGACTCTTTGACCACGTCTTGACTAATTTGTGTCGTTCCCACATTCAAAGCATTTCTCTGGACCAAGGGTCTGTATCCCAGATACAGCTTGCAAGTTGGACTGAGTGCTGCTTTCATCCTGTTTTTGCATTCGCTGTGTAGCCCTGGGGGCAGAACAGGACATTTCCTCGCTGGGTCACAGAGGGGTGCTTGTGATGGGGGGCAAGTGGGGCACAGCCAGGACCCTGACCTCTTGCATATATCGGTCCTGTCTGCCCCAGCTCACAGATGAGAGCTCAATAATTGAACCTCTGTTCTTGCTCACGTTTAGGCTTTTAGACTTGTCGAGTACTTTAAACCTAATCCCAGTTTTCCTTATTCAAAAGATGAAAAATTCAGGGTTGAGGTTTGAGTTGCTTTCCCAGCTCCTGTTACACTGACTGGCTTCTCTAATCAATGTTTATGTGTAATTGGATCAGAGCTGTCATTGCTCTGTCTGTACACTGTTTACCTCTGCAGCTCCTAAACGACATGCTCGCTGCCTCTGTTTAATGTCTGCTGTCTTCTCATTCATAAATGTGCAGGAGCATGGCTGCTTTTTGTTGGCTTTACTATTGTGACAGGTTGGGCTAGTAAGGTTTTGTGTTTCTTCGGCACATGTGGAAATAAAGAGTCTGCCTGCAGCTGCAAACTCAGTGGCTCTTCATTAAAACCACAGCGTGTAGTTGCTTTTGTGCCATCCTTAACATACAGTTTGTCATGTCACGTTTGACAAAGTGTCTCAAAATCATCTTCATAAAACTCACCTATTAAACAAATTGCTCAAGTTTTCTGTAAATGCTCTGGATTAAATTTGAAAGCCTAGCCAAAATAAGGATTTGTTGCGGTTTTTTGATTTGAAAAGTGTCCTCTAACTACAAAAAACTCAACTGAAAAACATTATTTGTATGCTACAGCTCATGATCCTCTCCCCTTCCCCACTCAGAGTCGCCTTGTTAAAGAAGAGTGGCGAGGAGGACTGGAGGAACAGGATCAATAAGAAGCAGGATGTGGTGAAGATTGCTGCAGCAGAGCAGAACGCTCAACTCTGGGAGGTGGAGCAGAGCTTCAAGAAGAAGGTAACCACCTGACGTGAGCACTCACTGCTGAATTAGCACTTCAACAGAGAAGCCTGAGGTTGTCCCTTGTATCGCTCATGTTTTGCACGTAGTCATAGCAGCATGCTTTCATGACTGACTCTGCTACTTTATGTCCACAAGACCTGAATGCAGAAGTGATGCAGTGAGTTGGTTAATTTGATTTGATCGACTGTGTCGCATTATGAAAGCAAGTATTTCCTGTGTCAGCCTCTGAGATCATGCCGCTCAGTAGGTGTTCTCGATCTTCTATTGCTGACGTGTACAGAAAGAAAAATCTGATCAAAGACTGATACCCTTTAAACAATCACTTCTGTAGAACAGAGCTACAAGGAACATGGTAACAATTTTCAATATCTCTAAACAGAGAGGCCGTGTTTTTGTCTATGTCTGTGTCTTTTGATCTTTTTCTCTTTTCTCTGTTCTGTCTCAAGCAGCTGTTGCATGTTTTTGTTCTTGGACTGTATCAAGAGATAATCTGCATGTCTTCCATCCTGGCAGTAGATTACATACTGTGGTGTCTGGATCAGTCACACAATACTTCATGGGGCATGCGTTTTTTATTTCCTAAATATGGAAGCCTGCGGCTGCCACTACTCAATCATGAACATTTTTTCTTTCCTTTCTTTTTAGGATACTAATTTTTTCATACGTCAGACCTTTAAAATCCAATTTGATTTTAGGCTGAAAATGCATAAATGCAGTGAAATTAAACGCACGCAGTTCAAATACTTGGGTAACTTTTACGTTATCCCAACATTTTAGCTTATCAGATTTCTAATAGATAGTGAAACCCTATTTATATAATAGTAATATAATCCCAAGGCTGACAATCACAAATGCAGTTTTGCGTTGTGATGAATCGTTTCTGGAGTAGCAAGAGTGAAAGCACGCAGGCTATGATATTCATAGGGCCACTCTTCCTAAGCTATTCACTTAATTCTGATTCATTTAGCCCCGCACGAATCAATGTATTAATAATTACTACATGTAGCCATGTAATAAACTATACATAACTGTACTTGTGATAGTATACCTGGTACTTGAAATGCATATCTCAAGTCTCTAAATAGGTTTTGGGGGGAGTTGACATAGAATAATCCTGCTGTTTAAGAGTTTTATTTTGCATTATGACGATAAAATATTAATAGAACAAACATGAAAATTAATCAGTCATGATTAAATCTAATTTGAAGGGTGTGTGTATATAAATGTAGAATGTAAAAAACATCTTGGAAACAGTAGCCAGTCACTCATAAAAACTTGGAACAAATGATTGAACATGAGTATTTGCAGCCTTTGACTTCCAAATTTTTAATATTTGCCTCATGTATGTTTTATACTTGTTATGAAGATTAAAGAAGCTTAATTAAGTTGGATTTTAATCCTATTTGTTGCCTGAATGACTCGCATACTGAGATGGTTTTCCCCTCCGGAGAAAAGCCGAGAGCACTTTGTAGAGTTTTTAACTTTTCTCTGAGAGTTGAAGTGTTCAAACTGTCAGCTACATGTGAGTGTTGTACTAACTGAACTGTAAAATGTAGCCTCTGTGTTTCGTCATGCTAGGCCTTTGTTTCTAGTTAACTGCATGTTACATGTAAACTTTCACTCTTCTGTTTGTCTCTGTTTGCATGTCCTTTACTTTTTCTTTTTTAAAATAAAAAAAATAAACCTGATTTCTTTCCTCTGCATGTTGACTGCGTTTCTGTTTTTGAAGGAAGGGTTAGGTCAGGCACAGGACACGCACCTCTCTGTTTAGACATATTCAGCTGCCGTGGCACAGCTGTTTTTGTTTCCAGCAGCTTATCAAGGTTTGCTCAGCTTGACAGCTTTACACATACATATTTTCATTTTGGGTTAGTAGTTTATTTAAGGTCAGGAAGTACTTTACCTACGTAGCTTTGATTCATCGTGTGCAAGCTTTTTCTGGGGGGGTTTTGTTTTGCTTTTTTAAAGATATGATGTCTTAATTAAATCAGGGAAATCTTTCAAGACCTAATCAATTTGAAGTGATGGCTGGGTCCAGGTCAAGGGGAAGGGCAGTTGATGTTTTTCATCTTGTTTCCATCCTCCAATTCATCCGAGCGAGTAGATATGATTCATCAGGTTTCCTGTTTTGAATTGAAGAAGTGCAAAACTACAGATAAAGTAGATACAGAACCAAGTCAGAGAAAACAGCAAGTAGAGCAGAATAAAGGCTGTTTGGACAACTTTGCTTTTTGATGGACTTCTTTTTACTTTACACATACTAAAAACTTGATATTTACCTAGAAATTAACCATTCACACACGTGATAAATGTCATACCTGGAGTATAGAATCTGTAAAGACTCACAGGGAGCGGGAGTAATGTGCTTTGGCCTGTGTGTGAAATGAATGCTGGGAACTGTCCCTTTTTCTTTGGCTGCTCGTCTGTAGGATGATGAAGCGATGATGATGATTGACGAGTTTGCTGTGTCCGACCAGCTTTGGGTAAGGCCCGTGCAGAAACCAAACGTGTGTGCACGTTTGTGTCAAATGCATTTAGTTTTCATTTTTCCATCTTTAACTTTGTTTCCTGTTGAAAACTCTTAGCCTTGGTGGAACACACAGAGCTACGTTTGTGTGTGTCTGTTTGTGGTGGTACTGGTGGTGGAACTCCGTGTGGGTGTGTCTTAAAGACAAATGGTATTAATAATCATTCTGATTGTTGTAATTATGCTGTGTTCCTCATCCCACCACTGCTCATCAGGTTTCAGATTTATAATTGTTAGAATTTCCTGTTCTGTCTTACACTATGAATCTAATTTAATTGAGTTTAAAATTTCCCATTTATCATATTGACTTTGGCACGCAACCTCTGCTTCTCTAATCGACTCACATTTATGACAAATCTTTCTTGTGGCGTAAGATTTGTCTGAAAGTTGGTCTAAAATCTCAAGAGTCAGTTTGGCGTGCTTCAATCTGCTTCCAGTTTCATCTCTGTTCCAGTGGTTTTTTTATTTAATTAATTAATAGTTTTTTTATTAATTCATCATTAATGTGTATTGTTTGCACAATGTGTTTGTTTCATTGGTGGATACAAGTAACAAAGAATATAAATGATCTAAAGTAAGGAAAACCATCAATAACCACTAACGGGGAAATTTTTAAATGGTAAAAACACAAACATGACATAATTCTTTGAATTCAGCTTATGGTACATCAGTGGAAAAAGTAAACAAAATGTCCATGAGAACCATATTGTGAATCTTTTTTAAACCCTCACTGTGAAGTTAACCAGCTAAGCGAGCATGATTGTGCACATGCGCATACAGAGTAGAGCAGGCAGCTGTACGTCTTGGGGAAACACTGAGGCAACAGCGTTTTGGTAATTAATGAGAACCATTCAACCAAATGAGATCAGACTGTCTTATACACAATGCTCACCCGCAACACTTGAACCAGACTGAATGAATGGTAGTGGTAGATAACATACCTGACAGGTTTGAGTCTAAATAATTGCTGTTGCATTTTGTTGTAATGTTACAGCAAAACAAGGTTTCTGCAAAGTAACTGAACTGCACTTTAAATTAGATTATCTTTTTTGTTTTTATTGTTACACTCCCCTGAATATGACACAGGCGAGAATACCCTGACCTTTACTTACTAATGCAAGTCAAGCTCCTCATCAGCCCCTCCCTTGTTGGTCACCACACTCTGGAATGAAGACTTTCTGTTGTAAGTTTGGAGCCTCTAACCCCAAACTGAGATCATCCCAATGCCTCGTCTGTGACACAACTTGTTATTTCCTGAAACCCGTTGAAAAATCTCCAGAGCCGCAGAGTTCATTGTACAGTTGTTTTTGCAAAGAGTCTCACACTACATGTAACTAGAAAACTGATACATTGTTTTGCATGATGCCAGTGTTTCTAAAATCACAGCGACACCCCTGCAGCTGCTGTACTCCTGATCATCCCCTTCATGTGTACATGTGTACATTTCCTATTTCTGTGGCTTCCATAGGAGCCAGTGTTTGCTGCTACTTTCTCTACTCCTCCTGAGCCTCCTTCCAATGCAACCGAATCAGCCAGCCAGGTAGGACGTGTCAACAGGTCTTGCTGTCTTGCATTGCTTGTTGTACTTGCTCACACACCTGCTTCACTAAACTCACACATTACAAACCCTACTCTACAACTTTGCTCCTTAGCCACATCACTGTGGTTAATATGCATCATTAATGTGTTAATTAATGAACTGGTAATTGGTGAATTAGAGCTGAAGTCTGCACTTTTTTGATTTAAAATCCACTGTATGGGAGGCAAAACCATTCAGGCACTAGCACACTGATATTGATATAAGTCGCACATCGTTATCAGCACAGGGCCAGCATGGCAGCCCTGCAGCTTCTCGTGTTTGTGCAGAGCTTGGATCTTTTCTTCCGTCTTTTCATCCATAATCCTCATCTTTTCTTACCTTCCTCATCCATCCCTCTGGTTGTGAAGGCCATCAGATCTGGCAGACCCGTGCAGGTGGATGAAAAACACCCCTGGAGACGAAAGGTGACCCTTTCGAAGCTATACACAGCTTTCTGGGCAATTCCTCCCCCTCCCACTCACCGCTGGCAGCCTCCTCACAAACACAGCAATCAAAGCTCCAGCACCATGAGTTGCAGTCTGCTATATTCAGTAGACTTCTTCCATTTTACTGTCACGAGTTACTTTAAACACCCACACAGTCATGTGTCATTTCTTGATATTGTTCAAATAGAGGTGAATGACTTTAGCGCTGTGTGAGGCAAAGATTTTCTCATTTTCTCTGTGTGTATTCTTTGTGTATTTGGGCACTTTGTTGTTTATGAATGTGGGAAACATTTAAACACACAGACTGCAAAAGATGTAGTACTGTGTCCATTTTGATGGGTAGATTTTAGTGATGAGTGCAGTTTGGACAGGGGTGTCAAACTCAAAGGCCACACTCAAAAATGAGAATCACATCTGGCATTTCCCCAAAATGTTGTTGATTTTTGTCCAGATAAAACCCACATCCAGGCATTTTAATGGACGTGCCATTTAGCTCAACAACCTCGCTTCCTCACCTCACAGCCCTGCTGACCACAGCGTTAATCAAAAACCTGAATATTACAGCTACTAGGAGACTGGAGGTGTTTATAAAATCATTGTCTTTACATTACAGCTTTAACAGAGCAAGTTAGCTGCACTGTACAGCCGAATCTTCTGGCATCAAGTTTCTGTGCATAAATGCCTGAAAGCTGTGAATAAACTGCAGCTTTGCAGTTTTCGTCCTTCTTCATTGCCATTTGGATCCAACACGTATTTTGCGTTACAGTTCAGCAGCTTTCTGCAGCGCCTCTACGACTCCAAACCTCTGCTGGCGTGCAGAATAGAATTAGAGGCCGTTATTTGATAAAACTGAGTTTATATCTCAGCAAATGGATCCGTGGGTCGATGCCGAGAAGCATTCGGTCTCCCACGTCTCTGGAGACTTTCTGACCTTGTTATCAACACTCTGTTTACTTCCATGAAAGTACAGGAAACGCTGTTTAATTTGGCGTGAGACTCCAAATGTGGTGCTTAATGATCGTTGTGCAGCTTCAGCTAAGCAGGGTAAAATTTATAAACAGTCTTAAAAGATTTTGTGGCCACATGACAATTTGTAAAGGGCCATATTTGTCCTGTGGGCTTTGAGTTTGTATAGCAAGCACTTTTATGAAGGACATTTAAATAAATGCAGGGATGTGATGGGTTACCCATTCACAAAATGCTCTCTGGAATGCATCGCGCATTACAAATGATGCAGTAAGGCACCTGAGAAGTGTTCTCTTACACTTGACACTGACTTGTCCTCCCTCTTTTCTCAGAGGTTAGCAGAGGCAGAGCTGGAGTCTCAGAGGATCGAGGCTCACATGTCCATTGAGGAGAGGAAGCAGCTGATCGTGGCCCGAGAGGAATCCTGGAAGTCCAAAGGCCACGGAGCTGCCAATGACTCGACCCAGTTCACTGTGGCTGCACGCATGGTGAAGAAAGGTCAGAGGGCAAAAACACTCACTTTCCACTGGCATACCTGTGCTCGCTATGCACTGCTGCAGAGCAATAAAGACTTAACGTCAGCCTCAGCTCTGTGTCCTGAATGCTTAAAAAAAGCTTGCTCCACAGCTAGCAGCTTGAGGAGAATGACTCTCGTTTTCCCTCCATCAGGCCAGAGTAGCTGCTCCAAGGCCTTCGCTGAAGCAGATAATGATTTAATGGTTGGAGCTCTCCGCATTAGCTGTGCACTTACCCTGACGTGGCAAACGATGGACAGTTTCATTAACTATTCCTGCTTATTATTCCAGAGCTCTGTAACATACAACACATGCAAACACACCCACACCTGTTGCTTTCTGTGTGAACCTACAAACTGATAGTACTGCATCTGCCTGTGAAACTATGAAAACAAATGAATTTGTGTTTTTACTAAAATCACAAACAGCCCTTCCCCTTCAGATTGTACCTGAGTCATCACATGTATATGTACGTCTCTGTTCCTGCAGGTCTGGCCCCCCCGGCTGCTCTTCAGAATCCTGTGCCGTCCAAACCCAAGAACGGCAACGTTGCCATCTCTAAACCACAGGATGGTCAGTTGCACTTCATTTCTGTGTTTCCCTGTTAGAGCATGTCACCCTGCTTTCATGTTAACAGATGGTTTCAGGAGGGTTTTTCAGGACTTTAAGGGTTCAGCCATTGCTTAAATCTGATTTAAATTAATGACACGACTTCGTTACCTCGTTAGCCTCTGAGCTCATGTTGCGTAGGTGCTAAAACGTTTGTGTTATTCTGTTTTTGCTTTTCTTTCCAAAGACATGGAACAGATGTCTGATACTGAAGGTTTACTCTTTGTCTTTTTTGCCATTTATCACGCCGCTCATCCAAACCACCAATATCACCAACACTAATGTGACTCGTGTTGCTGTGAGACTTCTATTGGCTTGTAAAGCCTAATAGAACGTAGCCCAGGGGAAGGCAGTCACCTGGATTAATGTGCATGAGTCTGAGGTGCTGAAGAGTTCACATTCGGAGTTCTTGGAAGTGCTTGTGACCATGTTTAGATTCACGGCATTGTGACTGTAACTTTCCATTATACTCATTATTCAGTCAACAGAAGCAACATTAGTCGTGACATGTACGAGCAGAACCTCATGTCGCTTTCCTTTTCACCTAAAATCAAACACTTTGTTGGCTCTGTCGTGTGTGCGTGTGTGTGTGTGTGTGTGTGTGTGTGTGTGTGTGTGTGCAGAAATCAAGGCCATGCCAGATCTGAACCTGGAGTCAGACATGAAGCTGGATAAATTGGAGTCATTCCTGGGCAAGCTCAACAATAAAAGTGAGTCCTTCACAGACATGAGTATCAATGGTGCATGCTTACATGTAGGTATGGAAGCTGATAGCTGCAGAAACGATCTTTTCTTCTTTAGACAATATAAGTGATATCAAACTATTTTCTACAAAAGCAACATTTGACATGGAGCAGTTGGTTTTCCTTTCAGGAGCTGCTGCAAAACTGTTCTTTTTAAATATTGAAGAACCAGGTAAACTTAGATGTTTTCACTCAGACGTTTCTGAGTGGGCTTGTGTGACAATCTGATCCATATTCATCCCGTGCAGGTCAGCATGCTACCTGTAATAGAAGACAGTAGGCCACAGCTAAACCATGTACTGCAGACTGTGTCCATAGCATCATGTTAGACACCTAAGATAAATAAAATTTGTGTAATTATATGTTAGATAAAGCCCTCACACAGAATGGTTGGTTTTTATTAGTGGGGCTTGTTAAAACACCAGTTAAAAGTCACAAAGAAAGTGAATAGTTTCCATTTTCTGTCAAAAAGAATCTGTATTTTTGTGGTTTTTAAAGAGTCGCCTCTTTCTGTCTGTCCTCAGTGTCTGGACTGCCAGAAGCAACCATCACAGTGACCGAAAAGAAGGTAAAGGAAGTGATGACCCTCGAAGACGAAACTTTTTCCAAGTTCTACCGCCAAGTGGAGGAACTTCCTTCCATCACCAACAAGCTGGAGATAGATGACGACTTTGATGCCATCTTCGGTCCGCAGGTGCCAAAGTAAGCTCTCGATGCCTGATGTAGTTTTGACTCATCACTGAGGGTGAGACTTGTTCCTGTTAACTGTGACCCTTTACCGCTGACCTCTCTGCAGGCTGACCTCAGAGATGGTACAGCACAAGCGGGCGGTGCGCCCAGCACGTAACGTCCAGTCATCCAGGAACCCTCTAAAGATGCTGGCTGCCAGGGAGGACATCAGACACGAGTACACGGAGCAGAGGCTCAACATCGGCCTGCTGGAGAGCAAAAGGATGAAGGCTGAGAAGAGTGAGTGAGGATGGATGAGGAGCAGCTGTTTAAAATAATATACAGTCTCCTTGACGATGCTCTATTTGTCCAAACACCAACAGGTTGTTGTAATTTATCATTCCTGCGGTTGTTGCCAGGCGCATTGGACACTGCCATTCCTACTTTACCCTGCATGTCAAACTGTGCCGTGTTGTGGGAGACTGGTGAAATTGACAGATGCACAAAGAGGCCAAAGATCTCTTCTCTCTCCTTCCCTGTGATGTGTGCATTCATCTTATCAGCAAATGCAAATATCTTGCCCCTTATTGACAGAGAGATGTATTGACCAATTGAGTCATTGTTTATATGGAAAAAGAGGGCAATATAGCATCACTCTCATATAGAAAGGCTCACTTGTGTCATGCACTCTAAAAGCGTCTCCACTTGCTTTGAATGAACCCACGCACACCGCTTTGGGATGTGAGCAGACCTGCATGCGTGTCCCTTTCCTGTTATTGTGCTGAGCAGTCCTCGGAAAAGTCAGCTTTGTTTACGAGCTACACGTGCTCAGCAGCTTGTTTTGACTGTGAAGACAAGAACCCACACTCTTTGATCTGTAACTTCCTCCTTCACCTCCTCTCATAGCATTAAACCTTTAGTACCTGCTGTAGTAAGACACAGAGCTTTGTGGTCATGACTGTGTGTACTGGGTGGATGTGTCTTTGCTGTATAAGAATGAAGAGTAATAAATTAAAATTGTTGTGTGTATTTCTTGCAGTCTAATGTCAGTTCTCTGTGCTCTGCTCTTTTTCCTGCAGTGAATAAGAACTCTGGTTTCTCTGAAGTGGCTCTCGCCGGTCTGGCCAGCAAGGAGAACTTCAGCAGTGTCAACCTGCGCAGCGTCAACATCTCAGAGCAGATGTCCAACAACAGCGCTGTGCCTTACAAGAAACTAATGCTGTTGCAGGTCAAAGGTCAGTTAAAGATACTGGAAACACTGCACTAAATGTACAGAAACACCTACCCTCACAACAGGAATACTTCTACTTTTCTTTTTATTCAGTCCACTGCACCATATTTGCATACTTTTGTTAAAAGCGAGGACAATAGCTCTTTGGTTTTTGCAGTTTTCAGAAATTCTTTGATTAATGTGCTGTGATTCTGCAATGTTTTAATTCAGGTTTACATTTTAGGCTTAGCACTCGTGCAGGTTTATTTCCATTAATCCCACATTTAAATCTAGCAGCATCTTGCTAAGATGCTAAACTCTGTGCTGCCTGCTGAATGTTATTTGGCCAAAGAAAAATACTAAAATACAATAAAAACAGTGCAGCTAGTGTAGAGTGGAAAAAAAATTCAAGGCAATAATTTGTAGTACCAAATAACAAGTTAATAAACTGTGTGTGCTCAGTATTTTTAAATTGCAGTCAGTGAGTCTGTAGCAGCTGCTACAATTAATCGTTTAAGGAACGGAAAAACAAAAACCAGTTCACACAAAGCTCTGGAGGATGCTTCTTCAAGGGTGTCCTTTCCAGCGGACCGGAGGATATCTAAAACTGGAGATGAGAGCATGTCTGTGCATCTCCTCCTTATGTCTGTTGGTGACAGCTGTGGTTCCAAATCATTCTCACCAGGGTGCCTCACACTGCCCCAGGCTGATCCACTCCTCTAAAGCCTGCTCTCTGTAATTCAGAGTAAATCCTCAACACTGGGGTTACTGTTTTGTTTGGAGGTTAGCTGTCCCAACCTGATGGTTGGTAGATAGGTATGCTTAAGCATTGCTAGTTTCTTATAAGCCAAAAGCATCCTAAAATCATAAAACTCTAACAAATATTTGTTTTGCTGCCTTTATTTATTTGCATAAGGAAAATTAGAAGTTAATGTAGATAACATACTTGGTGAAGTGGTGAGACTCGCAGATGCTTGCCTTGTTACTGCAAGTACAATAATATGACAATCGGACTACCTGTCTGTGTGAAACCAGGCCGCCGGCACATCCAGACGCGACTGGTGGAGCCGCGAGCATCTTCCCTGAATAGCGGCGACTGTTTCCTGCTCATCACGCCACAACACTGCTTCATCTGGATCGGAGAGTTTGCCAATGTTATTGAGAAGAGCAAGGTGGGTTACGACTCAGAGCGCTGCAAAGCAGTGATTACAAAACGGCTTATTGTTGGTATGCTTAGGTTTGAGTACAGTATACTTACTGTTTGGGAATTTACAGCCCTCTAAGAACTGAAATCATGTGGTATAAGAGTCTCACTGCTGCATGTGGGACGGGCTTCAAGTGCAGGATGGAAACAGTGTTAGGAGGAAGCTACAGTGGCATAGCTCAGGAAGGTGTGTTCTGATGACCTTTTAGCTGAATAAACTAGTGACCTAAATCTGACACAAAGGACTGTTGTGAGCCAGTGTCCACAGCTTTCATGGGGTTGTTCTAGGTCACTTCATAAACTTTGGTACTTTATATTCTAACAGTTATTTTGTGTGTTAACCCTTTAAGACCTACCATAGAACCAAGTCTGCCAGAGCTTAAATTATATTTTTACATGCTGTGGAGCCATTTTTGTGAGCATTTCAAGTTGCTATACATCAATACAACCATTATAGCCCAAATTTTAATAATATGTCTGCATTAAGTGCATAGTAATTACATACATTGCAAAAAAGTGCAATAAACTACAAAAAAATTTAAAATCGTTTTTTTAACATATATTTCTAGTTAGAGAAATTTAAGAGGTTTATCCCTCAAAACTGTAAATACAAAAAAGTTGCACAAAATAGGAAATTTTGTGCAATTTATTTTAAGTGTCTTCATAGTTTTATTTTTGAAATACACCAATTTTTATAAACTGCAGGAAAAACGAAAATAAATATTATAATGCAAATTTGCAAAAAAAGCAGCATATGCATCAAAATAAACTATTTCCAGCAGTGCAATATGAGTCCTAAGCATCCCAGAAACGACACAGAAAGTCAGAAACTCAAACATAACTTTTAAAAACACCAGTATAGGCTCATAAGGCCCAGATGGTAAAAAACTACATTTCCGCAAAATGACACCACTTCCGGTTTTGGGCAGGACATGGAGGACATGCGATAGTTCGGCTGATGGAGTAGGAAGTGTTTTGAACAGCTGATCGGATCGGCAAAGCGTGTTTCTGGAATATTATGTTTTTGTTGCTGCAAGTGCTTTTTATCCAGTTTTTGCAAAGCTATATGTGGAAGGAAACTGACTTAGGACAAGCTGATGGCATAAGATGCAAGTTCAACTCCTCCGGTTTCATATGCAAAAAAAATTATTGCGCTAGCTTAAGTGGTTGCAGTGCTACCGGGAGTTAAAAATAGTTACGCAAAACAGAGCGTGCCTGCTCTGACCGGCTTTAAATGGTTAATACAAGATATTTTACATTGAAATAAGTGGAAAAAAATCTGCCAATGGAACAAGTGAAAATTCTCTAGTTTTTCTCTCGTTTCAAGATTCACCGAGTGAACAAGTTCCTGTATCTTACTGGAATGTTGCTTTGTAGCTGATTTTGTCTTATTTTAAGTGTAATGAGATAAATTTTGACTAGAACTGACACTGTGTGTGTGTGTGTGTGTGTGTGTCTTTCAGGCTTCAGAGTTGGCCAATTTCATCCAGAGCAAAAGAGATTTGGGTTGTCGAGCCAACTATGTCCAAGTCATTGAAGAGGGCATTAACACAATAAACCATGCTGTCAAGGAGTTCTGGAAGATCCTGGGGGGGCAGTCGAGTTATCAGTGTAAGGATTCAAATGTGAAAAACTCCAAGAAACTGTTTCAATAAAATGAAATCCAATGCCTCCATGTTTGCTCTTGCAGCTGCAGGAACGCCCGATGAAGATGAGCTGTACGAGGGTGCCATTGTGGAGACCAACTGCATTTATCGCCTGATGGATGACAAACTGGTCCCGGATGATGATTTTTGGGCCAAGATGCCTCGCTGTTGTCTGCTCAATCCTAAGGAGGTGAGACAAATTAAGTTAAAACTGTAAATCCATCTCAAATCTAAAATAAAGTTTTAAAATCATATGCAAGCATGTAAGATTTAAAATGACTTTTGGCTCCCTCTAGTGGTGATATAAATGCTCTGGAGAAAACACCACGTTCTCTGTTTTCTGCAGGTTCTGGTTTTTGACTTTGGCAGTGAGATGTACATTTGGCACGGGAAGGAAGTGACTTTGGCGCAGAGGAAGGTGGCTTTCCAGCTGGCGAAGCACTTGTGGAATGGCACCTTTGACTATACAAACTGTGACATCAACCCACTGGACCCAGGAGAGTGTAACCCACTCATACCCAAGTATGGAAGCACATACTACAGCTTAGATGCATGGTTATGTACAGATATTGAGAATGTCAACCACAGGAAGTCTGCATACACATGGTGTTTTTGCCCTTTGTGCAGAGAGCTTTAAAGAATACACTGAGATCAGATAACCTGAGAGAGATGGTCATGTTTTCTCTTACTTTCTGGTCTAAGTAACGCCTCAGAAATTAACTGACATTGCAGGAGTGTGTTTCAGGCATCTTCATTGGTTTTAATGATAATGCATCATCTATACACTGTGTCCGCTTCACATGTAGAAAAGGCCAGGGTCGCCCTGACTGGGCAGTGTTTGGCAGACTGACTCAACACAATGAGACCACCCTGTTCAAAGAAAAGTTCCTGGACTGGAGCGACTCCAGGAAAACTCCCAGTCCTACAAAAAACACCAGCGATCACAGTACTGATCAAAAGGTATCAGCAAACACTTTATTCTACCTACGTCCTCATTTTTTGTTTTTGTGGGAGTAACATGCTTCAGCAGATTCAGCACACTTATTTCTTTCTTCTACTTCAATCCTCACCAGGAGCAGCCCACCCGTGATCAGCCCAGTGCGTGCAATGCCTCACTGATGCTGACCCTCCATCAGACACCCGTCTGCACCATTCTGGATGGCTTCAATGTGGGCCGGGGCTACGGCCTGGTGGAGGCAGAGGAGTGGCGCAGCTACGAGATCAGCACTCTGGCAGTGGAGGTCTGGCACATCCTGGAGTTCGACTACAGCCGCCTGCCGCGCCAGAGCATTGGCCAGTTCCACGAGGGTGACACCTATGTAGTGAAGTGGAAATACATGGTCAGCACTGCTGGTGCGTACTGAGCACATAGATTACACTTTCATGTAAACCTTGTAATTTTGCAGTAGTTGATGAACTGCAACTTCCTAAAGGACCACTTTAGTCAAAGCAGACTTGTTTGTGTAGATTGTGTCCAATCTACCACGTGTGCAGGGACGTGTTTAGAAGAGTCAATCATTCAAACCGGCCAGCAGATGGAGTGATGGAGACAGTATATCAGTCATGTTTGTTATAATTTCTTCATTTGTATGCAGAGTTTGCACATAATGTTTTGCTTTTTCCACTGCTAAAAGTTGTCTTATTGACTGAGTTGTAGTATTGACTACAATACTGATACATTTATTTCCAGTTTACCTAAACCACAGAACCACAGGATCCTTGATTTTATGTCTGTTACTGCAGATCTAGGCCAATTTAACCACATAGCACATCCTCTCTGACTCACTCCGAGTACTTCCAAGAACACCAAAGTACACCTTTGGGGAGGACTGTTGGTGAAATCAGTTATGTACCACGCAGCCAAATGTCTGCAGATTCGGTGAAGCTGGCTCAGCTCCTGCCGCTGCTCTTGACTTGTGAAGCAGAATACCACAAACTCCAGTTTTATGTTACAGATTAAACAAACTAAATGCTTGTTAGATTACAAGAGGGGAAGAGTACAAGGAGGAAAGAAAGAGTTGGTTTCACCACTGCTGTGATCAGTTTTAGACACAGCCACAGAAAATCTGTGGTTATGCTGGACCTGTCTGCTGTGTTTTAATTGAGTAGTGCTGTGTCTGGTGCCATGGTGGTACACTACTGTTCTCCCAATACTCAAATTCTGTTCTGTCAATTCTGTAATACTACTTGTATATTATTACTAATATTATCCTGTAAGCCAGCGATCCCCAACCCCCGGGCCTTGGACCGGTACCGGTCCGTGAGACGTTTGGTACCCGGCCGCGAGAGTTGAGGCTCAGGTGTGAAATGTATAGTTTTCAGGGTTTTTATCGGTTTTCAGCGTTATTTTGTTATCGTTTTTATCGTTTACTCGGTTTTCCTTGGTCTTTTCACGTGTGTTATGAATAAATGTTCTTTTTTTCGGTACCGGTACTACTTTTATTTTGTTGTATTTATCCGCGACACCTTAAAGGCCGGTCCATGAAAATATTGTCGGGCATAAACCGGTCCGTGGCGCAAAAAAGGTTGGGGACCGCTGCTGTAAGCTACATCCAAAATTCCACACTAACACGCCGTTAGCATGTGAGAATGGTATGAGATTTAGTTTGTTTATGGGGACCTTTTTCAGAATATAAGCAGTAGCAAAGGTGATGGTCTTAATCTCTCATACAATCAGTCTGTGCTTTGTAGGTGGGTCTAACTATGGTCTATACTCTATTCCAAGATCAGAAGAATTATGTGACAGTCGGTCTGTGATATCTTTGGCTTTGATCAAATGTCTATAAATCAGTCTCACTGCTGCGCAGCCTTCTTGAAATACCTCAGAAGCATATTTGAGCGGTTATGTTGAAGCAGCATCTAAATGAACTCTAATTTAAATGTCCACCAAGACATAAAAACCAGATGTATAAAATCACCAGTCACATCTGATTAAAGGCTGCTTGGCAGCCTTTGCCTCAGAACAGGGTTTTAAGAAGCTTTGTTCTCCTGGAAGTTGTACTTCCAGCAGTATCATTGCTGTTGTGGAATTCCCCCCAGATGTCGATTCACGAGCACCAGGTCTCTGTCAAAGAGTTTTGGAAAAGGGCACTGACTAAAAAATCGATACAGAAACACATTTAAATTTGACTTGTTATTCTGTTACATAATCTGCTATATTCTTTGTGGTTATTGCCTAGCAACATTGAAAAGATTGAGACCACACATTACCCAAATGACCTAAAATTGGACTCTGCAGAAAACTTGCCAAGTTCGAAGCAGATCAGACATTTTATCGATTTATTAGAGAGCTCATTTGTTCATTGAGTCACACACCAGCTTCATGCCTGCAGATACAAAAACCTCTCATCAGCTCAGAAGAGATGACAATCATTTCGGATCTTCATAACTTGAACAGGATTTTTTTTAATTCATACCGTAGATGGATCTACTAAAATTCTCAGGCGAGTTTGAATCCTGATGACTTTAACCTCAAAGTCAGAGGACCTAGGATTTTCACATTTATATCACAGGTGCATCTACTAGGACACTGAGGAGCAGCATGTATGTTCATGAATCGTGGTTTTGTGGCCGTGTGCAGACACAGACCTCAGATGAATGTCTCCCTTACAGTTGGGAAGAGACAGAACCCGGAGCAGCTGAAGACGACAGGAGCGGGGAAGGAAAAGTGCTGCTACTTCTTCTGGCAGGGCCGCAACTCCACCGTCAGCGAGAAAGGAACATCAGCACTCATGACGGTGGAGCTGGATGAAGAGCGTGGAGCACAGGTACAACAAGAGTGTCTGAAAAACCAAGTTTGCATGGAATATAAATTTGTTTCCTGCCTTTCTTAGTCTACAGTTTCATTTTGTGGGATTATGATTGCTTTGACATCTTTTTTTTTTTTTTTTTCTCTTTAGGTTCAAGTCCAGCAGGGAAAGGAGCCTCCATGTTTCCTGCAGTGCTTCAAGGGAGGGATGGTCATCCACTCAGGAAAGAGGGAAGAGGAGGAGGAAAATTCACAGAGTAAGCCTACTGCAGTGGACAGCTTTTAACTTCTTCGTTTTAAACACCTCCAAATAACTTGGCCATCTCGTTCACTTCCGTTCATCTGCCCTCTTTGTCTCAGATGATTGGCGTCTGTACTGTGTGCGTGGGGAGGTGGAGGTAGAGGGCCATCTGCTGGAGGTCGCCTGTCACTGCAGCAGCCTGCGCTCAAGAGTCTCCATGGTGCTGCTGAGCATCAGCCAGGCCCTCATCTACCTGTGGCATGGCTGCAAGTCTCAAGTGCACACGCGGGAGGTGGCGCGCACTGCTGCCAATAAGATCAAAGAACAGTGAGTGCAAACCTCTGTTTTCCACTTGTCAGGAGTTCAGTTGTGACCCCGTAGTCTGACACACTGTTTTTTTGCAGTTGTCCTCTGGAAGCCGGCCTTCACAGCAGCAGCAAGGTCACCATCCAGGAATGTGATGAGGGAGCAGAGCCCATGGGCTTCTGGGAAGCCCTCGGGAGGCGGGACAGGAAAGCCTACGACTGCATGCTGCAAGGTGGGAACACTTGTCAAAATTCTCCTTTTCAAGTAAAAGTCCTGCATTCACAATTGTAGAGAAAGTACTTCAGTAATTTCAGGCATTTCTGAATAGTATCACTAGTAAATATGATATTCTAAGCTCAAGCTGTGGTGGTCAATGTTCAAAGCAGGATTTTAAATCACACTTTAGCATAAAATAATGCAGAATAGCATTATTATATATAATGCGTTTTCAACTCATGACAACAGAGATTCGATTTTCAGTCTTTTAAGCCCAAAATTTGTTCCTGATTACCTCTAAGGGACCTCTAACACATCAGTACATAAATTATTAAAGGCAAAAATGCTGATTTTGTGTTTTGTCAGAAATATCCTGCTCCTGGAATTACTAAGCACATCAATATTCATCTTCACTGAACTAGTAAATATCATATCTGTTCAGAGGTTATTCCCCTGAGAGATATTTTTAGTGTTTTTAATTAACTGATGACTTTTATTACTTAGGACCAAAAGAAAAGAGTCATTTCAGCAGTCAAGTGCAAATCTTGATCTGTAGCAGTTTTAATACTTAAAGTATAAACGACATAATAATGTGCACAGATGATACGGATCCAGATCTGGGAAGCTTTGGGAAGAATTTAATTTGTGCAAGAGAGCAGAATTATTTTACATCAAACCTCCAAAAATGCATGTCATTTTGTAATAATAAAAACTGGAAGTCATCTTTTTTTGATGTTAAGAAAATATCACAAGCTAAACACTTAATGCAGATCCATGGACTTATTTTTTCATCTGTGCCTGCAAGTCCAAACACTGCAGCCTCACATAATATTGTTTCTTTATTGTCCTGTTCTGATGGAGAATACTGTAATATTGTTAAATATGACATTCATTGTGGCCATGAAATCATCTTCTTGTCACATGATACCATAAAACGGTAACAAAATGGCAACGGTACTCTGACTGCTATTAAGTATCAGGATGAGATTCTTGCGCTGGTGCAGGTAGTCCTGGGCATCATGTGGTGAGAGTATGCAGGCAGTTCCTGGAGGATAAAGGAATTGACACCATTGACTGGCCCCCACGCTCGCCTGACCTAAATCCAATAGAACATCTGTGGGACGTTATGTTGTGGTCTATCTGACGCCACCAGGTTGAACTCAGGCTGTCCAGGAGCTCAATGAGAGCCTGGGGCAGATCTGGGAGGAGATCCCCCAGGACACCATCCATTGTCTTATTGGCCACATGCTCCAACGTTGTCAGGCATGCATACTAGCATGTAGGAGTCATACAAACTACTGAGTGCCATTTTTGAGTTGCTCCAATGAAATCTCAGCTAAATGGACAGGCTTGCTGCATCATTTTTTCACTCTCATTTTCAGGCTGTCTTTGATTTCAGCTGTGTGTAGTTTGATATTGTAATTTTCGTTTCCATCAGAGGATGTGGATCCTTTTGTTCCTAATACGTAACCTAGGTTGTATCGGGATATGATCAAATCTGATGTGATTTCAAATTCCTTTTATCCATTTATTTTTTGACCAATATATTTGTAAAAAAAAAAAACCCACACAAATTACTGTGATTTCACAGCTGTTTATATAATTCAGATTTTAGAATGTGGTAGAAAAAACATATTTAAGCTCTGTGTATTTGTGTATTAGTACAGTATACAACAAACACACCACTTAAGTAACTGTACGTATTAATTCTTTTATAACTTTTTTCAGCTGTAAATTTGTCATTTCGTTGTCCGTTTCTCCCTCTGACCCTCAGATCCAGGCAGATTTAATTTCACACCTCATCTGTACCAGCTGAGCAGCAGTTCAGGAGAGTTTGCAGCTGTGGAATTTCTCTATCCCGCCAGAGATCCCAAGCAGGTCAACTCCATGCCCTTCCTACAGGAGGACCTGTATGCAGCTTCCCAACCAGGTACAGTAGACACACACAGTGTCTGCACTCATTTTGAAGCAGCTTTAATCTCTTAACACAAGTCCGGAGTTTTCTTGAAACAGGTTTTCAGGCTGAACAACATCTTTCTAAATGTATTTGTCTATTGAGGGATGTGACAATCAACTTGCGCTCAGGATTTTAAGTTTGCTGATGTCATCAGCTGCATCCAGAGTGCTACAAGTAAGGGTCGCACTTTGGACATGGTTGATAAAGTATTTTTAATATGAAAACACCTTTAGAATTTCAGCTAAACTCAGCAGAGAAGACCAAATATTTTTAATAATTGAAAAAGAAGTAGAACCTCAAAGGGCTGTGATTAAGGAGAAATTAAATGTTTGTAATGTCTGCCAGAATCACTTCCCTATAACTTAAAGTTACTTCCATAACTCCAGTTCTCAGAATGAGATGCATGAGATTCCCTCACTATGGGGTGCGACTCCTTGCATGGTTCACATAAACCATTTATCTTATAATTGGCTGCTGATTGGTTGGTGACCACAATAACCAACTGCCATTAAGTAGCTTGCACTACTATGCAGTCATTATTCAGGGTAAGCACTAGGGGTGGGGGAAAAAATCGATACTGTGTAGTATCGTGATATTTTGTTTGCTAATAATGTATCGATACAGGGACAGCAGAAATTGATATTTTGTTACAAAAAAGGTTTTTGTGCTCTGACTTCAGAGCATGTTGATCCTTTTTCTGAGCAAGAATCCTGACATTCCTTCACTGTCCAAATGTGTTTAACTTTTTTTTGGCAGTAATAAACATGACAGTTTACTTATTTTAATTTAAGACATGTTTTATTTTAATTAAGTTTAAAAAAATTTTATTTAACCTCTTAAGCCCCAAGCATACCTGATCTCCTGCTTTTTGCCCCCGTATCAGGGGGCGTTGGGGCTTAAGAGGTTAATGTAAAATTATATTTTGTTTTAATTTACTTTCAACTTTTCAGTTGCTGAAGGGGCTGCATAGTTTTCATAAATCGCATAGTTCAGAATAGCTATAATTGTACCAGATGGTTGCATTCAGTTAAGTTGGACTAGACTGTAATACAAACCGTTCAGTTTGTCAACAATAAAACTGAAATGAGAGAAAGACTGAGTGTGAGACTTTGATATTAGATAAAATGAATATTGATAAAGTTTACCTTTATGTACAGAATCTGAATATCGCAAAATATTTTTAAAAATTGCAATAATATTGTATCGTGCGTTAAGTATTGTGATAATATCGTATCGTGGGATGTATGGTGATTCCCACCTCTAGTAAGCACTTCTTTTGTCTTTTGTATCTTTTTTCCTGTCGTCCTCCCCTCACCCCCAGTTGGTTACAGCAGATGGCTTTTCCCCTGTGAGCCTGATTCTGACAAAAGTTTCTTCCTGTTAAAAGGGAGTTTTTCCTTCCTACTGTTGCGAAGTGCTTGCTCAAAGGAGGTTGCCTTCTTGTTGGGGTTCTCTCTGTATTATTGCTGTTTGTTTTTGCCAGAAAAGCTTATCTCAGTAGTAGCAGTAAGGGCACAGACCTCAGCATTGCTTGAGGCTACACTTGGAGCAGAAGCGTCCCATCACTGGAGACTTTTTAAGCAAAACAAGCAGCCCTGGTGTCTTTACTCACTACTTTGTTCCAACACACAGTTGAGCCCAGAGGAAAGAGGGTTCAGTCACTGCTAGCTGGAGTGATAACAAGGAGGACTGTATGTGATACCTGGCATTTTAAACTACCTTACCATGCAGCTGTCTGTAGAGAGTTAAGCTAACTAGCCTGTTTAGCCCTTGGTTGGGAGATGATCCAAAACAAGAAGAGTTGTTTGAATAATAACAGCGTAGTGGTGCACGCTATTAAAGGTTAGTTGGTGGATGGTTCTGTCCAACATGGTCATTGCAATCACCAGCCAATCAAGAGTTACATGAGGACATAAATGCTTGTGAAGGGATACAGATTGAGGCACATCCCATAAGAGACATTGAAATGAATGCTAGGAATGACAACTTTAGTGTGTGCTGAGAGTTTTCACCAGAACCAGCAGGAAGGACTTCTGTCTAGGTTTTCAACTGTTAGGACAAATCCATCAGTCATGTCCAGCGCTGCACTGAACAAAAATGACCACTTAACTGAACACTTGAAAATCTGACAATGATGCATACCAGATGTGATTGTCTTTTTTTCCCCACCTATTTATCAGCCCTGTTCCTGGTGGACAACCACCATGAGGTGTACCTGTGGCAGGGCTGGTGGCCTCAGGACAGTGAAAGCACTGGCTCGGCCCGAATCCGCTGGGACTCGGACAGGAAGTGTGCCATGGAGACGGTTCTGCAGTACTGCAGAGGTATTCCACTTTCTTCCTAATAAATATACAACCCATCCAGTAGTTGTGGACACTTTTGCTAAACCAGCCCCAGGATCTTGGAACCCAGATAAATAAATGAAATCTTGGTTGTTAATGAAGGATGTTTGCTTGTTTTAAAATGCATTTCTTGCTTTTTCTCCTCAGAAAAGAATGAGAAGAAGCCTCCCAAAGCATATTTGATCCACGCTGGTCTGGAGCCACTCACCTTCACAAACATGTTCCCCAGCTGGGAGCACAGAGAGGACATCGCTGAGATCACTGAGAGGGTGCGTGGACCAAACGTACTAATATCAACATATGAAGCAAATAGTGCACAAGTCAAAGACTCGCATACATGTCCGTCTGGATATCAGCTCAAAAAAATTATGTTGTATTGTTTTGGTTTCTAGGAGGCAGAAATTTATCATCATATTATTCTGGTGGAGGATGTGTTGGCCCGGCTCTGTAAGACCACATATCCGCTGGCCGATCTCCTAGCTCGGCCGCTGCCTGAGGGAGTGGATCCCCTCCGCCTGGAGGTCTACTTGTCTGATGAGGACTTCCAGGTAAGAATGTCCAGTGTGAAGAGCCTGTGATTTTATTTTAAAGGTTGCTTTGTTTTAGAACTGATAAATGACTTGTCAAAAAGTCTCTAAGAAAACATTTTCCAACTAAGCTGACAACAATCTTTTTTTGTAAAGTTGGTCTGTGTTGGCTTGTGAATTAGAGTATTTCAGTCAGAAGAACAACAGCCTTGGGTCGATTTAGGTCACCACCATGAATCAAATTACTTGCTGATGTCAGCCCTCCACTTTTAAATTTGGCCAGAAGGGCTTTATTAGCTCTAGCTTCCCTCCAGCTAATGATGGTCAGCATTAATTTACCTGGTAACTTGGGCATTACGAGCTAACCGCAAACATAAGTCTGGCTAATGTTAGTATTCACTACTGTAAAACACTGCAAGAGAGCACAAGACAGGCACTTAGGGGAGGAGCCGCCTTTGAATTTTCCAGAAAATCTGTCATAGGAGGTGAGGAAGCACCAGGAAGGAACCTCAGTTTGTTTGTTTTTAAGTTGTTTTAAGTTCATTCATACATAAGAAACAAAAGTAGTACAACCTCTACTGAAGTGCTGCATACAGTACATTAAGTAGTTGCTCAGGTAGTTGCTTGTTGTGGTGAACCAAGACAGGATCGCCCCCTAATTTTCCAGCTCAGTCAGCACTTCAGGGAAATTGTCTTTCAAGTCATTGGTTTGGTTTAATGACCCAGAATGTTAGCAACCTTCCCCAGAGCATGAGTACTGCTGTTGCACCTTTTGATTCTCCATCTTATCCTCTCTGTTTGTCTTTTCCTTATCTGTGACTCTCAGCTGAGGTCATGCATCTTTGCAGCCAGCGTGTAGTTTGACTTTTTTCAAACAGCTGGACAGTGTATGAGTCAAACGTTACTTTTTTAAGGATTTTTCTCTTGTTTATTCCTCCTTTCATTCCTTCTCACTCTCCAACTTCTTCCATTGTTTTTAATGGTGTCATGTCTCGCTCCTTTTGTCCCTTCATGAACTTACCTATTTCACTGATTCCACCCTCCAGGGTGTGGGGGCTTATGGGAAGGTGAGTTGTCTGATTTGGGATGTTCACTCCTTGTTCAGCATTGTCACCCATTTTCTCTCCTTTCTAACACCGTGTTGCTACTATAGCATGTTTGGTTACAGGCTGTTCACTCACAAATTGAGCCCCATAGTATCTCATACTGAACTGGAGATTGTTATTCATGCATTCATTTCATCACGATTGGACTACTGTAATTCACTGTTTACATGTCTAAACAAAAACTCCCTGGAGCGTCTGCAGATTGTCCAAAATGCTGCAGCAAGGCTTCTGACAAAAACATCGAAATACTCTCATGTAACACCATCGCTTATACAGCTGTACTGGCTCCCCGTTGAGTCCATTTTAAGATTCTGGTTCTGACATTTAAGGCTCTTCAAGAACAAGCACCAGCGTACATCATTGAACTTTTACAGCCCTATGCCCCTAGTAGGTCCCTGAGGTCTTGTGATCAGGGCCTACTTGTTATTCAGTATACAAGACTGAAAACCAAGGGTGATAGAGCTTTTGCTACTGTGGCCGCCAGACTGTGGAATTCTCTTCCTCAGAACTTCAGATCTGCAGACTCAGTGATTACTTTTAAAAAACAGCTAAAAACACATCTTTTTAAAACTGCATTTTGTTAACTTTTGACTGATTTTGTTTTTTACCTTGTAAAGCACTTTGTGATCTTTTATCTAGAAATGTGCTATATAAATAAAATTTTACTTACTTTACTTACAACTCACACGCGTGTGAATTGAATCCTGGAGTTGTGAGCACTTTGGAAACTCGAATGTGTCTTTAACTTCACTGATGCATGAATGTGTTCAGATGTTTGTCACTCACAGTGCAGGCTACAGGACTGAGTACTTTGAGTTTGCGATCAGTGTGTGCAGCAGAGCGTCGTGTCTGTTTGATTCTGAGTGTGACCGATCCCACAGAGAGCCCTGGAGATGAGCAAAGAGGAGTTCGGCGCGCTGCCCGGCTGGAAGCAGATGAACTTGAAGAAAGCCAAAGGACTTTTCTGAATGATGAAAAACTGGGCGCTGCTGATGTCATCAGAAAACTCAGACTCCAAGGGTGGGGCTGCCTGGATGTGTGGGGAAAAGATGCTCCAGTGTTTTGGTTGTAGGAGATGATTGTGAGTGGATGCATGTTTTAATGGCAGTCATGTAAATTCCCACTCTGTTAATGTATGTACTTGTGTACTTTGAGCAGGAGCACCTTACACTGTCAGCCTTGCAGCCATGTTGGTGTCGGCAGGTCTGTCAGCCTGCTGAACTCCCTCCACATGATACTCTCTGCTATGTATGTTTGTGCATTAAAAATAAATTATATTTATATTACATCCATGTAGAATGTTTTTTAAAAAAAAGAAAAATCTCAACAGATATTGAAAACCTAACAAAATAAAGTGTATAATAAATGTTGCAGAGGTTTGTGTCTCATGTTCTGTACAGATCACCATTTGCTGTTTACTGATCAAATGAAGCTCTTGATATGAATGACGGTGTCATTACCGTGGGACAGATACAGACTTGATTAAAGGCAAACAAAGAATGATGATGAAATGTTTGATTTTTAATTCTTTCAGTGTATAGTGCCTTGCTTTGTGTACAGTTTATATACAGATCCTAGTCTGCATTTTGGAGACTGTTTTGTGATATAAAGATGTATTCTAGAAATAAACCTGGAAAGTTTGATATCTGAACATTTTTCTTTCATCTTTTTCAGCTGACCAAACAGACACACTACATACACTCCAGTTTCCTGTCAAACTCTTGTGTTTTTGGAGTGATCCTCAACTCGCGCGGCTCATGTCGCAGTGGCCATGTCCTTCTTTGATAGTGAAAATAATTTGTCTCACGTAAACATTAAAGTCCTGATTTATCCATTTGTCTGTGTAAGATCTGACCTACTCCATGAGGTTCACTGACATCACAGGGAGAGCTTGTACACTTTTGTGTGGTGATGGTGGTTTTTGGATTTAAAGCCGGGCATCGATTCATGCCTGTATCTGGGCCTAGCGCTGACCAGCGGTCATGTGAGGAGTATCTGCTCTGTGGAGCTTCTCACCTGCTGGGTGCAGCTTGGCTCCATGCTTACTCTGAAGCTCACAGCCTCTCTGTTTGAACAAAGAGGACCTACCTTCATGCATTTTCAGTAAACTGTGATTTAAAAAAAATAAATAAAAGCATTTTAGCTGAGAAGTCAGTTTAGTTCCAACTAATTTCCATCGTTTGATTGTTATAGTGAACTGATTTCATTACAGTGATTACCACTTATTGCTTGTTAAAAAAGAATAATTTTTTTTTTAAAAAGATCAAATTATTATGATCTTTGGAAATTACTTTTTCACAGCACTGCGTATAGTGTGTCGGGTGAAGCCTGATCCAGCTGCCATAGGATGAACGGTGGGGAACACACTGGACAGGTTTCCAATGTGACACAGGGCTAACACAGAGACAACCATTCACAGGTCACCTACTGATGGGAAGGTTGGTGGTTTGATCCTTGGCTCCTCCAGTCTGCATGTCAAGTATCCTTGGGCAAGATACTAACCCCAAGTTGCTCTCTGATGCTTCCATCGGAGTATGAATGTGTGTGTGAATGTAGTTAGAAAGCACTAAGTACAGAGAAAATGCTTGTGAGAATGGGTGTGATTGTGGCATGTTGTATAGAGCGCTTTGAGTACTCCGGGAGAGTAGAAAAGTGCTATATAAGAATCAGTCCATTTACCATTTACACCTATCCGCAATGTAAAAGCACCAAGTTCACTAAATACACGTCTATGGGAGGAAGCCAGAGAGAACAGACAAAACCCAGCCAGTAGGTGGATTTGAACCAAGGACCCACTTCCACCATCATTAAATAGTAAATTTCAAAAGGAATCTCCAAAAGTTGATTCTGTTCATCTGGACGTAGCGTTTTGTGGGAGAAACATTTCGTCACTCATCCAAGTGACTTCTTCAGTCTCAGCTGACTGCAGGTTTCCCCAATCTTATAAACAGTACATTTGCATAATGACTGAAACCAGCCCACTGAAGGAACAATAGGCTGTGAGGTCAGTTCCTTAATCTTAATTATGCAAATTCTCATGACCATTGATCAAAACCCACTGATCAATGGCCATGAGTACCATTCACAGAGAGTTGGGGAATGGCTGCAATCACAGCATTGTAAGATGGCGAAAGATGTATCCTTAGGCCCCCTCCTGATTCAGAGATGGTCTTTCCCTTTTCACGTAAATGGCCTCCTTGACTCCGCGCTCAAACCAGCGTTCTTCCGTGTCCAAGATGTGAACATCCTCATCTTTGAAAGAGTGTCCACTGGCCTGTAGGTGTAAATAGACTGCAGAGTCCTGGCCTGACGAGGTAGCTCTTCTGTGTTGTGCCATCTGCTTCACCAGAGGTTGTTTGGTTTCCCCGATGTATAAATCCTGGGAATCCTCCTGGCACTTACCAGCGTACACTATGTTACTCTGTTTGTGTTGGGGGACCCGATCCTTGGGGTGGACCAATTTTTGGCGCAGCATGTTTTGGGGTTTGAAAGCCACAGAGACTCGGTGTTTAGAAAAAATGCGTCTTAACTGTTCCGATACTCCTGACACATATGGGATCACTACAGGTTTTCACTTGGGCAGCGGTTGTCCTTCTCTTCTGGATCGGCTGGAGCTTTCTTTTGGTGCCTTTCCAGCTTTGACAAAAGTCCAGCTGGGATAACCACATTTACTCAGGGCCTTCTTGATGTGATGTTCTTCTGCCTCGTTGGCCGCTGTGTCTGTGGGGATGGTGTTCGCTCTGTGTTGTAGCGTCCCGATGACACCCAGTTTGTGCTCCAGTGGATGATGAGAGTCAAACCTTAGATACTAATCCGTATGCATAGGTTTACGGTACACGTCAGCTTTTAGATGTCCTTCATTACTGACCTCCCAGCCCATTGTTCCTCCACTGGGCTGGTTTCAGTCATTATGCAAATGTACTGTTTATAAGATTGAAACCTGCAGACAGCTGAGACTGAAGAAGTCACTTGGATGAGTGACGAAACGTTTCTCCCACAAAACGCTACGTCCAGATGAACAGAATCAACTTTTGGAGATTTACTTACCTGGATGATTGAGCATGCATCAAGACGTTTCAAAAGGAATATTTTCAAAGAAAAATGAATTGTTTCTGTTAAATATTATTGTTTATTAACTGACCTCTGGTGTCATGTCTTCTTTCAGAAGAGGTCTCAAAAGTGTTAAGACTCTTAAATCAAAACTCAGAGTGGTGTTGGACTGTGTGAGACCAGAGTGTCAACCCTTCTTAATCAACCAGCAGAGGGCAGTGAAATACAAGTTTCTACGAGTAAAGAAACTCTTGGGTCTGCAGACTTGGATGTGCTCAAGTATTATAGAAAGGAGTTAAAGAAGAGGTTCCCAAAGTTTTAAAGCCAGCATGTGACTCGTCCAGTCATTTGTCTGATCAGAGGACGGCAATTGAAGTTATTATTTCTTCCTTTCAGACAGTTTTTCTGCCATTTTATATTTTTCTAACAGCAGAGTGAGGCATTCTTGACGCTCTTTGGCCTCAGCTGTAGCTGAAGGTTCAGTCAGCTGTCACAGTTTGAGTTAAAATGGAAGCAAAATGGTCTTGTACTGCATCATGTAATGTGCTTGCATATAGCTCTAGTCTTACTGAGCAGTTTTTTCCTACACCTGAGTGCTTTCTATCTAACTTTCCTGCTCTGATGAACACATCAGAGAGCAGCCAAGGATCAAATCACCAACCTTCAGTTTAGCAAGTGACCTGCTCTACCTCCCGAGCCACAGCCAGCCCTAAATTAGTGTTGTCACCTTAGTTTCTGTTAATATTATTAAAGAGGGCTGAGACTGACAGAGGACACTGATGCTAAAGATTCTGAAGGTTTAGGATTCTGAGGCAATACTTTGTTTGCAGTCTGGTGATGCTACTTTCACCTAAATAGAGCTGCTTACACAATGACAACTCGACACAGAGGTTGTCATTGTGTAAGCATAGATTATGTCATGCGCACAATGGAAGTTTATTAGAAACAGGAGGAAAAAAATTATACAATATATTTTTTGTAACTCTTATCTAGTTCAGGGTCATTTGGGGGGGGGGGGGGGGGGGGGTTATCCTGCCACAGAGGGCGACCTGGAAAGGTTCTAGCCTGTCACAGAGAGAGATGATTTAGAGTTGTCAAACGCTATGTTGTTCTACACAGAGACCAGATGGGGGACTCAAAGCCAGGACCTGCTTTCTGTGGGTGGTGCAGCACTAACCGCACCACTCTCATGCCAAACTAAGTCTTTGCGTTTCTTTTCAGGCTTTTACTTTTTTCAGCTTCCAAAGGCAAATTAAGAGGAAACGTTCCAAAACTACGAAGATGATAATCCTCAACACAGCATGTATGTCTTTAAATGAAGTCAGGGGCACGTCTGTCAGAGGCTCCTGTCACTTTTGGTCTGTATGGTCTCCATATGGCAGCTTTATGGATCCCTCTATGCCCACCTACACCGAGTCGCAGGTGAAAGCTACAATCAGCCGTCCAACCTGTCAAACATCGCTGCCTAACTTTCCAGGCTGTCCTCCAACTCTACACATAAACACACACACACTCACACACACTAAGAGCTCTCAGATGTTCTCAATATCAGCTGTTGGCCTGTGTGGAGGAACAAGAGCAATTAGAGGGGAATTTCATGCAATCACAGTAGAACAATATACACAGCAGGTTTCCACCCATCCAACTGTTGCTCAAATGTGTTACTCAATGTTTTAACAGCCTGCCTAGAAACAGCAACAAGAGCGAGGAGAAGAAGAAGAAGAAGCTGCCGCCTTCTCCGAAAAGATTGGCAAGGCTCTGCGTGCTTCTCGCTGGTTTTCATCTGCTCGCCCTCTCTTGCATGCTAAGTTGCTGGATGCTGAATCGCTGTGTTACACATGCCTGCTCTGAACTCCTCTGGCCTGCGAGGAGTTTGATGTGGCGACCCGGTGCATATCCACCCACCCGCTCCTCCACATCCCTCCCCTCTGTGTCTCCTGGAGGACAGTGGGATGCTGCTGTGCACCCTGCAGGTGTGTGTGTGTGCATGAGGGTGTTGTATCTCGTTTTTTGACTCCGAGCCCAGTTTCTGAGCTTAGCTCCACCAGCTTTTCTTTGCATACGACCCCTTTACAGAATGCAAGACATGAATGCAGCACACTCAGATGCTCCTGTTGTACTGTGGAAAAATGAGTGCAGTGTCAGTGTTTGAAACTCCTCCTGTATTTTCTCTTTTCTGATTGGCCAAATATTTAGACTTTTCTTGCCTCCTGATGATTTTCTGCACTAGAACATTTTCCCAACTTACATCATCATTCATCAGCTTCCTGTGACGTGTGGTAAATGTTTTTATTTGGACTGAAATGTTCCAAAAGCCCCGTTAAACATTTATGTGTCACAGTAAACTCAATAAAAAAAAAAACCCTGCTGCTAAGTCTGGGGATTTTGAGCACATTTCATAGGCAGCGTTTTACCCAGAGGGCAATGCTGTCTTACAGTGCTGGGAAAAAGCATTCCTTCAAATTTTAATATTAATCCAAAATAGCCTGAGTAAATAGAAAATGTCTTCTCTAAATGATGATTTAAGCTATCACAAAAAGTTACATTTATTGAGTCAACAGAAAATAAGTGATTAATGACAATTAATTTATGTTTTAAGGTGGGACTGTTTCGCAGCAGTGTAGATAGAGTAAGCTTGTGTGCTTGTTTCAGACAACAAGAAATACATGTTAAAAAAACCTGATGTTTTCAACTTTATGCATCTCTGCAGTTACAAAGAAAATATTGCTTTCATAAAATAATGCGCTCAAATGTTGTGCCAGCTTTTAAATGAGCCTACATTTTGCTAATTGTCCGAGATGCAGATCTGCAGCTACATCCGTGCAGTTCCTCAGATGGCCACTTGGCCCTGGCTCTAAACGCAAGTCAGTCTCCAGACTGCAGGATACACGTGCAGGATTTATTTAAATAAACTCCAGTTGAAAAGACAGTAATAATAAAACCATGGTGGAAGCCAGAAACCCACCATGGTGGTAGTGTTGACTTTTTTAAATGTGGAATTGCAAAATCAATTGGTGCTACTTCCATTTTTTATATACAGTCTGCAGTCATGACCTGAAAGCTGTTGCGGTTCAAGCACAGAAAAGGCAGAAATGTAGAGCTCTCTCTAACAGACTTGCAAAGCAATGGAGGCTCTGTTTGGGGTTCATCAACATAATGTAGTCTGTCATTAGGAGCTGGTTTGCTTCCCTTTTAGGCCGCTTTGAAGAAGGTCCACAGGTTGGGTCCTGGGTCCAATTCCAGTCTCTCCAGCCTGGATATACAATTCGGGGGAATATTATTTTCAAGCATGTGAAAGCCAGTCGGATTTGTGCCCTAAAATCCACAAATATGTGTTCAGATGTAGACTGTGATAGAAAAGAAAACATTTGATTAGGTGATGAGAGAAACATTTGCTGAGAAAAACATTTTCAATGAAAGCACCGGAAGGCATTTCATTAGGAGAGAGTGTTGCTCCAAGCTGCCACATTAAAAATATGAAAAACTCTTAATCCACAGAAAGTGACTGTGCCTGTTTAAAAGCGGCACCGGGTAAAGGTGAAACTGTAATGTTTGTGATTAATTATTAGATTATGCAGAGGGTAATTAAAATATCAGTCAATATTTACTGGGCCATATGCCATGGGCGCTTTTGCAGCCATGACTCGCCTGTGAATTGTAATAGCCCAAACAGGGGGTGAAAAGCACCCTTTGGCGGGTATCTCCCTAATGCTCTTACCCATCTGTCGATGCTCAGCCCACTGCCGCGTTAACATAATGTTTTGTTTATGATAACGGTGTTAATTCAACACAGGCTTAGGTGCAAAGTGGCAACGGTTGAGCTTTACCGCCATTTATTCCACAATATTTGCATTTGGCAGGGAGCCTACACCGCGCCACTCCTCCCCTCTCCTCCTCCTCTCCTGCATCCACAGAAGATGACAAGCAGCAAACAATGAGAGTCCAAACCGGGCTTAGCACATATTCTTCTGCATGCTGCACAGCGTTTCTATTTATGTGTGGATTACTACTTGCTCTGAGCATCACAGCACATATGTGTTCCTCCTCTCATCTCCTCTCTTGTTTTTCCTTTCCTTGCCTTTCCTTTCCTCATTCCTCCCCTCTCTGTCTTTGGGTTGGGAAAAAAAACCTAAGCCCAACACTTCCTGTCCAAACTCTAAGAAAGCCACTTCAAAGAGTGTGAGCCGAGATGATTTATGGGAAATGAGTTTCAGACAGGAGACTTTTTCTCTCTTTTCTCGTGCCCTGGACTCTTAGCGGTAAGCTCTGCTTGTTAACCCAGATTTAGATCTCTACCCTGATGGAGCCCATAAAAGTGCTGTGGATTTATATAATGTGGAGCGTAGCCACGTGCCTCAGGTCGCCCTCACTCACTGCGTCTCTTCCCTGTCTCCTGACCAGACCTGGACAATCTCTTTTAAAGGCTTGGATGGAGGTTCTGTACTACCTGAGGCTCCACAGCTGGAGGAGAAGAAAGAAGGGGACCGCACACCACATTATGAGATCTACAGTTTAGACTTCATTCCACAGGTTTGGACTTCCTCTGCACACGTTCCGAGTAATAGATGGGACATCAGACAGACATATGTGGGTAATAATAAGCTTGGGGGTTTTTTTTTTCCAGTTTGATGGTGAAAATCTTTCAAGAGACTTGACAAGTTTTATTCTGAAATACTCACCACTCTCCCACTGCACACTTTATAGTATTAATGAAAGAGTAAAATGGGACAATATCAGCTACTTGGAAGATGAATTGAAGAGACTGACAAAACAGAATCGGGCCTAAATACACGTCACAATTTCCTGGAGGAAGTGTGTGAACAAAGACTTTACATAACTAAAGTCCTTCATTTGAAGATTCCCCCATTAAGTTTTCTTGTTTACAAAATTACTGTTTGCATTTACTGTCACCAAAAGTCATTATTTACATCAGGAGTTCACAAAGTTTTCAAGAACATCTGGGTGTAAATGCCCACATCAACATTATAAGTGTTTTTCAGTGAGTTTGTGCTAGGTAGGATGTGACCATATATTCTGCGATACATTATGCTCTATTTGGTTACATTTTTTCAATTCAGTTTTCTCTATATAGTGCCAAATCTCAACAGCAGTTGCCTCAAGGTGCTTTATATTGTAATGTAAAGACCTTAGAATAATACAGACAAAACTTAAATGGTCAGATGACCCTCCTAATAGCAAGCACTTTGGTGACAGTGGGAAGGAAAAACTCCCTTTTAACAGGAAGAAGCCTCCAGCAGAACCAGGCTCAGGGGTAGCCATCTGCCACAACCGTTTGGGGGTGAGGGGTACTTTTGGGGAGCTTTGGGGTCCATGTTGATATATTAAGTTATGAATCAACTGTGATTAACAGGGTTGTACAAAAAGTTATTAAGTTATTTTTCCCCTTAACAAATGAAATCATGATTTAAAAACTGAAATTTGTATTTCTTGGGTTATTTTTGTCTAATTTTACAATTATTTTGATAATCTGAAACATTCAAGTGTAAGAAATTACCAAGGCGGTAGCATATTATCAGCCCCTCTATCACAACGGTCATATTCAGCAAGTGGAATATCAGCCACAGTGCAATCAAGGAATCAAGCAGATCCCCACCACCTAATCACAGCAGGGCAGGGAAACCAGGTGATTACCCTTTGCTTGCTGTCCCACCTCTCAGCGTCACCAACTCGGTGCTCCAAAGTAGTTCCTTAGAGGAGTCCCTGAGTGGTTATGATACCATTTCATGTGCAGATTGGTTTCTCCAATCAGCAATCTTTAGCTCTGAAAACCATGTCCTTTCTTTATTTCAGCATTTCCCATCTGTTGCCACAAACAATAACAGTGTAATGAAGTCCCTGTTGAAGTTGACACTTGTGCACCAGTTGACTGAGGCCAGGCAGGGGGCAAGATTGCCACTTTCTTCCACATTTGATGGCTCAGTGGTCAGAGTGGGACACCGTCAGAGCCCATATTCATTGGTAGCCGATATTCCTTGTCTGTCTTTCTTTTCTTTCTTTTTTTTTGTTGACAACCATCCACTTCCCCACTGGGACCATGTGGATGACCATGTTAGAGGTGAGGTGAGTAATTAAATGGTTTGATTTTGTTTCTGTCTGTCTTCAGTATTGTTGAAGTGCAGGATGCCAGCTACTTGGGACACTTGGCTGGTTTGTACCAAAACACATGGTTCTTATATCGCACTTTTCTGCACTACAATACGCCTCATTCACTTAGGTCCTTTTTAACTCTACACCTCAGAGCTTTAGCTTGCACTTGCACACCGATGGATGCTATTTGGGGCTCAGTTTCCTGCCCAAGGATACTTTGGCATGCACACTGGAGCAGGGATTGACCTCTACCAACCTGCAGCTACACTACTGCCAACCAACTTCTACATATTAACCTCTACTTTCTGACCACCAGCACATGTATAACAGTACCTAGGTGATTTGTTCGTGTCACATTGTGTGGTATATAGATTTGGCTGCTCTACAGCTACACACTTTTGTTTGCTGTTATTACAAGTCATGGATGACTCATTTGCACTCTCGTGCTCTACGTTATATATCAAAATTCAAAAATCAGTTTTTGGATAGAATAAAGGTTGATGACTGGCTGACTCCAGATTTAACCCAAAAAAACAACTTACGTGGTGCTTGGTGAGATGTTGGCATTCATTTCCCTCTTATGTGGCACCAGCTTGTGTATGCTACATCCTGTGTATAATTTCTTTTCCCTCTGCAATTGAAGGCTCAAAGCACAAGTCTAGGTCAACTTATTCCCTTCACCAGGGTAAAGAAGTGTAGCTGCTGCGTGAAGAATCTGCCAATCAATCAAAAGTATCTTTTTAAAGCCGCTCCCCTACCACGCTCTTCATCATTATGTGTATTCGTGTGTGCGCTTTTCAAGTGTTCAGCACACCTTCGAATCGAAAGCCTTTGGACCGGAGTCAAGAGACTGCCTTCCCACCACCACCACCACCACTTGGCATCATTAGAGATCTGATCCTCTAATCAACACCAACAAACACACTCCCATCCTCCTCCTGCTCCTCCATCCGCAGCCCCTCCATCCTGTGGCCCAGCCCCGGGCCTGGCAGCCTGCTGTGGAGAGCAGACGAGTTGATGGTTGAAGGGGCGGGGGTGGGTGCTGCTAACCAGGTGGGTGATGATGAAAGCAGAGCTGGCTGCATGCTGGGTGGTGGTAGTTTAGTGAAGGGGAGTTCGCTAAAATTCCAGCTCAGTTCCACTGACAATGGCTGTGCCTGCTTTCTGTTCAGCAGCTTGCTGCACAAGTTATTTTCTGCTACACTTGTAAGCCAGAGGTGGATTTTTGGATTTACGCAGCAGGAAGAGGTTGCTTGTGTCATAAAGAAAACACGTACTGGTCAGACTTTTTTCTTTTTTGAAGGGAAGGGGTGGGGGGAGGGGGTCAGGTGTGTAATTTGAGACAAACAGGGACCCAAACACAAACACAAAGCAGTGTAACCAAGAGGAGCGAGTGACTCAGCCTCAGGACTCGCTGCCTTAGTGTTGGGCTCTCCAAACCCCAAAGCTGGGGAAACAAAAACACCTCACTCTTCTCTTTAGTTCATCTCCAAATCTTGAAGTGTGTAATCCCTGTCCAAGTCCTCAGCCACGCTGCAGAGTGATGAGGAGACAAGCTGAACGCTCTGAGCCCCCTAACAGCACATTTCCATCACTGTTATGGCACAGTTCAATCTCAGGTGACTAAGAGACTCATTTAATATCCCACCTTCTCTCTCTCTCTCGCACACACACACACACACACACACACACAAACACACACATACAGCTGCTATCTGGAGAGCGCAAGAGCTGCAGTGTGCAAACATCTGGCTGATGTCTGAAGCGTAATTAGCATTTAATAAAAGAGGCTAATAAGGACTTACTTTGAGTAGTGAACAGCTGAACAAAATCAGTCAGAGGAGGAGGACATCGACAGGCTGGCAGTCTGATCTGACTGATAAAATGTTTGACCTCCAAAGCTGCTCCAAACTTTCTCTGTCAAGGGACTCAAAATAAAATGTTATGTGTTGGCAGAAAGAATGCAGTCCGCAATGCAGGGTTCATATCATTCTCTGGGTGACTTTAGGAATGCTGCTGGCAGTTGACTGGTCAGCCACTTCTACTCAAGTATATGTCATCCCTCAGCTTTGCCACCAACAGGTTGGCGTTTGTGGTAATGTTGTGTTAAACCTTGTGTCTTATGAAGTCTGTACACTTCTTTTATGCACTTGCTCAGCAGCCCTTTATTTACCCAAAAAAACAGTCTAGGTCCTTTGAAAATAACTTTGCCATACATCGCACAATGAAACCGGAAGATAATCAGTGTTGGGGAGTAACGGAATACATGTACCGCCGTTACGTATTTAAAATACAAAATATGAGTAACTGTATTCTGTTAGAGTTACCGTTTAAAAAGGTGATATTTAGAATACAGTTACTTTGTTGAAATAAATGGATTACACGGCGGTACTTCCCTGTTTCATATTGTGGCGGGTCAGGACTGTTTCGATTTTGTTTGACAGCTACGTTCTGTTGTTCCAGGTGGCAGCGTTACGGTTGCTATGGTTACAGGGTGCCGCTCTCTCTCTGCGTGTTTCCTGGGTGAGAGAGGCCTTTTTGTTGTTGTTGTGCTAAGCTAATAGGCAGAATGCTACAGGTATAGCTCTAAAGAATGTAGCATCATAGGCAGTGTAGTCCGTGCTGCAGGGAGAATGGACTGCCATACACGTTATGTGTCTGTGAGTGAGGGAGGGAGAAAAAGGAAAAGTACGAGCTGTCATCAAGCAAAAACGGGAGCTGGAAGCATGTAAATATAATAATAACCACTGCAGCCAAGAAGAGTGCCAGACGAGCCCAGTTGTAAGTAAGCTATTAAGACTCGACTGTACACTGTGTTCGTGTTTTCCTCCAAAAACAATAAGTTTCGTTGGAGCAGCCTTTCAACGCCTCTCTCTGTCTCTCGCTGGCAAAGTTGACCCAGACAAAAAAGTAAAGCTATTTTTCGGCTACAAGCCCAACACGGAACCCACCGTATTGACTATGTGCATGTTAGCATGTGCTACTTCCGGTGCGGAAACTCCTGTGGGGAGCTTTGTTTCCGGTGTCCTATTTGCGCCCGGTTTACGGTCCAAAACAAGTTAAGCAAATGAATGAATCAAGCGGCGATTTACATTTCTATAGATGTCTCGGGCATTTACCCAATATATCTGTAAATGATGTTCATCGACTTGTCAATATTTTCCCCCGGCGCCTCAGAGCAAAAGAGAAAAGGGATTCAAATGTTATATTTCTCAACTGCCCCTCGTTTATCGTGGGTGTTATGTTCTAAAAATATCCAGCGATAGGTGAAATCAAGTAGCCAATTTTATTTTTTGACGGTGCAAAACGTTTCGTGGACATACAGCACTTCAGAGTCACACTGCTAGCGATTGATGCAGCGATTCTGTATTGTACAGGAGAGACGTCACGGAGGAGATCGTCTGCAGCGATCAGGACGCAGGACACAATGTGATGTAAAAAAAAGCATGCAAACTTGCACTAACAAATCTGCGAAACAGCGAGGTGAAAGGTGAACCGCGTTATAGCGAGGGACCACTGTCATTTTGAAGGTAAGTCACAACATACCCTTTGTACATACTAATGTATAGAAACCCTTACCAGCAATCATTCACTTTGTGTGGCTTTTTTCATGGTTTGTTAACATGCTGTGCGGGTGTGTACTTGACTAGCTGATATCAACATAACGGGGAAACATCTGGTTTGACTATTCTTCACCTGTAGTTTGAATGCTGAACATTTACCTCTTTAAATCATAAGACCAGTCACTATACAGAGATGTGCTTCTGAATGTGGACGATGTGTCTTCTGCTGCAGTAATGCCGTTCTGCTTGTGTTGAGTGATGTAAACAACTGATCGATCTAAACTCTTTAAACGTCAAAATTGATCATTAGATTTTTTATGACACAACAGTGGTGAGTGTTCCCACCTTCTGCTCTTTGTAACTTAACGTGATCTTTCCGTTTTTGAGTTTTGTACATGATTTTGGAGTATATCTTTGCAGTAGCGATTGACCGCAAAGTAAAGCTACCGGAAATGTACAACCCCACATCCGGTCTCAAACCAGGAAGTTAGCATTTTCTCGTGCACAGGGTCAATTAGCCAGAGGTCCCTTTACTACAGTTCGGAGCCGCGGACCTTCAGTAACAGTAATAAACTACAGCAATTGTACATTCATGTAGTTGTAAACAGCATGATAATATATTAAGTAATCCAAAGTATTCAGAATACGTAACAGAATACGTTACAGAAAACATTTTGGGGCATGTATTCTGTATTCTGTAATGGAATACATTTTAAAAGTAACCTTCCCAACACTGAAGATAATTAACATGTTTTTTTAAATGTTAAAAAAGGGTTAAGTCTTTGTCCATGGAGTGGACACTACACGGTCAGCCTATTACTGTAAATGTAAACTGGACTTTAGTACCATTTATGAAATTTAGGTGTTACTGTTGTTTCTGTTATAGCCTCACAGTCAGAACAGTTAACCCATTTATCTGTGATGGCCTAGTTGAAGATCGTGGCTAAAAAGCTCCACTGTGATGACCGTAAGTGGTGAAGAAAACAGAAGGTGTTTCAATTTAAATAAAATTGAAATTTAAAAGGCCAAAATTTTCCTGAAAAGACAGGTTAATGACATAATTGTTGAGTTAGTGGGTGAATGTGAGTTTTAGACAGACTTTTTCCTGTACCAGAGAGCTTTATGTGAACTTTTTGGTGATATGACTACAGAAAAAACAAAGTGACTGACTTGGTGAGCTATTTAGAGTTAGTATTCCAGGACAAACGTAGTAACCTAATTCCTTTTTTAGCCATTGTGTGGATACAGTTCCTTAATTAAACCCTGTGTTTTCTCACTTATTTGGGATAATCCAGATTTTCAGTTTAACAGAGCAACACTTCACTTTACAACATGGGAGCAGAAAGGAATCTCACATCTTCATCACATCTTTCATGATAAAGGTTCATGTCAGCCTCTAATCTGTTCCAAAGATTTGGATTAGACATCCGAAATATTCTCTACCACCTTACAGAGAGCTATGAGTGCTTAAAACAACTCAAAAGCTTTCCTCTATCTCATCATTTGTGCTTCCTCAGTGAGACAACCGCAATTAGTCTTCCAACCAAACAAGCTAAACCCACACTCACTGCTTCAGCCACTGCCAAGAAAATAATACTTATTATTAGAAAATTAAACAATCACTTAGCATTAATCATTGGTTGAATAATACCAATTGAAGAAATATTAGTGAAAAGAGTATCTGCCTCCTTAAGAAATTTATTACGTTTGATTTGGCCGACTGTGTTTAGTTTGCACGTACGGGCCCAGCCGTGGGTCTGGTGGGCTTGTTTTCACCCCCTCCCTGATTTCTCTGTAGCTCCACCCCTTTCTGGTTGCTTTCGTCTGCCTCGCCTCTGTGACCGCAACTACTGCAGGAGATGTAACCGCCGGTCATAATTCATCGGTTACTTTCTGTCTCTCTGGAGATTCCCGGGTGGATGCTCTGGGCTGCCCTCTTTCTTCTGCTGGTGGGGGCGGGCTAGAGACTCCTCTGGGTGCCGGATCTGTGGGTCTGCAGGAGGGTGGGGGGTTGATGACTCTGCCTCTTCTTTAGTATCTCTCAACAGGTTGGTTTGACCTCACCTGTCTCGCTTCTTTTAATCCACAGCACTAGTGCACTGACACTGACACATACGAGTCATAACTATACTGATGCAGAGCAGAATACGACTCGCTGTAAGTGGTGAGGGTAGGCTGGGATGGTGGTCGGACTATCTGCGACTGGCTCGTTTTCTCCTGTTCCACCTGCCATCAATTTTAATGCAACTCACTAAACCTCTTATAGGTGGGGCTCACACCAATCAGGCATGAGGAAAATGTACTTAATTAACTTTAAGAATTTATAGATGTCCCCAATCAGGAAGCTGGATAACATACATGATTTAAATATATATTTATCCAAATTTTAAAAAAACTAAAAAACAGCTTTTGGGTTGGTCCGGCTTGGTGTGAGTCCTGGGGGTGGGGGCTGCGTCGACCGCCCGGGCGGGGCTGGATTAATGCAGGATATGTCAGGGGAGACTGCCAGATCCTGCCAGTTCTTTCTGACTTGGCACTCTGGCTCCCCGCCCTTCCCTTTTCCTTGATCTGCCTCCCATGTATTGTGTTGGCCTGTGTGATGCATTCCCTCCGTGCCCACTGCCCCGTCCCTTCACCCAGCTCACTGGGTTGGGGTGGGTGCCTCTCGCTTCCAAGATTGGTCGGGGTCTGAGGCCTTTGGGGGTGGGCTGTGGCGCCTGGGTCGTGCTGGCCGGTGTCCCTCTGCTTCTGCAGTGTTCTGGGCCCTTCTCTCTGGGTGTCCTTACTACATCTGTGATGCTGTGCTGGTGGACACTAGATCTCCGTGCAGACTTTTATACATGTTTCTCACACAGCACACTGATGTTCTTATTGGTCTTTACTATTGTTTTCCAGACTAGGGATTCTGGGCCCACGAGTTCTCATCATCTCATCAACGCTCTTTGTTATAATGTTTGTGTTCCAGTGACTCGGGTGATCTTGATGGGGCTGGTGATGCTTGAATGTTTGGTTTTTGGGTCTCATCAGGGTGCACCTTCAATGGTGCGGTTATTATGAGATACTGACACAACCTCACAAATAGACAGCTTCTCTGTCTCGGGTCCATACATACAGCTAATGGACTCAGGGGATAATCTGCAGGGGGACAGTACAGCTGTCACAAACAGATAAACAATATGACTGTGTATTTAAAAACTAATTCAGTGATTATGCAGCTGCCAAATGAAATCTTTAAATCCATAACTGCTCTACAGAGTTTATTCCATCATGTTCTGATTAAACTAGCAATCACGCGCTATTTAATGCTACCATACTGCCAATAAAAACTGCATCATATTTATAGTCTGGCATCAAATGACATCCCACCTTTAAGTTTGTGCGTGCATTACAATCCTCTGAAACACATACTGTAAGTCCATTGCAAACCTGATCCTGTCCACTTCCATGTTGTCCCCAGGGACCTCATCCCTGTTCTTTGTGTTGAGCTCAGCGTGCTACCTGGCCTGCTGTGTTCAGTGTGTGTCTGTGTCCTTTCCACAGCCTGATCACTGCTGTGATTTATCCTCAGTTATAAGGACCAGAGCACATAAATGTATATTTAAAACTTATAAACTCCTACCATACATAAAAATGATTAAAGTCCCTGTTTTGGTTAACTCCCTGCCCACCCACCACAAATGGGTTTGATTTGTCAGTGCAAACTAGATCCAGGTGATGTTCCACGCTCTCTTCCAGGGCGGCAGTCGATCAAAAACAGGACATGTTTGAGTTTAATCAGCTCTGCGACAAACCTGGACACGCCTTAGACTTAGAAGTGTAGTTTCCCAGCGCACTGTACTGTGCCATTTTCGACCTGAACTCAATGTTGCAGCTTAGAGTTGTTTTATTACCACCTAGTAAGCACTAATTCAGCCAGGGATGCAGAATGATGCAAGCCAAAGCAATCCGCTGAGTGTGGGTAGCTTTCATCGCATTTCCATTCACCAGATAGCTGTGATCCTGCGCTGTCAGCTTTAAAAAGCTTATCAGCAGGGAAAGCACAGCAGCAGCGTTGGACTTGAGCGACTTCGAATTAAGATGTTACTTATTTTAATTGTACTGAATGTTTTTTCTCGAAGCAGTTAATTTGTTCCCTGAAAAGCAGGATTGCTTCTTTTAGGCTTCCAAATTTTAGGTTGACTTGATATTCCTGACATTTTTTTTTACCATTTTAAAATCTCAAAGCAGGAATATTTTATCCAGAAACACATTAAACTCTGCTGGTGTTAGACTTTTAAACCTGCAAGAGTTTTTGTATGTCTCGTTTTCAAAAAGTCTGTTAACGATGGATACATTTTTTTCAGCTCATTATTTTGATTGTCAGGATTACAGCTTTACTGTTTTGGTTCATGCCACTTCTAATTTGAATTAGAAGTGGCATGAACTGGGGTGGCTGTAGCTCAGGTGGTAGAGCAGGTCATCTACTGATCGGAAGGTTGGTGGTTCAATTCCTGGCTTTCCCTAGTCTGCGTGCCAAATATCCTTGGGCAAGATACTAACCCCAAATTGCTCTCCGATGCATCCATCGGAGTATGAATGTGTGTGAATGTTAGCTATGAAGCACTTAGAAAGATGTGCTTGTGCGAATGGGTCTGAATGGGTGAATGCACAAGTTGTGTAAAGTGCTTTGAGTGCTCAGATGAGTAGAAAAGCGCTATATAAGAACCAGTCCATTTACCATTTAATTTCCATAAATATCCCACATTTAATGATATTAATGATTTATATGAATATCACAATATTAATATTGATAATATCTAACATCCTGCTTTTAAGATTAGGCTTTAAATATTCCTATTATTAGAGGTGGATCAGGTGATCCTGACTCCTCCCTTATGCCCGGACTCCACCACTCTGCATTTAATCATTGGTTATTATTTTTCTCTGGCTCTTTTCCAGCTTCCACAGCCCATCACTCCCAACTGCTCATGGCAGATAGCTGCCCCTCTCTGAGCCTAGTCCTCTCAGAGGTTTCTTCCTGTTAAAAGGGAGTTTTTCCTTCCCACTGTTGCCAAGTGGTTGCCTATAGAGCAGGGGTGTCCAACTCTAGGCCCCGAGGGCCAGTGTCCTGCAGGTTTTAGATATGTCCTTGATCCAACACATCTGATTTAAATGGTTAAATTACCTCATCAACATGTCTTGAAGTTCTCCAGAGGCCTGGTAATGAACTAATCATTTGATTCAGGCCCAGGGTGAGATCTAAAACCTGCAGGACATCGGCCCTCGAGGCCTGGAGTTGGACATAGAGGGTAATCTGATTGTTGGGGTTGTCACTCTATGGTTGTAGGGTCTTTACCTTAAAATATAAAGCCCCTTTATTTATTTGGTGTTTTTAAAATAAAATTGAATCACATTGAAATTGAAATTGAAGAACATCAAGCCCCTGAAATCAAAAGGCAGCTGTTTTTGGATTCTTTTCAGGAATTTTAAGAAACTATACCAGAGCTTATTTTTAAATATTTCATATATGTGACTTTATTTTACCAGTGAAGCACTGAAACATCGCTCAAGTCTGCTAAATGTGCAAGCATGAAACCGTTTTCAAACACATTAGTCATGTTATCTTGTTTTTTTAAAAAAAATATTTCTTTATTAATCATTGAACTACTGCATCAAATACTGTCCTTCTTTGAGATGCACTGTCATCGCAGTGTCCTGTAATGTTGTGGTTATATTATGGGACTCTTCCTATTTAATAATAATAATAATTCAAAGCCACACAGGAGGTTTAGTTGCCCTTAGAAAAGTGTCAGAATACACTGTGCATCACAGTTTGTGGGGGGCTGCATAGCTGCAGACCAGTCAGGGTGCCCATGCTGACCCCCTTCTTCCACTAAAAATGACCAACAATGTGCATGCGAGCATCAGGACAGGACCACAGAGCAATAAAGGAAGGTATCCTGGTCTGATGAATCACACTTTCTTTCTTCTTTTTCTGGTGTGTTGCTTACCGGAGAACACCCGGCCTCAGGATGCACTGCAGGAAGAAGGGAGTTGGCAGAGGCAGCGTGATGCTTTGGGCGATTTTGGGAAACCTTGGGTCCTGCCATCTATGTTACTTTGACACATACCACTAGCCAAAGCATTGTTGCAAATCATGTACACCCTTTCATGGAAACAGTACTCAGTGATGGCTGTGGCATCTTCCAGCAGGATAATGCAGCCTGCCGTAAAACAAAAAGGGTTCAGAATTGGTTTGAGAAGCACAACAATGAGTTTGAAGTGTGGACTTGGCTCCAAATTCTCCAGATCTCAACCCAATCGAGTAACTGTGGGACTGTGCTGGACAAACATGGAGACCCCACCTCACAACTTACAGGACTTAAAGGATCTGTCGCAAACATCTTGGTGCAGATACCACAGCACACCTTCAAGGGTCTAGTGGAGTCCATGCCTCGATGGGTCAGGGCTGTTTTGGCAACAAAAGGGGGACCGACAAAATATTAGGCATAGGGCATCATGTTATGTCTAACTAGAAGACTGCCCAGAGAGCACATGCTCCGTCGATGTGAGTGCTCACTTGTGCTGTTTCCCAAAGAATAATCCAGCTTGGTGTTTCTTCCTCAAAGACAAACAGACAAAAGCACAACACGTGATGATCACATCCAGCGCTTACTATAAGGACAGTTTTTAAAATCTGAGCTTTACTTTTTTTTGTTTTCATTTGCATCTGTAAAACTTTACTTCAAGTCTGAGCTGAACACATGTACAAGTCTAATTTTATAACATCACAGCTAGCTTGGAAGCCAGTCGTAATCCAGAAAGCAACTTAAATAAACTCCCAGGCAACACATCCACCTACTGATACCATATCGGACAGATTATTGTTCAAAGCAAAGTATTTTTAAATGTTTTAAAAGATGTCTGGAGGGGATCTTTAATGCGCGCCGCTCACCTCAGTCTAAATGGAGACATCCTGTTTCACAGGAAGGTGTCACTCACAAATTATACAGCTCGCAGTAATCAGGAATCGGGCCAGCACCAGCATCCTCCAGAACAGATCTTCTTTTTTTTCCCTTTTTAAAAAAAATCTTACTCTTTCTGTAAAACGGTGTGTATACGTGTGTTTTGACACCTTCTACTAATTCATGCATTTGTTATTAGAGCTGTCCATCAGTGTGTAATTAGACGTTAGCCCTGAGAAAGATCTGATGATACATCGTATACCATAAATACTATGCTGTCATGTTATGAAGGGAATAAGTCACGGGGATACATTTCCACAAACATGTCAGTCAGTAGAAAAGCTGTTTAATGAAAGATGACAGAGAGAACTCCTCAGGCAAAAGAAGCAATAGCATACCCAAATTAACATAAGCATCATTCCAGTTGTCAAGCTCGCTCCCCACTTTACTGGTATTTTTAAGTCAGGATAAACCTGAGGAATGGAACAACCATTAAAACAAACACTGATTCTGTTTTCTCTGGCACCGGGCTGCATTTCACAGGGAGGGAGAAGAAAAAGAGAAGAGAAAAGAGGGGGAAAGAAAACAACCACGGCTGCTTTTCTGGCAGGAGCATGAGATGCGGTGGTAGAGAGCCGAGAGCGGCGTCTCGTGCCAGCACATCCACATGTCATTTCTGTTTAGACACACCTTGGAGAATGTGACCTCTTTCCAAGCCTGGCCTGGCAAGGGGTCCGCGGTGGAGGGGAGGCAGAGCCCCGGATTGTGGTGAACCTGTGCCAGACAGCTGCCTCCCACCATGCGTGTGCGCACTCATGACTCACTACATGCAAGGTATGTGTGCACTGCAACTTTGCAGCTCAGTGACATTGGTTCTGGCACGCCAGCCGCTCACTGGCTCCACCGCTCGTCTGTGATCTGTTGGTTGGCCCCGTTGGTGTCGCCACCACAATCTCAGCTCAAAAATCCCTCCTCCGTGCCAACGTACACTAGGTTTCAGCTTTTACTGAGCTTGTTTGGTGGCAGAGTTGGCGAGAGCGATCACACCACATAGATCACGGCTGTAGGGGTACAATAACAGGTGGCCGAACCCTCCCTTGCATCGGCTACTACGGTGTATCAAGGTGGACACAAGGACCAGCCGACCTCAAAGTTGATGGGTAATTTATTTACCGTGACTTCATAGAAATCTGAAATGAAAAAAAAAATCAACATTTTATTGCTGTGTCTACAAAGCTTACTTAAATAGTAAAATGACAATACATTAATATTGCTGTTACACAATGTAAATCCCTATATGAAAAGACCCTGTTCTGAACTGGGCCTCATTTACTCTACGTCTTAAAAAATGGATAAGTCAGACCTGAGCAGTTTCTTTTTTCTCAGACTTTGTGCTCGTCTCTCTCAAGCTGAATTTTGACTCACTCCTAATCAGTTTCTGTCTCTTTTTCGCCTTCATCTTCTTCTTTAAACCTTCACTCATTTGCACCTTATTAACTTACTCTTTGATTCTGTCTCCACTGTTGCATCCTGAGTTTCTCCCTCTCAGCCCTTCTTTCACTGTCTGAGATCATAAAACTACTCTTTTTTTCTTTTTAAGTCTCGCACGGCATCGAGAAGTCCCGGTATAGTGTGATTAGGAGCCAAAAAGTTAATATGCTTTAAAGTTAATTTGAAACAGGTCAGCAGCAATAACAGGTCTAATCAACCGAATGGATAAAATAATGATGTGCCAAAATAAGTCACCGAAGCGCTCGGGAATACAATCGTTCCCAAAAGAACATCATGTTTAATAGGAACTGAAACTAGTGATTGAGACCAGAAACTCATCAGGAAAGTGTTTACTGAGATCATGAATCAAAAGAGACACGAGCTTTTCCCACAGACTTCTAAACATCCAAACATCTTTCACAGTACTCGTAATTAGAAAGAATCCAGGATACTGCTCTTCCTCCTTGGTGTCACTTATACATCTTTGTGATGTTATAGACAGGAGATATTCCCAATATGGTCGTCTCAGGGAAATATTATAATATTAGGAACAAGTCAATGTAGAACATCCATGGACAGAGCCTGATCAGTGCTTTGTTTATGGCTTATTTATAGTGAGTCACAAATAGATTACGAGTTTGACAATTTTACTACCGTTTACATTCGCTCCCCCCATCTTGGATTGAATTGTTAACTCGGGATTGGTGTGTTTTCTTTTGGCTTTCCGAGTACAAATTCCTAGTTGAAGGGGCTTGAAATTTCCGACCAGGAACTGGAACAAACCAATAGTTCAGAACTGGGAGTACAGAACCCCAACCAATCAGAATAAAGATTAAAGCTGGCGTAACTAGAGAGCGACCCAGAGGGAGAGAAGCTAAAATGGCATGTTTTAAATTTAAATGGAAAGGCCTAGACCAAAGAACAGTATAAAGCAGGATTATTCTGAACTGGGAATCATGCAAAGCTACTCTAGCTGTTCTAAAATCAGGCTGTGTTTGACATGCAAAATAAACCCTTTGACGGGAGGTTGTCATGTAAGGAATTAATATACGATTGAAAGCCACACAGGGAAAAAAAAGCTTTAAAAAAAAGAAACCATTAGTGAGCTGAAGAACAAAGGAGTTAACAGAGAAGGACAATGTTTTCCCCAATTTGTTCAGTACTGCTTCCATAGTATTAATGTGTTTGTGTATTTTACTGCTGTCTGTTAACTGCAAAGCAGTTTGCTCGACTCTGTAATTTTTAAATAAAGTTGGATTAGATCATTTAGGTAATAATAGCGCCTTTTTAGGGTGTTTTTATGAATACAAACACTTTTGTAGAGTTTGAGATTTCACCCTGATGCCAATGGTAATATTCCTAAGGGGAAGCGTGTCACACATTGCCCGTCACAATAGTGGATTTAAGGCGGCAGCTTAGCAGCGAGGAGGCACCCAGGTTGTGTCGAGGCTGTGTGGAGACAGGGAGGGGGGATGTGGAGGGGTTGAGTAGACAGGCATGCAAAAAGACACTCACCTGTGTACAGCAGGGATAAGCAAGCTGACAGCCACACAAAGTACAGACACAGCAGAATCCTACTCCCTGCTCGCCATTTGGCCTCCGGCAGTGAGGGGTAACTGAATTACAGCAGCAGCAAAAAAGCTAATCTCACTTCCTCTGTGGGGGTCGCACGCGTGTGCACTTGTACGCCTGTCTGTGGGGTGTCGCGAGCGTTCATTTGTGGGTCCACGCGCATTCGTTCAGACTCAGCATGCATTTTGGAAAGCATGTCATCCCGACAGTGAGAGTGTATGTTTACTAGATGAAGATGAAGGCCCACATCCAACTGTCCTGCAGGCACCAGAAGGTGAGGCGTAACAGAGGTGAGGAGCGTGCGAGCATGCTTATATGTGTGTGACAACTCAAGTATGCATGAAGCTTGTTTACATCGTCTGAGCATGTGTCCACTTGTTAAAGACACCCGTACCCCATCACTCAACTTGAGAAGCTGTCGTCTAACATCAGGCAGATACAACCAGTGTTTGCAAAGCCTCCGCAGACTCCCAGGAAACAGATGGAAAACCTGAAAAACGGATTAAAATAGTGATTTCGAGCAGGCTCTGTTTGCTTTGAGCCGACTAACATACTCTTGTTGTTGGCTGTTAAGTTCACAAGTTAAATGTTTTTTGGCAGGCAGGAGCAAAAAGCAATGATAGAGTGTACAGTTACACCAGCTGACACAGCTGATAACACCAACATGAAGCACCTGTTTAATGAGTTATTTTGTTATAACGAGTGCTGAAAACAAAGTACAGCAGAGGTTGATGAGAACAGGATGTTAATAAGAATCAATTTTCTTAAAAGCTTATCCAGCTTAGAGTGTGGGTGGCTGGAGTCTGTCCCTGTTGTCACAGAGCGAGAGGCAGAGTACACCTGCGACAAGTCACCAGCCCGTCACAGATCTAAGAAATCAAGACACATGGCCCCACACTCTCACATCCTTAGCTACACTCAATGTAGACTCACCAGTTAACCTAAGATGTATGCTTTTGTACTGTGAGTGGAAACTCATACAAGCACAGGCAGAAGTTACAATCTCCCCAACCTGATGAATGGCATTCATTTTGCTAATCAAGCACCAAAGTAACCTTTGTTAGCCTCATGGACATTTCTTTAACCCTTGTGCGCTCGTCGAAATTTACACCCTCCTATGTCCCTCGTTACCCAAAATGGTCCCCATCCAAAAGGTGATATAGCAATATCATTTATGAATTTTTTTTTCATTTTTTTTTTCATCAGATCTTTTAAACAACTTCAGACCTAACCACAGACATAAAGGTTTTCATAATTTTTTTAATATTTTTTAGGTTTTTATGGCTTTATTGTCATAGAAAACCCTGTTTTTTTGGGGGGAAAAAACCATAATATGCAATATTTTCAAAAAATTAGTTGCAAATGGAAATATTTGGCATGAGGTTATTACAGCCTTGAATGGGTAAATAATTCATAACAACATTGATTTGGATGCATTATTATTTTTGGAGCAATAAGAGTTTTTACAATTTACACCCTCCTATGTCCCTCGTTACCCAAAATGGTCCCCATCCAAAAGGTGATATAGCAATATCATTTATGAATTTTTTTTTCATTTTTTTTTACATCAGATCTTTTAAACAACTTCAGACCTAACCACAGATATAAAGGTTTTCATAATTTTTTAAATATTTTTTAGGTTTTTATGGCTTTATTGTCATAGAAAACCCTGTTTTTTGGGGTTGAAAAAACCATAATATGCAATATTTTCAAAAAATTAGTTGCAAATGGAAATATTTGGCATGAGGTTATTACAGCCTTGAATAGGTAAATAATTCATAACAACATTGATTTGGATGCATTATTATTTTTGGAGCAATAAGAGTTTTTACAATTTACACCCTCCTATGTCCCTCGTTACCCAAAATGGTCCCCATCCAAAAGGTGATATAGCAATATCATTTATGAATTTTTTTTTCATTTTTTTTTACATCAGATCTTTTAAACAACTTCAGACCTAACCACAGATATAAAGGTTTTCATAATTTTTTAAATATTTTTTAGGTTTTTATGGCTTTATTGTCATAGAAAACCCTGTTTTTTGGGGTTGAAAAAACCATAATATGCAATATTTTCAAAAAATTAGTTGCAAATGGAAATATTTGGCATGAGGTTATTACAGCCTTGAATAGGTAAATAATTCATAACAACATTGATTTGGATGCATTATTATTTTTGGAGCAATAAGAGTTTTTACAATTTACACCCTCCTATGTCCCTCGGGACCCAAAATGGTCCCCATCCAAAAGGTGATATAGCAATATCATTTATGAATTTTTTTTTCATTTTTTTTACATCAGATCTTTTAAACAACTTCAGACCTAACCACAGATATAAAGTTTTTCATAATTTTTTTAATATTTTTTAGGTTTTTATGGCTTTATTGTCATAGAAAACCCTGTTTTTTGGGGTTGAAAAAACCATAATATGCAATATTTTCAAAAAATTAGTTGCAAATGGAAATATTTGGCATGAGGTTATTACAGCCTTGAATAGGTAAATAATTCATAACAACATTGATTTGGATGCATTATTATTTTTGGAGCAATAAGAGTTTTTACAATTTACACCCTCCTATGTCCCTCGGGACCCAAAATGGTCCCCATCCAAAAGGTGATATAGCAATATCATTTATGAATTTTCTTTTCTTTTTTTTCACATCAGATCTTTTAAACAACTTCAGACCTAACCACAGATATAAAGTTTTTCATAATTTTTTAAATATTTTTTAGGTTTTTATGGCTTTATTGTCATAGAAAACCCTGTTTTTTTGGGGTTGAAAAAACCATAATATGCAATATTTTCAAAAAATTAGTTGCAAATGGAAATATTTGGCATGAGGTTATTACAGCCTTGAATAGGTAAATAATTCATAACAACATTGATTTGGATGCATTATTATTTTTGGAGCAATAAGAGTTTTTGCAATTTACATCCATTGGTATCCCTCGGGACCCAAACGGGTCCCCAACCAAGAGGTGATATAGCAATATCATATATGAATTTTCTTTTCATTTTTTTTCACATCAGATCTTTTAAACAACTTCAGACCTAACCACAGACATAAAGTTTTTCATAATTTTTGAAATAATTTTTAGGTTTCTATGGCTTTATTGTCATAAAAAACCCTGTTGTTTTTTTGGGAGGAAAAAAACCATAATATGCAATATTTTCAAAAAATTTGTTGCAAATGGAAATATTTGGCATGAGGTTATTACAGCCTTGAATGGGTAAATAATTCATAACAACATTGATTTGGATGCATTATTATTTTTGGAACAATAACACTTTATTGCAAAAAAAAACTGAACTGACCTGAACAAACTCAACAACAAACTAAACAAAGATGTAATTTACATTATCATACATAGCATGAACCACAAGATGGTTAGATTTTGCAGACAGGACATATCTTATATATATATCTTTGCAGCACTTATGATAATAATGTGCTGTTTGCACGATGAGCACTGCTTCCGCTTTTTGGAACGCTGCTCTTTCTCAGCAAAAGCCTCCCCTAAATTGACTGTGCGCTTTGTGTTGTGCTTACGCCCGTCTGTGGATTTCGTGGCGTCTGTGCAGAAATCACTAGTAAGACAAGGCTGCAAACTATTCTCACAGACTTCAAAGATGCACCTAAATTTAAAAAAAAAAAAAAGATCATCCTCTATCTTATTGTACAGACCATGATCTTTTTCTGTCTCTCCCTCCTGTTCTGTTCCTGTGCCACTGGGAAACTGAACTGACCTGAACAAACTCAACAACAAACTGAACAAAGATTTAATTTACATTTTATAGCACGAACCTCTAGATGGGTGGATTTTGCAGACAGGACATCCTACCATTTGCAGCAGTTACGATAATAACCTGCTGTTTGCACGTTGAGCACAGCTTCCAAGCCTCCCCTAAATTGACCGTGCGCTTCGTGTTGTGCATGCGCGCCTCAGTCCATTTCGTGTCGTCTGTGCAAACTATTCTCACAGACTTCAAATGTGCACTTATCCAATAACTAACTAATCCCTATGTCTCTCCCCTCCCTCTCCTCTCCCCCCTCCCCCCGGCTCTGTTGTGTCACTGACACAAAGACTGCCCTTCCCCTGTCTGCCCTTTCCCAGCCAGGTGGCTGTTTTCACACCCCTCCCCCCTCTGCTTAACAAAGACGTGCCTGCTCTTGCACCCCATCCCCCCCCTTGCTGCTGAGCAAGCAAGGCTCATTCAGAGTGAAGAGATTTCAAACATTTAGAGAGACTTTAGAGAGGAAGAGAAGAAAGTTGCAGGCTCTTGTACACTTCAAGGAGGCGGCTCTATGGGCTGTTTTGTTTGCGACCGACACACACACACACACACACACACACACACACACAGTATATATATATATATTCTCAATCACATTCACGCCACTCTCTTATATCAGTTCCACTACATCAAGACTATTTTATGGTGGTCAGCTGTTTTATTGCCATGTAATTTGCATAATAACATAACCATGACCTGCATTCAAAACCACTGAAAATGTCTATGGGAGTGCTGTACCTAATATTGTGCTCATTTGATCCAAAACCTATTTTTCCTTTATTTTGAAGGCTGAGGCTTAGATCCATTAGGTATTCACGAGAAAATAATTATCACATGTCAGAATTACAGTATATCGAAAATATGTGATTATAATGGGAGTCAATGGGGCCCAAAATGGAAATTAGAACGTAGGAGTTAAGCCTTATGTTTATCTCCTTTACTATACACCACACCATAGAGGGGATCATTGAATTTTAAAAATAATGCTAAAATGCACATCCTGGCCAAGTTTCATGCAACTAGTCTTTAAAATGCCTGATATATTGAAAATCAAAAATCCAAAGTTACCCAGGCGGGTACATTTTTTCACCTAGAACGCAGGAGGGTTAAAAAAGCCTTCAAAATCAGTAGGACTCATTCTCAAAGGACTACAACTCCCTCTTGCATAGTCTCATGGTTAATGAATATGGAGCTGAAGTTTTAAAAATTACAAAAAATTGTGCATAACACATCCCACACCTGTGTGATTTATCAACAGCATGGGGTCGTTTTGAATGGAGAAACAAATAATGGTGTCAATCCGTCCTCTTACACTTATCCTCGTCAGGGTCGCAGGGGGACTGGATCCTACCCCAGCTACCATAGAGCGAGAGGCAGGATACATTCTGGACAGGTCGCCAGTCTGTCACGGGGCTAACACATAGAGACAGACAACCATTCGCACCTATTACCAACTATCCCCATTAACTGCATGTATTTGGACTGTGGGAGGAAGCCAGAGTACCCGGAGAGAACCCACACAAACACGGGGAGAACATGCAACCTCCACACAGAAAGGCCTCACCAGGTGGTGGAATCAAACTCGGGACCTTCTTGCTGTGAGGCAACAGTGGTCATAATCGCACCACCGTGCTGCGCCAAATAATGATGTATTGTTTCTTTGGTGTTAAGTTTGTTTTGGGGGCAATTTCTTTTTATTCGACTGTTTGGTAATGAAGAGCAGAGAGGAATGAGAGGGAGAGAGCAGGAGAAGACACAGAGCCCAGCACCACACTTTAGACTCAAAGCTTGGCTGCTGTACTTCAGCCATGTGGCACATGGACACCTACTCAACCAGCAGACTTTTTTCAAGTAACGAGTAAAGTAAGGGATTACTATTGCAAAAACGGTAATTAGATTACCGTTACTTTCCCGTAGGAACGCTGCGTTACTGCGTTACTAAATCCGTGATTTTTTTGCGAGAATGTCTCATGACAGTGACGTAAGCGAATGCGACGTTCGTGACAACAGCTGTGTGCAGATCAACAATGGATAATATATCGAGTGCAGGAGAGAGTATGAGCGTGCAGCGTTTAAAGCGTGGAAGTACTGACCTTACTTTGAGTTTGATTCCATAAAAAGTGACAAAAACATTAGCGTCCGTTGTGCGTGGGAAGAAAACTTCTTTTTACAGCGAAAAAAAACCCTAAACTTCCAAGCAAGCACCGAGTGCGTAATGGGAAACTCACAGAGAAACTCGCGGATTCTTCCACTGACCGCTGCGGCACACCTGCACCAGGATAAACCTCCGCCTACCCTACTCCTGCTTTACAGGTGAAAATAAAGCAAAAGGACCGCTAGTCTTTGATGTTATTTATTTTCTGCTGTGTTTTACTTGTATCTATTTGAAAGACTGAGTGTAAACACAAAAAAAAATGTTTTATGTGCTGGAATGTGCAGAAAATAGGTTTAAATGTTAAACTCATTTCTTCAAGTCAGAGAATGGTGCATATAATTAAATTTTTGCTTGATGCATAAAGTTAAAAGATTAAAACTGATAAAACAGGTTTTAAAAAAGGAAACTTTTCCATTTGATTACATTTTGTATGATGGATTATGCAGAAAAAGTAGAATTGGGCTGAAAGATCTATCGCTTTATCACCTATTCAGGTTGTAAATTGTGTTTTTAAAAAGTAACTAAGTAACTAAGAAATTAATTACTTTTGAAAATAAGTAATCAGTAAAGTAACGCGATTACTTTTTTGGGGAAGTAATCAGTAATTAGTTACTGATTACTTTTTGCAAGTAACTTGACCAACACTGTCAACCAGTGAGCTAAAGCTGCATCCTGTTAAACGCATTTAAACATTAATTATAAAGGGGAAAAGAAGGGAAACGTAAGAGTCCACCAGGGTTTAAACCTTAATGAATTACTGCTACTTTTGTACCGAGGCCTTGCTAATGCATCTCCTGCCGAATAATTATCTAGGAAATAAATAAAAGCCTTAATAATCCAATCCAGTGAAAGTTTTGTTCATAGTTAAGAAGTCAACTCATTCCAGTGCTAAACATCCTTCCCAGTATTTAAACGGCACTTTGAAACCACTCTATGTACTTATATTTACCTCTACTAACACCTATTTTAGAGCCAGCAGCACAGCCTTATGTACTAACCCAGCGGACCCCAACTCCTGGGCCATGGACCGGTACTAGGCCGCGAGAGTTGAGGCTCGGATGTAAAATTTATGGTTTTTATGGTTTTTAAATTTTATTTTTAAATCATTTTTATCGTTAACTCTGTTTCCTTGGGTCTTTTCCTGTGTGTTATGAATAAATCTTTTTTTTTTTTTAGGGGGGGGGGGGGGGTGTACCGGTACTGGTTTTAGTTTGTTGTATTTATCTGCGACACCTTAAAGGCCGGTCCGTGAAAATAATGTCGGACATAAACCAGTCCGTGGTGCAAAAAAAGTTGGGGACTAACCTGTTATACACTGATACACAGACTTGTATTATTGTAGGATCTTTACCCTACAATGTAAAGTGGCTTGAGGCAACTTTTGCTGTGATTTGTTGTAACTAAAATTGAATTGAATGCATCGGCCTGAGCAATGACAGCAGAAACAGGAGAACTAAACCTGGATGGCTTTAGATAGAAAACATGTTGTTTTCCAATTTGCACAACCAGCTCTCCAACGCAGCACATTGGAGAACTGGTTGTCTTAGTGCACACAGAAACCTGAATGGTTATCATGTCCTGGTGTCAGATAAAACACAAAGTGGATAGAAATACATTTTCATCCAATCTGCAGTTTCAGGTTGAGGCCAGCACAGTTTCACTATCAGCTTTTCTCAGAAATAAGAAAGAAGTAAGCCTAACAGTATTTTGTATTGGTTTAGAAATGAGAAGAAAAAAAAGAAAAACACTTAGACATCTGAACCAAATAAAACGTTCCCCTGAAATATATTTATCATTTGAGGTCCAGCTACAGTCTCAACCACTAATTCTCTCAATCATCTTCACCTTTCGGAGCTCTTTGTAACACACATGAACGTAAATAAATAAATTCTACTGCGCCTTAGTCACCGTCTGTGATTGAACTGACTCACAGAGGTGAACGAGTTACACGTCATTCAGAGTAACGTTATGTTTTATCTGGGTGTATCACAAAACAGAACTAAAACAGAATACGCCTGAGGCATGACTGGCTGACTTAAAACTTTGCATCTTTCCACTGGTGTGTACGTGCACGCTAGATACCTTTCATCACCCTTTCTCGGGCATCCAGTCTAGGAGCCATGACAGCCAGTTGTGTTGCCGTTTCCCCGTCTTCCTCCAACAGCATGTTCAGAACCGGCGGACCGGGTTAGGCTGGAGCCCAGGTTCTCTTCCAAGAGCCTGAAAAGCATAGCGTGAGTGTGCGCCGTTCCACTGCAATCCTTGCAGTAGTTTTATCTTGGCTTTAGTGTGTGATGTGGTTGCGATGCAGAGGTGGAACTCAGAGAGCCCGTGTTTGTCTATGCTTGAATGCTTTCTTGTGCGTGTTTACATTTGTGTGAACATTCTAACATGTGATGTTTGCTGCTAAATGTCAGCAGCTGGCGGATTGCAGACAGCAGCGAACACCACCTGCACTCCAAACCATCTGACTGGCAGGGATACAGTAAGCCAATGATTTGATGCCGACTGACGAAAATTACACTGTTGTAGCACAAATGTGACAAGGACTAGTTACAGGTTACTTCTGAATAAATAAATGGAAAAAAAAATACAACAAGTTAAAGTCAGTTTACTCTAACAGGGAGCCGACGTCCCAGTTTGTAGCCTGCATTAGAACTTTGAGGGTTAGTGTTTGATGCTTTGCCTCTTTTTTCCAAGTACGTACGGTGGCCCTGAAAGGTCAAATGCACTGCAACTTAAGAAAACAGCAGCAAATGGAAAAATGCTTCTTACAAAATAGAGTGGAAGTTGAATAAAACACAATAGAAATTAAACAAAATGCCACAAAAGCTCACAAAGACTGTAAAGTGATTGACCAGCTGAGAAAGTGACAAGCTAATAGTAAACAGCTGACGCAAACACGTATCTACAGTATTTTACACAACACAGATGACTCTCTGGTTTTTGTCACTCACACAGCTGTTCTGTCAAAAAAACGCATCCCCTGTGTTTTGTGAGTTTATTCCTACTTCTGTTTTGTTTTTTGTGCTTTTGCAGCATATTTTTTTATAAAGTTGCAGTTTATTTGACCTCTCCTACATCAGTTGCTCTGGATGCACTCGGAGGGGCCAAAACATTAAGGCCAAACAACAAAAGTACACGTATTAGGACAAAAAGAAAAAACAGTCCCTCTTTTTGATTTTTTAAACTGAAATGTGAATCTTTGTCGGGGGAAACGTGGCATCATGATTTAATGCTGGGCCAAAAGTGCTGCAAAGTCTTCCTGGAGGTGAGCTTGTATTTATGAACCTGCTGGGTAGATTTTTTTTTTTTAATGCCACACACACACATTGCGTTTACACTGGCTACCATCCCACACTATCCCATGTGTTTTACCTCATCCATATCCAGATACAGATCTCTTGGATAACAGGGGGCTGGATCTGAGTCTACATAAACTGGGCCCAGATTCACTGAACTGAACAATTAAAGAGTCTGCAGAGGTAATAATATAGCAAGACTCAGCTATAGCATGTTGCAGACTCTTAAACAGCATCGTGGGGCTATGGTGAATCCTTGTTTGTCCTACTGTGCTATATGCAAGCTAATATGCCATAAAGCCTGAAAGGTGAAATAATCTGAGAATTGTTTTAAAAGCAATAAATTAAACATCAGTTTGCACATATGACTGAAAACACGTTTGTGTAATTTGGCATGTTCTTTCAAATCGAAATAATCCACCTGTTTTTCCTTCCGAGGGGAGGCTGACACTGACAGACAGACATTCTCTGTCTGTCAGTGTCAGTGTTTTAACTTTGCACATTGCACTTTTTTGATGAAAAATCTAGGTTGTTTTCTCAGGCTTATATTATTTTGGTGAGTGTATGTGATGTGTTGGTTGTCTGTTTGTTTGTACGGACATACTGCAAATCAATTTCCCGTTAGGGACAATAAAGTTACCATTGACCATTGAGTTTTAATTTTTGCAACATCTGACATTTTGGGCCAATTAATTAAAAGGGGGTTATAAAAAAAATCACACTAATCATGTAGACGTCTCAAACAGGGTTAAGCAGTAAAAAATGCCCATGAGCCCTCAGCACTGTGAGCCTCTAATGGGAAGCAAAAGGGCCACATTCACTTACTGTTGAAAGCAGTTTCCTTGCCTGGGTTTTCATGCATAGAAAACACAGACGTTGACCTCCAGTCTCCTCATCAGCAGGATCAGACCGCTTATCATATGCTTCCACCTGAGTCATGCTTGTTTGCACTGCTGGTCATTTGGACAGAGTCACAGATCTCCAATCTGTTCAACCCATTCTCAGGCCAGAAGGTGAAACTAATGCTTGTTTCTCAGAATTAATTTCATGTGCATGAGAGGCTGTGGCAGATATTATTTAACAACTATGATTTCAGACTTTAGAAGACACCAAATAATAATAATGGTGCATCTACTGTATATGAATTTAATAAAGAGCATCCTCAAAACTGAGTGTAAATACTGGGTAAACTGTGTGATGGAATGTATCTGAAATGACACAATACACACTGGAAGGATGTATTTGTGTCATTTTTATTTGTCTCCATGCTATAGATGTAGTGTTTCCATTCAGTTTTGTGTACCATGTCACGCTTAGCAGCAACTGCTTTTCACAACATACAAATAGTTACCGAGAGCTGCTTTATATTTTCTTCTGATTCTCATATTAAATCTTACAATCTAATTTTGTTCATTTCTCCTTTTTTTAAGATAAAACAGTTTTTACATTCGCACTTCCCTTCTCGCCGGTTGATAGTGGGCTTGGAGTGCCGCTCACAGCCTCCTGTGAGTTTCAAACAGCCAGACTGAAGGCAGTGAAATCACCAGAGGAAGAGAGAGCTAAATCCTGCACGATAAAAACGTCCTCTTAATCTTACCTTGAAAGCCACGACAGAGGGGAGCCTCCCCTCGGAAGGAAAAACA